>NC_140124.1:73568807-74768807 GCF_964035555.1 Netta rufina | reverse complement strand
TAGAAAGAAAGAATCAAAACCCATCACTATTTGAAAGACTGGATGTTGTTTTAAAGTAAGATGCAACTGTATGTAGAAGAAAGAGTAATTGTTAGTGAAGCAGATAGTATTAAAAAAAAAAAAAAAAAAAGAATCAAAATACGGAACAAAATCATATTTGCATACACAAAATATAGTATCATAGAACAGTCATCTTTCATGAAAGATATAGCAAGTCCAGAGAGGACAGACCATAGGATAGATCATAAAATACCCAATGCTTTTATTCTGTAATTATCTCCATTTTAAAGATGGAAGACTGAGAAACAGGATTCCACAAGAAGGAATGGGTACATCATAGGAATGCCAGATTTAAATCTCAGTCCCACAGGGAGGAGGATCATCTTCAAAGCAGACTTGTTCAAATAAGTCGTCTACCGAAACCTATCATGTCATGTCAGTAACAGCTTAGTTTCAGCAAATGTTTTCATGCTACCTCATGTAAAACTTTACTAACTTTAACTAATTTTCAAAACTTAACTAGGAAAACAGAATATGAAATCGGAGAGGATTTTTTCATTTTATCATAGTGTAAAAGTCTGCAGGTGCAAAAAAGAATGTAAAATTTATTTATTTATTTATTTTACTGTGGGGGTGACAGAGCACAGTTGCCCAGGGAGGTTGTGGAGTCTCCTTCTTTGGATACATTCAAAACTCACCTGGATGTGATCCTATACAATGTGCTCTAGTTGACCCTGATTGAGCAGGGGGTTGGGACTAGGTGATCCCCAGGGGTGAATCCCCAGAGGTGATCCCCTAGCAACCTCAACCATTTAATGACTCTATGATATTTTCATGACACAAGAAAAGCACCACAATGGCAAGTTAATAGCCAAACAACTCCTTGCAAACATGCCATTTCAGGAGCTACAACCTGGCTACATTTGCATAATGTTCAGACTGATGTAAGGATGAGCAAACTTAATAAAAGTAATATTGGGTGTCCAAGATTGGAGAAGAGAGGAACAAGAGAAAGAAAATTAAATGTCAATACTTGTTCATCAAATCATTATGAAAAAATTCTGTGGTACACTTTCACGGTATCTGGTAGCTATTTAAAAGCATTTTAATCAGATCTTAATGCAGCATGTTGAATCAGTTTGTAATCCTTCTCTAAAATACTTCTCCATGCACCACTAAACAGTTAAATACAATAAAGTAAGATGTATGCAATAGTTCCTCGACTTCCCTTGCTATTCTGTCTATCTACAGATATGGCTAATTTGATAACAAAAATGCATTAAAAAAGGTCATTCAAGCAATATATAATTTCATCTCATTGCTATTTTAACTGCTATTTATTGAAACAAAATACATTTTCGTAGGTGAATTTGCTAACACCAAACATGGTTTCTAAGTGATCTGTTTCTATGTGCAACGTCCACCTAATTTTCTTGAGAGTAACTTTCTAACTTTCTTCAGAGTAATGAAATTTCAAAAACACAGAACTCAGTAGTTCCCAAATGTACTTTTCAGAAGATAACATTTTAAAACCATTTGTCTCGTTTTTTCCCACATTTAAGCTGTAGGAATCTGGGAAGATCTGAGGGTTTTAAGGTTAATGTGGAAGGACAAATGAAATTCATGAATTATCTTTGTTATATCTAATATAATGTGCCATTTTTTCTTTTTTTTCTGCAAATCCAGAGCATTAGTTATAATTACTTAGAAAAGTGAATCATTGTTATAATCAACAACATATAAACATTACATTAATTTATTTTCACTGTCCCAAAAAAGCTTTCTATACCTATTACAGAAATTTATTCTTACAATTATAGGGTTTATTCATTTCTTACTGAATTGTTGTTTTTCCTCTCATTAAATAAAAAGATAGAGACGATAGATTATGCCAGTAAATGGATTATGCGAGTTCATAGGTTTATTGCTAACCAAGGTTAGGAAATGTTTAGTGCTCTAATAACTATTTATATTTATGATTCATTCATTTCTAAAGGTTTAATTTTGAGTAGGAATAATTAAGAGTCACTTATTTAAAAAAAAAATGCTTCCAAATTAGGAAATCTTTCTCCTGTGTAAAATAAAATATAATTTCCTAATTTCGTACTTACTGTCAATAAATAAATAAATAAAATAAGAAAAACAAAACAACAACAACAAAAAAAAAACAGAAGGGATGTTCTGAAATATCTTGGTTTAATTACTTTTTATCATTAATTAATTAATGATAAATTTAATGTCAAGTGTGTAAGTGCTTTGCAAATCTTAATAAAATATTTCATTTGGTCTAGACAGAAAAGGTGCTCATTTTTCAAATCAGATCAACTATGTAGAAAAAAAAAATTATTGATATAAAGAGGAAGATGAAAACCAGAAAATATTTAATAGATATCAATGGAATTACCCTTGCTTTACATTCATGCAAGAGAAAAAGTACAACAATTAGTTCAACCTGGAAGATAATTCAACATTTAATTCAATAATGTTTACTCGTTCTTAGTTAGCACAAACCTCTGAGTTACTTTGGGTTGCTGAAACATTCATGGTGGAGTGCAGAGTTCTTTTAGAAATCACTTTCCACTAATAAAGCAACTTAGTAAAGTAATGATGAAAGCACTGTCGCAACACGATCAGAATTAGCAGCTGTGGAAGGTTCAAAACTAAATGCAAAAGTCTTGCTCAATTCAAACTATTGTAAATCATTTTCTAGCTTTCTACAGAAAAACAATGCTTTTCCAGCACTGTTTTTCTCCAACCTCTCATATGTCACATGTAATTCTCTCCACCCACTCACTCACAATTTCTAATTCCTCAAATATGTATTATTAACACTGAAATTCTTTTCTGGAAAGAGTCCTATCTGGCCATTGATTATATACATTATGGCACATCAAACAATTCAAATTGTACATGATGAGATGCTAACCCTGACCATGAGTATGATGTCATGCATCTAAACTTTGGGAAGCTTGTAAAAACAATACAATGGCAGGCTAGAAACAGATCTTTAAATCGACTGGAATCTTGGAAAGTTTTTTAAAATAAACATACCGATAGCTGATAAGCAAGGAACTGAGAATCTCCATTAGAGCTTTAGACTGAATTTACGTGATGCTTTACCTTGTTTTTAAAGGGAACTATTCTGAAGATAGGTTATGAAGCCACAGCATCGTCACTACCACCTGGAATTAGAGAACAAAGCTTTGAAGTTCACTGTTGTTTCCCAACCCAAACAGGTATTCTGAATACAGTAGAATCCAACATCAAAGCTAAACCTCTTCTGAACAGTGGGTTGGACCAGATGGTTTAAGCAGATTCCCTTCCAATCTCAACTGTCCTGTAATTTTAGCCTGTAACACATGCACCCCTTTGCTACTTTATATGTTCCTTACTCAAATTTCCTACTGCTCTCACATTCTTCTGTTTTCTCACCAAAACCTCATATATGGAACAATCTCATCAGCTGTATCAAAACTACCAACCAAACAGTAAAGACATGATACCTGTTGTACCTGACAGCCTGATCAAGAAGAGTTGCACATATGTGTTTCAGGCTCAGCTTGTCACTTGTTCTGAGACCATGCTCAAAATTGAACTACTTGCAATATTTCACAGGCTAGTATGTGCATAAAACATGTGGTTATGTTAGAAAGTTTTTCAAGCTGTATCAGTGTCTTCCTTGGAAACAGGCTAAAAAGAAAGACAAAGCCAGAAATTTATCCTGCTTTTAATTGTCCAGAAGTATCAAATCAATTAGAAATACAGAAACACTAAACTATGAAGTTTGTGACAAATTTGAGGACATAATTCTGAACTAAAATTAACAATTTCTTATACTGGTTTTAATATTAAAATTGAATAAATTATATCAGAAACAATACTTATATGCATATTCATCTTTTCAGAACTATGTATAAATAGTTATTGCAAAGACCCTGTATCCTCCATAAAGAAATAGCAGAACAGAGGAATTTACAAATATTCCAATTAAAAAGTCAACTTGCAGTTACTGCATTGAATAAAATGTTATTTAGTCTTTTTTAATTGTATATGTATGGTCTAGTGGTAGAAAAGTAACTGAGATTGCTTTAACATATCAGGTTACATTAATGTAAGATTACTGGAGAAGCTGTGCATTTTCTAACCCCTCATGCGGAAATGTTATGCAAATTATTTGTAAATGTGAAAGCCTCGGGAGCGAGGCTCCATTAACAGCTTCTATTACAAAGGTACCCTCAATAATTTACTAGTCAGCCAAGGTTGAATTGGATATAAATTGTTTCTGTCATAACAAATTCTAAAGTAAATGCAGAGAGCACCATCTTCTGGAGTAAATGAAGCATTTACAACAGTGAAGCAGAGCACTGATGTTTTGGTAAATAGGTATTAATATATGCAACAAGCTTAGCAAATTGTTCTGTGAGCAGAGTAACCAATGAAGCATAGTTTCAAACAGACTCACGTACTGTGTCTCCCAGCACATAGTCCTTCCAGCCTTGCCAAGCTCCCTCCATGTCACTAGTGCCTGCCTTCCTCTCTTCCTCTTCCAGCGTGATGCACAACTCTCTTCACAGAAGCTCCTTCAAAGAAGGGTTTTATTTTCACTGGACTATAGCCATTCACACTCTGGCTAGTTCACAGCCATGTGCATACTCAACCAGTACACATGCTGTTTGGCAAACTGGTAGCTGTTTATTGGAACAGCTAAATGGCTCTGTTAAAAAAAAAAAAAAAAAGAATCTGTCCAAATTAAAAAACTACTGGGAGTTTAATAAGAAATTCAGGTTATTCAGGTTAATGGAGATATATTAGGTTATCAGTTCAAAAACAATTAGCATAAAGCAGGTAACATACGCCCACTTAAAAAGGAAAGGAAACCAATTAAAAGCTTTGCAGAAAAGGACTGTGGTCCAGAGCCAGCAACAGGCTCAAGCAGCAAAAAAGGCCAGAGCCAGCAACAGGCTCAAGCAGCAAAAAAGGCCAATAGCACCCTGGACTGCTTTAGGAGGACTGCTTCCAGCAGGTCAAGGGAGGTGATTTTTCCCTTCTCTTCAGCTTTGCTGAGACATATCTGGAGTCCTGGGTCCGTAACTGGGCTCCCTGTACAGGACACACGTGGGCTTACTGGAGCAAGTGCAGTGTAGGGCCACAAAGATGATTAAGGGACTGGAATATCTGTTCTGTGAGGCAAGACTGCAAGAGCTGGGATGGTTCAGTCTGGAGAAGAAAAAGCTCAGGAGAGTAAATAGCTAACCATGAAGAGTAAAAAAAACAAAAATTAAAAAAAATAAAATAAAAAATCCAGGCTCAGCTCAGCAGTACCCTGTAATGATTTTTTTATTTTTTACTGTGTGGGTGGTCAAACACTAGAACAGGTTGTGGCATCCTTGGAATTACTCAAACCCTACCTGTGCATGGTCCTGGCAACCTGGGCTTGCTCACCCTGATTTGAGCTCAGGGGTTGGACTAGCATACTAGTTGGGATATAGTTAACTTTCTTCATACCATCCAGTATGGAGCTTTGTTTCAGAGCAGAGACCAAAACGGTGTTGACAACATGGATGTTTTAGTTGTTACTGAACAGTGCTTGCACAGCATCAAAGCCTCTGTATCTTGCTGACTCATCACAGAGTAGGTTAGGGATGAGCAAAATGCTGGAGGAGACAGCCAGGAGAGCTGATCGAATCTGACCAAAGGGCTACTCCACACCATATGATGTTGTGCTCAACAGCAAACTTGATGGAGCAAGTATTTTTTTCCAAAATAGCCATTACTCAGAGACTGGCTGGGCGTTGGTGTGCTGGTAGGAGGTGGTGAGTGATTGATTTGGCATCATTTGTTATTTTCCTTTCTTTCTTCACCTGTTAGAATATCTTTATCTTGGCTTACAGGATAAGATAAGCCAGGCTCTTTCACCTTTCCAATTCTCTCCCCTATCCCACAGAAGTGAATGAGCAAGTGATTGAGTTTGGGGCTTAGCTGGCCAGATGGCACCTACCCACCAAAACTAGACAGTCTCCAGAGGTGCCTTCTAGCCTCAGCTTTCCCATGATTCTAAAATACCATACACACAGAGCTGACCCTCCTCACTCTCCCGGTAATACAATGTTGATTTCTCATCTCTGAAAAAAAAAAAAAAAAAAAAAAAAAACTCCAAAAATGTGAAAAGTGGTGTTCTGTGCATCTTTTTACCTCTGGCACTATTTTCTAGAGCTATGCATTACAGACAAAGCAAAGGTGAACACTTTATTCCTCCTGACCAAATGCTGGAGATCCCTGATATAAAACTTAGTATGGCAGTGTGACTCACATATTCTTTTGTCTTCAACTCTAAAGCCATACTGGCAGAAGCACACAGAGTACAGGGCTTTCTAGCACAACATTGAGGTTCACAAACACATATACTCTACACTTCTCTCTCAAAAGTTTTAATAGTAGGCATGGATTTTTCAACTCTAGACAGGTTTCAGGTTTGCAAAACAAGTCAATTATTGAACCATCACTTTTCAGTATCATTTTCTTCAGATCCCCTCACACAAAATAGATACATCTAACAGAATGACAGTATTATTACAGCATTATTGTTCTGTTGAGCTACAAATACTGAATTGGCTATGAGGTACTTTCAAATTTATCTTCTCCATTAGAGGTCAGCAGAAGACCATCTATCTATATAGGATCTGAACAACTCCCATTTCTTCTTGAAATTTTAGACCATTAAGCCAGTTGCAATAACAAAATGAATTTGACACTATGGATTAGAAAAAGATAAGCCTAAAACATCACAATAACTATTGCCTATTCCACCAGGAAAACCTTCATTGCAGAATTAGTGTAGACAAATTTGATCGCTTACAAAAACTGTAGAATTTGAGCAATTATTCCATGAAGACTAATGGCAACATGAACAGATGGGCTCTTGCAGAGTAGACATGCCTGCCAGATCGTTTTTTATGCAGACAAAATACAGTGGAACGCTCACAATTTTACAGCTTCTTCCTAATTTTTTATTTTTATTTTTTTCAGGGGGAGGAGCTAGCAGCCAAGAGGCTGTAAATGACTTCTTATATCTCCTCATGTTTTCAGTACCACTGAAAAGTTATCCCTACCTAGGGACCTTCTAGAACAGATGATTGCAGAATTGGAGAGTTTTCAAAGCATCTTTCACTCTGCGTATATATACACAAAAACATACCAGGTAAACACTGACAAAAAAATAACTTGATACAAAATTAAGTTGATTATGAAATGGATTATAAAATTACACCTTCTATCTGGTAGCCACGTACTCTTCCCAGGGTCTATTTTTACATTAAGCTGGTATTTATAAAAAGAAAAATGGGAATACAAAAAAAAAAAAAAAAAAAAAAAACCTTTCTAGACAAAGCAACTTTTTTTTGTACCCTAAATGTTAATATATTCTGTAAGATATGCAAAATCCAAAGGGAAATAAGACTCAGTCCTGCACAGGTTTAAAATGTGACTTCTCATAGTATTTCAGGGCAAGAAAAAATGAACTTTATATTGTGGGAAAGGAAAGAATAACTGTCATTCCCTGTTTTATATTCCAGGATACTGAGACTTGTCCCCCTCCTTCACTGGAACATTCATGACATATTAATAGGTTTTCATGATAGGTTCTCATGTATTGTATTTTCTAGACAGAAGGATATAAAAATATACTACATCTAAGTTGCAAAACCTTTCTGAAATACCAGAATATTAGATGCCTTTAGATTTTTTTATTTCTTCTAAATGATGTCATATATCAATAGGACACACACAGCCAAGAAAATGGATAAGTCTCGTTAGAACTTTGCATGATAGGTGCAGTGAGACTCAGAAGCCTGAAACAGATCTATGTCACTCATTTTTTTATAAGGACCGTACAAGAAAAAACATTTTAAAAACTCAATAGTCAGATTTCATTAGAGTACAAACCAGAGTACATAATTTTTTAGTTACACCTAAAGCAGTATACTAGATGCTGTTATACTCAATCAAAGAGGAGATATATATACTCAAGACAAAGAGGAAAAATGCCAGATATATGGAAAAAATATATATTAATAGCCTAAGATCTTAGCAACTTAACCAAAACACACCTGTGGTGTCTGGTCCAGTAATATTAATGCTGTATTACTGGAACTAACAGTTTCAATAATACCAATGCTCATAGTCCAAATGCCACAGTTAAGCCACATCAATAATACCACTGTTAAAACCACCATACAAGAAAAACTACCAGTACTTAACCTTTTTATGCTAATGCTAAGCTCTCTGTTCCAATGCCCTTCTGGATACTCCTCCATCTTCCTCAAGGAGGAAGAAAAAAAATAGAGAGAAAGAGAAAAAAAAAAAAAGAGAAAAAAATTTACTGGCAAGGTCTTTGCCAGAAGGAGTTCACAGATAGGGTTTCTTCGTGGATGGAGCGTATGTTGATGTTTTCTTACTCCTCAGTTTTGGGCTCACTTTATGCTTATTTCTGCATATTGCCTCAGCACAGCTCATACCACCAGAGGTATCGCACAGCCCCAGCTGTAAGGATATCTTATCCTATGTCCTTCTTAGTCTGTTTCTGCCAGTTACCCTAGCTGGCAACCCTAACTATTTCAAATACACATGAAAACTCATAGAAATAAATTCTGAGGAGCTTTAACCTTACAGAAGGGTGAAGTCTGTGAAAAGGAAAAACAACTGAAGCAAACTCATCTCTCCCCAGGAAAAAAAAAAAGAGAGGGGTACTCATGTAAACACATTAGGTTGTCAAATTCTCTACCTCTATCAAGAAAAAATATTTTAATACACATAGAGAGACACATATGTGTGGAGAAAAAATGAAAAATAAACTTTGATATTAGTGGCAAAACAGGAAGTATATGTTTTCTTTTCTTGCCATCTTTTAAGGTGGAAAGTACCATACATTCCATGAGGCAAATACATGTATGAGGCTGTAATTACTCTGTTTGTGACATCTCAGACTAAAGAGAATTACTTTTTATATCCATTTCATTTGCTTTGTGAAACACATGAAACATTTGTATAGTGCTGTTCCATGGTAGATTACATTCTATCACCCTCCCATATTGCTAGTCTTATTCTGACTCAAACATATTTCACATGAATGTTGCTAAAATAATTCCTATTAGAAAGAAATAAGAAAACATACAACTCCCTGCAAATCTCTTCCACTGTAACTCATCATGTTGAGGGAAAAATTCCCCCAAACCAACAAACTATGAAAAGCACACCAAGTATAAAAGTAGTTTTCTAATATCGTATGATACACTTACCAGCTAACCTGGTATTTTTAAAAAGCTTATAAAAATTTGTAAGAGGACTGGGCTGTCAGCTTATTATTGTGTGCTGACAGAAAAGAGGCAGTGTGCCTGCATGCACAAAGAAGCAGTGATGAGAAGGGATTCACTACCAAGTTTTACGTTTTGACAGAACAAAAAACTTGTTTTGTAAATATTGCAATTATCTCTTTTCTATTTCTCATCCATGGCCCTTCCACATGGTCAGAAAAACAGACTAGTATTCAAAAGTGAAAGTGTAAGTGAGAACGGAACAGAAAAAAAAAAACAAAGCAGAACAGTTGGAAGGGATCTTCAAAGATCATCTAGTCCAACTACCTGACCACTTCAAGACAAAGACTAAGATTTATAAATTGTTTAGAAATGCAAACAAGCTATGAAAAGCAGCAATACTCTACACCTACAAAAGTTTTATTTTAACCTTCATATAAAAAATAGTAACACATAAATTCTCAAATCGGTATGAAAAGGTAACACTGATCTAACAGAACACTATATTAGATCACCAACAGCAAATGCACAGTGTCTATCGGTATCCATATTACCCCATGTTCCATCAGTCTTTCTCCATGTATCTATATTGGTTATCCCACAGAAAAAAGTCCAATGCCACCTGGTTTATTAGGTTAAAGATATACTACTAAAGATGATTTCTTTTCCTCAGTAATTTACTTAATATTTCTCACTAATTGTATTACAAGTAGCACTATCATCATATTTCAGTTCCACTGGCAGTAGTATAAGTTGAAGATAAGCCTGTCTGCCTGGCAGAATTATTTTCTTAGTTTTTGAGACTGGCTGGTGCCTAAAAATATATATTTGACCTTTTCTACAATTCTGTGGTTGTATTAGGTGCTAAAATATGATATAAGCATTACGAATCTAATTCCACAGGCAAAATTTCCAAGGACCCTGAGATATATTTTCTGTGCTAATGCTGTAAGATATGGCTTCATCCCCTGAAAAATGTATTTTAAAATCACTTTTTCAGACCTATACTATCCACATCACACAAACTGCAATATTGAAAACAAACCACAATAGTCAGATCCTAGCTGTCCCTCCCCATTCCAGTCAAGCTTTCACCTGCGGATTTTGCTTGGAATATCCACCAGGTTTTTGTTTATTGCTTCCCATTCCCACTCCCTATGTCCACATCATGTGTGTAGACAGCTGTTTGCAACTCAAACTCTCAGCTTTAACTTCAATTGCAATGGCAAATACTGCTAAACAGTATTTCATCTGTGAGTTGACTTCTTGCTTGTATGCTTTGTTCCTTCGAGAAGAGCATGAGCAGACAAGGTAGATCTCGAAAGAAGGCAGTGATAGCTGCCCTGGATGAAGTGAAGATGCTCCAAAGGAGAACTTTCCAAGTTGCCAACTACAGCAAGAGGAGGATCAGGGGTGACCTTATCACACTCCACAAGCACCTTAAAGGAGGCTGTAGCGAGGTGGGGGTTGGTCTATTCTCCCACGTGCCTGGTGACAGGATGAGGGGGAATGGGCTAAAGTTGTGCCAGGGGAGGTTTTGGTTGGATATTAGGAAGAACTTCTTTACTGAAAGGGTTGTTAGACATTGGAACAGGCTGCCCAGGGAAGTGGCGGAGTCACCATCCCTGGAGATCTTTAAAAGACATTTAGATGTAGAGCTTAGTGATATGGTTTAGTGGAGGACTTGTTAGTGTTAGGTCAGAGGTTGGACTGGATGATCTTGGAGGTCTTTTCCAACGTATATGATTCTGTGATTATGTGAATAAGCAGTCAGGCTGCAGCTCATGCAGAGACAGACTGCTGAAAGAAGCAGGCAGCCAACATAAAGGCCTTTGCAAGTAGAGGGAAAAAAATGAACCAAAGAAGATTCTGCAAAATTTGCAGTAGCCCACACAGCTACTGAATAGATCAAAATTATGCTTGGATACAAAATCCAGCCTGCAGTGAAACAAGGATTGACAGAGTCACAGAACAGTTTTGGTTGGAAGGGACCTCTGGAGATCATCAGGTCTAATCCCTCCACTCGTGCAGGGTCACCCATAGCACGTTGCACAGGATCACATTCAGGCAGGTTTTGAATATCTTCAGTGAAAGAGATTCCACAACCTCTATGGGCTGCCTGTCCCAGTGCTCTGTCACCCTCATAGTAAAGAAGTTTGTCCTTATATTCAGATGGAACTTCCTGTGTTTCTTATACTGTTACAGGGCACCACCGAAAAGAGTATGACCCCATCCTCTTGACGACCTCCCTTAAGATAGTTGTATACATCGACAGCTCCTGACAGTCTTCTCTCCAGGCTGAACAGGCCCAGCTCTCTCAGCCTGTCCTCACCCTTTCTGAAGACTGGAGTGACATTGGCTTCCAGTCCTTAGGCACCTCTCCTGTTCTCTCTGACCTTTCAAAGGTGATGGAGAGTGGCCTAGCAGTAACATCTGCCATCTCCCTCAGCACTTGTGAGCGCACCCTATCAGGGCCCATGGATTTGTGAGTGTCAAGTTTACTTAATGTTATCTTGTTTATTTTTTTTTTTTTTATCCTAATATATTAGGTAGTCATCCTTTAAGAAATCACAAATGTTTAGGGTTATATTCTTTCAAAAAGCCCATTTTCATTATCTCAAAATCTTTTGGGTTTTATTGAAAAACTTACTACTACAGAAAGGTTTAGAACGATCAATTTGTAAGCTCTAACTTATTTCTCCTTAGGTTAATACTACATGTGAGTACATACATACAGCTATACTCAGATGAGTATATATCACCACACACTCGCAGATGTTTCATGGTTTTCATTCCTGTTACCAGTATATAAGGTAGGACACCAAACTTGCAGATGACTTCAAATAAGTATGTCTTAACTGCTTCCCTCCCAACACAACTTTTTCTTTTCCATAATCATTTCTAAACAAACTTTTCAAAATTTCTAGACATTTCATCCTACTTTTTTAATTCCTATTATACATACATAATAGTTTACATGGCTGTAAATATATATATATATATATATTTTTTTTTTTTGTAATTGTTTGGTGCAAACTTTTCAACTGCTCAGACCTTTATAGAGACATGGAATAACCAGCAGAAATTCATATGGACAGCAGAGAAAGAGAAATTTTGAAACCTTGTGCAAGAGTTTAAAACAAACACCTCTGGGGGGACAGGAGTATCCCAGAGCTCAGGGTCATGGGAGAAACAGAAATCAGATCTGGGCATGTACAATGCATTTCAGATTGCTTCTGTGTTAAGGACTGAAATTTCTCATAGACATATCTACCAACTATTAATAACATAAGCCCACATGGTATGAGCAAATTGCTCCAAAGCTAGCAAGTCACCAACTAAATTAACTGTTGTAGGATCTGGGAATTACTCATCAAATTATTTATCTTTATTATGAGCTCTGCATTACTCATCTAAATGACCTCTATGATATACTAATGCACATTCAGTCATTGGAGCCAGAACATCTTTAATTTCATTTTCTGCTAAGTCCATTTGAACTCCAGAATTTGTCCTTTTATTTGAGTAATAGTGGGCCACTCCTCCTCAAAACTGAATACCTCTACAGTTCTCTACCCACATCAAGCCTAAAATGAAAAAACACCTTGGTTTGCTTAACCTTCTATCAAGTAAGGTTACTCTTAATTTCCATCCACCTACCTAATATGAAGTCAGCATATAAATTGGTGATTTAGAAGCACAAGAGACAACAGTTCTCAAGCCTCTTAGAGTATTCCTGTACTACCTTTGTTCCCTAAAAACATTAGTGTCTCCGTACATACTGAAAATAGGGTAAAGGCTGAAATTTTAGTTTGCATGTTGAAATACATTGGCATTTATGCTTTTAAAAATGTGTATTACATGTATAAAGCTGCTTTTAGAAGTACTAATACTAGCACAGAATAGACTATAATTTTAATGTATATATTACTTTGCAACTTCTATACAAAATATGTAAAGGAAGAATTTGAGAGTACTACACTAATTTTCAGCATACTGCAGTTTCATAGAATGGTTTGGGTTGGAAGGGACCTTTAAAGATCAACTAGTTCCAACCCACGTCCACCAGACCAGGTTGCCCAAAGCCCCATCCAACTTGACCTTGAATACGTCCAGGCATGGGGCACCCACAGCTTCTCTGGCAACCTGTTCCAGTGCCTCACCACCATCACAGTAAAGAATTTCTTGCTGATGTCTAATCTAAATCTACCTTCTTTTAGTTTAAAGCTGTAACCCTTGTCCTATCACTACACTCCCTGACAAAGAGCCCCTTCCAAGGTTTCCTGTAGACGCCCTTCAGGTACTAGAAGTCCCTCAGCCTGTCTTCATAGGAGAAGCAGCACAGGCTGCTTTTGATGCAGCCCAGGATACGGTTGGCTTTCTGGGTGGTTTTTCATCCACCAAGTCCTTCTCCACAGGGCTCCTCTCAACCCATTCGTCACCCAGTCTGTACTAATGTTTTAGATATAACCATGAATTACGTTACAGCTAAATAATGATATTTTAATGCATTATAAATTGATTTATATACGTATTTTAATATACTTTGTTCCTTTTAACCGAAGCTTATACAGATAAGGAAAGAACAAAAGAAAGGACAGAAGAGGACAAAGGAATCCTTCAAGCTGTGATAGGCATCTATTTTTCTTTGAAGAAATGTAGCCCTCAGAGAGGATAAGATTATTTTCTTTAGACAGATCTCTGTTTCACGTTCTTAGCTCTGCAAAAATCTTTTCTCCAGATGCTGCTAATGGCCTCTGCCACCCAGAGCCGCTATCAAATGTTATAATAACCAATTATTCATTCTAGTGTCAACAGCAATAACTCCAGAAATCCATAAATAAATCATCAGACTGAGTAAGTGGGCCAATATAGTTCAGAATTCTGAGCTGACACAGATGTTCTTTATAGAAAGAGGTAATTTTAGGTCAACAACGTTTCTTCAGTTTTAGGCTAAAACAATGGGAGACATTACATATTTAGGAGTACAGAATACTGTCTGCCTTCTGGGCCTTAACAGCAACAGGAGCTGGTTCCTTTCCAAATATTCTTGTTCCAAAAGTTCTCTATTAATTTCAAGAGCCTTCTTCCTAGCCTAATTTAAAAGTATCTACATTACTGTCTTTTTTTTTTTCCTGCTCCTGCTAGTAGGATCTACTTGGACACACTCCTTCTTATACATTACCTAAAAGCAAATAATATCATTACCTCATCTGGAGAAAAAGTAGAAATTACTACAACAAAAATTTCTTTATGCTAGGATTGTTTTCATCTCTTTTTCTGAAGACAGCAAGAAAGTATGACGCACTTTTTTTTTTTTTCTGGTGTGTAAGTTTCATGGAGAAAGATAGGAGCAGAATATTCTTATGTTAGTACAATACCTTCCATGCCAAAACCAACTTCCTGAAAGCTCTGTCTTTTGAAAGCTGCTTCTGCCAGGAGACAGGAAGGAGAATAAAATTTTTAATATGCTACCAGACAGAAGCAGGCCTTTTTAAGAGGAACTTCCTACTTTCCAAGGATAAAGGTCAGGGAACCAGTAGCAATATCAGCTGAAGACACTGGGAAAAAACAACAATACACACACACACAGAGAAAAAAAAAAAAAAAAAAAAAAAAAAACTTGTGCTTTTAAAATTAAAGAAAAAAAGAGTTTTAAGTGCATTATGAAGTAACACATGCATGAAAAGCCCTGTTAAATGGTTTCACCAAAGAATATTTTGCCTAACTTGTCTTTCTCTCAAAATCTAAGGGTTTATTTCTGTCACAGCTGAAAATCCAAGAAGTTTAGTGCCTCTGTAAAATAATCTTTTTCAAACTCCACACCAAAAATTTTTTACAAGTTTAGTGACAGATTTGCCACTAGCAAGCAAATGAGTATCACAAGAAGAAACAGAAAAATAGTGTGTATTAGCTTGCTCAGGGTTCTCTCCACCTATATTATTCTACAGCACGACTTTAGTGCCCTGTGGTGATGAATACTGTAGACTGATGGAACAAAATGTTGAAAACTTATCACAGAAAGCAGAACTACATGACTCTGTGACCTCCCAGTGACATGCCAGCATAACATAGTGAGAAATTTGCATGAAGTCGGAAAGGCTTTTTTTTTTTTTTTTTTTTTTTAATTTACCCAAATTTATACTACACAGATTTAGATTAAAATCTTACTATTTTCTTCAAATAGTTTTGTATTTTATTTCAGGAAAAGAAAAGCTGTTGCCAGAACATCCAAAAATTAATTACAAAATCCACTTGAAAACACCCAGTTCAGAATTTCAATTCTATATGTTTTATTCAGTTTTAATTATATTTTGCATTATAGTAGAGCAAAAAGTGATTTTCATATTTTCAAAGAAAGGGATTTTTTGTTTGGTTTCTTTAAAAAAGCTAGTACACCACTTGTCATTTAAATGAACAAAATAATGAATTGCAAATGGAGAGAACTCAGTGAAGCATGAGACCATTTAGCTAAATATTTATACGTCCTTACAGATCCTTGTTTCCCTGGAAAGGTTATTTGAGTGTAAATGTGACATTTTGAAATGTGTGACTGCAGTGAAAACTAAATCAATCATAAGTCATTTATCACTTCGTTATGAAATTTAATGTTTATCTTCATTCACACTCTCATTTAAAGAGGTCTTGTCCCTGTAATTATTGGCTTTGAGTCTGAGTACTTTTTCCAGGCTATTAACTTTTTTCTTGCTTACATCTGACCCATATAGGGGTCTGTTCTGCTATAATAAATACATATTTTAATAAAATTAATAACCCATTTTCAGTCACTGATATGTCAGTATTTCTTTCAAATGGAATTCCACAGCATTCAGCACATTTATTGTATCTTTATCACTAATTTTACATCCTTCGCAATCATTTCAGGTAGCCAGACAAACTAGGGACTGTAGCTACACAGTCCCAATCTAAACTTTTCTTATTAACTGATTGTCTTAAGTGGAAGCCCAAGCAGGAGAAAAGTTAGTCTATTCTGCTAGTTCAAAGAATATATTATGTGTTCACTAACGTAAAATTTTCTGTTTCCATATTGTTCATAGTTTCCCAACT
Source organism: Netta rufina (assembly GCF_964035555.1). Lineage (NCBI taxonomy): Eukaryota > Metazoa > Chordata > Aves > Anseriformes > Anatidae > Netta > Netta rufina. The sequence goes on along the minus strand of NC_140124.1, from coordinate 74,752,431 downwards.
TGCATTAATTTTACTTTTGCATACTTATTACCTGTACAAATACAATGCTCTTACAATTATACTCTCATATGAGGAAGATATCTTGTACTATCTTTGTACACAAACTGGGGAAACGTTTCCCCTACTGCCATACCACCCCCACAAAACAAATCAACCAACCAACCAACCATGATAAGGAGAAGGTTGGTTAAAGTTGTATGTATGTACTGGATCAAACAGGCAAATTGCATCTACACTAACTACACTAGCATTAATCCCATCCACTGTTTTCGAAACCAGGACTGTTTAATTCTAGCTTGGTTAGGTAAAAGGAATTTACATTCATGTACACATGCATTCCTGATTCAACATAACATTAAAGGTATTATCCAGTTTGGGACATGCACATTACAAATGCTTTTTACTCTCATTTTACAATGCTTTACATTTTTTAGAAAATAATTTCACAGATCCTTCTGAAGGAAACATTAGTTTTGATGCTGCAAAAAACCTGCCTTTTCACCAAATGCATGGTGTCCTGATAAAAAATGGAATACAATTTAGGTCAAGCCAGAGCAGAAGCAGGTGTTTTTTTGTTTGTTTTGTTTTGTTTTGTTGGCTTTTTTTTTTTTTTTCTTCCCTACAGGGGACACCATAGAGAAGCAGTGTCAGGCTCTGCTGGCAGAAACTCAGAAACTCTGACTAAATCAGGCAGGATGTATACCTTTAGGTTATACAACGCTGTTCTTCACCAAACAGTGTCAGATGAGCAGGCTATGGGAAACTGCAACAGCCACTGAAATCTCTCATACAGGAAGGCTCTGTTAGGAGTATTCCACTTTGTCAACTGACTGGCCAGACCACCAGCTGCTACTGTCTCTTTAGAAGCATGGCCTGTGAGATGTTAACTGTTTTGCTTCCACACTGGAAATGTGAATGATTTTGACCACTCAGATGTGTACCGAAGCCAGGTCAGAGAGGGGAAGGGTGTAAGCTTCAGTTCTGACCATGTAGTTCCCTAGCCTCAGGAGCAGTCATCAGTAAGCCAGACCTTCACTGCACATACTTGGCTCTTAACAGTCCTTTGAAAAAAGGACAGCTTGTGATCCTACGAAGGCCAGAACACACCTTCCACGTGTGTAATATTCATCAATAAAGAACAATTTTGTTCAGTTACCTGAAACAGTAACACTGAGTATTTGCAAAGGCAAAACCAAGTAACAGAGGAATCTGATGCATTTCCCTCCCCGATAATACATCTGGTTCCACAAGCCTTGTGCAGCTTGGATGTCTGAGTAACCAGAATTTCTGGTCAGAATGGAAAGTAATTATTCTACTGTTGGGTTGTCTTGCGATGCATAATTCCTTGTTAATGTTAATTCCCTTACTGAGAAGGAAGTTTACTTCTTCAAAGTTATTATGGGACAGTAAAACCAGTTTCCTTCCATTTCAGTATTTAAGTGAAACTGCAGCCTACCTGTCTAAGAATCAGAGCAGGCAGAGCTGCTCTGAGCTGCTAGAGTTGCAAGACATACATACTGCTTAAACCTGCCTTTTGTAACAAAAGAGCATCCCTCACCTCCACTGCACATGCCTTTTGTTTTAGATCTGTGAATTATACATGGCATTACTGGAGGATGCTTAGAGATTCCGCAGTGTGGGTGTGCATTGCTTTTGTGCTGCAGTCAATCTTTGAAAATACATTCTGTAATACTGTTTTTTGTTTGTTTATTTGTTTTTTCTCCTTATAAACAAAGTCAGTAATTGTAGGGTTCAATTACTAACTGAATCAATTTTTCAGTGTCCAATCGTTTGTAGGAGAGAAAGAAAAATAACATATATGTGTCTAACACAAATTCAAAGGATTGACAAATTCTATACAATGTCAAATGAGATCACCTGTAAGCACCTGTCTCATGGGACTCCTAATAATTTTGGTATCACTGAATTTGCTATCATTTCAACCCATTCACCGCCACCACCACCTCAACAACAACAACAAAATCCTCTGTTGCCTTTGGGAAAGCAAACAAACAAACTGACCACTCAGTCAGGAGGAGGATCATGCCTTAAGCAGCTCGTCTCATTTCTGAGGGAGTCTGCTTTTTGGCTCCTTATCCAGCCTAGAGACGACACTTCCCTGATCTTTGTCCTGTCCAGAAACTGTGCACAAGCGTGTCATGTTACACTGTGCATAGCTGGCAATTCTCTTTGTGCACCCTTGTGCATTTTTTTTTCTTTTTTCTTTTCTTTCTTTTTTTTTTTTTTTTTTAATGACTATCAAAGATAAGTCATTAAGGGAGTAAGTCAGTAAGGGAGAGGCCGTGACACTACACAGGAATACAGACAAGCTCATATAATAATTTGACAACAGGTTTCCTACTATCTTTCTATTCTTTTGGAAATATTTCTAGAGACATTTACAAAATCTGAACTTTGTAATTTTTGTATCATCTGCAGCATGAAAGCATAAAGCAAATTCAAGTCTATATACCAAAATTCGAACAGGTCATTGACGATTGGTGGCATGGACACTGTAAAACATTAGGAAGAGATAAAAATATACATTTGTGTCAAAGCTGTGATAAGTACTAACTCAAATGTTTCTGAGCTACGAGTAGCTTGAGGACATACAAACCTGGAAAGTGATTACATATGTTTAATCTTATTTAACAATTACACTTAAATACACAAGTAGCTAGCTTATCTACTTCAATTTTTTTCCCCCAGGCAGGGATTCTCCCCCCTATGCATTTATGCTAGGGCTTATGATAACACATCCTAGGCTAAGTTGACCTTTAAATACCAACAAATAGATGAAATTAATAATAATTAGAAAACCCTCAAATTTTTTTTAAGAACTAGATTGAGTGTTTTTCTGTTTTTGTTTGTTTGTTTGTTTGTTTGTTTTTGTTTTGTTTTTTTTGTTGTTTTTTTTGTTTTGTTTTGTTTTGTTGTTGTTTTTTGATTATGTTTTTAAGTATAACTTTGTGTTAATTGCTTAAAACATTATAGACATAAAAAAAACCCTCCAACAATCTATCTGACATTTTATGCTTCCATAAAAACACTCCAGGGTGCCCATTACTGTGTGATATCAGCATGCATACTAAGCTCATTGTAGGTGAGCTGTGTTAATATTATGCTTCAACAGCACACCCTGGAGTGTCTTATTGCTTAAATGATGGAAAGGTCAACCATTTACAGCACACTATCATGTTTCACAGAACAATTCTACATTATCATTCTCTGTTACCTCATCCTTTTGGGAAAAGTGCTTGCAAGGAAAAATAACAAACACAATTCAATTAAATCAGCTTTGTAAAAGTGCTAATATGCAGCATAATCTTGTAGTTCTCTTTGGATAGCAAGTAAGGTCACATCCCTTCTATACAGTGTTAGCATAAATTATGTATCAGTAGAAAATTCAGTAAAACCTCCAGTCAACAATCTATGCAGATATTAATATTTTTAAATAAAATGGAAGGACTGAATCTTGCAGAGGCTGATATGTTTGCTTCAGAATATATTAAGGTTAACAATGAACAGAGCAGTATTAGGGGGAAATAAATAATGGAATTTTAGCATTGATACGCCCTCACACATCTCAGCTGTTTCAGTGCAGGGACTTCCTGCAGACCTCCTGAGAATCTCTCTAGGTATGGCACACTAAAGGGGAGCAGAGTGGAAGAACCTGCAGCCAGAATGGATGTGGCATGATTGTTCCATAACTATATAGTTGAGGTCTCCAGAATTGCTATCCTAGTCATAATCTTTGGTAATAAGTATCCAAAAGGAAGACTTTTGTTAGTGCTTCCTCTACTTACTGTGCTTTTGATTAATTCAACCAGTCTGTCACGCAGCTGTTCTATATACTATGAAGACTGACACTGTACAAAATACACCTCCTGAATACTACTTAATCTTTGACTCAGATTCCACTTTGAACAGTCCTATAAATCATAGAAATCTAGAAAACTAAATATGGATTTGCAAGCAGGGTATTTTTGCTCAACAAGATAAAAGCTTCTATTTTCTTGGCACCCAAACTGCCATCCCAGAACAAAAGAAATATTCTCCTGTTATGTAGAGGGGATGCTGTTTATGAGAGTACCCAGCATCACCCATTTTATGGTACTAAGGCTTTTCTAGAAAGTATAGGATTCTTTGCCTATTGTTCTTGAAGGTGCAGCAGTAATCACACCAAGACTACCAGTGATGGACTTCTGTATCGCTCTTGAAGAATACCAGGAAGGTTCCTAAAGAAGCTGAATGCAAGTGAAACAGCCTTTACTCTCTGCAACAGACCACCACCGCTTCAGCAACACCACCTCTGCTTGGCCTTCAAGATACATCTGAAGGCTACATAATATTGAAAGAAAGCAGACTAGCATTAAAAGAAACAAATCAAACCAAACACACAGCCAGCTTTCGATTTGTCTACCATCCTTCCGACACCGTCTTCTCTCCACAGCCCTATCAGCCCTGAATCCCAATGCTGCTTTTTGTTGTTGTTTTGTTTTGTTACATTCTGTGGTGGTCAGAATACAGTAGGATCACATTGGAAAGATGTGAGGGTTCATCACTAGGAGTGATACCAAGCATCACTTGAAATAAACGCAATAGTGATTTATCCTCTTTTCTACAAGTTCCATTTTTAAGTTGAAATAATGATTGTTGCAAATTCCTGAGTGTTAGTTAAAAGCAAAGTAGAAGAACTCTTTCAGGGTTAGACAGTGCCAAAGAGCCACTATGTATACAAACGTACTTCAGTTAGAAGAATGCAATCTTTTTGGTGAGTATAATAAGCATCAATGATGATGGTATCAGTAAATTTTAAAGTATAGTAAAAGTTATTTAGAAGGTGTAGATTTTCTAAAACTTCTTTAAAGTGATCCCAGTAAGGCATATCTCTTTGTTCCTCAACTTTTTATTTCTATTAACTTAAAACATTTTTTCATTAACTCTAAGAGGTTTCCTTGATCAGAACAGATCTAAAAATTCACATCTACTTTGAGTAACTGTATCTTTAGTGTTTCATTTATGGGCTGCTATTATTTCTTCTTTTGCTTTTCATGTCTTATTATGTATTTTTTCTGAAAAGCAATTGCACTATATGTATTTATATGTATATGTACTTATACATTTACATATATATGTAATATATGTATATATATATACATATATATATATGCATTTATATGTATCTATGCATATGTAAAAAGAAATAAAAAGCAAAAACTACATTTTGACATACCTTTCTGATTCTTCTTTTCACTACAAATTGGGACTTCTGGAGTACACTGGGAAAAAGCACAACTCAAATGCTACTGCATGTTTGTTAGGATAATAAATTATCAGTACAACTTTGAAAGTGATCCATCAGTAAAATGTTACTTCTTTTTCTACACCTAAAGGGAAATGCTTCCTTTGCCTGGTGCACAGAGATAAGAAACACTTTGATATTTCTCCTAGCTTTTGTGCCCTATCCAAGTGCTACTACATGTATTATCTTGAGACCAGCAGAAACCATACCACTTCCCAACTCATAGTTTCTAATAGAAATAAAACCAAACATAGGTGTTTGGTTTCAAGAAATTCAGTAGATATTTACAGATCTCACCGTTGTTTTTTTTTGTTTTGTTTTGTTTTGTTGTTTTTTTTTTTGACTAAATATGTAGACACATTTATGCAATATTTATTTATTTTATTTTAATACCAATATAGGAAAGTGAATCTCGGAGGGCCTCCATGTAATAAAACTCAGACCACTCCCCCCTTTCAAGAACACACGTTTCTTTGACTCTAAGGTTAAGGCAGAGCACTTAATGCTTTAAAAAACTAGCTTTAACCCTGATTTACTGTGCTTATAAAGAAAAAAAAAAAAAGTAATCACGAATATACACTTGTTCTTTAAAGTAATTCTAGAAAATTCCTGTTACCAATATCTTAAGGCCTTCCCTTTCAAATATTCCTCATGCAGAGCTATCACAATATTACACTGAAAAACAGGTATCCAATGTAGATTTAAAAACAAACAAACAAACAAAAAATAAAATAAAAAAAAACACACACTCCAAATGCTAGAATTTATGCACTCCTAAATAAGCATTTTGATTTTGTATAACATATTCAGAGCAAGGCAATGCTTTAATCAAACAAGTGCATGTTGAAGCTTGGACCAGCTATAAACAATTTTAACTATATCAATCCCACTGTGATGTTGCTGTGTTCAAAGCACCAATATGACCAGCCTTGAATTCTGTGAAGTCATGGATGTTTCAGACTTCAGTATAACAGACAAGTTAATTTTAGAAGTGTTAACTCTGTCAGGCAAGTATTTTTGAAATTCCATTTTTTTTTGTTTGTTTCTTTCCTTTTTTTTTTTTTTTTTTTTAATTATATATTCATATTTTATCAGGAAAAAAAAAATCTCAACCAACCATTCTGTCTCCAAATTCCCCCTTAAGGCCTCTTCTACATGGCATATTCTAAGAAATTCTCCCCTCTCCCTGTTTGGAATTAACATCTGCTTCCTGAAATAACAGAATTAATCAGGTATTTATGGATCCTTTCCCACCGAAGGAAAAATAGTCAAATAAGTCCTCTACAAATGTTGAAAGTCAAGCAGCATCCAGCATGATAGCATAAACATAAAATAGGTGAAGTACAAAGATGATATTAGAAAGGAAAGCTTCTTCATATGTAATAGTCAATTATAAAAGATTCACTGAACTTCCTTTGGGTATTTCTGTGTAATATACTAACTAAACAGAAAAGATGTAAGTAGCTATATATATATATATATATATATATTATAGCTACTTACTTATATATATATATATACATTATAGCTATATATATATATATATTATAGCTATAATATATATATATATATATATTATATATATATATATATATTTCCCCCCCTCCCCCCAAATCTTCAGACCATTAATCTGGAGGAAAGTGTTACTACAAAAGCATCAGCAAACCCAAACAAGAAAAGTAAAGCGGTGAAGTTGCAGGAATGCATGCAGGTATGGATGCGCAAACACAAATACCCAAACTATATGAGGGATGCAGTCTAAGATGTGCAGGTTGCACAACCCTTCAGATACCTGGAAGCATTACTCCACTAAGACAAACCTGGAAGTAAAATAAATAAAATGCACATAGTGTCTTGCCACATAATCCTTGATAAAAGGTGCTCCAGTAAATCTACTGTGTCTGGTCAAATAGCAAAGGTAGCCTGCAGTAAACTGTAACAATAATGAAAGAGCCCTGCTAATGGCAATAAAGGGTCAAAGTGGCAGTTTCAAAGTTTAATGAAGCAAAAGATTTTTGAAGCAAATTAGCAAAGCATCTAAAACATCCTTCTCCATACAAAAAATGGTGACTCTCTTCCTGTCAAGAATTCTAACTCCAGATTTCTACAAACAGAAATAAATCTTGGAAAATAGGCAATAGAAAAAAATAGTATTTTTGTTGATTCAAGAATATTTTCTACAATATTACCACCAAACATCCCTCTCTCCCACACAAAAGGTAATAAAATACTTACATTTACATCAGCCACAATTAGACAGGATCAGGAAAGGGAGAGAGGCAGAGAAGAGAGAAACCTGCTTCTTATTCATCTTTCAGAAGATTGACTGAAGATTAACATCTATTGTGAGTGACATGGACATTGACACATCAAGTCATTTTCCCTTCACACACAAGCATTGAATATGAACATGAAATTGAACATACCCAAGCTGTTTAAAATAAATAAATGTTTTAAAATAGCTCTTGTCCTTAAGAACTTCTTAGGCTATCTGCCGGGAAACTACCACCTACCATTATTAGAATCCCTAGTAACACAAAGAAAGTAGTCAAATCAGGATATTGTTTAGAAATTTGCTTGACTGAAAAAAAACGTTTACTGTCACAGTTATCCTGGAAGTGGATAAGTAATATTTTATGAGGCTAATTATACAATCATGCTAATGCAAGTATATTCCAAAGATGACTTGTGCATGTGAAAACATATAACCATTCAGTTCTCCAATGGAAGGATATAGATAGATCTTTTAGAGAGGTAAAAACCTTAACAAAAATAATAATCATAGATAACTGAATCCTTAAGCACAGTAAAGAAGAACTAAGAAAAAAAAAAAAAAGGAAAAGGATGTTCAGGAGTAAGACTAAATCTTTGTTTGACCATTTGCAAATTGTCTGAAGACAATATTCTCACTTCATGAGTAGGACTCTTATGTGATATTGATAACTACCACTGTCAATGAAGAAGGAACCACATATGATCTACTTCAATGAAACACAACATCAGAACAGCCTATTTAATATCTTTATCAATAAGCCACATAAAAGACCGAATATACCATCAAGTTTCCAATGACACCAAATTAAAGGGAATAGTCAGTACTCTCAAGGCCATCCAGTGAAGGGTCCCCAAGCAGGTCATATCTGAAGTATTTCCATGTGAGGAGAGGTCAAAGGTCTGGGGCTTGCTCAGCTTGGCTTATGAACACCTTTCAACACCCACGAGGAATCACTGAGAAGTTGTAGCCAGGCTTTTTACAACAGTGCATAAGTTAGAGGAGGAGGGAGAATGGATATAAACTGAAAAAGTTGATATACGGAAAAACAAGCCACCATGGGGACAGTCAAACAGGGGAGTATGTATACAAAGAGATCCAGTAATCTCTGTCCTTGAAGGTTTTCAAGATCAGGCAAGACAAAATACTGAGCAACCTGTTCTGAATCAACTGTTGGCACTGCTTTGAGGAGGATGTTATGTTAGATGATCTCCCAAGACCTCTTCCAACCTGGTTAAAGAGTGAAGAAGTCTAGAGGGTCACTGTAAAGCAAGCAGATTTGGTTCCCAAGGGGAGTAAGTGATTCTTGCTCTTTATACTAGTTCAACTCCTGGTTTGAGGCAAGTATCTTCTTTGCAGTAAATTCAGGACTGATCAGCAATACCTTTGAAAGAGTAAAAGGCAATTTCCAAAACAGCAGCCATAAAAATGCACCCATAGCTTAAGGCTGGCAATTTGATGAAAAAAAGACTTTTATTTTGTTGTTTATTAAAAAAAAAATCAAACCTCAAAAACCCGATTAAGAATAGATACTTAATCATGATTATCAAAAAAACAACCCCCACACCCTCCCACTAAGCTACAGAATCATCTAAATTGTAGAGAAATGCACAAAAAAGGATAATACATTTTCTTAGAGGCTTTATGTTCTACAACATATTTCTAAAACAGTAAAACTTCAGAGAAATCTGACCAGAAATATTACATGTGCATTTTTGTATGCACACACACATTCAACTTTACTCTTAAGAAAGTTGGTATTTTCCTCAAATTGCTAAATATTAATCTTTTTCCAAATAACAATAGTAGTACTAAAAATCAGGAGGAAAATATAACGTGAGAAAACATTCCACAGAGATTGAAAAACTACAAGCAGGCAGAGTTAGTTGGCCTCTTCATTTTTCAATATGCAATCAGTACTGCTCTTCAGATTTTCTTACTTCCAAATCTCAGTGTTAACTTTATGCTTGCTCTTCTAGATGCTGATATTGCTTTTGTCCTCAATTTATCTGCCTCGTCCTTTACTCTCACAAAGTCTTTTATTCACCATATCAAATCAAATGATGGTTACTGATGCATCAACCAGTTTTCTCTCTCTATTTCACAGATAATATCAAGAGGGACAGAACAGAATTGCAGTGATGCAAGGACAGAAGAGGCATTCAGCTGTCTTGATTTGTTACTAAAGCCTTCTGCAGTTTTGTTCTGCAGATCAAGTAGTTCATTTCAGAAACAGAGCTTTTTACTACAAAAGTCTATTTGCCAAAGGCAGTCAGTTGGCATCTACACAGTTTCATGAGGGTTACAGCTCCAGACCACTGTATATTAGTATGCTTTTCTCTCTTACCTCTTAAAAAACAAACAAACAAACAAACAAAAAAACTAAATAATTTAAATAAATTAATACCATAATATAAAACCTTTTTATAAAATCATTCTCAGCAGTTATCATATTTTTAGTGGAGATACGATAACTTACAGTTATAATACAAACATAAGAGCACAGAGCTAACCAAACCAAAGTATTTGTTGAAAATAGATTTCCTGGTAGGAACTGAACTTAACTAAATCTAGGTGTTTTAGCAGAATGGGTTTTAGAGTTATTTGTAGATGATCCATTAACACATACAATTTCAAATTCTCTGCCTGAAGTAATTATATAATTATTCAAAACATTACAGTTAGAATTTTAATCAAGTTTGAGATCATGTTGCAACAGATGCAGTTGAACTATGTAGAAATATTTGTTCTGTTCCTAGCATGTAAAATTTATTTTCTCTGTGACCATGAACATATCACCAAAATCTTTGGGGTGGGGGGGGAAAGGGGTATCCTACACATTTGTATATATTTTAGTATAGTTACATAATCAGTGTTTGTTGTTGCTAGACAGCACAAAACAGATTCCAAGACTGTCACCCATAGATACCTCAAAGATTTTAATACAACAACCTTCGACTGAAGTAGCATACACAATATTTACTCTGAGATGATGCAGTTTTAACCAAGAGACAAATACAGTGAGATTGTAAGTGCCTTAAGAGCTCCCTCTGGAATTCAAGCCTCTGAAGAACCTTCGTGAATACACTGACATTTAATTTACACCACTCATAAGACACATTATTCAGCACTACACTTTCTCTATTAGGATATCATGAAAATGTTTTGTCAGAGTTATTGCAATCAGTCAGCATGAAGCATTAATGCTTACTTAAAATGACAAATAGCACTCAGAAAATCCTGTAAGTTCTCAGCATTGCTAATGACAGATCAAGCCCAGAAGTATTGTGCGCACATGGAATAGTGGGGCAAAGACATACCAGTGAAGAGGAATGTAAAGGGAATAGTTTTAATCTTGTAGGATTTGATGCTCAACTAATGGACAAAACAGAGTGATTACCTCTTTTTAACATTTTTTTCACTCATTTTAACATTTTTTTCATTCATTAAGCTCTGACAGTGAACAAAAATATTTGATTAAGAAAGCCTTAAGAAGAGAATGGATTAGGAATTAAACTTCTCATACCCGGCATGGAACAAACCAGAGTGCTAGAGGTGAGATTTACGTATTCCATGTGTTCTCTTATTCCTCCCCCCCCTATTTTCCAGCTAAGGGCTGGGGGGATAAAAATGGGGAGAAGATGAAAGAAGAAAGGACAAAATGTCAAAATCCAACCTATTTCTAAAGTTTGGTTGGCTTTCTGGGCTGCAAGTGCACATTGCCAGCTCACATTTAGATTCTCAGCAACCAACACCCCCAGGTCCCTTTTCCCCTCTAGTCCTGGCCCCAGCCGGCCCTAACGGCCCCACAGCCTGGCATGGCTGGGCCCAGCAGCCAAGATGGCAGCGCCTCGCCTCAGGGACAGCCTGGGCAAGAAAGGAGGGCACAGTGCTGCCGGCAGCCGGCAGAAAGAAAGAGAGAAACGGGGAGAAACAGCCCTGCCGGCACCTGGGAAAGAGGAGGAGGAGGAGGGTGGCAGGAGGGGCTGCAGGCACTGGAGCAGAGATCCCCCTGCAGCCACTGGGCAGGATGCTGCACTACAACAGGGATTTATTTCCCTGCAGCAACCAGCTAAGGTCAAGCCACCACAGCAGTTTACACTGGTAATGGCAAAAACATTACCAACATAGTTATTGTCATATAGTTATTTTGTGTAGAGCTAATTACATCCACCTACAAACAGATACATATCTGTTAAAGGGCCAAATTCATTTCTGATGATTTTTTTTAAAAACACTCTTTGGGAATTTTTAAGGATGATTATACTTCAATAAAGTACTGACATAAGACATTTTACTCAGGCTTCCATATGAAATGATAAAAATTTGCACCTTTGCAGAGTACACACCCATACCCCAACAAAGGTTTAAATGTCTACCTGTGCACATGCAATATGCAGGAAACTGTAGAACAGAAATTTAGATTTATTTTATTCCAGCAACTAAAGACAATTCCCAAGCCTGGGTTGAAAGAAATTTGAAACACATTTCACCCTTTCAAATATGAAGCACTATCTTTAATTATTCTATTCCAAAACAGCTTTGGTTATTTTCCTGTTATCCAAAGTTCAAGTTTAACACACCTCATTGATTCTAATATCAACATTAAAGGAACGACAAATAAATTTTGCATTTGCATATGGGATAGTGAGACATCAGAGAAGAGTTTGCTCTACCCACTAGTAAATGGATCATATCAAGATGCAAATATTTATTTTGGAGTATGATGCTCAAATTCACAGCTTATTCAGGAAAACTAGGTTAACTACAGAGATTCTTACAATATTCTAAATTTTTAAGCAAAGACCAAGTATCCCTGGTCTCACAGAATATCTTATGCACAGTGAATGGGATTTTTTTTTTAATTTCCTTTCATGCCATAAAGTCCTCCTTGATTTTGTTTTACTGTAGCGTCTTAGTAGAAATAGGCAAAAATTGAAGAAAATACCATTCAGACTAGACACACTGCATTCACTTTCTGAATTCATTAAAAAAAAGCATCTGACATTCTTATTTGCTTTGATTTAAAGAAAACAAATAGGAAGGGTTTTCCTCCCTAAAAGTTCCATCAAAATTTTAAAAACATTAACAAGAATCAGAAGATATTATTGAAGTATGAACTACAGTATGATCAAGCATATGATCAAGCTAAAGGAAGTCTGGAAGTGTCTGAAGGGGAAAAGTAAGGAAATAGTAACATATTTAAAATATAAAGGTTTTTTGTTTGTTTGTTTAAATTCTTCAGTTTTGTGGCATGAACTAGTAGATGCATATCTGGTGTAAATTCGAGTTTAAATAAAAGACAGCTACATTGGAATTTAAAAGAGTAAGTCCCAATGAGTAGAGACTCCATCAACAGGGCAGAGTGCTGCATGACACCTGATTATGCAAACCCTTTTGTTTCTCCAGGTACTAGAACAGAAATGCAGTCATTTGATTTTGGAGTAGTTTGAATCAGGAACATTGATATGAAAGACTGCTTAATAAATAGAACCACATAAGTAGTTAAAATAGTGATGAAAGCATTTTGACTCAGAATCACTTTATCAGAAGGCATGCAATGCCATGCAATTGACATGCATCTTATAATACTTAAATTATGAGCAGGACAGCAGATAATAAAATATAAACCAAACTTGAGCAGTAAGTGATTGCCCCAATTGCTCATTTAATATGGTTCTCTGTTCTTAAAGAATCAATTTTCAGTGTAACTCATTTTCAAACAATTTGAAGATTTCAAACAATATTAGACAAAATATATGGTAGAATAAAACTGAATAGCCTAGGAAAGACTACTGCAGTTTATCTTCATTTTCAGATCTATGCAGAAATACAAGAAAAACCTACAGTTTACATTACACTGGTTAAAATACTGGAAGTCCCATGTCTGTTTTTTATCACACGGTTAAAATAATTATGCATTCCCTCCCCTTGGGAGTTGAGCTTAATGGTCCTCAGCAGAACTAAAATGAAGACTAGGTGTGGATCACGGTACTTATACCAATTTCTGTCCCTCTTCACCTTTTCAGTCTGTGTCTAGGACAATGGAAATTCATTAGGTCTGTCAGCTCCCTGTTTTCTGATGTAATGTTCTGTAATTAGTCAATCATAACTTTCTGTCCCAAGTCTAGAGTAGGTGGTTTCACAGCTAAACATTGTGCACCCATGAAGCAGAAGCAGATTCAGCAAGATGTATTTATTTAACATTTGCTTCCCTTGAACAAAGGCATAAACCCATGCTTAAGGAGTGACTGTACCAAATCTTTTCGTAACATTGTAATGCCACTAAGCATAAATAGGCAATTACAAAGAGATGAACTGGGTCTTATATGAAAGCATATACATTGTAAAATCTGCAAGATGAGAACTAAGGATAAAAGTTGGCAGGATAGACATGGTAAAACCAAAATAATCCTAAGGAAGAGTGTCTGGTACAACTAGAATAATCCTGCCGAACAAGCAAGAAAAATGCTTGTTTTTGACTGACAAAATTAGTACGAGTCCTGGTCCAAAAAATTTGGATGAAGTATGTCAGAAACAGATAGAGTCTCTCTATTTTCCTTTGGGAAGCAGACTGAGGAGCATAAACCAATGAAACTGGAAGGTTAGGGAAGAAAGTTTCAGTCCACTGCAGTTCTCTCATTGAGAGCTCTCAAGCCTCATTACTTTGACCTCTGCAGCTAAGTCCAGCAAGTCCCACAGCTATCGGTGCTAATTTCTGGCATCAGCTCCCTGGCATCATATATTCACAGGTAATTGTAGACAAACTTTTTAATGATTAATTGTATTCTCTATGGAGCGAAAACAGTGGAGAGTGGTTAAGATCTAATCATCAGCTGTGCGTATTGTTAATGAATGTCAATGCAGTAAAGTGTTATTTTCAAATTTGAAACTTGCCTGATTTGCAGTCTTTTAAACACTAAAGAGTGATTCCTGATATGCATACAGATAGACTTATATGCATGCAGTTGCAAGAACTACACAAATCCCTGTTGCCTGTCTTCAAGGATTAGACAAAAAATTAATGTCTTCAATGCTGCATTACACACCTCAAAGAATCAGACCGTACAACGCATACAATCATTCCTCAGAGATGATATCCTAAAGGAGAAAGGTTTCAATAGCAACAACTAATTACTGGCCTCCCCATTTTGGCATTGGAGGTGACTGCTGCCACTGCTAAGTGCATAACACTGGGAAAAACTCCATGTTTCTGTCTTGTAGTTCTCCAGACTAATTAACTGCTTGTGTTTTGGTGATGCGTCTCCTCAGTTCCCAAGAAAGGCTGACATGTATACAATGAAGTGATTTTTTTCTAATGTGTCAGATACAGTTATGAAGGGTCTGAAAAAAAAGCAGAGTAGATGTATAATGCTATCCTGTAATACAGCAGAGATGCTAAAAGTGATGCAGTATCTCTTAACATTATGTGATGCAAATTCTCTTAACATTAAATATGCAAAGTATGCTCTAGTTCTTCTGACAAGCAAATCTCACTGCAGCTTTAGAACATGTAATGAAGGGAAAACATAAAAGTTCATCTAGTTGAGTGAACAAGAGGAGGTCTCTTCCCTAAGAAACAGGATGTGCCACCCATACCACCAAATACTTGAATCTAAGCAGTTTTTCAGTTGCAGCCTCTCTTCCTCTACTATTACGCAGGGCCTAGAGCCACGCAAGCTCTGCTCTACATTAGCAGAACAGTAACTACAGATCCTGCTGCAGTCACTGAATAATCTACTTGTAGAACTTTGGTAGTAACTGTCTTTTTAACTTTCTCTTTTTGAGCATGACTCCATTCTCAGATGAGAGTTTTAAAGAAGTGTCATACGTACAAGGCATTAAAGTTGGTTAAGGGACAGGTAAGATGCCACTAACTGGAGAACAGCGTTCAGTGTTCCCTAAAGGGAATTCTAGCTGGATCCAAAAAATCACTTGAATGCTGAGATATTTAGAATGTCATTTTATGCCAGATACCTGAACTTCTGTTTGCTAAATCTGTATACATTCTGCTTGCAATAGCAAAAACTAAGTACTTGTTACTTGCAGCATTTCTTATGCTTCTCCCTCATCTGCCAAACAAAATTAACAAACCAACCAACCAACATGCACACCAAAATCAATACCAACAACAAATAGAACCAAAAAAAAAATGATAAACTTAGCAAGATGTACTGGTTTCAGTTAGAACAGAATTTTCTTCCTAGTAGCTGGTGGAATGCTGTGTTTTGGCTTGGGATGAGGAGTGCTGATAACACCCCGATGTTTTAATTGTTGCAGAGCAGTGCTTATACCAAGCCAAGGACATCTCAGCCTTTTGCTCTGTTCTGCCAACAGGCAGGCTGGGGGTGCAGTAAGAGCTGGGAGGGGACAGACCCAGGACAGGTGACCCAAACTAGCCAAAGGGGTATTCCATACCATCTGACGTCATGCTAAACAATATATAGGGGTGGCTAGCCGGGGGAGGGGGCCGGACTGCTCGGGGTTAGGCTGGGCATCGGTCAGCGGGTGGTGAGCAATTGCATTGTGCATCACTTGTTTGTACATATTATTAGTAGTAGTACTATTATCATCATTGTATTATTATTATTATTATTATTATTATTATTGTTATTGTTATTATTATTATTTTCCTGTCTTATTAAACTGTCTTTATCTCAACTCACGGGCTTCACTTTCCATTTCTCTCCCCCGTCCCAGAGAGGGAGGGGGAGGGGGAGTGAACGGCTGCGTGGTGTTTAGCTGCCGGCTGGGTTAAACCACGACAGTCTTTTTGGCGCCCAACGTGGGGCTCGAAAGGTTGAGATAACGGCAGATCTGACCAGAGTGTGTTAAACTAAAATTGGTGTAAGTATTAGATTTGATTAATAGTCACTTGTCATAATGCTGATTGCTTTAATCTCAACTCTGCTGTGCCTGTTTTCCAAATTGAGTATTATAGTACATTATTTTCTGTATTTGCTCTCTGTCATGTTGTTTATCCTCTCTGGGCCCTGGTCTCAGATCATTATGGTACTGAGTGTTGTAGCAATGGCTTACGAGATGATGAGATATCTGGTCATGACTCTAACTTGGTATTTGTACTCCGTAACATCGTCGACTCTGTACTTTGGAAACTGTATCTTGGAAACTATTAGCAATTATACCTATTGTTTTTTTCCATTAGGGAGTCAATCTGTGGAGGGGAAAGGGGAAGATATTTTTTCTTACTTGATTACTCTCCCTTCCTCCTTCACCACCCTCTTATCCTCCGAGCTTGTTACAATAGCTCTCCAAGATATTGAATATCCTTGGGATACTCAGACCAGCATAGTCTTGTTGTTCTGCCTCCTGAATGCGCTTCAGATTCTGCTTAAAGTTAAACAACTACTTAGGAAGCTCATCCGGAGATCTGCTCGGAGGCAGTATGTGGGTGGCAGGGAGTATGTGGGTGGCAGGGAGTATGGGAGGATATGGGCAGGCATCTAGAGCAGTTGGCAACCCCAGTGTTTTGGAAATTCACCCCTGAACAACTGCAAAATCCTCAAAAACTGGCAGAATGCTTGAAAAAAAGGTGTTATGATTCTGGCAGTCCCAAAGTAACACAAATCATTGTAACGTGCTGGGGCCTGGCTCATGCCTATCAAGCTGCCATGGATACTGCTATCAACTTAGTGACAGACCCTGCGGCCACTCCAAGCCCGGTGACAGATCCAACGGCCACTGTGACC
Organism: Netta rufina; assembly: GCF_964035555.1. Taxonomy (NCBI): domain Eukaryota; kingdom Metazoa; phylum Chordata; class Aves; order Anseriformes; family Anatidae; genus Netta; species Netta rufina. The sequence goes on along the minus strand of NC_140124.1, from coordinate 74,735,144 downwards.
CCTACGGTGGACTCTGCAGCCGCTCCAGTCCCAGCTCCTGCAGCCGCTCCAGCTCCAGTTCCTGCAGCTGCTCCAGTCCCAGCTCCTGCAGCCACTCCAGCTCTGGTTCCTGCATCTGCTCCAGCTCCTGCAGCCGCTTCAGCTCCTGTGGCTGTGTCAGAGAAACGAGCTGTAGCAGTGCAAGTTGACCCTGCAGAGGGTATTCCAACCCCTGTGGCAGACCCTGTAATGGGGTCAGAGAAACGAGCTGTAGCAGTGCAAGTTGACCCTGCAGAGGGTATTCCAACCTCTGCGGCAAACCCTGTAACAAGGTCAGAGAAACGAGCAGTAGCAGTGCAAGTTGACCCTGTAGAGAAGGTGAAAAAATGGTATAGAGATTCAGGTCATTTAGAACGCAGAGAGTCTTCTGCCAAATCTAGGTATAGAGATGACGACGACGCTGGGCCATCAAGGATTCAGGAGGAGGAAGATGAGGATGCCGAAAAATCAACAGTAACTACCCGAAGCCTATACGAGCGCGAGCTACGAGATGTGCGAAAAGATTTTGGTCGCTGTATAGGTGAGCAGCTTGTCACCTGGCTGCTCCGGTGCTGGGACTCTGGAGCCAATTGTGTGGAATTAGACGGCAGGGAAGCCAGGCGTCTGGGATCCCTTGCTCGAGATGCCAGCATTGACAAAGCAATTGCAGATGGAGCACAATCTAACAGCCTCTGGAGGCGTCTCCTCTCAGCTGTGAGGGAAAGGTATCCCTTCAAGGAAGAACTTTTATGTCTACCAGGCAAGTGGACCACTATGGAGAAGGGAATCCAGTACCTGAGGGAATTAGCCGTACGGGAAGTGATTTATGAGGATCCAGACCTCAGACAAACATCCAAAGATCCAGATGAAGTCAGGTGTACACGACCCATGTGGCGGAAGTTTGTACGGAGTGCACCATCATCATACGCCAGCTCATTGGCAATAATGGCCTGGAAAGAGGATGAGGAACCCACAGTGGATGAAGTGGCTAAACAACTCCGGCAGTACGAAGAAAGCCTCTCCTCTTCCTTACAGGCCTGCGTCTCAGCTGTGGAGAAACTTTCTGAAAAGGTTCACCAACTTGAAGAGAATCTATCTTCCTCCCTATCTTCCTCCTATCTTCCTCGTTAAACCACGACACAAGAGTACCATAGTATACTGCAATGATAAATCTAGTTTTTCTGATGTTGACTAGTCCACTACTTTTCCAAGTGCTTTTAATGATCCTGGGGTGCCTAATTTTTCTTTTACTGATACACAGCTCAATCTGATGTCTCATCGGGCAGTCTTCATAATACAAGTAAAAAATAGTTACCAGATTATGAGAACAAAGACAAGTGACAGTGGCAGAAGGGAAGAGTGAAACACTAAGTAAAACTGAACAAACACTGAGTAAAGGAACACACTATGAGGGGGTTCTTCACAGGAACAAACTAGGAGGGGGTTCTTCACAGAGAGGGTGGTTGCACACTGGAACAGGCTCCCCAGGGAAGTGGTCACTGCACCGAGCCTGTCTGAATTTAAGAAGAGATTGGACTGTGCACTTAGTCACATGGTCTGAACTTTTGGGTAGACCTGTGCGGTGTCAAGAGTTGGACTTGATGATCCTTAAGGGTCCCTTCCAACTCAGGATATTCTATGATTCTATGATTCTATGACTATAAGAAAACTAGCCTAGGATACTTAGTATAAAACTGCCTAAAGTCTGATAGATTCAGAAGTTTGCTTTTCGCACAGAAACATAATGAATTAACACTTCTTATCAGGTAGAGTATGAAGTGTACAAAACCAGGCCTTTCCCGTCACAACAATTAAATTGACAAAGTAAAATATTACTGTAACTCTGTACAATTTTCTCATTGTTACTCAGAATAAAAAGGAGGAATTACACCTTGAAATAATCTAATGTAAAAGTTAAAAAGAAAAAAAATCTACCAAAGCACTGAAAATTCTACCGACGCACTGAAACACAGGTAACTTCTCCATTGAAGGGCACTATTAAATTAAAATTTCATTTAAAATATCTTTTGGGAGAGGTGAAATGTCCTGCCATAGACAACATTGGAAAACATTTATTTGGGGAACAAAGTTTTATCCTTTTTTTTACCTTTCAGTTTTTGCTTATCTCACTCTACTCATCGCTGTCTTCCTCAGCACTGCTATGGAGTCATTCCAGAAACAATATATAAAAAAATAAAAATGATTTTTTTTTATGTATATAATTTCATTGTTATATTTAACATCCCATAAATCAAATGATCAAATGCTTTGTTGAAGTGAAAGTTCCATTAGTTCCCACCAAGAATGCTGTTATGCTTAGCCTTAAGAACTTAAATGCATAGTTTTCACTTTATTTGGCTTGCTCATTGTCTTCAGTTTACTACAAAGAGCAGGTGTGGTTAGAACTACCCCACGACTTCACAGTACCTATCACTATTTCAATATACTCCTTTGTGGACTGCATTTGCCACGTGGGTTAGCTTTCAAATATTTGCATAAATACTCTCACATACAAATACTTGCAGAAACGCTTTGTCCTTGTTATGGCAGGACAGTTCATTCAGTGAAATGTCTTACTATCATTTCAGGCCTGGGTCATACATTGCAAGTTTTCCTTAACATGTGCATTTTATTATTTATACTGCTTTCTTCATTGAGCAACACTGCAAAAGCAACCTCCCTTTACTAAATACAGGTAACTGATGGAAAGACAGTTCTCTGACAGTTCTCTGATATGGGGAGTCTGACCATGGCTTCATGTGAAAAGAAAACGGTGTAGTAATGTGAATAAAGGTAACGCTCTCAACCACTGTCATTTTCTTGTGGGAAGGCACCCAGCTGCATAAGGGTGCATATATCCTACCCAGGGAAAGGCCTATCCTACCCTACCCAGGGCATTAGAAGAATTGAAACACAATACAAGAAAAAATGTACTCTTGTTTAACAACAGAAAACAACTTAAATAGGCCAAAATGACTTCAGAATTTGCTTTGCAGTTTTGAGAAGACAAACTGAAAAAAAAGGTCTAAAGATTGAGAAAGTACTGAAGAATGCTCTTAAAAAAAAAAAAAAAATATGCAATAGATAAATGTTGCATTTACAAAATTGCCTAGAAAGATCTTTAGCTTTTTTTGGTTTTGTTGTTGCTGTTGCTTGGTTTAGTTTTTAGGTAAGAAGGTATTTTTTTTTTAAACTGTAGTCTAAGGTTTATTAAATCTTACTAAATTATAGAGTTATAAACTAAGTAGTTATGAACTAAGAAATAAAGCTGTAAACTTTTACGCTAGATTCATTCTTTCACGAAGTGATTCTCTGGTACCTAATAATATAAAAGTTATTCAAATGCATTTTTTTTCCTTGTTTGCCCATTATTTACAATTGGATTACACTAATCCAGAGAGAGACATCTCTCATCTTTCTTTAAGCCCATGACAGATTAAGAGGTTTGACTATTCTGGATGAGTGGGAATACATGCTCTTGTCTGCAAGACATAATAATAATTTTAAAAATACTTTTTTTAGAAAAAGGAAAAAAAAAAAAAAAAAAAAAAAACAACATATAAGAAGGGCTGATATCGCCGGTATCTTCAATATTTATACAGTACTTCTATACTTAAGTTTTCAAGACAAAAAAAGAAGACTAAAATAAATAAATATAAAAAGAAAAAGAAGACAAAATAGAAAGCATAGTGCTGCACAAAAACCAAGCGCAGGAGAACTGTGGAGTCTGCAGCACATTTTAAAGCATGAGTATAAAGGCCCTACAAACTGGTACCTTCTAACTGTCAGCTTGAGTGATCTATTGTACTAACTTGGCTTGCCATTTAAAACCAAGGTATGACCTAATATATAAAATGACAACAAATATTCTTTGAATTGCTTATTAAATAAACAGTAGCATTTCTGAGAGCAACAATTCCAATATTAGCTCCATGGTTTTGTCACTCAACTCTCAACAATTTCACCACATCCACAGAACAGCCCCCTAAAAAACACAGCTTTATCTACTGTAACAAAAACAATGAAAACATTTCACCATTTACTTACTTAAGCATGATTTCTTATTAAACTGTGCAGTATTTCTTCTGGCATAAAATATTCTGTACAGTGGCACTACCACTCTCTTTTCAGTAGTATACAAGTCTTACTAAACCATTTGATTGGAACTTAAATATATGGCAATCACAAATTAGGAAAATAAAGATAAAAAACAAACAACAACAACAACAAAAAAAAACCAGCTAAATTGCAGAGAGTTAACTGCAAGTTAACACAATCAAAAAAGGCTTGAGCTACATAAACAGAAGCTACACAGCAGTACATAGAAGGGCAACTCTTCACCATTAAGTTTTACATAAATATATAAACTGCCAGATTACTCAAACTGTTTACTCAGTTGTGAGTTAGCAAAACTCAAACATGATCACAACATACAGTTTTACATAGATGTTAATATTTTCCCAACTAAATCAAGAAATTATTTATAAAATGATCTCATTTTGATGGTAGCAGGAAGATGGCAAGACCTAAAACAAGCTGCTTTTTGGTCTAGACTTTCAAAGACAAGTACAAACAGCTTACAATTTTCTTCTTTTCTACCATGGCTGTTAAAATCACATTGACAAGTACAGAAGCGTAACCTTTATTCTTACAAAGATAATTTAAAATGAAAGCATGAAACATTGAATGGAAAGTCCATGATACAGAAAACTGAGTTTCAGAAGGGGGTTCGTGACATGAATATCTTTTAGCCCTGCAGTAAATCTGAATATCGATGTGATTAGACGGGTAGTTTTGTGATCACAGCTGCATGAAACCTATTAAAGGTTGGAAAATATTAAAAGTTTTTCACTTGAAGAAAGTTTCTAGCTTTACAGTTGTATACAGAAGAAAGACAAGTGTTGCCTCAGTAGCTACAAATGAAAATGCAATTAAAACAACAACATAATAAAAAAGCATTAAATGTTCTCAACAGCTATTATTTTTGAGGGCAAAATAAACTTACCTGAGAATAACATGCTTAACGTTTAAAAAAATATAGGTACATTTTCAGTGTAAGAAATACAAACTAGACCAGCTCTTCTGGCTGCCTTCTACTCTATATATAGTTTCTACTCTACTATAGTTTCTCTGAACATATTTTCAGCCACCTACTGCAGGTAAACTAATGAAAATTCTAGGTCATCATTTTTCTTAGGTTGGTAAAATGAAATAGGATAAAATTGAGAAAGAGCTTTGATGCATTTCAGATGCTGTCTACTCTGCATTAGAAACCTAATCACTATAGAACATAAGAGACATGCTAAACACAGGGAAAGATGAAATAATACTGGTCATTCTGTGTGACAGGCTTCTATGAATAGTTTCCCTTCAGATCTCAAAGGGTGACAAGTCTCATTAGCAGTGCTATCCAGCCTCTGCAGTGGAAGATCTCAAACAATCACCTGCAATGTTAAAACAGATTAACTTTTTTCACATTTCCTATTGATCATTTATCACAGAATCACAGAATTTCTAGGTTGGAAGAGACCTCAAGATCATCGAGTCCAACCTCTGACCTAACGCTAACAGTCCCCACTAAACCATATCCCTAAGCTCTACATCTAAACGTCTTTTGAAGACTTCCAGGGATGGTGACTCCACCACTTCCCTGGGCAGCCTGTTCCAATGCCTCACAACCCTTTCAGTGAAGAAGTTCTTCCTAACATCTAACCTAAAACTCCCCTGGCTCAACTTTAGCCCATTCCCCCTCGTCCTGTCACCAGGCACGTGGGAGAAAAAACCAACCCCCACCTCGCTACAGCCTCCCTTGAGGTACCTATAGAGAGCGATAAGGTCGCCCCTGAGCCTCCTCTTCTCCAGGCTGAACAAGCCCAGCTCCCTCAGCCGCTCCTCGTAGGACTTGTTCTCCAGGCCCCTCACCAGCTTTGTCGCCCTTCTCTGCACCCGCTCAAGCACCTCGATGTCCTTCTTGTAGTGAGGGGCCCAAAACTGAACACAGTACTCGAGGTGCGGCCTCACCAGAGCTGAGTACAGGGGGACGATCACCTCCCTAGCCCTGCTGGTCACACTGTTCCTGATACAAGCCAGGATGCCGTTGGCCTTCTTGGCCACCTGAGCACACTGCTGGCTCATATTCAGCCGACTATCCACCATCACTCCCAGGTCCTTCTTTGCCTGGCAGCTCTCCAACCATTCATCTCCCAGTCTGTAGCTCTGCTTGGGGTTATTGCGCCCCAGGTGCAGGACCCGGCACTTGGCCTTGTTGAACTTCATGCAGTTGACCTCAGGCCATCGGTGCAGCCTATCCAGATCCTCCTGCAGAGCTTTCCTACCCTCAAGCAGATCGACACACGCACCTAACTTGGTGTCATCTGCAAACTTACTGAGGGTGCACTCAATGCCCTCGTCCAGATCATCAATGAAGATATTAAAGAGGACCGGCCCCAGCACCGAGCCCTGGGGGACGCCACTAGTGACTGGCCTCCAACTGGACTTGACTCCATTCACCATGACTCTTTCGGCCCGGCTATCCAGCCAGTTTCTAATCCAACGAAGCGTGCGCCAGTCCAAGCCAAGAGCAGCCAGTTTCTTGAGGAGAATGCTGTGAGAGACGGTGTCAAAAGCCTTGCTGAAGTCAAGGTAGACCACATCCACAGCCTTTCCCTCATCCACCCAGCGCGTCACTTTGTCATAGAAGGAGATCAGGTTCGTCAAGCAGGACCTGCCTTTCATAAACCCATGCTGACTGGGCCTGATCGCCTGCTTGCCCTGCAAGTGCTGCGTGATGACTCTCAGGAGGATCTGCTCCATGAGCTTCCCTGGCACTGAGGTCAAACTGACAGGCCTGTAGTTTCCCGGGTCTGCCCTCCGGCCCTTCTTGGAAATGGGCGTCACATTTGCTAGCCGCCAGTCAACTGGGACCTCCCCCGATCGCCAGGACTGCTGATAAATGATGGACAGTGGCTTGGCCAGCTCCTCTGCCAGTTCTCTCAGTACCCTTGGGTGGATCCCATCCGGCCCCATCGACTTGCACACATCCAAGTGCCATAGCAGGTCACCAACCAGTTCTTCATGGATAGTGAGGGCCACATCCTGCTCCCCATCCCCTTCCACGAGCTCAGGGTACTGAGTATCCAGAGAACAACCGGTATTGCCGCTAAAGACTGAGGCAAAGAAGGCATTGAGCACCTCCGCCTTTTCCTCATCTCTTGTAACTAAGTTTCCCCCCGCATCCAGTAAAGGATGGAGATTCTCCTTAGTCCTCCTTTTTGTGTTGATGTATTTATAGAAACGTTTTTTGTTCTCTTTAATGGCAGTATCCAGATTGAGCTCCAGATGAGCTTTGGCCTTCCTAATTTTGTCCCTGCACAGCCTCGCAACATCCTTATAGTCCTCCCTAGTGGCCTGCCCACTTTTCCAAAGATTATAAACCTCTTTTTTCTCCTAAGCTCAAGCCACAATTCTCTGTTGAGCCAGGCTGGTCTTCTTCCCCGCCAGCTCGTCTTTGGGCACGTGGGGACAGACCGTTCCTGCGCCATTAAGATTTCCCTCTTGAAGAGCGCCCAGCCTTCCTGGACCCCTCTGCCCTTCAGAACCGCCTCCCAAGGGACTCCACCAACTAGTGTCCTGAGCAGCTCAAAGTCAGCCCTCCGAAAGTCCAATACAGCGGTTTTACTGGTCCCCTTCCTGGCCTCGCCAAGAATAGTGAACTCCACCATTTCATGGTCACTCTGCCCAAGACAGCTCCCGACAATCACATCCTCCACCAGTCCTTCTCTGTTTGTGAAGAGAAGGTCTAGCGGGGCACCACCCCACCCCTGGTAGGTTCACTAACCAGCTGCGTCAGGAAGCTATCTTCCACGCTCTCCAGAAACCTCCTAGACTGCTTTCTCAGGGCTGTGTTGTGCTTCCAGGATATGTTAAGGAAGTTGAAGTCCCCCACGAGTACAAGAGCTGACGATTTTGCAACTTCTGTCAGCTGCCTGTGGAATTCCTCATCCGTCTCCTCATCCTGGTTCGGCGGTCTATAGCAGACCCATACCAGGACACTAGCCTTGTTGTCCCTGCCGATCCTAACCCAAAGGTACTCGACCTTGTCATTCCCAGCCTCGAGTTCTACAACCTCGAAAGACTCTCTAATATAGAGAGCCACACCACCACCCCTTCTGTGCTGCCTGTCCCTTCTGAAGAGCTTATAGCCAGGCATTGCAGCACTCCAGTCATGAGAGTGGTCCCACCACGTCTCCGTGATGGCAACCAAGTCGTAGCCTGCCTGCCGCACGATGGCTTCCAGCTCCTCCTGTTTGTTACCCATGCTGCGTGCATTGGTGTAGATGCACTTCAGCTGGGCCACTGCCTTATCCTCCAGCCTTGCCATCGTTCCCCCTGGCACAGCCCCAACAATCCTAGCCTCAGCCCCATCCCCCTTCCTACCTAGTTTAAAGCCCTCTCAATGAGCCCTGCCAGCTCCTGGCCCAGGATCCTTTTTCCCCTAAAAGATAGGGACCCGTCTGCAGCCATCAGGCCAGGTGCTGAGTAAAGTGCCCCATGATCAAAAAACCCAAGATTTCTGCGTTGGTACCAGCCCCGGAGCCACGTGTTTAACAGTTGGGCTTTCCGTGTTCTCTCTGAACCCCTCCCTACCACCGTAGGGATGGATGAAAACACCACCTGCACTCCTGCTCCATCCACTAACCGACCCAGTCCCCTAAATTTATAATAATAATAATAATAATAAATAAATAAAAATATTGCAAAGGAGCAACATTTGACTTGCTCTCCCTTCACGTTTCCCTTACACAACACGGATTAAACAGCTTGCCATTGCTTCAATAGCCACTAGATGTCGACAGAGACTAACAATCTAATGCACTGCTTCCTATATTAAATGAGACGCAGAGAAATAGATTTTGAGGTGTCCCTTATATTGATATATGCACATGCAAATGTACACTGCTTGGCTACGTACAAAATCCAATCCAATCTGGTCCAAAATCTGATCAACTTAATGTACTGGAAGAATAATAATAACCCTCCACACACAAACACTTCCAAGTTCACATACGCGCACGTAGCTTATCACATTGTAAATATAATTTTTGAGGTACCATCTAAGCTGCCAAACTGTTGTCAAAGTAAGTTGATCTTCCTTCCTGAACGAGAAGTGAACCACGCTGAGTGGTTACACATTAGACTGTAAAAAAAAGGCTAGGATAATTCTTCCTCTTCCTACTTTAAAATCAGCATGATTTTATGCAATAAAAGCCAGTGAGAAGAGCTGTAGCAGATTCGCCATGACCTACATAGCATATGCAAATGGAACGCTTCCACTTTCCATGTTTTCTTTCTTGAGCAGCTCACTTGTCTGCACAACATTTGTGTCTTGCTAGAGTACCTTTGTCTCCTCTGAGTTGAGAGGTACAACTGAAGCTCTTTCTTAATTTTGTGCTAATCAGGGCAGCTGGAAGGAAGAGAAATAGAATTTTCCCACTGAGAAGGAAAAAAGCTGAGAACTCCTTCATTCTGACAGGCAAGGGGAGGCTCAAACTTGCACTGCCGAGAACTAGAAAATTAATGACCCTTTTTCTCTTTCATGTTCACTGTCCTAAATATCAAGACAAGCATATACCCTGATGACAGCATCTCTCTCACAGTTGCACCAAAAAGAAAAACACACCTGCGGGAAAGTTAAGTGATAACTAGTCCTGCCAGATCGTGCTGATGTCAACAGATGCCTTAACTCTTTACCCAGCCAAATCAGGATGCCACAAAAGCCACACAGTATGTCCTAGTTTGAATCTCCCTCCACATGTTGATTGCTTCTTTTTAAAGAATTCAGATTCTCATTATAAATATGCCCTCCTATAATAGATCAAGTTCCAGACAGGAAAACTTGCCAGTATTTTAGTATTTTTAGAGCCATTTTTAACTGTAATTACCAAACCAGTAACAAAGAAGAATCCTGTACTACTTATGAAATCAGCCTTATCGCTTTGGTAGTCAACCAAATATTTGTACCACAGCTGTTTCAAAGAAGAGTTGATGAAAAACTCCAGGATCCAAATGATCTAAATGCTATTAATTTTGTTCAGAAATGCTATGGTATGTTATGCTTTAATTGTGAAAGCATTAACATACACATGCTTCCATTTACTGTTCACCTCAGTCCCATAAAAACTAGTAATTTTTTTTTTCCATATCAAAATAAACCTAACTAGGAATGTCAGGCTGTGTAAAAATTAAATATATATATATACACATATATCACTTTCAAATAGGGAGTCAAAATATGAGTCCTGAAGAGACAGTATCATATCAGGTGTATACAAAGCACTTGAAAAGAAGCTCCTCTGTTGCTTCTTTCTGAGTGTAGTTGTTTTACACTGCCAAACACCACCACTCCGCCCCCTCACCCCCTCTGCTCTAAGGAAGAGGGGGAGAAAACACAATGGAAAAGAGCTCGAGAGTTGACACAAAGGCAGGGAGATCACTCACCAATTATCACCACAGGCAAAACAGACTCAGCACAGAGATTAATGTAATTCATTCCTTATTACTAATTGACAAGAGCAGCAAGGAACTACAAGCAAACTAAAATAAATAAATAAATCCACCTTCTTCTACATCTTCTTCCCAAGCGGTGCAGGGGAATGGGGGCTTTGGTCAGTCCATGGCATTCATCATCTGCCACTACTCCTGCATGAGGTCCCTCCCATGGGATGCCATCCTTCCTAAACTAATCCGGCATGAGCCTCCCATCAGGAGCAAACTGCTCCGGCACGGGTCCCCCACGCATGGTAGCTCCCCCAGACTCCCTGCTCCTGCATGGGCTCCTCCATGGGCTGCAGTGTGGAGATCTGCTCCATGTGGGACCCATGGGCTGCAGGGGGACAGCCTGCTCCACCAGGGGCCTCTCCACAGGCCACAGGGGAACTGCTGCTGCCTGCCTGGAGCACCTCCTGCCCTCCTGCTGCACTGACCTGGGGGGTTGCAGGTCTGGATCTCTCCCATTTTCTCACTCCTCTCTGCCAGCTGCTGTTGTGCACCTTCTTTCCCCCTCCCCTCCCCCCCTTTCTTCAATCTGCTCTCCCAGAGGCCCAACCAGCCTTGCTCCCTGGCTCGGCTCTGGCCAGCAGCAGGTCCTTTTTGGAGCCATCTGGAGCTGGTTCTGATCTAACATGGTGCAGCTGCTGGGCTCTGCTCACAGAGGCCACTCCTGCAGCCCCCCCCCCCCCCCCCCCCCGCCCAATGCCAAAACCTTGCTATGTAAACCCAATACACTGAGTGGTTACAGCAGCTATATCATTTTTATTTTTTTAATTATTATTATTTTTTTTTTTTTGGAGCAGAAGAACGTGCAAACATAGAAGCAGCATCACAAGTCTATCTCAGAAACCAGGGGAAAAAATAAAAACAGTATGTGTAACCTAGAATAAACAAAACCAAAAAAGTTATTTCAAATCTACTTCGCTATCAGTTAGTTTTCTTCTTCCGTAGTACTTAATTCTAAGCAAGCTTAGAAATAGATAAGTTAACTACAAAGAAGAAAAAAAAAAAGACAGTGATGGCAAAGGAAGACATAAGGAAAGATCAAAAAGTCTATTGTTCTCTGACCTTCTTAGCATTTTCAATTCAGATATTTTTCTCTTTCTGTCTCACTTTTATTAAGTGCTTCTAAGTCTCAGTCATCTATTTTGGCTTTGAAAGCAACCCAATTGCTCCAAAAACTCAACAGCACTTAAGTTATCTAACTACATTTACTTCTGGAATGATCACTGCCACAGGAGACAGCCGTATTGGCTCCACTGTCCTGTACCACTCCAAGCTCACACTTATGGGTCTACCGCTCTTCAGTCCATTTCAACTGTGTTAATTTAAAAACAAAAGCCCAGCATATTAGAATTAATGATTTGCACTGACGTGTTATGAAGTGCTTTAATATGCATTTGGAAAAAAACTGTCATGCAAAATTATTTCAAATTAATGCCAAGTATCAGATTTTGAAAGCTTGGACTAAAATGTGAGAGAAAAAACATCTGCCAGTTTTATACCTCTTCTGTTATGAATTCTGTTGAATAGTGTACTAACAGGGTGTCTTTTAAGCACTTCAAAACACTTGGTGGTGGTCTGGGTTTCTGCACCTCAAATTTACATGCACCAGAAGTTAAACAAAAACAAAAAGTTACACTAGCATGAACTAAAAGAGCTCCAAGATCAAGGAATTTGGAATTCTTCACAGTACTGCATTTACTTTAGGACCCTTGAATGTGAGGGCTTTGACAAACAGCATCTAAGCTGTGTTCCAGAGTGCCCACTAATTCCAGAAAAGAGAATACTTGTGATTATAGCACAAGTAATGAACTTCCCTAAGAGGAAAATGCAATGTGTGACAGAGGAGGGAAACAAACAAACAAACAAACAAGAAGCTTCTTAAAACAGAGCAGTACAAAAAAATGAACCTATTTACACATACAGAAAAGATGACAGGAATCGGAATGAGAGAGATAAAGAAATGGTGATAGAAAGCACAGGTTACTGCAGTAACTGGTCTTTGTGAAAGACTGTGAAATATTTATCCTTTAAATTAATGAGAAGTTCACAAATGCACAGCGTTACAGTTGTATTAGTACTCTTATGCTAAAAGAGTCCTGATCTTGCCACATGGACGGACAAAATTGTTATTAATGAAGATTCTGCTTGAGAGATAGCTGAACGTCCCAGAAAATAAAGCCACCCTGCCTGAACTGAAATTCAGTTGTTTTTCTTAACTCTTCTGCAGCAATACAGTTGGTCAGCTCCCCGGCAAGCTGAGAAAGTAAGATCGCATTGGTACAAATACATGCATTTACATATATATATATATATATATATATATATATACACACACACACACGTATACATGTACATGCATAACTTTCCAGTAACAAATCTTCAGCAGGGGCGCTACCTAGTATTGATAGCACGCCCACCCCAGTATAATTTCTGTCTTCAACAGTCACAAACAAAATGATTATTCTGTTGTGTTTACATTCAAACAAAAAAGCAGAGTGCATTATAAACTCCCTCTCATATCCATAAGAATGGATATCACAGGATGAGCTCTATAAATTCTGTCTCTTGTTTCATTGTCTTTCCCTAAATTACTAAACTGTATGGGATTTTCTCTTGCTATGTATCATTTATGAATGACCAAGGCTGGCAGAGCAAATTTATTTGTATTAACTGTTTTAAACATTCATTTGTGTGCATCAGCCAAGCCTTAAAGAAATCAGGACAAAGATACCATTATTTTAATTATATAGTAAAAGACTGATTTTATAGTCATGTAAAACTGCTAGATTTCTCATCACATCATCTGTAGCAATTAGTTTCATCAGGCAATAAGCCTTTCATCAGCAATACGGTACACAGTAAATTATACTAGGAATGCAGCTTTGTAGCATGACAGGTTGACAGATACAGTGTGAAAATGAAACCTGTTAATGTTTTAAATGGGTGAAAAGCATTTGCTTCAACTTTATATACTTTGTTCTTATTTAAAATTTTATGTATTATGTAAGCACAATTAATATAACTTGACATAACAGTTCTTAGAGTCATAGAATAGGTAATCCACGATGCTATTTTACTAATTTAACCTGGCACTGATGACAACTGTCACAATAGCACAGAAATACAACATTAAAATATTTTATATTATACACAGATGTTCTCAGTTATATGTATTTGTGTAACATATAACATATTTCTGGTACAAACCCAGAACAACTTCTTAGAAATCCAGAAATTTACTCCAACCTAGTGGAGAAGAAAGGAATGCCACGTAAAATACGATTATAATGGATCATGTAGCAAAACTGTCAACGTGCACCAGTATCTGTAAACATATCATACTCCTATTACTGTGAGTTATAACAACAAATATAACTGCAAATGCTTCTTTTTTAAAACCTTTATTGTGCTAATAGTCCCAGTGCACATGAATTGCCAAGTATTGGAGGCAAGATGCTGGGAAGTTCTAAAACAAACAATTCCCATTTACTCATTGTTTCTCACCATTTATAAGCAGGTCTAGGCATCCTCCTAGGATGAAAACTTGGCATCTCAGTACACAGCATATAGAAAGGCAATACAGTGCTATCAGCAAGAAAAAAATAAAATAATAATAATTAATTTGTCAAAATAAGCTATCCACATTGGGGTAAGGCCTGATAGAACTTGTACATCAACAAATCACTATCCTTGCAGTCCAGATAAAACTCTACTTTTCCATCATTGCTCTTCTCAAACTCACTTTCGGGGCTAAGATTTTGTCTTGTAACATTGTATCATTTTTTTTAATTTTTTTTTTTTTTTTTTTAAATATAATAGGACTCTTGATAAAACAGCTACATGGACCTGATATTTATCAAAAAAATTAAAATGGATCCAGATTACAGTGCTATGCTGGACCACTTCCAGTCTGATTCTAGCTGGATAAAATCATACAATCAGCCTTCCTTTGCTTTTCCTATCTTCAAAATGTTAGAAACTTCACACACAAAACGCAAAACAGAAGAATTGCATTGACATCACACCTCCTTCATTCTACTTGATGTTTTAAGAGTAAGATCAGCTTGTTTATTATTATTGTTATTACTATTATTCTCTTCAAGGCACAGTAAAAAGATTTGAGATGAATGGCAAGAAAGACTAGTCATGAAAACAAGGCATATCATGCTAAAATATCTATCATTAAGAAATAAGAAATCTAACAAATAATTTTTCCAATTTTACTTGCTCAATTTTACATTTATACATGTAAAGACAAAGTGAGACCAGAATGAGCTGTATATGTCTTCAATCTTATGTAGCAGAATATATGTGTGTATGTACATTTATATATATACACACCATATATATGTGGGGAGCTCCATATATATAAATGGAGCTTGTTATCATGACTGTAACAGAAAAGGATTCAGTAATTCAAAATTACAACAGACAATATCAGTTTTTGTTTCAGATTTCTTCTAAAGGCATAAACCAATCACCACCTGAAACAGGTTTGGAAAACACTTCATGTAAGGTTGTTCTAAACTCTTTTTTTTCTTTTTTTTCCTGTGAAAGAGGTAGTATCAACCACCATTTGGTGAAGAAGGAAGGCTTAGATTGCTAATGTTGTCAGCTGTGTCTTTACACATTATGAGCCCATAGAAATGTCTGAGTCAGTATGGATTTTTTCTTAAACTAGCAAAATATTGCTTTTTCTTCTTCTTCCATTTTAGCTCATAAATTTAGGATTGGCCAGCTCAGAAGGAGCTGTGACAACTGTGAAATTGACATCAAAGTATTCAAGAAAATGAAATGTAAACAATTTGAAAGGCATAAGGGTTTTTAACCACCTTTTAAGAACTCTTCTTTGTTTGCTTATGACATCTATAGTTACTGCTACATGTTTAAAAACCACCATCTAGTACACTTCTATGACTTGATAAATACAGTCAGTGTCAATGCTGTGTCAGTTAAGAAAGGGATCTGCAACACAGAAAAATGAAGGGAAAAAAGCTGTCTCTGAGATTTTTGAAAGTACATCACAAGCCAATAAGTGTACCTCTATCCCATTAAATATTATTAACCACAAAACTAACAGGAAAACTATTCATCAAGTAATACTGAAGTTATGATGAATGTAAACAGGTATAGTTTACCTGATATCTCAGGGGATCTGCATTGATTTGCTCTCCTTGAGAATCTGTCTACAAATATAGAAACTTGAGAATGGTAAAAAATGGTTGTGAACGTAAGTCTACACCTAGACTGACACATTAGCTACTTCCTTAGATATAAACTTTTATTACAACTTTAAGGAATCCCTTATTGTTTCAGGGTTCTGTCTGTTCCAGATCATCCACAATGTAAAATATTCTTGAGGAAGATGAAGGTCTGAATCTTTTATTATTATTACCTTAAGAATGCCGTTTTTGTTGTTGTTGTTGTTGTTTTGTTTGTTTTTAGAATCACCATAAAGCAAAAACAAAACCCAACATCTATAAAACCAAAAGAAAAATGAATTTTCTGTCATAGACATTTACCTATATTATCGATAGCTTAATTTTAACAAGATATTACTATGCAAATCAAAAGAAAGATAGATATAGAAGGAAACCAGATCATTATTAGGGATTTTTAAAAAACGTATTTCCATTAATATCATACCTGTTCTTTATATTCTCCAGTTCATGTTCTTGACTAAAATTATGAGCTGAGATCTACAATTCTACACTAAATGACCTCATGCTTTAAAAAGGGGTAATGCATCAGACATCTCAAACATTTCTCAATTCTATCAATGTTAGAAACAGGCTTGAGAACTCTCCTAACCTTGCAAGAAGAATGGTAGAGCATGGAAAATTTGCAGATACACTTTGTCCATAGCTACTGTGAGTTAAGTAGGCATTCCTTCTTTTAGCAGAAGCATTAACTATGGCAGCTGATAAAATGATAGAAGATGCTATTACAGAGTAACACACCAAAGCCTATTTAGTTTTGTTTCCCCCACCCCCCTTCTCCTGTGCATTCATTTAATGAAGTGCATGTCAGCTACTAAAAGATGCGTATCCAAACAAATATTATCCCCTTCAATACAAAAGCACGGATGGGAAGGTAAATGCTTACCATCTGTATACTTTATTTTCTAGACAAACAAGCATTACAGTAAGAAAGATGAATGTGTACACCGATTTTTAAATAATGTTGCTGGTCAGTCATAAATGACCATTCAACCTTACATTTTATTGCTAGAAATAAACAGTGAGAATCCAAACTCTTGGATCCTGTTTTGATGTGTATGCCTAGTTCAAGAAAGTGCATATCATTTTAAAGGGAGGAGAGTATTTTATTTCTTTTTACTTTTCAACATAAAACATAACCTATAAATTTGCAAATTCACTACATTAAAAAAAATATCTGTTCTGATATTAATTGCACTTTATACATTATTTCTATAATTATGATACAACACTATATCAAAATCTCAAAATGCTGCCTCAGTTCTGCTGATGGCAGTGCACATAGTATTTAATATCAATGATTCAGTGTTCAAAGATGTTACTTTCATAGAACTTCAGAACTGCATTGAGGTGATACAATGCTACCTGTCAACAGATTTCTCACAGGTGTTTTGATCATTAATTTTAAGCACTACAAAAAGACATGGACAGTTATTATGCCCTGATTATAGTCAAAATTCAGCTTAGATTTACTTTTTAAACAACTTTGTAGTATTTTTCTTTGTCTTCTGAAATGCTTTCAAACCTCCATCAGCTTACTTCTGCAAATTTTATGTCTCTTTATGGATTACCAAAATGGAAATACAAGGTAATCAGATATCACAGTAATGGACATCAAAATGAGATGTTAGGTTTACAGATAATGAGCCTTCAGCATATATGATCGGTAGATGCAATTAGAGAAATGAGCTTTGAGAAGCACCAGCAGCAACTCTCTTCTTCAGCCAGCCAGTTGTAAAGCCAGTTGCCAGCGTGGAATACTTCTGTGATTACATTCAGTGTCTGAGATACTTAGCTAGATTCTTATTGGGTCTCCACACTTGGCTGAGCACTATTATCTTTTTTTTTTTTTTTTTTCCTGTTATTTTCAAAGAGTTAGGAAAACCTTCCTTTCTCTGTAATTTATTTATTTATTTTTTGTATATTCAAGCATCTAGAAACTGTATGTTCCTCAGTGTTTTGCTTTTCCTGTGTTTTTCCTCCAAAATCAGAAGTATTACACAGAAATATAAATTCATATAAGGACATTGCTGAATAAATATTAAATAGGCAATTTTGAATTTGTTTTAAAGTTGATTTTAAATTGTACTTCCTCTGTTGTTCTCCCTGTAGCACAACAAATGACCCACACATCTAAATGAGGAGACTATATTTCAATTAAACTATCTACTCTCTGATTATCTGGGTCTGCTGCACTTCATCCTCGGGTAGTTAGCTTCTATCCAGAGAAGGCTATGACAGTCTCTTAGAGTTCAATTTTATAAACTCTGGCACTTCAGTTAAAATTGCATGTGTTATCTTAAAAAAAATAAAAATAATAAGATAAGTGACTTGACAGAAGTCTGCCTTAGTTTACTTTACCAAATAGTCTTATTCTGATCGATAATACTCATCTTTTCTGTGCTCAGGACCCATGTCACATTTGATCATTTATGATCCTCATAAAAAGCATTACCATCTTTTGCCTTTCAGGTCTTTGCTGTTACTCCTGTATTGCTCCTGTCATCTCTAATGCTGATGCAAAAGAAGTGCTTTTGCGGCACTGACATGATGGACTTTGGTACTGAACTTTTTTTTTTTTCTTTTTCTTTTTTTAAAAGAGAAGAGACTGCTCAAGAAAACCATGGACAATCTTAGGAAACCAAAATGGTAGGTGTGCCTGGACAGAAAACTGGTTTTAGCCTGTGAATGATAGCATGATGTTGCATCTAGGAAAACAAATAGATAGGTGTGGCAAGAAGTATTTGATTAGAAAGACCAAACATATAGGACCTGTTGTACTGCTACTGAAACTGGACATTCACATTTTATCTGTGTTTATTAGAAGGTCACAAACAGTTAAAAATAAATAGCCATTGGGTTATACATTAAATACTGTTTTCTTAACTTATAACTCAAGAAATACTCCTTTGTTTGAATTCTGTTAAATTGTTTTGCCAGTTAAACTTTGAATAAGAGGCTTCAGGATGTTCTTTATTATATTACTTTTATTTTAGCTGTAGTTACTGAAATTACTGAAGGATTAAGAGTGCTGTAAAACACTCAAATTGTGGAAGAAAAAAAAAGGGGGGGGGGGGCTATGGGTACACCTAGCAAAGAGAAAGTAGTGAAAAGCATTTAGAAATTTTATATCAGAATATTTTGACATAAAGAACATAAACTAATCAAGTTAAAGGTAAGAAATAGCAAACTGCTTAAAATTGCTGCAATTCTCTAAGTGACTTGGAAAAACAGAGTACAAGGGAATTTAAGTCACCTACTTTAAACTTAAAAAAAGTTGGATTTTGACTACTTAAAGCCTGAAATTTCAAGTTGAAATATCTTTTGAAAGCACAGACAATTTCAATTTGGAAACTGAAAGAGACTTTAACATATCCCTATGTCCTAAGTACTTTGTTCTAACTGTCAATTAACCTGCTAATGATTTTTGATGTCTTAGCTCCTTCAAACTTCACATACTTACAAAATAATAACAAAGTTGACTTAATTTTAAAGAGACAGCATATTGAGCTATTCTCTATAACGTATGCTGTTTTGGTTTGTTTGTTTGTTTTTGTTGGGGATTTTTTTCCTCCAGTTCAGTAGAAATCTCCATCTACGTATGCTGATGTTTCACGTCACCATGGGTCCACCATGATGCCCAAGTCTCAACATATAAGCAGAAAGCTTTTGGTCAAAACTGGCTGCTTGTATATTTGATACAAATACCCTTCATCTAATGAAGTATTGCAGTATTTATTGAACATCACTGCAATCCAAGATATATCCACTCTGCCCAAAAGACAAATACACCTTGAACAAGCTCTCTCTCCTCCCAAGAGGCATTTATGAGTTTTTGAAGAGAAAGCATTTAGAGCACTGTCACACATTTCCACACAGGATCTAAAATTGCATGGATTTTTTTTTTTCCCCCATAAACAATCAAGTAGATAATTTGAAGGACAACAACCAAGGAAAAAATATTTTTAAACTTTGTACCAATTATCATGGTACAATTATCATAAACACAACCAAAAAGATCCATGAACTAGCAAAAATGCATGTTTAGGTTCTAACTATGCCTTTACATAAATAACAAGGCCAAAACACGAATTGGAAAAAAAATAAGTAATAACAATGTGCAAGGTGATGCATGGATTTCTAAATCAAAACATAAACAAACCCTCCTCTCTAAATACAACAGAAAAATATTGCTGAATAGGTTCACTTAATGTTTAGAGAATAACAAAGGCTTCACAAACATTTGCATATCATACTGATGTTTGCAAAACCTGTGTTGAAGCCCAGTCTAGTTGAAGCTAAAAATGCTGAGAATTTTCAGTCCAAGAAGGAAGAAGTGAGGAGACACCTGCATCTGCGATAACTCAAGAGGACATTTTCTGACAATTTAACACACATACAAACATGGTATGTTTGATTTGAATAAGCAAGAGAGATCCTGTTACTAGTTCCCGTTTTTCCTTAGTTTAAGCAGCATAAAATTATACAAAAAGCTCTGCAATCAAATGAATTCTTAAAGAGAGACTATTAGTTTTAGCTCACTTTGCTCACCAAGAATTGTTATCTAAATGATATTAAGGAACGGTAACTCTAAGGTAGGATCTGAACTCATAATTTGATCAAATGGTTAAAGGCACATTGACCTATGAAATAAAACTGGATATTGCTCAAGATATAGTGAAGACTGATACGAAGGCTATATTAATATTGCTTTAAAATAAATTTTTTATACATGAGTCAGCTTATTTTATCTGCAATGTGTGCAATTTACACTACAAAAAGAAATTAGAGTCAGATTGCTAAGAGACAAATAGGAAAATGCATCTGCACAGACAAGGATTTTTTCATATAAGAGATCACAAAAATGACAGGCACTGAAGTGTCTTTGCACACATCAGGAATTATCACAAACATATTCAATCATGCTCTGTAATACTGAACAATATACTCATTTTTATATGAACCAGTAAGATCTATGGCTTGTGTTTAGCACTCATTTTAAAAGGTACTAAAACAGAGCCAATCACTGTACGTAAGATGAAGTGATAGTTTAGGAAGAAAATGTGATGAAATGGTAACAAAAGAGGGTCCTTACTAACCAGAATGTGATAAGAAGAATACTTCAACAATAAGTGAGATATCAATTTATCAAAACTAAATTATAAGAGCTGTTGAACTGGAACCCAATACATGGCTTATAGTAAATGTGACGACGTTTAGGAAAATAATGTCTTCTATTAAACTGTTAGAGATATGTCAGAAGTTTCATTGCTTATTAAACTTTATTGGATGACTGCAGATAAGTGAAATCAACTGCAGATGTTTCCAAAGTTTCCTAAGACTGCTTGCCTATCTCTGCTTAAGTTTGTTCCTCCAACTCATTGCAGTCCTGGCAAACTTTTGATCCATTGGTCTATTTCAACCAAGATTGACAGAGCAATAAAGATGCCAAACAGGAATCAAATTCCCACGGGTTTTGTAGAGACAGAGCATATCCCTGCAGTGGGAAATACAGGAAGAATGCAGCCGTAGTTTGGCAACAGACATTGTCTGTAAAGACACACTGATCCAAAAGGGCAGAACCACTTCTGTCATCTGTCCAGTGGCAGAAGTGATAAGCTTGAGAAGCAGCCAGGGTTCAATGAAGAGAAGAGAGGATAGAAACCCTAGAGGATGTAGAGAGTGTACCAAGAGAAAATGAGACTTTATTGGCATAGTGGGTTTACGTGACAAGGTTTTGGTAGCAGGGGGAATAGGAGTGGCTTCTGTGAGAAGGATCTAGAAGCTGCCCCATGTTAGGTAAGGGCCCCACTGCTGAGCAGAGCTGAGCCAATAAGCGATGTTGTTTTGCGCCTCTGTGAGAGCATATTTAAGACAGGGAAGAAAAACAACACTGCACTTCACAGCAGCTGGGAGAGTGAGAGGAGTGAAGAACAGCCTTGCAGGCGCCAAGGTCAGTGTAGAAGGAGGGGGAGAGGTGCTCCAGGCGCCGTAGCAGAAGTCCCCTGCGGCCTGTGGTGAGGACCATGGTGAAGCAGGATGTCCCCCTGCAGCCCATGGAGTACCACGGAGGAGCAGGGTTCCACGCTGCTGCCCGTGGGGGACCCAGGTTGGAGCAGTTTTCTCCTGAGGGATGAACCCCGTGGTATGGACCCATATCTAGAGCAGTTCTGGAAGAGCTGCTGCCTGTGGGAAGCCCACGCTGGATCAGTTTGGCAAGGACTGCATCCCGTGGGTGGGACCCCACAGCACAGGGGACAAGAGTGACTGAGAAGGAGTGGCAGAGACGAAGCACTGTAGACTGACCATAACCCCCATTCCCCTATGCCATGGGGGGGGAGGAGGTGGAAGATGGGGGGAAGTTGCTTTTGGTTTCTTTCCTTTGTTTCTCACTGCTCTAGCTTGTCAGTAATAGGCAAAATCTTACTGTCTCCCTATGCTGAGTCTGTTTTGCTTGTCACAATAATTGATGAGTGATCTCCCTGTCCTTATCTTAGCCCTTGAGCCCTTTGTGGAGTATTTTTCTACCCCCTTTCCCTTTGAGGAGGGGGGAGTGAGAGAGCAGTTGTGGTGGAGCTCGGCTGCCCACCCGAGTAAAACCACCCCAATTGGTTCAACTGCTTTTCAAATAATGTTCTGTCTACTGCCATACAAATAAGCTACAGCTGACCTGTAGAAAGAATGCTTTGGATGCCATGTCTTCTGTTTCCCCAAAGTGACAAAGCATCTGATGCAAGCTTCATACATCCTGAAACAACCCAATATCAACAAGTACAACATTACTGCTTCTCCAGTAGGATTAAGATGGATTAAGAACAAGAAAGAATACATTCTGGGAAAAAAAATGCAAGGTTTCAGAAAAAGTAATATATTGCTATTTCATTTACAGAAGTCTCTCATTGTAGTTATTCACTTCAATCTTCTGCAACTAACATTTTAGATTGGAGACTATGCCTAGGTTAAAAAGCTTAAAAGGAGAGAGGGGAAAGTCACATGCACACTAGAAACAACAAAAATCTGAGTAAGAAGAAAAGTTTACAGGGAAGTAAACTCTATAAACACTGTAAACTACTTTGACCCAAAAAGTTTTAAATGAAAAACTACTTTTATACCAAGCTGAAAATGTAAAAGTTTGCTACCTTCAGTGTTATAATTACGTAACAAAAAGAGATCATTAACAATACTGGAGTCAAGTCCAAGATCTTTAAAACTCATATTTCTAAAATGCACATTTTTTTTTTTCTTTTCTTTCCCTTTTTTTTTTTTTTTTTTTTTAAAGACTTCCTTGCAAATTCTCCCTCATTAAGCAAAGGAAGAACAGATATGGGAGAAGGCCATTAGCACTGGTACACAAGCCAAAATTTATTCCTGAGTTGAACTTTCCAAAAATTACCAGCTGAGATAAGTGGTAGGTACTTACCAATTCTCTATTGACAGTTATACCAATGCCAATTATGCTCATAATATAAATATTTGATAACATAGGTACTGATCCAGTGATTCTAAGTATCCTTTATGAGCACACAATCATCCATTACAGTTTTATCACAGTAGACCGGTACTCTTGATTACGTTAGATCACATGCATCTGTCTGAACAGTCACACATTTCCATGTTAAATTATATGTTAAAATTCCATGTTAAAAAATAAAAATAATTGAGGGAACCTTTCTCCTCTCTGAAGAATTATTCACGTTAACAATAAATGCTTTGTTATTGATTGAAGAAATCCCACTTCCCAATTCAGTTTAAGAGATTTTCTTTAATTTATTTTTTTTAATAGAAGTCTGTTTTTTTGTTGTTGTTGTTGTTTTGTTTTCTGTTAAAAGCAAACATTAAGAATATATCATTGTGAACTGGAACATTTTATGGCAAGTTTTGTTACCAAATTTTCATACAGATAAATAGCTTGCAGATTGATCGCAAGCAATGCTAAACATGCTGGTGCTGCAAAACCAAACTGTATGAGTCACACATCTACAGAATTCTATCCCAAAGTGACTGTTGGACATTGCGGTGGCTTTCTTTCTCTAATCCCCACCACTATCATTTACTTTCTTTCCCCTCATTACTTCTTTAACCTTCTTTAGCTCTTATTCCCCTGACAACATAAAAGGGAATTACAACAATCACCATATCTGGTAGATGGTTCCAAATCTCTCCTTAGCACAGGCTGCTTTCACTGATAGTATACAGGCATGTATATGTATGTAAGCCAGAATTTAACAGCGATGATTTTGTGTATTCAGAGTCATATATACACTACGTAGCATTATGTCATCTAATAGGTACAATGAGATTAGTAACTACTAAAGCCAGAGATAGGTTTTCATTAATTTCAGTGTCCTGAACTAAGAGACATTCAGGAAATTGTCAAGTATTCATTAACATGTCTGTTTTTAAGAAAAGCTAAATCAAATCACTGCTCAGGGCTTGGATTCATAGCAGCATCACATCCTGAACCATGGTAACAGTGGCAAGACTAGATTTAACTATTACTGCTGCTCCTAAGAAGGCCCTTAACCCTGCTGGTGGCCACAATCCACTATGCAGAGGAACAAGCAAAGGTTCCGCCTTATACCAGGCCACCTGGAACCAGAATTACCTGTTAATAAATACAGCCATGTCAATATCACCATGTTTCAAAAAATGCTAAGTCTTTGAGGGGTGGATCTGTAACGCTATCTGCAATCCCCTGCTTTAAACTTCCTTCTCCCCTCACAGAGGTTTAACTGCCTGTGTACCAAGGATCTAAGACCCAGCTCTGATGTGGCACATCCGCATAACTTTGACTCAGACCTCACAAAAAAATTCTTAAGTAGTGTGTGTGGGGGAGAAGGCAGTAAGTTTGAAGAAAGATAAAATAAAACTCCAAAAGGTGTTAAATTCACTAATGGAGAGATGGGGATCATCAGTAGCTAAAAAACATCAAACAGGTATTTTATAAAATCATTTACAAATACAAAAATAAACAAACAGGGATGCTAGTTGGGAGTCTTCTGGTCAAGTCATCAGAATCAGTGGCAAACAGCAACTCAGGAAAGGCAAGTACACTGTGGAGCCAGCCTGTCCCCTCCTGTCCAATGCATGCAAGGAAACTCCTTTCAATACCTTACTGGTGGCAGCAAGCATACAAATGATTCACCCAACAGCTCATTAAGCCCTGACTATTTTTTATGTACATGTGTGTGCACAGAAATAAAATAGTTACTTTATACATTCAAGTTGCATATATCCTGCCTGCACAATCTCTTTGCACTCATGAAGATGTTTGAATACAGCAGCCTGTAAGGGGTGGCAGCACTGCCTGCTTACATCAGTGGTCATTTCAACCTATTACACCACTGAGAGGAATGCTAAGATATTTTATGTTTCTAATCATGTTTCAATAATGAACAAATTTATTGAGGGGGGGCAGATATAAGATGCTTTCACTGCTATAGGAGAGTAAACAAGTTACCATGGTGTCAGCATACGAATATTGGAACAAAGAAGCAAGCATAGAAATCACTGAGAAATGATTAACAGTGTCTCCATCCTTCCCAATCCACCCTTCCCAATCAGCCCCTAACCCCCAATTCGCACTCCTAAAAATCAATACCGAAGACTGAGTAAGGTCAGGGCCAGAATTTCACATTGAGACAGTTTGAAGCACCATATAAAAATAGACCTGCATGAAATATTGTCAGAAAAGTAAATGTTAGCTTCCCAATACAAAACAAAGAAATAGCTCTAAAGAAAAT
Organism: Netta rufina; assembly: GCF_964035555.1. Lineage (NCBI taxonomy): Eukaryota > Metazoa > Chordata > Aves > Anseriformes > Anatidae > Netta > Netta rufina. The sequence goes on along the minus strand of NC_140124.1, from coordinate 74,709,610 downwards.
CAATATGGCAGGTAAAGTAGGTCACTCAACTGCTTAAGTTTGTCAGAATATGCCAAGACAAGAAACACAAGTTACATCATACAGCTCAAATAATACAATCCATTGCTGATAGCTAAGTGTCTGCATTTAACAGCAAAACAGAAGGTGCTCTGATTTTTATTCAGTGCAACAATTGGCTGTGCATAAGTTTCTATATTTGTCAAAAAATGTCAACACGTTTGTGAGTTTTCTATTATTTTCCTAGATTAACAAGTAATCATCACAAAGAATTACCTATTGCTTAATTAGCTCTCTCTCACAAAGGAAAAACAGACATCCACAAGAGTATCTAAATTGATTTTTTGATGGAGTTGAGACCTTTTCTCCAGCTCACACAGCCCAAAATTCTATGAGTGTGTAAAAGGCAAACTGTAAAGAAAACATCCTATCAGAATTTTATGCCAACTCTTTTTGTAATAAGGGAATGAGCAGATCTCAGAGAAATCCAAACAGCCTGCAAGAAGTCTCAAGGCAGGACGTATAATGTAAGAAATGCTATGGAGCTAAGAATCAATAGTCTAACTCACGTTTTAACAGACCAATAACTCAAACTATTAATCTACATACAATACACCTACAGAAAAGCCTCAATTATACAATTAGATTTTTTTTTTTTTTCTAAAGAAGGAAGAAAAAAAAATAAACCTCCCTGTCTGTCCCTTTGTTTCGCTCACCCTTGCAGGGCTCCCCTGGCTTCAAAAGCAGAGTTTCATTCCCTAGCAATGAGAGTTGGAGGTGGTTGTGACAAGGCATCGTAATGTTGAGGTCTCTCCCAGGAGGAATAAGGCATTTACAATCCATGGAGTGGATTTCTTCCTCCTCAGCCTTAGGCCTGCTTAGCTTTATTTTCATACCTTTCCTCAGCAGCCCACCACACATTTCTGGGCAGCCAGGGTAGCGTGGCCAGGGTTTATTGTGTGGTGATGACTATGGCAACTCACGCTGTTATCGCTGCCAGTGCCACACAGCCTGAGGTGCTGGGAGGCACTCAGGGCAGTGTCACTGAATATAGGTTTCAATATCAAGTTCAGAGCTTCTTTTTGATGGCAGGGTCAGGTAGAAGACATATTTCTGGGAGTTTAAACCCATGTTTCTCTGACCTGACAGTAAGCACAACACCCTTTTACCTCAGGGTAGCTTGCTGAAAATTCAGCTGACTTTGGTGCTTGTTGCAAACAAGCACCAAATGACCACCCATCACTGAAAGTCAATTTTGAAACTAATCTGCAACAAATCTCAAATTGCAATTTAATAGAGACCCATACAAGAAAAAAAATACAGTAAGTTAAATAAAAACTCATAGTGCTAGAAAGGCAGCAAACAAAGAATTTTAGGAGTTTTAGATAAGTGTTTTTCAAACACCTGCATAACATAATATGCCAAAAACATCTGAAGGCCCACGGTCAGTATTTTACAAAATAGCACTCATAATACTGTTTTTATTGTACTGCTGGAAGGGGTGTCCTCAGCAAAGTGTTGCCGTGGACATGTTAATATGGTAGAACTTACAGGCCCTGCCCCGAGGCACCGCTATCTTGGCTGCTGGGCCCAGCCGTGTCCTGCAGTGGGGCCAGCTTGGGGCAGCCCCAACATCGCCACACACAGCAACAACGCAGCCACACGCCTGCACCCCCACCTCGTTCAATGTCTTACTTCAGGATGAGATGAAATGAAGTCAGAACAATGCCTAGTCTCCCAAAAGAGGACAAAATTATTTTGTCTCATATTACTAGGCAAACAAAATCCAGAAGTACTCAGTTAAGGATTGAGATGGAAAACTGCATATACACTCAAGGGTCATGTAAATGTTGCACTCTCTTGGCAAGCTTCGAGTAACTCCAATTCTAGCTAGTACTACTTACGTGATCTCCACCACTGTATTCCATCCCTTTCTCTTCACAAGTTCTCAGCTTCACGTAGCTGTGAAACATACCCAACACTGTAGTTCTGAGATCACGTCTTCACAATTAGTTCATCTACTCTTTTCCAGGATGTTTTTCCAATTTTCAGCAGAAGGGTAACACAACAGCCTTCAACACGTTGCCTTAGTTAACAGTTGTTTCAACAAGCACAACCTCAACTTTACCTTATCTGGAAGTGAGGAAGGAATTAACTTGAAAACGTGTTTGGTGGAAAACTGTAAATGCAACATTATGAGGAATATGGGTGAATCACAGTAACACCGATTCCCAGCTGACTAGAAGGGGTATTAGTGATGTTTCATAGGCCCTCCTGTGTCTCAACTTTTTAAGTCATCTGACCATCTTTAGGAGTCAAGAGAATGCTGAGTGAGGAGAAGAAGGGCACAGCCAAAGCAGCCACTAAAGAATTTTGCATACAAGCGCAACCCCAGATGTGCACAGGGAAATAAAAAGCAAAACACAAGGAAAGCAAAAGGTACACCAGAAGATTAACTTGTTTCATCAGTAACCACCATGATGCAGCCAATTAAAGTGCCAACCCTAAATAATTGTGCATGTATATATGTGTGTATTATTCTTTCTCCAGTGGCCAAGAAACTCTTGTGTGCTCTGGAACAAATACCTGCAATACATACCCAACTTACACGTATGTGCCATATTTTGAGTTTACAAGTCTTTGCTTGCAGCTGGGACAGGAGCTGTGATATCATTCTAGGACAGGATCCTTGTTTATGGAGCAACTTCTCAGTATGTGCCAGAAAGCTTGGAATGCCAGGGTCTCCTGTCATGTTTAACAAGAAAAGGACTAGTGTTGGTAGTAAGAGCCAGCATTATGGTGCCATAACTAGTACTTTGCCAGATTTTGCTTGAAGCTGCTGTGGCTGAGGGAAGAAGCAAAGTGCTATGTCTCAAAATGCTCAGGGACTCACACTCTGAAAGTAGAGAATGACCACATTGGCTTACCCAGGAAGAATATACTCACTCAGTTTGTCATTCTCCTTTGGCGTAACATCTCCAAAAAACAGAAGGGAAAAAAACAAACAAACACAACCTGAAGAAAGAATAGAGTAACTTGGTGACCAAATGAAGGAAATGGAAATCCTTTATCATCTGTGACAGTGTAAGGTTTAGAGAATAATCAGAGAAATAATTTTAATTCCTCCTGGAAGTAAAAATTAGTAAAGCAATGGAGTAGATGAAAGTGTAAAGATGGGGGCAGGAGGAATGATCAAGTAGCAGAACAGTGTAAAGGAACCTTGGAACTGAAAAAGATAACTAACCTTCTTACCCCAAAATTGATTACTGTAAATTTAGAAGACTTTCTGGCTTTTAAGCAGTTTGGAAACTTTAAAAGCTACTTTTATCCTAACTTCACACTGAAATTTATGGGATGCACCTTTCCAGAATGAGCTAGTGTTATTTTAAAAATTTCCATCAATGAATTGTTACTTGGTTAAGTACATGTGTAGTTTGTAAAAATGACATTTGACTTCAGTTTTAATCACAGCTTGTCAATATTCAAAGATGCATAATGGGTCACTTGATTTGAAGTTTTGAATTAACTCTCTCTGAGGACAATAAACAAAATTTTATTCACTAGCTAAATAACAGCATTTTATTATTGATTATGATAGTTCTGTCCCTAAAAAGAAGGAGGAGAAGGGCATTATACATGTCTGTTCATTCACTTTTAGCTGTATGTCTTGCCAGAACTTTGACTACCTGAATTTTATGAATCAGATTAATGGCATTCATGTGAGAAAATGATACATGGAAAATGCATGGAAAATGTAGAAGGAAATGGAGATATTTTCTTAAAACAAATAAAAAACAGCAAGCGAGAAAGAAAAAAAAAAAAAAAAAAAAAAGAAACCCACAATAGAAAACAGCTGCATCCGTGAGTGTTGGGTAGTTTACAATGTCCATATGAAACAAAGTCTATTAATTTTCAACATGCTACTGCCTAGAGAAATACAATTGGCCTATCACTGCTACCAGAGGGAAGATTTCCAAAAAGAACATAAATCAGCTATATTGGCTGTTCAAAAGTTGAAAAAGAAACATCACAGGGATCATTGCTAGTGACTTGGGAAACAAATGATAATTGTAGAGAATTTGTAAACATGTGGAACAGTAAATGAAAAGAGGTTCTGAAAACTGCTGATGGGAATTCATTTTGATGAATTCCCAAGTTATATAAACTACATCTATTCCTCCTGATTTGATAACACTCCAAGGAAGGGATTTAGGAAAAGAATACATCTTTAAAAGAGGAAGAAAATGCTGACAGCAGCATGCATGGAACTGTGGCAAGGCATTTTCAGCTTTTAGCATCTCACATGGATGGGATTTAATTTAGTACAGAACTTATAGCCTGTTCCACATAAAAAACATTGCATTTTGAAATACACACAAATCAAAAAACAAATCCACATACTCCAAGTCTATAAACAGCCTTTAATTTTGCAATAAGCTGTCCCAATTTTGTGACAGGGTGAAAAAAAAAAAAAAAAAAAAAAAGCAAACAGTGATTCAAAAATGCCAAGCGTTTGAGCTGCTGAGACATTGTATTCCACGACTGGTATTCAGACCAGTCTCTAAAGAAAGAAAGCTGCCGTTTTCTTCTGATCTTGATCCCATTTCCCATTTTAATTAATTGCTTAAATGCATTTCATTTTTATCTTGAAAAACCTGTTGAGATTAATTTATACAAAATACTTGAAATATTTACTTGAAGATGCAAGAGAAAGCAATGACAGGTGGTACTGGAGATCAAAATACCTATACAATTAAATTGTAATCAATTCTAGTCCCAGAAAAAAAAAAAGATAACAGAATTTATATCTGGATGTCTGCTACTGCAAAGTGCAAGTATATCACAACTGAAAAAAGCTGATCAGAGGTACTATGTTTCTGAACTCAGTATGAAGATTAGTTCTATTTTAAATTATATAGATTATCAGTCTAAATGGAGATTTCTTGCTACTATTGTGACTTGAGATTTTTATATTGTTTCTTCTTTCTGCCCACAAAGCAAGAGTAGAAAGAGAATGTTGTTCACCTCCATTAATCTTTAAATCCAGGGAAAAACAAACAAACAAACAAAAAACCCCATATAATTGCTTATTTCCCCGAATAATTAAAGTTGAACACACATATCTGCTGAAGCCTTGAGTTTTGACAGTCTCTACCTCTTTCTTTAAGCCTCCATACTTCTCTGGTGCTAAGGGAGAGAGAACAGCTTCATCACCCCAGCACAAGCAAGCCCTGCAACACACACTGCTTACTGGACTGCCATCTGTATCCTGGAGCTGCAAGAATTAGGAGTTTCATGTGCAGGATGCTAGCATGTTTTGCTCACATGAATGGAGCTATGTTGAACAGATGATAATCAGGCCCCTAATTCAGAATACCTCCACGAAGATTTCAACCAAACAATGTTTAATTTATTCATGTTACTAAAGAATCAACAATGGGACAGATTTGCTTTTCTGCTTCGACAGTGCTACAAGCTCAATGTAAAGGGTGTTGACTCTGCCAATCAACAGAACATGCCCCAAATATACAGATATTATACTTGTCTTATGTACATGCCCCTGCATTTACTTCAGTGCTAGCACACACTGTAAAACTCCATAAAGAAAGCAGTTCCAAATTTTGTAATGGATGTAAATTTTGAATAGGATGTAAAATCTGGAGAAATTGAATTAGGAATTTAGAGCCAGCTCTCTCAACCTTTCTTCACAGGAGAGGTACTCCAGCCCTCTCATCACCCTCATGGCCCTCCTCTGGACCTGCTCTAACAGATCCACATCCTCCTTGTGCTGGTGGCCTCAGACCTGGACACAGCAGTCCAAGCAGGGCTTCACGAGGACAAAGCAGAGTGGGACAATCACCTCCCTTGACCTGCTATCCTCACTTCTGTTGATGCAGCCGAGGATGCAGTTGGTCTTCTGGGCTGCAAGCACGCACTGCTGGCTCATGGCGAGCTTTTTGTTCACCAGCACCCCCAAGTCCTTCTCTACAGGGCTGCTCTCAATGAGTTCCTCTCCCAGTCTGTCTTCATGTCCGGGATTGCCCCACCAAGGTGCAGCACCTTGCACTTAGGCTTGTCGAACCTCATTAGGTTCACATGGGCCCACTTCTCAAGCTTGTCCAGGTCCCTTTGAATGGCATGCCTGCCTTCTGTTCTATCAGCTTCACCACTGAACTTGGTGTTGTCTGCAAACTTGCTGAGAGTGCACTTGATTCCACTGTGTCTGTCATTAAAGATATTAAACAGCACCAGTCCCAAAAAAGACCCCTGAGGGACACCACTTGTCACTGGCCTCCACCTGGACAAAGAATCATCAACCACCACTCTCTGAGTGCAGCCTTCAAATCAATTCCATTTTCACTGAGTGGTCCACCCTTCAAATCCATGTCTCTCCAGTCTGGAGATCAGGATGTTATGTACAGGCATTGTTCCACTTAAGTACCTTCTTGCTAATGTTTTCCTACACAGAATGCCTATGGAGGCTCTGAACTGGAGTGAAAACAAAATTTACCTGTTTTAATTATTCTTGTTTAAGAAAGGAAGTATATACTGATGTTAAAGTCATAGTTCTACATACTATGGTACTTAAGTACTCTACATATTGTAGTACTTAAGCACTTCTTGTTGTCTACAGTCTGATTATACCAATTTTATAATTAAAAAAAAAAAGTTTTACTATTTTGTAATATATAAATAAAAAAGTTATCTAATTTCATCCATGCTTTTATGGGTTCTGACTTATTAGAGATCCTGAGCTTTCATTCTATTGATTTAATCAGATTGGACAGGAAGAATCAAATAAACAGAAAGAAAATACTTAAATACAGTGAAGCTTAGCATGAAAACTAGTCGTTACAAAACTCCCAGAGAAGCCATTACAAGGTATTTTAAATAACTATTTCAGAAAATGCTTCAACACATACCAACATTGTAATGAAACTTTGCCACCAGTATTTCATAACTGCCAGTATTTTACACTGTTCTCTTGCAAGTGTTCTTTGGAGGAAAAGAAGAAAAAAAATATTCTTCAGCTATCTCTGTAAGAAAAATTAAGATTGAAGGTGTTTTTTTTCCTTCACCAGCAGCATCAACAGTGTCATGGAACCATGGCAACAATGGTACGTTTACCAAGGACCACTTCCTATACATTTTTTTTTTCTCCTATGGAAATAAACAGGTAATATAGTAAATTATTACCAACCTTAAAAAAAATAAAAATAAAAATAGGCCTCACCACAAAAAAAAAAAAAAAAAAAAAAAAGAGGGTAAATATTTTCTGTTCTATTTTCTGATTTTTCAGCTCATTTTTCTTTCTTTGCCAAAATACATACATAAGTAAAACCAAAATATACAAAACATGTAAAACTTCATTCACTCTTGTCTTGCAATATCAGAAACTTAGCACCATCCTCATCAAAACTTTCAGACATTGTAAATCTTTACAATCTTCTGGTTTCTACTACGTTCACTTTGGGCAGAACAAGCAGGCCATTAAATCAGTCTCTGTGTACCATTATGACCACTATGTGTCTATTGCAACATAAAGAAGTTCAGTGTTTGAAATTTCACATTAACCCATTTGAATCTCAAGCCAAAACCAGGTCAGGTAATCTTCCTAATGTTTTGCAGTTTAACTTCAGTAGTCACACTGGAAATTTTGAGAGCAAAGGGACTTGCTAAAGTATTATAGGAACTTTTTCTTAAAGTATCAAAGTCCTCAAACCTCTTATTTGCTCCATAAGTTAACATCACTGATAGTACCAGTACAACTGTGGCGAAAAAAAAAAAAAAAAAAAAAGACTGACTTAAAAAAAATAGATGCAAATAGGTTAGTCTTGAGGCAAACAACTTAGTTTTATTTCCTCTCCCTCAAACTGAATCCAAGTTTTATATTAAAATTCAGCAATCCATATTCTGAGTAGTCGAAGTGATTTGAAAAGAAAAAAAAAGCCTACTTAAGCAGTTTCAAATATAACTAAAATCAGATTCAAAAGATTCAACACAGATCATGGATAAGAAAATTATTCCTAAACAAATTTGCATAAATTTTATTTTTTACTTTTTTTTTTTTTTGGGGGGGGGTGGGGGAGAGGGGGGAATAAATGCTATGTGGTTCTTTGGTTATTTCAAAACCTCCAGGCAGCTAGACATAATTTTTGAGATCCATAATTTTTGAGACCATTAGCAATCCATTGAACTTAGGACTTATGACTTGTTTTCCTACTTGTCAGTTTTATACAAGGTCTATTACCAACTTCTACCTCAAACATTCTCTTTATTTAAAAGGATGAAATATTTCCTATGGGATTTGCTATTTTAGCTATTACTGGGAGAAGTACTAAAACCAGTGAGGGTTTCATTTAAATCAGTCTTATCTGATCCCATCAAAACTCCTACAGAAAAACACCTACAGAGATATTTTACAATGTAACAATGAGTAACAGTGAGGATTATTAATCTCTACCACTAAGAAATAACACTTTCTGCAAGCACTGAAACATTTAAAAGATTAGTCATAAGCAAGCAGACTTAAACACAACAGTGAAGCAGTGATTTCTCCTTGTATATCCCCTCTCCAGCACACCAAAAAGTAACTTGCCATACCTCCAGGTCTCAAATAGTTAGACACAGCTGCCAGCAATGCTCAGCCTATCTGGATCTAGCTGACACACCTCTAAGACAGAGGTTGGACTAGAGACCTTCACAGGTCCCTTCCAGCCAGAATTATTCTGTGGTTCACTGCAGTGGTATTGCAGGTGCTCCAGAGGGAGTTCAGTCAGAGTTCTTTTCCTCAGGAATGAAGTCCCAAGGAAACTCAAAACCAAAGTTATTTCACAAAGTTCTCTCTCTCTCTGGGACTCTCAAAACAAGCAGATCTCTTTCAAATGACTTCCACGGGTACAGAAAAGCTTGTGTGATTACCTAGCTATCTCCAGTATCTAACCACAACAGCAATAACAGTGTGCAGGTGTAGCACAGAAAGGGTAATTAGGCTCTCAGGCCCTCATTAGACACCTAACAGGACAGCACTTAGTTCACGCAGCTCAGGGTTGTAACACAAGTTGGGAGAAAATATTTGAAGCGGAATAATTTTAGATTAAATGTTGATGAGATAGGATGATAATTGGTAAAAAATGCTAGAAACTAAGCTGTTTTGTTGAGAGGTTACAGTCAAGCAGTTGTAAACTCTATCAGACATACTGAAATTATGAATATGTTATTAAGCAATCTAAAACTATAATCTGAAAACTAAATCTAAAACTCTATCTATAGTGATCAGCTGTTATTGTGCAAAGTTAAGCAATAAAACTGAAGACTGAAGATGTAACCAGTTGCAGAATGTAGCTATAGCAAGTATTGAATCCTTCTGGGGCTCCTTCTGCAGACTCAAGAAGTGCTTTTAATTTCCAGAAACTCCTTGGCTAAGGATGGACAGCATCTCACCAGTATGGCAACATTCTCCATTGATAAATGTTTATTATCCTTGACCTAGTGTTCCATCTAAACTGCATCTTGTTCTTTCAATGGCATTTTTGATAAGAGAGTTTTGCTAGTGGACCTTCCAGATGAAAACTGTATGCTGAATAAGGAGAGCAAAAATGAAAGAAAATATTCAATTGTTAGCAACAGAGGTTAAATTCGTGTGGAGAGTGACCAGATAATGCAAAATAAATAAATAAATTAATTAATTATCTATTAAGCTTTGTTTCATTTTTCTCTTTGACATGCTGGTTGTACCCCTTAATCTGTCATTCACTACTGAAAACCCCCCAGTAAAAGAAAACTGAATTTAACAATTGAGAAGATTACACTTCATCTTTTTCATCTGCTAAATGGAACTTCAGTGCTTACTGTCATGTTTCAAGTAGCAGACTCTCTCAAAACTGTGCTTTATACCCCTTGAATATTTCCTTCAGAGTTAAATTTGACATCAACGCCAAGTATCACAAAGAGAGTTTTCTGGTGTAAGCTCTAAACACCCCATAGGCCACCTCTGAAAATCCTCCAAACAACCAACCATTTTTCCTTCTAAAAGAAAGAATTCCTATTCACTCAGATGATCTCTTTTCTCCTTTAAATTATATTCTTTGCTCTAAGGTCATGGATTACAACAGGTGGAAGTAAAAATCCATGCATTCAGCACCTGAATGGGAGTCCATGAACCCTGCATCAGCAGATTGTGTGCTTCTGCCTGCCACAAAGTGCAACCTTGAGTAAGTGAATTACTACCCAACACAATTCACTTACCCAGAGCTTTGCCTGCCCACGTGGACACACCTGAGCTTGAGCACTTGCTGTTCACACTAATCTCAGTGTTGCTGGGAGAACTCAGCAATTTGGGAAAAAGCAAAGTTTGGGAGGTGGAACATAACACCAACAAAGTAAATATATATATATATATATTTACTTGCTAAAATATATATATATATTTATATATATTTATATATATATATAAATATTTATATATATTAGCAAGGTGTGTGTGGTTGTGTGAGAATAGCTTTATATTATTACTGAGTCTTTTCTATATTAACTAGGCAACTTTGACTATTAGACTTAAAAAAAAAAAGAAAAAAAAAAAAAAAAAAAACTTGGACTATAAAATCTTGGCTTCTTATCCATAGTGTGTTCCCTTTTGACCATAAGATGGTTTTGAATGTGATGGTTCTTAACAATTCTTAACAATAACTGCTAGGTGAGCATTGTTTTTACTGGTACACATACACAGAAGTCAAGACATGCGGAACATGATATGAAATGGTTTTACATGTATAATATTAGCTTAATTACAACTGATACTGCAGCCATGTGTCAGAACTCATGTTCATTTAGATGAACATCTCTTTCAAAGATTATCTATCACTTTCAAACCTCCTTCCTTATCAAGTTGGTAGCCCCCAAAACAACGTTAGCTATCTTCTTCATTTCTGTCTGCTTTGGGTCACAGACAGAAATTACATTATTGTTGTATTCGTTCTGTACTGCAATTTCAGTTGGAGTGATTTTTGAATCATGATTTCTCATCACAGCAGTCCTGTTAAGCTAAATGTTTAATTTTGAATGTTACAACGTTTAATTGTCAGTGCTAAAAACTCAGGGCATCTGCTATTTTGTCTTACCCACGGGATATGCTTACAGAACTTCAGTGAAACCAGTTAATATTTGAAAACAGCAATTATTTTCCTATTTAGAATAATCTGTGACTGTAAATATTGATAAAAGCCTAGTCAAGGAAAACAAACCTCTTTGCAGTAGTTACCCAATTAATTTATATCCCATATTTAAAGGGCATATATTGTTAAGAAAATATTACAAACCCTAGTTTTCCATGTCAGAAATCATTTTAAACAGCTTATTGTTCTGGTATTTTATTACTGTTTTTTGTTTGTTTTAGAAGGCTACCAAACCTCTGAATCTAAACCAGTGCTATACATGAAAGCTTTCCAGTCTTCCCTCAACTCCCAAAAGGCTGAATTAGAAAATATTTTGCAGCTTTTCATTCCCATGCAGTTCAATGTTGTTTTTTTTTGTTTGTTTTGTTTTTGATTTCCCCCCCCCCATCTGAACTGTTGCCCTCCTACCCCCAAATTGCAGCTTCCATTTTATTAAAGGGAATTTAGGAGACTAGGGTATGCACCAAAAGAAGGTAGAAAATATCCTGTGATGTGGAAAGAGAGAAGGAAAGCTATGAGCTGCTGAATTTTAAATAACCTTAGGGACATAATTCTCAGCAGAAGTTCATCGAAGTTTTTTACATTTTTTATTATTCTTTTCTAAAGTGTGGATTACAAGCAAAACTGAGGAAAAAGGAGACTGCATACAGTGACTGCAATGCAAAGTGCTTTTTGTTTTAATCCATGACATATACCACTTGACCTTGACCTTATGAAGACAGAATAGCAGCTCCTTTCTTTCAACACAAATTTAATCTCCATGTATAACCACAAAGCAGAACACACGAATTGAGAGAAACCAGTGGAGTAGCATTAGACATACATAGATTAATAATAATGAAATAGAATAATTTCATGAAACTAAAACTCAGGAGAAAATGATTCTAATTCAGTATTGTTTGTATTACATTCTTATTCACACAGCTTAGTTTTAAAATGATAAACATCTATAAGGTTGTAATATATACCATTTTTTCAATAAATAAAACTGTGTGAAGGGTCTCAATAATGAACTTTTGGATTGTTATAAACTTATTAAAAATAGGAAACAAAAAAGAGCAAAAAGCCTACTTGAATATTCCATTGATAAAATATTGTTAGGTGTTACATCTGATGTTTGGAGCTTTCAAAAGATTGTTTCATCTTTTCAAAAGGATGACTGCTGTATAACACTAGTTAGAAAGAGTTAAAGAACTGAAGAAGACTTTCATTCATATATTCAGTTGTTTTTTGCTAACATTTGTATAATTCAAAAGTTAAATTATATTTAAATCTATTGGGTGGCAGAGGGTGTGCATAGAAAGAACACAGGAGCAACCCCAAATACCTTCTCAAAAAACAGCATTGATAAAATACCTAATTCAATTGAGAGCTGAATCACATATTCAGATATCTTAATAAAAGGGATTTATCAATCATAATGTTTGGAGAAGGAGAGAGAGAATGGATTTAAAATGAGGCTGGTAAATTGGTCAATAAGAAAAAGAGGTTGTTTCTGAAATTCCATCCTTATTTCAGCTATGCATCCAATCTGAATTTAGTGCCTTTTGGAGTCTTAAGATTCAGAACCTGAACCTCTTCCTCTCTTTGACTCCTGGATTGTTTTTTGTCATGCATCTTACTGATTGACCACTTCTTTTCCAAACAGAAAATTTCCATGGCTAGGAAAAGGTTGATTCAGCTTCCCTGCTTTTGAAAGTCTGAGGATCAAGAATAATATTCTCAATATGATGCAATTATAATCCCAAACATCTGTCTATCATTGAACCTTAAAAAATAATAACAATTAAAAAAATAAAAATAAAAATTTTTATTTTTATTTATTCCCTTTATTCTATAAATATTATTATATTCTATATATTTATTCCCTTTAAAAAGGGAAGAGGGAAGGAAGTAAGGAAAAGCTGTGAAAGCCTTTTTTGTAAATTCTGCTGCTATGATGGCATCTCAGGGGAAAGTGAGTTATAACATCATAAAGCCTCCTTCTATTATCCTATGGTAATATCAGAGTTTAAATTGTGAATAAGGCATAATACATTTTTCTCATAACAATATGAGGACAGCAGCAATCAAGATGTTATCATACTTTAATTTTGAATCCAAATTCAAACTAAATCACTCAGAAGTTTGGTGAGGTCTGTATGCATTGCTTGTAGGTCACAGAGCAGAGAAGCTTTATTTCAGTCACACTTTTGTTTTTTTTTTGTCTGTTTTGTTTTCTCATTTTTTTCAGCTAGTACATCATGTTATTTGACATTTCATGACAGATTTCATCAGTATGTTGGCTCACCGCTGATGCTGATGGACCTTCACATATTTTTTCTTACAAGAAAAGCATTTCTGGCAGTCACTGTCCTTGCTTCTGTCTTTGAATTGTAGCTCATTCTTCCTGAAAAGGATTAAGCTTACATGATCTTGTACTTAATGCCATGCATAATCCTACAATTAAGTTGTTCATGAGTAGAATCATAGAATCATAGAATATCCTGAGTTGGAAGGGACCCTTAAGGATCATCAAGTCCAACTCTTGACACCGCACAGGTCTACCCAAAAGTTCAGACCATGTGACTAAGTGCACAGTCCAATCTCTTCTTAAATTCAGACAGGCTCGGTGCAGTGACCACTTCCCTGGGGAGCCTGTTCCAGTGTGCAACCACCCTCTCTGTGAAGAACCCCCTCCTGACGTCAAGCCTAAATTTCCCCTGCCTCAGCTTAACCCCGTTCCTGCGGGTCCTGTCACTAGTGTTAATGGAGAAAAGGTCTCCTGCCTCTCGACACCCCCTTACGAGGAAGTTGTAGACTGTGATGAGGTCTCCCCTCAGCCTCCTCTTCTCCAGGCTGAACAGGCCCAGTGACCTCAGCCGTTCTTCGTACGTCTTCCCCTCCAGGCCTTTCACCATCTTCGTAGCCCTCCTCTAAAAATATTTCTCTCAGGAAATTTTAAAAGTAAAAATATTTCTCTCAGGAAATTTTCATTGGGCTGTTTCAGGAAAAGTTCTTACCCAAACTTTAAAAAGTCTTCCTCAATTTGAAATCCAGGGCTTCTTTACACTGTTACCTTAGACTCATACTTGTCACTCCTACATTACAGCTCTGATTCCCTAATGAATTACTACTGATGTACCACAGGAGAGCAAACTGTCTATTCTGACTAACAGCTAAAACTAGGGAACCACCAGATTCTAGAGTTAGCTTTCAAATATTTGTTTATATTTGTTAACAAGAGCACAACTACTTCACTTGTTTTCAAGAGGTAAACAATTATAATCAGGTAAACAGCATATTTAGTTGACAGCATATTTAGTAGAGGAAGCAATACAGTCATAGTCTGTCACACAATGTAATGGCATCCTTCATGCGTGTGTGTGTTTTACTCTTCCCGAAGGACAGATTCCACACACACACACACACACAAAATAAATAAATAAATAAATAAATCTAAAATGGGACACAGAAGAGCATTGTATACATGTAAGTAGAAGTACAAGAATGATATGATATCCCCAAATAGCTGTTAACTCTCATAGACCCTGAACACCACGATAATATAAATTTCTTCTAGTAAGACTGCAGACCTAAATAAAGTTCTGCTTTGGAACATAACAAGAAACTTAGATTTGTGAGAGTGTGAAACCTTCTGGTTTCTGATATAATTTCAGACACATGAACCTGTAAAAATAAAGTCAAGTACAAGACTGGAATAGAGTTAAAAAACCCGCTGCTTCAAAGAGGGCCAAAGTATATTAACAATACTTTTATTCTGCCTTTTCTGCATCTTCTTATGATGATGCTAGCACTGCAGGCTGAATTGTTGTGAATTCAATTTCTCATTGCACAGGGAGCCAATGTGCCCCACTAAGGGGCTAACATGACATGAAACCTAAAAGTGAACTGAAGACTACAGATAGAGCAGTCATGTGTAAGGCTTGCACTTAGTATCTAATCGATTACCATTACTATTAGATACTGATATCTAGTATCCCTACCCTTTTATTTTTACTGTGTGAAAGCAAGGCAATTAACCTCTTAAACTTTGCTACATGCTTATGTAACTGTTTCTATTCTTTCTCCTACTTGCAAGATTTAAGGGCCCATGGGTTTTAACATTCTACTAGTTCTACTAGTACCATTAGTTCTATTAATAAAAATACTGCATTCCAAATCTCCTAAAATGGGGTAGATGACCTAACAGAACAGTGAAAGCAAGAGAGAAACCAAAAAGATTACAACTGCCAGGGTTACCTGTGAAAAAGGTCAGGATAATTATAGTCAATTACCATGATCAGAACACTTAAAGCAAATCCAAGTCTTCTGAGTCACTCCAGCAAACTGCAGTTTCTGGCATGGAAGTGCTCTCATATCATGGTAAAAAGGTTGACCAGAAAAGAAAAACACACATTTTCTCTGCAGTGCAGTCAGAGTAGATGATGAGTCTCATTTGAAATCTATCCCCTAGCACATTCAAAGGAGCAAAAAATATTTACCTCCAGGAGAGGACACACAGTTTATCATATTAACCAAGCCCTTGTGCTACAGAACACAGCATAGAAACTAGGCTTCATGTCCACTAGAAACCACACCTGATCTGCCTCCTTGCCAGTGCATCTAATTCTCTCCAGTTCCATACCAGCAATTATGTGACATGTCAAGTTAAGTGTCACCAAAAGCCTCTCTCTCATTAAACTCCCTTCAGAGCTTATTTTATCAGAGGTCAAGAAGGATCCTGAGCTTGGCACCCTTGCTGGGAGCCAGCTCATCTCAAGTCCGAGACTTAATGTTGAGTCTCAAGCACCACAACCACATCTATAGCTGTTATTATTACTTGGAGAAAACCTTCTTTTCAAACATCAGGATTCTGTAATGAGATCCTGTTTCAGGTAGCAGATATCCTTTTCTGAGGCAAAGGACTATGCACCAACATAGAGTCCTGGGTGTTATGAAAAATCATAGGGTTACACTAAAATATTTATGAATGCTCTAACCCTTATCCAAGAAAATCAGTGCCCCCTCCTGGTGGTAAATACTTTCAACCATTTAACTAGGTTTAGAGATAAAAGAGGAAATAGGTGCTTACAGACAATATGCAGCACTGGTAGGCTGTATTATTTCTTGGTTCCAACCCTCATTCAAGCAGTCAGCATAAGCCCCGCTTTAGCTGCAGGTGCCACTTGGCAATGAGTACTTCAGTACTGCACGCCTCAATACCAAGTTATAGCAAATGTGCCAGAAAGCTTCATGTTGCTATCTCACTTCCTACTTGATCCAGAAATCACTCACTGCAGAGCAAGCAGGTGACCTGTCACCAACTCCACGTGTACTGCATCCAGAACAGCAGTTAGCTTCAAACACACTATGCAGCACCAGCTCTAAATTTTCTTCCAAAATAATTATGCTGTTAATAACATTAGATAATGTTGAAGTTTAGCACAGGAACAGAGGAAAAAATGAAATGTTAAAAATTTATAATAGTATCTGGATGTTTAAAATTAGAATAGTATCTGAATAGAAATATTGAAGGTAATGGTGCCTGATTTGAGTCTTCTTGCAGTACAAATTAGCAACCAAGCATGGGAAGCCAGGCATTTGGCCAGCCAAAGCCTCATGCAAATACTTGATCTATAATTGCAATCAAGGCATTTTCATGCATATAATTATATACATATACATATCACTGAGAATTATTCACATTTCCTTACACTATTATCAGATCTCACAAATAAAGCTCACTGACATCTGGTCTTTAAAGTAGGTATTCTAACAGAAATTCAGGTTATTTTACAGACTTTACTGTGTGGGGTCTATAGCACTATGCCGTTAGTGACAATGACCCTCAAATGACATCTAAATACATGTCTTAGAGATATTTTGTTGCTTAAAACCCCACATCATCACCTTCAGAAGCTATAAAACTCTGGTTCCCTACTCAAAATCACAATATTCCATTAATTAATATTTGTAAAAAATTTCCCCTGCTTGTCAATTACATGTAACTCTCCTTGCATTTCTTAAAAGATTGTGTAATGTTGCAGTCAGCATCTGTACTCCTCCATTGTCACAGGCAACTGTCCTTCAGTGGTAGCTGAGAAGGTATTTGCCTGTGATAGCATTAGATCATTTGGGAGGCAAAGTACTAAAATGTATTGCAAACCTTCTCTCATAACCTATGAGAGATACTATTTTCAAGTTTACACTGCTTAAAGTCATATTCACAATATATTTACCATTGTAAAACTAACTTGCAGATTTAAAAGTGAAAAATGTGCAGGCAATGATACAGTGTTCAGTAAATTCTATACAGAAACGAACAATTAGTGTTTGTCATTAGTTTTCCATGCTTGCTGCAGTAGAAAACAACAAACAACTGTATCTGGAAATACTGTTTTTCTCCATATTTAGTAAAAACATATGTACTAATTTTGTGAGCTATTTAAATCTAATCTTTTCTACTTAGTCATGCTTCATGAGTAAGGAACAACTTATTTGGAAGTGAAAGAAACAATGATTATTTCCAGCAGTTGCCTTGGAGGGGAAGAAACACAGGCAATATTACCTGATTAAATGGTTGGTCTTGTGGCTGAGGTAAATTATCAATACATGCTGACTGGGAAAGATACCTAAGTGACAGTCCTCCACCTGCACTGGATTCAGATCTTGGAATTAGCATTGACTGGATTTTCTCTCATATGCATGGGCTCTCCTGAACTTCTAGGGACTAGCATGAAAACTAGTCCAGCTGCAGGTGCTGCTCCTACATATTCAATGTGGGAAATGTTAAATTATCTGAGAAAAGTAGAAGACAATTTAGAAATAAGGAATAAGACTTAGCTGGGTTGCTTTTTACTTAAGTGATCTTGGGCAATAAATTACTTACCCTGTGGAGGTAAGCCTTTCTTCTGTAATTTTAAATACTTTGGGATGAGTAACATCATAACCCTGCCCTTTCCCTTCCTTGCCTTGCTCCATGTAAGAGTTAACTCTCTGGAGAAACTGTTTTATTGTCTGAATACTAGACGTTTTTGTTGGGATTCATATCATTCAGCTTTCTATGTCTGCAGTGTAGACAGCTACGTGTGAATTCATCCCTTCAGACTTCTGGAGATAAATAGTTGCTAAAATCAGAAGGATCATACCACAGCACTATTTGTCTGCACAAACTCCAAAGGGAGCCTCAAGTGATCACCTTAGATGCAGACAACTAAAATTTGGGTTGACAAATCCCACCATAGGAAGCAAATAATATTCTCTCTCTCTCTCTCTCTCTCTCTCTTTAAATGGAATGCCTTCTCTCATCTACATCCAATTTCTGATTATCAGAGAACTGGATCAACTAAAAAACAAACGCTTAACTTTGACATATTTGTGTTTGTGTTATGCATCATGCTATCAACAGCATTCCCAGAACAACAGCAACAATGTTCTTAATGCTGTCCAAGAAAACATATATATGTATACTTTGTCATATATATCCACACACATACATAGGCACTCTGTTGATGGAGGTATGTGTCTTGTTTTCTCCAAATACTTCAAGGACCAGATCATATTTTTGGTAGGTAATCACTAGTACTCATCAAGGCAAAATTAATAAAAATTAATAAAGATCCTGGTCTTTATAATGTATAGGTACAGGACAGTTTATATATTTTTCTTATTGATATATTCTTGTAGTCTGTAAAAAAAAAAAAAAAAAAAAAAAAGGAGCAATCTGTCTTACAATCTTACATATCTTTTTTTTTCCCCTTTCCCCAGGAAAATTCCAATTCATATAAAAACAATTACAACTTTTACATCAACTTTTACATGCATGTAGCTGTTTGCTTGGGGCTAGAAGCCTGTATTAAGCCATTAGCTGTTTTCAAACCAACCTTCTTAAAATAAAAAAAAATCAGATTTATTTCATTCTGAACTTTGAAAAACCAAGTGAACTGGTGGTTCTCATGTGACCACAATACACTGTACTTGAACATAAAATTATCAGCTCATGGATCATTTTCTTGACCATAAGAAAAAGGTAAAAAGCAAAACTATGCCAGAGATATTTAATTCTAAAATGAAGAACTCAGTGTCATGCCCATGATGGATCACAGTCATGGAGCACGCATTTCTCATGTTATACTGTGCTTGGACAGTCACAGATCTTATTCATTTATCTTTGCCTTGTTCAAAATCTCCAAATGAATTCTCACTGTAAGTCATTCATGTCTCCTTTCTGTCAGTCAAAATAAAATAAATATAAATACCCACTGATTTCATAGCTCTTATCTTTGGGGTAAATCACAGCTGGCTTAGAATTATGAAGAACCGCCAGGAAATCTGTTAGACTCAATTCTGCCAACAGAAATAAGTCAAAATCACACAGTCTTGCATATTCAGTCACTCCATCACGTTGTCTATTGCCACAGAGAAACTTAAGAGGTAACCACAAAAACAGATCTACAACACCCAGTGACATTAATTTCAGATTTCAGATTTTATTTATTATACAGGATGGGTGTAGTGGGTGGATAGTGACTTCTGTTCTATGGCATTAACACCCACTATGACATTAACATCCACTCTCTGTACAGAGCACAATCAGCAAAACCAAGACCTTCTGTGTATTTGAGATTGGAATGATGGACTCAGGGAAAAAGGAGAGTCAGTCCAGCTGGTCAAGGTGTCCACATCTTGGTTGGTGACCTGGCATTTATGTTTAATAGGCTTTTGGCTCAGCCTTCTGCACAACGTTGGATATGTGGATATGTTTCCCCCTCACACAGCTATTGTTTTCAGTACTTTCACTTTCTAACTCAGCTGGTCAGCATAAGCCACCAATGGCCTCATTGGTCCTGTCACTACAAGTCCATCTCTTTTTCCAAGTAATTTGTTACTTAGCCTACTATCACCTTAAGGCTTCTTACTCCAAATGGAATTTACAATGTAAATCTAAAAGTTTATCTTTCCCTTTTTGTTAATTTTCCATGTATACCTAGGTCAATAAAGCAGGGCCTTCCTACCCTCAGGCAGATCAATAATCCTGCCCAACTTGGTGTTGTCTGCAGACTTACTGAGGGTGAATTATCTACACTTCGTTTGTTTTCATAGCATATACCAGAGTCATCTATTAAGTCATCTATTAAGCTGGGCAGATATACTTAGGCCTTTGCTTACCTGACTGGTACTTTCAGGTAACCATGACATTTGTTCACATGTTACTGGAAAAGAGAATAATTAAAAACAAATCAAACTCAGACAAGCACTAAACTGTATTACCCAATAAGTGTCTCTACAATACTTGTATTCAGATGTCACCATTCAAAAGACACTCCCTCTAAGGCATATATGACTCTATACCAGTCTCTGTCCAATCTTTGATTATTTCGATTCACTAAACCTGAATAACTCATGCTCACTGCCAAAAATGTAATTGCCATGAAACAAAATTTCTTTCTCCCAGTCACTGTCTTTTTTGGAAATAAAGCATTTTCTGGAATTGGCAATTTTGAAGCTCCCTTTAGAGATGATAGACACTGCATTTTAATGTATTTGAAGTTAGGTGTTACCTAATTTCTAAGTCGAACAGGGGGAAAATGACAACTTATTCCTGTGATATATCCCTGACATATCCTGGAAGCACAACACAGCCCAGAGAAAGCAGTCTAGGAGGTTTCTGGAGAGCGTGGAAGATAGCTTCCTGACGCAGCTGGTTAGTGAACCTACCAGGGGTGGTGCCCCGCTAGACCTTCTCTTCACAAACAGAGAAGGACTGGTGGAGGATGTGATTGTCGGGAGCTGTCTTGGGCAGAGTGACCACGAAATGGTGGAGTTCACTATTCTTGGCGAGGCCAGGAAGGGGACCAGTAAAACCGCTGTATTGGACTTTCGGAGGGCTGACTTTGAGCTGCTCAGGACACTAGTTGGTGGAGTCCCTTGGGAGGCGGTTCTGAAGGGCAGAGGGGTCCAGGAAGGCTGGGTGATCTTCAAGAGGGAAATCTTAATGGCGCAGGAACGGTCTGTCCCCACGTGCCCAAAGACGAGCTGGCGGGGAAGAAGACCAACCTGGCTCAACAGAGAATTGTTGCTTGATCTTAGGAGAAAAAAGAGGGTTTATAATCTTTGGAAAAGTGGGCAGGCCACTAGGGAGGACTTTAAGGATGTTGCGAGGCTGTGCAGGGACAAAATTAGGAAGGCCAAAGCTCATCTGGAGCTCAATCTGGCTACTGCCATTAAAGAGAACAAAAAACGTTTCTATAAATACATCAACACAAAAAGGAGGACTAAGGAGAATCTCTATCCTTTACTGGATGCGGGGGGAAACTTAGTTACAAGAGATGAGGAAAGGGCGGAGGTGCTCAATGCCTTCTTTGCCTCAGTCTTTAGCGGCAATACCGGTTGTTCTCTGGATACTCAGTACCCTGAGCTGGTGGAAGGGGATGGGGAGCAGGATGTGGCCCTCACTATCCATGAAGAAATGGTTGGTGACCTGCTACGGCACTTAGATGTGCACAAGTCGATGGGGCCGGATGGGATCCACCCAAGGGTACTGAGAGAACTGGCAGAGGAGCTGGCCAAGCCACTGCCCATCATTTATCAGCAGTCCTGGCGATCGGGGGAGGTCCCAGTTGACTGGCGGCTAGCAAATGTGACGCCCATCTACAAGAAGGGCTGGAGGGCAGACCCGGGAAACTACAGGCCTGTCAGTTTGACCTCAGTGCCAGGGAAGCTCATGGAGCAGATCCTCCTGAGAGTCATCACGCAGCACTTTCAGGGCAAGCAGGCGATCAGGCCCAGTCAGCATGGGTTTATGAAAGGCAGGTCCTGCTTGACGAACCTGATCTCCTTCTATGACAAAGTGACGCGCTGGGTGGATGAGGGAAAGGCTGTGGATGTGGTCTACCTTGACTTCAGCAAGGCTTTTGACACCATCTCCCACAGCATTCTCCTCAAGAAACTGGCTGCTCTTGGCTTGGACTGGCACATGCTTCGTTGGGTTAGAAACTGGCTGGATAGCCGGGCCCAAAGAGTCGTGGTGAATGGAGCCAAGTCCAGTTGGAGGCTAGTCACTAGTGGCGTCCCCCAGGGCTCGGTGCTGGGGCTGGTCCTCTTTAATATCTTCATTGATGATCTGGACGAGGGCATTGAGTGCACCCTTAGTAAGTTCGCAGATGACACCAAGCTACGCGCGTGTGTCAATCTGCTTGAGGGTAGGAAAGCTCTGCAGGAGGATCTGGATAGGCTGCACCGATGGGCTGAGGTCAACTGCATGAAGTTCAACAAGGCCAAGTGCCGGGTCCTGCACCTGGGGCGCAATAACCCCAAGCAGAGCTACAGGCTGGGAGATGAATGGTTGGAGAGCTGCCAGGCAAAGAAGGACCTGGGAGTGATGGTGGATAGTCGGCTGAATATGAGCCAGCAGTGTGCTCAGGTGGCCAAGAAGGCCAACGGCATCCTGGCTTGTATCAGGAACAGTGTGACCAGCAGGGCTAGGGAGGTGATCGTCCCCCTGTACTCAGCTCTGGTGAGGCCGCACCTCAAGTACTGTGTTCAGTTTTGGGCCCCTCACTACAAGAAGGACATCGAGGTGCTTGAGCGGGTGCAGAGAAGGGCAACAAAGCTGGTGAGGGGCCTGGAGAACAAGTCCTACGAGGAGCGGCTGAGGGAGCTGGGCTTGTTCAGCCTGGAGAAGAGGAGGCTCAGGGGCGACCTTATCGCTCTCTACAGGTACCTCAAGGGAGGCTGTAGCGAGGTGGGGGTTGGTTTTTTCTCCCACGTGCCTGGTGACAGGACGAGGGGGAATGGGCTAAAGTTGAGCCAGGGGAGTTTTAGGTTAGATGTTAGGAAGAACTTCTTCACTGAAAGGGTTGTGAGGCATTGGAACAGGCTGCCCAGGGAAGTGGTGGAGTCACCATCCCTGGAAGTCTTCAAAAGATGTTTAGATGTAGAGCTTAGGGATATGGTTTAGTGGGGACTGTTAGCGTTAGGTCAGAGGTTGGACTCGATGATCTTGAGGTGTCTTCCAACCTAGAAATTCTGTGATTCTGTGATTCTGTGATAAAGCAAATTAAATTTGCTATACAATCAGGATAGATAATCTGTTGTATAAAGAAAACTTACCTGTCTTGTTTGCGTGTGTGTGCGTGCATGTTTTTCTTGGGGGAATTTTTTTGTTTTATTCTTGTAATTTTGCTTTGATTCTTAGAGGCTGCCATCTAATAAGTGAGAAGAGACCTTGAATTTATGTGAATTATGTGCAGACATGGCAAATGTCACCCATTCCTTTTCAGTGCACTCAAACTTGTAAAATACTAATGAGATAGCAAGTCAGACCTAACAATATCTATCCGACTCTGTATCCAATGAAGGTTAAAGAAACGATGAATAAAATATCTTTGAGCTTAATATTCTTATAGTACCTCTTGAAGCAACCATTGCCAAATACATTTAAAGCTGTGCATTATTAACCAGCTGCCTCTTGGGAGCCATGGAGTGTTCATGTCCTGCACAGGATGCCATTACACACCAACTGCCTT
This sequence comes from Netta rufina, assembly GCF_964035555.1. Taxonomy (NCBI): domain Eukaryota; kingdom Metazoa; phylum Chordata; class Aves; order Anseriformes; family Anatidae; genus Netta; species Netta rufina. Next base: position 74,685,930 of record NC_140124.1, on the reverse strand, counting down.
ATATGGCACTTGGTCTTTACATCTTGTAACTTTAAAATATAACTGGTCCTATATAAAAAGCTATTTCTGTAATGCCAAGACATTTGTATTCCAATGTACAGTGCCAATTCAATACAAAAAGGGCATGTATACCATTATGCACCAGCTGCCTCATCTAGCTGTTTGCAATTGCCAAATATAATAAAGCTCTTTATTAGACAAGCAAAAATTAGATTAGAATCTGGGCAATTTTATGTTTTAAAGAGTGCTTCTTGTAACTGTAGGGAAATTATGTATTTGTAAGGTTTCCTTTCCAGAGAAGTGACTAGCAAGGTCATTTTTAGAGGTCTCTGATTGCTTTAAAACATACGTGTTCTCTGTTCTGGGGCCTTTATCAGATTCTGTGTGTGACGGGGAAAAAAAAATACAGAGAGAATTTGTACACTTTGAAAGAATGAAGATAGAAGCACAAGAAAAACCTTTCTTATGATGTGGTGAAAGAAAAAGAAAAGGAAAAATTAAGAAAGAAAGAGGAAGAGAAAAAAGAGAAATTTCCTTTGCTTAATTTTAAAACGGTGGACAGTCAGGAAGGAAACTGAACAGAATGGATTTGTGGAAATTCAAAATGGGTGCAAATGGACTAAATGTCATTGAATTATAAATTAAGAAAACATTATAACTGTTTGTACTATCCTAATGCCAAATATTAGGTCCTTCTCCATCCGCCATGTGGTAGCATATGGTTTCAATGTCTAGTCATTCCTCAGTTTATTACATGAATATATGATGCAGTCCATACTGCACAAATTCATAATTGTTTGACTTGGGTATGTGAAGTCCGAACAGCTGTTGTGGATCTATTATGAATACAGAAATAAACATAATTTTGAAAGAACGTTAAGGATTCCTTTTGGATAGTGACTTGATCAAAATACAGTTTACAATATCATTCACATATTGATAGCAAATATCATTTAGAAAAAGGAAAGATGAGCTACTAGATTATTTTTATAAACTCTTTGGTTATCAGGATTATTATATACTGACTTAATGAATTAAGCGGATTATTTGTATGGTGCATACGCACTGTTAAGGCTTTTCTGAATTGATCTCCTTGTGATTTATTGCAAGAAGCATTACAGTTCAGCAGAAGATAGAGTTCATCTAATATAGTCAAGCTAAAAGTAAAAGTTAAAAAAAAAACCATTCTCCTTCAGGGGAGGAAATAAGCATCTTCTACTGAGCATTCATGGATTTCATCTTGTAAAATACCAAGGCAACACAAAAATTATTGCAAATATTTCAGTTCTCAAATGAATTTTAAGCTTGGAAAGAACTAATGATTAAAATTCCCTGTAACAGAAAGCTTTGTTAAGACAAAACAGATTAAATTTTGCAACAAAAGTTATATGTTGTGTCATCCCTTGCTGAATTAAACAAGTTAATGTGCCATTGTAGGCTTTTGTTTTTAAGAAAAGCAGAAACAAGCATAATATGTTGGCTTGAATAGCTGATCAAGAAAGATTTATTACTGCCTCTGCAAAGATGGCTGTTCTCTGCAATTACTCAAGGAAGATGGGACAAGAACAGAACGCAAAGGAAAGCAATTAAAAACGAAGACTGATGCATTTTTTTTAGCCATATTTTGAATGGGTTCAATAGGATTGCTTAGCTATTGTTACATGCAGAGAAAGAGATACCCAGAATCGACTACGATTTGACATTCTATGCACATGCATGTTTTTTTTCATAATATATATTTACATACATGTCATTAAGAGACTAGGATGAAGAAGCAAGCAGATATGCAGCCCCTTTTAAATATAAGAGGCTACAAGACATCCATTTAAAAAATGTATAGTTTACATATATAGCATGGCTCAATCATTTGGGGTAAGGGGGCTATTTCCAAATTTGAAAGGTCTATTGCTAATACGGTACTGCTTTTTGGACAAAACTACTAATTCCAGTAACGTACACCTCAAGAGTTACGTCTCCTGGAGATTAATAGCAATGGTTATGCTTTTGTGATTATTACATTTCAATATGTTCCCCTGCTTTGTGTTCTCCTATTACTCAAAAATTATCCTTTTTAAACCTTTCATTAGTTGTTAGCTATAACAGCAGAGTAGCAATTTTATAAACAGTAATTATGTTATATTGAGGACTTTCAAAAAAGTTATACTCAAGGAGCTTGTTATTCATAGCTAAAGTGATCTCAGAGAATTATTTAAACCACAAAAGGGTGCTTGTAATGCAGGAAAGAACTAAGGAGATTTTTAGCAAAGAGCTAAAACAGAAGCAGGCACTTTTATTCCTTTCTTCAAATCAGAACACCATTCACTTTTCCATCACCTATTCATCCTTTCAAAACATCTCTTATCTGCCAAGCAAATATCAACTCTAACTTCAGCTGCCCTGTTATATCAGCTCACGTTGTATACATGCCATAATTTCAACACCGCACTTTCATGATTTCTCCTGTGGTGCTGTAGTGGGTTTACGTGGCAAGGTTTTGGTAGCAGGGGGCCATAGGGGTGGTTTCTGTGAGAAAGATCTAGAAGCTGCCCCATGTTTGGGAAGGGCCCCATTGTTTTCCAGAGCTGAGCCAATAAGCGATGTTGTTTTACGCCTCTGTGAGAGCATATTTAAGACAGGGAAAAAAAACACTGCGCCACACAGCAGCCGGGAGAGTCAAGGGAGTGAGAAACAGCCTTGCAGGTGCCAAGGTCAGTGCAGAAGGAGGGGGAGAGGTGCTCCAGGCGCCAGAGCAGAAGTCCCCTGCGGCCTGTGGTGAGGACCATGGTGAAGCAGGATGTCCCCCTGCAGCCCATGGAGTACTACGGTGGAGCAGGGTTCCACGCTGGAGCCCGTGGAGGAGACCACGGTGGAGCAGGTGGACCTGCACCGACGGAGGCTGCCGCCTGTGGAAGACCCCTGCCCGAGCAGATCCCAGGCCGGACCTGTAGCCCGTGGAGAGGAGACCACGCAGGAGCAGGTGATCTGGCAGGAGCTGCTGCCCGTGGGGGAGCCAGGTTGGAGCATTTTGCTCCTGAGGGATGGACCCCGTGGTATGGACCCATATCTGGAGCAGTTCTGGAAGAGCTGCTGCCTGTGGGAAGCCCACGTTGGATCAGTTTATCAAGGACTGCATCCCGTGGGTGGGACCCCACAGCACAGGGGACGAGAGTGACTGAGAAGGAGCGGCAGAGAAGAAGTGCTGTAGACTGACCATAACCCCCATTCCCCCATTCCCCTGCGCCACTCGGGGGGAGGAGGTGGAAGAGGGTGGATGGGGGGGGAAGGTGCTTTTGGTTTCTTTCCTTTGTTTCTCACTTCTCTAGCTTGTTAGTAATGAGCAATAAATCTTACTATCTCCCTATGCTGAGTCTGTTTTGCCCGTTACAATGATTATTGCGTGAGTTTCTCGTCCTTATCTCAACCCTTGAGCCCTTTTCACATATTTTCTCCCCATTCCTCTTTGAGGAGGGGGAGTGAGAGAGCGGCTGTGGTGGAGCTCGGCTGCCTACTCGAGCGGAACTACGACAGGTGCTCTCTCATTTTGGAGGATTTCTTTCTTATACATTGACACAACAAACCCATTATACACTTTGTCATCTTTTCTCTGATGGCAGTAGAAATGTTGGCAACAATTAGGCTGCTGAAATGTTGAGCCTGATGTCTTTGATGATAACTAATATTATCAGAGATGTTCTTTAACCTCTCTCATCCAAACATATCTTGTCTTGTGATATATCACAGATGCAAGTTCTTTGGAGCTGTTTGTTTAGTGGGGAAGACACAGCATAATGTGTCTGCTCATACATGTAGGTGTTTTTTTGATGCTGTAACTCTACACATACATTCATACTTCAGTCATGCTGGGAGAAAGAGAGCTTTTATATTTTCTCTGTCTCCCTTCATCCTCCTGTCACCTCCTTCCCTCAAAATTTGCAGTCCACTCCACCCCCTTCCTCTCTAACTGCTTATCGTACCTTTAATTTTATATTTGGTTCAGAAACATAAACCAACATGTGACTAAAGTCAGAGAGATAGAGAACAGAGGAGATGCTAACTAGGAAAAGCCTTTGGTCCCATGGACTATATGTCCACAGAGAATAAATCAAACTGATGAACTGAGATTTCTCAGGTTCCTGAGGTTTTATTAACTGAGTTTAGTAAAAATACTATTATGCCTCAAGCTCCTTGCGCAGTTTCTACTGAAATATTGCAATGACAATAGCAGAAAGTGACATTATTTCTTTCTGAGCTTTGACACAAGTAGGAATCCCCACAAGAATGTTTAGTTTTGTGTTGGTTATCAGGCCCCACTGAGATTAACATGGATCAATAATACTTTTCTTTCTCTCTTTCTCTAGGATTAGTTCAAATCAGTCATGCCAAAATGATAAGTAGAATATCATCTATTTCAGGACAAATCAAATGACAGATTAACATTTTTTATTTCTGTAAGTAAGGAAGCAGTTACAAGGGTAAACCTTCCTAAAACCAAGGCTGGCAGAGAAATGATCTGGCAAAGGGGCTCAACAATGAAGTCATCTTTGAGAAGACCTTCTAAAACAAATCATCATGCTTACATAATTATGTACACATATCCCATTTGAAGTACTTTAGTCTGCCAAAATGTCTGTCAGTTACACATATAAAGTATTAAGGTGGAAATGACTGACCTGAAAAAGATGTTGATAACTCATTTTAATTAAAGTAGCCCATAAAAAATGTTTTATCAGCTCTAGTCACCCTTCTACCATAGCTAGCAAATTGTCATGGAATTCCTTGCTTTCAGTCAATTATCAGAAACTAAATGCCTTCTTCTGTGTAAAAGACAGATCTTTCAAGATCTTGCTAAACTTAAATAACTTAAATTATTCATATTCAGTACATGAACTACATGCTTGACCTATTACACAGGGTTCAGGGCCATTCTCTTCAACTGAACCAACTTTCTCTTCAAAACATGATAGGAATTTCATGCTCCAAAAGGTACTCTGTGAAAATATATATATATTTTTCCATTCTGGGGTACTTTTATTCCTGAATGAAATGAGGAACATGACAGACAACAACAAAAAGGTACAGTGACTTTTTTTTTTTTTTATTTGACAATGTATTTGACAGTATTTGACATTGGTTAGCCATAACCCACAAAGAACTGGAGACAGTATGAGATCACCCAAGTTAAATATTTTTTCAGGTTATTTATGAAAGTTCACTTTCCAACATTTAGTATGAATACCAGAAAATGTGGATAGAAGCTTGATAATACAGCTTGATCCACTCCTCTTACCCGTTATAAATGTCTGGAGAATTAAACTGATAAATCTGAGTAAGGAATTTACAATGGTCAATAAATTCATCAGGAGACATTACCATTCCACAAGAGCCCCATAACAAAACAGCTGGGTGTAGAAAAGGAAGAAGACTGGTTTATTGCAAGAGGCACTTCACTGATGCAAGGCAACTGGCCTGTATTTTTAAAAATTCTTTACACAGAAAGGAAAACAACACAAGTTCCATTGAGGCTGTATAGGATCATAATAGCATAGTGAACCCCCCAGCCCTGCTACAGACTGCTTCAGACACTATGGCTTTGATAACACAAAACAGACCTAAATCCAAGCTGGCTAAAGAGCAACTCCAAATACACCATGCGGGAATTTTGGCTTGCACAAATACACAGAGCTCTATGTATCTTGGCTGCTTGCATTCAAAGCCATCTGCTAAGCAGGCAGAAAGCTTTATTGCAACCCAGTGTGCCAGTGTCACTGGAGCCCCGCTGCCAAGCTAAGATAACTTTAGGTAGGCAATCTGCATGGCCAGCCTAAGTGACATCTATTCTGCATAAAACAATTCTTTTGTCTGTACTACTCCAGACACAGCAATTACCAGGTTTAAGATGTGCATTCCAATAGAGGGCATACATATGCATACCTACATATTCCTGTATAATTGGAATGTGCATGTTATGTTTGAGTATATCCCTGTACAGCACGTATATTTGTATGGACAAGGAAAGTATTACATTTAAGGTCACTGTGGCAACTAAGAAAACCTGCATTAAAATTATCATACTGAATGTTAGTATATAAGCCAGAAATCACAAAATTGCCTAGTCTGTGTGTTTTATTTTGTTCTCAGAAAATAAATAAATAAATAAAATAAGTAAATCCTTGATGAAAATAGGTGCATCTTGTGATACAGGTACCTGAAAATCTCACTATGAACATATGATACGAAAGTCCATATGCATTAGAATTATGCCTTCCTCAATGTTTTATTTGTGCACTACTGTTTGTAGAATCCAAGCACAACATACAACAGTATCACTGATTTTTAGTTTTTAGTTTTAACTATGTGATAAATTACAAAGTAAGGTAATTTTATATTGGATTTTAATAATAAATTAGTCTGTGCTTTCATGGGTATAGTATTTGGAGAATATGATTTATGTATTTGTTTACTTATTTTATTCAACAAAATGGTCAGGGTTACTAAAAATACTCCTACCAAATATCTGCATTCAGCTAAGATGCAAGAAGCACAAGAATGTCTTTTTTCATCATCTTCAATACTTAAAAATCTACATATTTTTTCGTTGGCCAGAGATCTTTGCTTCATTTATTTGTACTTTTTAGGAACAATTTTGTAACTTTTATTTTTCTTGTAATTATATAGAATGTAAATGTAATTGTGGAGATTCACTGCACTCACATATCCATTTTCCCTAACAAGCTTCTGGATTTTTTAAAGTCCTTTCACAAGATTTCAGATCCAAGTTTGATACCCTTTGATCCTTTAAATATTACAAATCGAATGCGAAAATATATATTCCTCTACTAGTATGTTCTATAACATGATTTAATTGTGAAATACAATATTTTAATTATTCATCAGTAGCTCTACTTTTGTTTCCTTGCATTAGTTTCTAATACGCCTACACAAACTATATCAGAAAAAAAAAATTATCAGTCTTTGATGTATTTTCTTTAGATAGCTTAGCTTGATTTTGAGTAAGCATTGAAAGTCTTCATTGAAAAGAGCTCTAAGATTAACAAAAATGTTTTAAAATAATTAGCCTATGCTAAACTATAAATAACATTATAACAAATATCCAGGTTTAGGCACAGAAAGCAATAGCACATATTGAGCCATATGCATCATCAATAAAATTCTAACATCTCTGTGATTATCAAGACTTTATGATTATTAAATTGGAAGATTGCAGCTTTGCTTTTTCATGTGAAAGATTCCCGTTCCTGGCAAACAAAATAAGTGTTTTGAATTGCAGAGTACTTTTATAATGCAAATTATTGAAAGAAAGTAAAAAATATATATACTAAAATAGTTTTAAATCACAGTCTTGTCATATTTACAGATCTTGATTTTTATTTTTTTCCCAGAAAATACTGTGATTGTATCCCTGTATAATGCAGTAGTCTCCCTGATGTGCAATTATATTAGATACTTCTTTTTACCACCACTACTTATTTCTGTTTTGAAGTATAAAGATTTACTTTTCAAGGTTCCCAAATTTGCATATGATAAATAACAGTAAGGTATATTTTATTTTTTTTTTTTTTATGCAATTTCTGTTAAGGCTTTGACAACACAAGCAAAAAAAAAAAATGTTGGTATAGATAGAGCAATTACAATTAGAAAATAAAAAAATTCATAGTAGCTTAAAATACTTATAATTACTGTTTAAACAAAAAAAATGATATACTCATTATGTTTAAATCCTGAATTTTCATGATCAAATACTTGCATAATCTCCAAATATGCAATTAAGATTTGGGTAAAAACAAATGACAACAGAACTTCCACAGCACTTTATGTAGTCTCACAACAAAACCCCGATGATAGTAGCAGACTTTTTATGTTCTTATGGTACTTTAAACTAAGTCTAAAATGCTCATTGGCTTTTTTATTTTATTTTATTTTAAACAAATGTTTATCAGGTTTATATCACATCAGACACCCTTAGAGTGAAACAATTTGGGGAGTTTATTTGAAATTTTATTTTAAAATCATAAATAGGAAAAGACTGGCTAAGCAGTTATAACTATATAATAGCTTGTTGGGTGCTGTAAGTCACACACAGTTCATCGTGCTCTTTCCAGTGTACCTGTACCCACTGGTAACATCATAGGCCCTGACCCTTATTACCTGTTCCCAGCCCAAAGAGCAGCTTTACAGCTGCTCAATTTCTACCTCTTCACACTGTTCCAGGCAGCACCAGACATTATCTCAAGCTAAATTTCTTGACTGCTTGAAGTAGATTGACACTTTTAAATTTAATGTATTTACTTTTTAGCTGTTAAGACAGCACATAAGCCCTGATTTCGCCTATGAGGCTGTGGAAAAGCTAAATTCAGACAGCAGGAAAGTAACAAGCTGTTTGGTGGTAACAATGGCAAAGGAAACAGAAGTAAAAGCAGCACACACAAAAAAAACAGCACATTAATTTGTCAGGGGAACTGCTGAAGGCTTGGGTTAAAAGTTGCAAAAGCACTGGGAGGCAGAGTCTGAAAACTGAGCTGAGTCAGAGGCTGAGCTTCAGGGGAGCAACAGCAGCAACCTGCCAGCAGGATGCAATCTGGCTAACCAGCTAACATTTATTCTAGAGTTTAGCTGAACAGCCTTGGTAAGGGAGAAATTAAGCAAAAAGCCATCTGTGAGAGCACTGGTTTGTTGACTAGAGGCACTAGAAGATGGAGGGGAATAGGGGAATTAGAGGAAGATGCTTCTAGAATCAGAACATATTACAGTGCAAGAAAAAAAAAAAAAAAAGATGAAAAAAAAGCCCTAGGGTCCTCCACATTATTTCCAATATGATACATTTTTGACTCAAACTAAAGTGCCTGCAGATGAGCTTTATTTTTTTAAATCATAGTCAGGTTGACTCTCTTCTAGTAAAACTCCTCCTTTCATGTTTAATTTTGGTCTGTTCTTGTTTGTTTGTTCCTAACTAAAAAATTAGATATGGACGGCACAGGACATCACTCCAGAAAATATAACAAATTTTATGCAGTAAGCAACAGCATACTTAATGACAAAATCCCTCTGCTCCAGTTATACAGTCTTTTCCAATAAATGTGTCAGTAAGTGCTGGGTCAATGGTGCCAGTAAAATACCATCTGCATTATTTCTGCTTCCTTTGATAAATACTGACAAGCTGTATTTATTTAAAGCACTACATGTTTAAGTAGCCTATCTATTAGCAGGTACTGCAGATGACTTCACTGCTCACTGTTCTAAATGGTGGTGCACAAAGCTATAACTCTTTTCACCTAGGCAAGGATATATACACTGAATAAAACATGGGACGCTCAGGGACAGTCAGTCCCAGGGGACAGACTAGTTGCAGTACTGGTTCTATTGATCTCTAATTTCCTATAGATTTGTGTCACATGGCTACTGTGACAGTCTGAGATAGGCCTCAGCTATGAGTGATGCTTTTCCCCAGGTTACATCTTTATAGAAGGGCATGCCATTCATTGTTATGGATTCTCTCTTCTGTTAATACCATGTACGCAAGTTGCAACCTTTCCTTCTCTCAGCTGTCCAATTTAACAAAATAACAAAAAGAGTTATTTCCAAGATCTTGGCACTCCTGAAAAAATGTTGAATTTCTCCAGTGAGTTCAAAAGGTAGAGCAAAAAACAGAGGGGTGGGGAAGGAAAAGTATCCCATGCTGAAAAATATACAGACAGTGATCATGTTGTCCTTGTATTTAGAGAAACACATACACACACAGAGAATGAGAAATCACCTTCAAACTCACACAGTGCTTAAAATTTATGCTTGTAGTAATATTTGGATGGAGTCATTGCTAAACAACATTTTAAAGTTTAAAACCTGTTGTAGGCAAAACATTATAGCTTTTATTATCATCTAAGATATAGAAGGAAAATACATCTTGGGAAAGAATAAGCCAATAAACTACTTTCATGGCTATTTAAACACTGAGGCAAAATTTAGTATTCAGTAAGCTTGTAAAACCTACCTACTACCTTGCACGCTCCGTCATCCTGCCACCTCTCAGTGTCACTGCCTGATCAGAACACTCAATGAGCATCAGACATTGTTTTACCACTTGTCACATCAGAGCTGTGTGTCTCAGACTAAGCCCTGTGTGTAAGAAGCCTTTCAGGCTGCAATGATCAGGTCAGCCTCACTGGAGGCACCTGCTTCAAGAGTTGTGCCAACAGCAACAGCAGGCTCTGACATGTCTGCAATCTTGCAAGAAGCAAGATGGGCCAGCACAGGAGATACTGTTTGTGGTGGATGTGATTTGGGGATCATGGTAAGCAGGTGTGGGTCAGCTGGTGAGACCAGACAGGGTGCCTGGGGAGACTCCTGCAGCTGCTGTTTGTGGTTGCTGCTCTCAGTTTGCATAGCAGCTGCAGACTCTGCTGCCAGTTCTGCTGGGGATTTGCCCAATGTGCCGGCTGCTGCTGGGACACACTGACTCCTGGCTGCCAGACTGGGAGGCTTAAGCTCAGGGAGAGCCGACAGACACAGTCACTGCTGTCACAGTGCTTGGTACAGGGAGGCACAAGGTCCACCACCGCTGCTCATCCTGAGGGTGGAGATGGTGCAGTGATGGTGTCACCACCCTGCAAGGCACTTGCTCGAGTGCTGGCTGATGCTAATGGCTGTGGCCTTTGGCCACTGCTGCAGAGAGGCTCTGGGGCCTCTGTCTGAGGGGTGTGCTCTGGCCAAGGCACTGAGCTGCCAGGTAAAGGAGCTGCAGGGAGAAGTGATCACAGCATCAGGGGAGGTCAAAGAAGAGATTCCAGGCTCTTCGTCAGAAATCTGCAGAGGCAGGAGGACTGAGCTCAAATTCAAGAGAGGTATGCTAGAGGTTAAAAGAGGGATGGGCTACTTGGGAGGAATACAAGGATGTTGCTGGCATGTGTAGGTATGGAGTAAGGGAAGCCAAACTCCAAGCTGAAGTCATCAGGGCTGGTCTCTCAGGGATCAATATTGGGACTGATGCTGTCTACTATCTTCATTACTGAACTATGTGGTAGAGTGCACTTTCAGCAGATCTTCAGATAGCAGCAAACCGTGGGTAGCAATCAATATGCTGGAGGACAGGGCTGCTATTCAGAGGGACCTGGGCAGGCTGGAGAAATGGGCTGACAGGAACTACAAGAAGCTCTGGGCCTTCCATCCAGGATGGAATAACAGCAAGCACCAGTACTGGCTGTGTACTCTGATGAAAGGGATTCTGAAGGTCCTAGTGGACAAAAAGTTGAACAGGGGCCAGCAATCTGCCCTTGAAGCAAAGAAAGTCAGCAATATCCTCAGCTACATTAGCAAGGATGTAGCCAGCACCGTAAGGGAGGCAATCTTTCACTTCTGACACTTGCAAGACTGCATCTGGAGTGCTGCGTACAGTCCAGGATTCCCCAGTATAAGAAAGGTATTGCCACACTGCAGCAGGTCCAGTGGAAGTCTATCAGGATGCCTGGGAACTGGAGCACAGGATGCACAAGGAGTAGCTGAGGGAACTTTCTGCTCAGCTGGTAGAAGAGCAAGCAAAGGAGAAACCATATTGTTCTTTGTAGTTAACTGATTAAAGAATGCAGAAAAAGCAGAGGCAGACTCTTCTCAGAGGTGTACAATGATAAGACAAGAGGCAATAGCCACAAGTTAGAACATGGAAAAATTCTGACTAGATATTTGGGGAAAAAAAAAAAAAAAGATTTTTACTGTCAGTGTAGTCACACATGCTGTACTTGGGATGATGAGATGCCCAAAGGAGCTGTGCATTATTCATCCTTGTAGGTGTTCAACTCTCAACAAGACACAGCTCTGAGCCACCTGCTCCAAGGATGCTATGTCCCTCCCTCCCTCTGTCACACTGTGGTTCTGCAAAAAACTGTGCAAGCAGTCAGGATTCTTGGGGAGGTTGACCTCTCCCATAAGCCTCCCTGTGAAATCTCTGATTTTCTTTTTTTATGAAAGCACAATGGGAAAAAAAAGAAAAAAAAAAAGTTGCTCTCTTACCTGTGCGTAGGTGGATGCCATAAACAGAGAAGAGATCCTTACTTTCACCTGAAGAAGGGAGTATCTGTGACACACTATCACTGGTGTGTGATAATGCTGCAATCTTAAGAACAAGACAAAAAATCTTGATCTATCCCAGATGCTGTCCTTAGTGGTAATTCTTGAGTTTAAAGAGGAATGATTTTTAAGACTTCCAGTAAAATGAAATCCCAGTGTTGTCTCAGTTTAATTGACATTGACAGCAGAATTTTAAATCAAGGCTGAATTCCTTCTACTAAAAGATAATAGTAGTATCTGAAACGTCTTTCAGCAGGGCTGTCACAGTAGCTGTGCTTCCAGTCTGCTCAATTTCAATCTATCCTTCCAGTCAGATCAAATAATTAAAATAATCCTGAAAAAACAAACAAACAAAAAAACAACAAGAGAGACTTTAGTCATACCCCAAACCCTCTAAAATGTGATTTATCTTTCTTTTTTTTTTTTTTTCTTTTTTAATAAAAGACTAAATAATACCATAGTACTCTCACCTATATTGTTATACTTTGGGGGTTGCAGAATTAAATTTGAAGCTTTTTTCACCATGACTTTATTTTTAGTTTTACAATTTCCTTTTCATGATTCTGACAGTTGCCTCAAAATTCATATCCAACAGTTCAAATTAATTTTGCATAACTGAAATATGGGATTTAGTTCCAAATGTTATGTAAAATTTAGTGGATGCTATTTTATTAGCAACTGTATTCACAACAGTATATTAAGAATAATTTATTTACATAACTACTTGGCTAGGATGCCCTCTTTCTTCATGTATGAAATGAAAAACAACAGCAGACACAAGCATTTCTGTTTTCAAAGCTGTGCTAGTGATCAAGTAAAACCTATCTCTTTCATCCTATCCCAAGCAAACAGAAGCAGTACAATTCCATCTCTGAAATTCCAACAGGGGAAATTGTTTTACTTGGAAATAGGAAAAGGACTTGTGAGTTCTCTAATCTATCACACCTATTCAATCTTTTTCATGACTTTGTAAGCAGGCACAAAATTTTTATTCCTTTATCACATCTCAAAGCCTTTTTCTAGTGATATTATGAGAATTAATTTTCTTTCATTGTTATACCCTTCACATAGTATGTGCATCCTACTTTACATTTAAATTTCTTGAGATCATACCAAGCTAAGAACATATTAATTCAACACTACAAATGAAAGTCTGTGAATTTCCTATGCTAACAACTAAAATAGTACTAATTATTTCAGCAAAAAAGGCTCAACAGCCACAGATACATGCTAAGATATATTATATATATTTACATATACACTTGTTTAAAAAAAAAATAGATTGGGGTTTTATTTTCTTTTTTATGACCTAATTTTAAGGTTAGCATACCTTCCTTTTTGCCTACTTTTCCTGGCCTTTGTTGCAGTTTGAGGTGGTTTGGGCTTCTTAGGAGCTAATGATTTAATTTTTAGTGTGAGAAGGGTGTATTCTTAGAATGGACAACAATTCTAATTCTAATATTGCCCCTTAAAGTCCTTCATCTCAATTACTCCAAATACATTAGTATATATTTCTGTAATTGTACAGTTTAAATACCTTTAAAAAGTTAAAGAAAATACTGGCACTTGATCTCCTGAAGGATTCTACTATAGGATAGGGCAAGACACTTTCACAGCTGACTATATAGGAAAAGAGTCTATATAAAATAATTTAATACATCTGTCTAACTTAGACATGCTAATCTTAAGTAGTCATCATCTTTAACTTCATTTTCCTTTCACTAAAAAGATCATTAGCAAAGATACTATAACCCAGCACTCCTGTTATTGTAAAAGTGGGGCAAAAAAATCAACCTGAGAGAAAAGACATAACAGACCAGGAAGAACATTGTAGTAAACATTTGATGTTTTGCTTACCTTACACAAAGCTAGGCAAGCTACCTTTTCATTACCCAGTACAACAGTTTGAATACATGATCAAAACGAGAAATGGGATTTAGCTGGCATATGTTGGTTGTCCTTACAAAGTCTTTTACCCAGCAAGTATTAGCTAATATCCTCCACCCCTTTCGGTAGCTGGAGAGAATTATGTGTTTTAAGAATAAGCCAGGTTCAAGGCTGAGGTTCTGCACAGGTAATATTAAATAATACATCAAAGCTCTGTAAGCTTTTGCTAACTTAGTCATAAGCATGACAGTAGGATCTCTTAGCCAGTGTGAAATCAGGCCTAATGCTTAAAATCCATTCCACATATAGTGATGCACCTATTGCAAACAAAATTAGCCTTTTGGAGAGTGCTAACGGCAAGCTGCCTGTTTATTAATACTGGAATTATGCAAACCCATAACACATAAGCAAAAAAATATTCCTGTGAGGACTTGTAATCCCCCAGATTCTGCCAGTTTTTCTAAGTTCCACAACCATATATGAGTGCTTCAAGGAAGGAGAACATACCAAAAAAAAAACAAACTGTCATATCCCTATTAATTATTTTACAATAACAAACATTTTATGTTTAATCTGTAATCTTTAACAATGAATATATCTCTCTTGGAGATCTTCCTGCCACTCTCACTTGTGACTTAATCTTTACGCACCTTTCCTGATAATGCAACCAGCCATAAGTGGTCTGTAGATTTGTTACTGCCAAACCAACGTGTTTTAAGTGCTCTACATTATCCATAGGTCTTTATAAATAGGTCTTTTCACCAATATATCTGCCTTTGCAATCTGCCTCTGAACACTACTTTCTACCTTATCTTACAGGAAGTCTGGACAAGAAAAAAAGGCAGATCAAGGCTTTTAGATAAAGATAATACCTTATATCAAACCAGCATGTATATCTGAAGAGAGAAAAAAAAAAAAAAAAGAATAATCAATCTTACAGGAACACTAACTCTTCTTCAGGTCTAAAATAGATTACAAACCTAGGTGCCTACTGCAAATCATAGAACAGCAGAGGTCGAGAGCTGTATTCTTTAGATCATCTGTAAAAGAAAACACACGTGATATACCTATGAATGTTCGAAAGACAGGGGAGAGGGGGAGAGAATGAAAGAGAGAAAGAAGATGGAGGCATGTCAAGGTAGTTATCTCTGGGAAAAGAGAGAAGTTTATAAATCGTGGAACACAAAGATTAATGGGTTCAAGATTGTATGAGGAAAATGATAAGATGGTACAAAAACAATATCTTCATGGAAACTTTGGATTTTAGTATCCAGAAGAGTTATGAATTTTAATTCCAACAATTATTTTGATAAAGACTTTTGATTCCTTTGAGAAATCAGGACTGAGAGATCAAAGATTAACAAAGATTAACAACTGTCTTCTGAACAATATTCCCCTCTGGAAGTTCAGTGAGTTTTATTCTTTACTGATTGTCTGTCAGCATTTATTCAGGCTGATAGCAATTGCTTAGAGTTTAGTTTTTACCTCTGTACTTACTCTAAGATTACTTGGTTCACAAAGTGAAGTATATTGGATTCCTAGATATACAGATATAAAAATGTGACAGTTCTGTTATAAATGGTATTTACTGTCATGTTATCACTGTGGCAAGTTTATGCATCTTGTGGAGATGCATAAACTTGTCCTGGGTCATTTCAGTGTACTTAGGACTGCAAGGATTCACTTCCAGTGGTGAATGAGGCCTAGAAACTGTTAGAAGTAATGATGGAAGTCATGCAGAGAGGGATTTATATGGCCCAATCAGTATTTTATAAAGCTATTTTATAATTAAATATATTTGTGATTATATACGTCTTATCTACACCCAGTGTTTTTGTCTTCATCATGTAGAGCTAAAATCCAGCATTCCCTCTTAAAGAAGCCATTCAATTTTTGTGATTATCTTGTTCCTTATTTAAAGATTTCTAGCTCTATTTTTTCATTTTTTATGAGGCTGGTGACCTATTTGCATACAGTAGTCAGAATGCAGATGAACCATGGGTTTATCAGTGACCTAGTAATGTTTTCCAGTTTGTTCCTTACTTCTTTCTAAAAAAGTCTAAATCTATTTTCTGGACTACTGCTGAACAGAGATGAAATTTCCATAAAGTTATATCCAGAAGACCGCATTCCTAAAAGAACACAATCAAATTAGAGTTCTTCATTTATATTGAACTGCTTTTTTCACATATTATTTATAACTTACATGTATTGAGAAGACATTGAAGTGGCATGGGAAGTTTACTCAGTGTATAAGGTCCTTCCATAACCCTGCAGTTTTCTCTGGTCCTTGCTATCTTGAAAACAAAAGTATTGCTACAAAATTTACTCACATCCTTCAGTTTCTTTTTACAAAGCAGTTATCACAGAATCACAGAATTGCAGGGGTTGGAAGGGACGTCAAAAGATCATTGGGTCCAAACCCCCTGCCAAAGCAGGTTCCTTAGAGCAGGCTGCCCAGGTAGGCTTCCAGACGGACCTTGAGTATCTCCAGAGAAGGAGACTCGACAACTTCCCTAGGTAGCCTGTTCCAGTGCTCCATCACCCTCACCATGAAGAAGTTCTTTCGCATGTTGGTGCGGAACTTGTACTCCATTTTGTGGCCATTACTCCTTGTCCTGTCCCTGCAAACCACTGAAAAGAGGTTGGCCAAATCCCTCTGTCTCCCACACCTCAGGTATTTATACACATTGATGAGAGCCCCTCTCAGTCTTCTCCAGGCTGAACAGACCCAGGTCTCTCAGCTTTTCTTCATAAGGAAGATGCTCCAGGCCCCGTATCATCTTTGTGGCCCTTCGCTGGACTCTTTCCAGGAGATCCCTGTCTTTTTTGTACCAGGGGGCCCAGAACTGCACATGGTACTCCAGGTGAGGCCTGACCAGCGCAGAATAGAGGGGGAGGATCACCTCCCTTGACCTGCTGGCCACACTCCTTTTAATGCACTCCAGGATCCCATTGGCCTTCTTGGCCACCATGCTGGCTCACGGTCAACCTGTTGTCCACCAGGACCCCCAAGTCCTTCTCCTCAGAGCTCCTCTCCAGCAGGTCATCCCCCAGCCTGTACTGATACATGCGGTTGTTCAATCCCAGATGCAGGACTCTACACTTGCTCTTATTAAACCTCAGTTGGTTTCCTCCTACCCATCTCTCCAGCCTGTCCAGGTCTCGCTGTGTGGCAGCACAGCCTTCTGGCATGTCAGCCACTCCTTCCAGCTTGGTGTCATCCATGTACTTGCTGAGGGTGGACACTCTTCCCTCATCAAGGTCATTGATGAAGATGTTAAACAGGACCGGACCCAGCACCGACCCCTGGGGAACACCACTAGTCACAGATGACAAAATTATGAAAATATTGTCACACAGCATGAACTGTGTGATCACTTAAAATCAAAAATTTTAGGTCAACTATTTTACTCTATTTTACTTTACTTATTATGAAAGGTAGCCTGTTTTTTTTTGTTGCTGTTGTTTCATTGGTTGTTTTTTGTTGTTGTTGCTGTTGTTTCAAAAAGCTGCTTTAGAGATCCTACCCAAGAAAACAGCCTGGCACACTCAAATCACATGATTACAACATAGCTAAAGTGCACTTATGGAATGTCCACACTTCTATCACTAGTCAAAAACTCAAAACCTGAGTAATGAAGAAAAATCATCACATTGCTTCAAGTTGGCCTTGCCTATTTGATTTTATTTATTTATTTATTTATTTTTTGAATTCTTAAACCTGTCATGCCACTGCATATAGGTAGCAGGTAATGGCTGGGCCAAGTACCAGTAGTGTGGGGTGTCCCCAGGTGTGCCAGGCAGGGCCTGCTGCAGTGCCCCACCAGGAGCAGAGCACCAGGACTGCCCCAGCCCCAGGCACCTCCCAGGGGCAGGGACTGGCTGAGGCCCAGTTGGTTCCCTGTGGGGAAGCCTGAGCCCAACCCTACTGCACCATCAATGGGGCAGGGGCTGATGGCCCCTAGGCTGCCATGGGGCCAGGGCAGGGATAGGTGAGGCTAGTGGTGCCCTTTGGTTCGTGATACAAAGCACCTGAAAGGCTCTGTTAGGCACTATCTAAGGAAGCCCACAGCTTTTGGTGAAAGGCAGCTAGAGGCAAATGACTATTTTAGAGCACATAAGGAAACATAAGTTGTCTATATTTAAGCAACAGAATTGCCTTCACATCTTTAATACCCCATCTCCTCCCCCAGGCAGAACTACTGTGCCAAAGAATTCAAAATGTTTCTGCCCTGGAGACACTGGTCCCATTTGCACTCCCCATTCTAAGTATTAAGTATACTGATACAACCTTTTTAAGATATCCTTTTGTTTAACTAGACAGGGTTCAAAGCAGGAAAAAAAAAAAAAAAAAAAAAAAAAAGGAAACCCAACAAACCCACAAATATGGTCATGCTAAGGAGAAGATATTCTTAACTTGCTCTTATCCAAAGCAGTATTCTTCACATATTTGAGGCCCATTCCAGTGAGGATTCTTTCTGTCTTTACAATTTAGCTCAGCTTAGCTCTGAGCTGCTTTGATTGTAGAGAGTTAAATGTCATTTTATATATAAAGTAAGGCTTCCATATAACCCCTATGCTCTAAAGTGGAAGAAACAAACAAAAACAAAATAAATCAGTCTTAGCACAAAATATTGTAGTAACACAAAAGTGTTAGGCAATTTTAGACATGGTAGTGATTGCCAATTCTGCACTCATTAATTACAAAACAAATTTGGATTCCAAAGAATTTAACAGCTTATGCTTTTAAAATATTAAAAAAAAAAATCTAGCTAGGTTCAATAATGAAGATATTCTACTCAGTCATGACAATATTTCAGAACCTCTTTCACTGCATCTGAAGGGGGCCTACAAGAAAGCTGGAGAGGGACTCTATCAAGGAATGCAGTGATAGGACAAAGGGGTATAACTTTAAATTTTGAAAAGGTAGATTTAGATTAGATATTCAAAATAAATTCATTACTATGAATGTGGTGAGGCACTAAAACAGGTTGCCCAGAGAAGCTGTGGATGCCCCATTCCTGGACGTGTTCAAGGCCAGGTTGGATGGGGTTTTGAGCAACCTTGTCCAGTAGAAGGTGTCTCTGTATATGGCAGGAGACTGGAATGAGATTGTCTTTAAGGTCCTTTCCAACCCACACCATTGTAGGATTCTGTGGTCTGCAGCATAAGCAGAAACAGGAAAATATGGAAAACCCGCTTGACAAAAACGCAAACTCTGGTCATCTGTTGGCATGTATTTTTAGTCATTTTAAATTAACTTACTTTAACTTACCTATACAGCTGTTCTTAATGGGATATTTCTGAAACCTATTTGTTAAAATAAAGCAGATTTTTAACATGCTAAATGAGCAAGCAAAACTTGTATAGATGCCTTCTGATTAGAAATGCTATTTATATTTCCAAACTGCTTACCTATGCCTGTTGTCATAAGGAGGATAAACATTGAGGAAGATAAATGCAAGTCCCTAGATAAATATCAAGGAAGATAAATGCATGTCCCTAGAACCCAACATAAAGTTCAAGAATTTAAACCCAGTAGAACCTCTCCTCATTTTTCTGCAATTATTTTTAATTATTTAATCATTCCTTTTATACAAATAGCATTTTTGGAGCCAATTTTGCTCTCTGCAATTTTACTGTGAGCTTTAAAGTTAAGTGTTTTGATTGATGTTATTTGCATAGCGTATTTAATACAAATATTTAAGTATATATACATTTATGTTAGGAACAAACAATGCAAGATTAAATTAAGAAGATCACCTGAAATTTTTTTCTTCAGCAGCTTAAAAAATAAAAGCATGTCTTTGGTCAAAATACCCGCCTTTACTGAAAAACATTTCAAAACAATGTAAGAGAAGTACAAAAAAAAATTCTATTCAGTGGAACAGGATGACATGAGAGCATATTTGAAAATACATATCTAACACATTCTTAATGACTCAGATTTCATTCTTTAATTTGGGTCAAGAGCAGAAGAGATACAAAATCAGTTCCTTCATTTCATACCTCTCTCAAAGTCCTCATGGAATTAATCTAGTAATTTTTGAAGTAAGAAAGCACCACCTTGACAAAGAATAGCCAGTTAAGTACACGCTTCTGAGAGCTATTTCAACTGGAATATCCCACTCACAATAACCTTTAAAGGCTAATGTTCACTTTCAAGAAATTATCTGAATTATATTTAGTTGCCCTATGAAAACTATTTAATCCTCTTCAAACATGATCTCCTGCATTTTATATTTGGCAGACAGAATAATAATGGCAAAACTGAGTCTTTTAAGTATTTTAATTTGTGGTGGTTCTGTATGTGTGGCTATAAGAGAATGCCAATATAAGAGCCATTGATCATTATTTTTTTGAACAATTCCACATAATTAATATTTTAAAGTATTTGCCAATTAATATATTAACAATGGAATTTCAATGACATTTAAAAATATGTCTGGAATATCTAGTTCTAACAACAATAGTATGAAGTCTGAGAAGCTGATGTTACAAGGAAATTATACAACAATGCTGCAATTCAAAATTAAGGTCATTTTGTTGTTCAATCAAACTTCTTCAAAAAAAAAAAAAAAGAAAAAAAAAAACAGATCTTAGAAAATTTCATTCCATTCCATTTTAAATGATTTAATACTTGCAGAGACAGTATGTTTGAAAATACTTATTTTAATGCATTTAAAAATTAAAATAAAAGTTTGTTTTGATCAACTGTGTTTAATATACTGTTAACATTATTAGTCTAACAAACAGAACTGCCCACAACTAAATACCTTAACTTAGTATACTATGTTACATTAAAACAAACAAAGAAAACCACTAGCACTACTTCATGTATGATTTTGTGAACTGCCAATGGGTTCTCAATCAGCAAGCAAGTTTACACTATCCTTAGTACTAAACATATAAGAATTTCAGAAAGTCCACACATTAAAAATGCCTCAAATTAGACACTACATAGTTTCACTGTTTACTCTATTTGGCACATG
Organism: Netta rufina; assembly: GCF_964035555.1. Classification (NCBI taxonomy): domain Eukaryota; kingdom Metazoa; phylum Chordata; class Aves; order Anseriformes; family Anatidae; genus Netta; species Netta rufina. Next base: position 74,664,973 of record NC_140124.1, on the reverse strand, counting down.
AAAGTTTGAATATCACTACAAACTCATTCCTTATTTCTAAGGTGTATAGTATGAAGTCTGTAAAAGAAGGGTTAAGGCAGAGCCAATATTGTATTAGACAGTTCTCAGAGGTGTTAAAAGATAAGCCTCATGTTTTCCATCAGAATATTCTAATATTTATATTAAGTCATTATAACTCCTTGGAAAAGAGACATTTCATTATGTACTCAAGGTTAAAAGTATCTGACATATTTTTGTGCTTGCAGTTTGACAGACAGTAACTCACAAAAGAATATATGTAGTCATGTGGTAAGTAAGAATCTGCAAAATTTACAAATATGTTGAAATGCTTTCCCATGCCAGAGCCCCTAAAAAGTAACACGCCTGAATAGCTATCATACTACATTATTATTATTATTATTATTTCTAAATTATGGAGGATGACCAAGATTCTATGTGTTATTTTAATACAACTTAATTAACACTTTCACTGTTCATTCTCTCTTGTTCATTTGCTACACACTGATTTATGGATGAATCAGTATTTTTAAATTGGGGCCTAAATGACTTTCTAAGGAACAGAAATCATAGGTATATGAAATGAGCTGTAAAGAATGCTGAAGAATGTTCTTAATGAAGTGGCTGTCAAGTTATTTCTAATTAAAATAAATAAATGAAGTAAAATATTCTTGTATATCCCAAATCAAATGTGCAAGATAGAAGACTGATCCACAGTGTTAATTATCTCATTATTTCAGGCCCCAACAGCTAAACATAATGAGATGAAACCAAGTATATAAGAATTTTGACTACATGTTATTTAAAAAATTGCTACTATTAAGGTCAAACTACTTCCAAGGTGATTTGTTAAGATTAGGTGACATTCACAGCTCTTCTGTAAGACAATAGTCATGCAACAGTAAAGATAAACCTGTTCTCTTAAACCTAATAGATTTTCTTCACATCTCTTCTCTGACATGGTTGAGAATTTTCTAGCAAAAGAAATCAAAGTACCTATAAGGGTTATACTAAAATAAATTATGTTGACCACACATAATGCTATTTTTCCCCTAGAATAATTCTTTTTGAGGTAGAATGAACAGTCTGTCAAAACTAACTATACAACAAGAGCTCTGCTGAGCATTAAAGCAGATAATGAGATTTACAATATGTAAAAACACATCGCCAGGTAAATATTTCTTGCAGATTAAATGGTTTCTTATAAATTAAATTTAGATTCCAAGAGCTGTGTTTTATTTCTTTCCATTAAATGTAACTTGCATCAGGGTTTATTGGCTATTGTTAAATGGTTGCTGAAGCTTAGTCTAAAATGAGATAATCGTGTCATCAGAGAATAAAATAATCACATGCAGTATAAGTGTGACAATATAAGGAATAGAAAAGAACAATTGAATGTCAGATCCTTAAAGACTTCTGAAAAGATACCCAAGATAATAGCACGCCATCTAAACTAGTGGACTGTTTTCTAGTCAAGTTACCAAGGCATCTTATATAAGTCAGAAAAAGAAATATTTATATACTTACACCAAGTATTAAAAGAAAATATAACAAAATATTATAGTGTTAATAGCTATGAATGTCTGACATTGATGGTTTAAATAAACAGAAAAAGCTAATAATGTACAGTTCAGGAAAACATTACATTTAACTGGACAATTTTGAGTCTTTTTAAGAGTACAAGTGGAATATCATAGACATTTATATTCAACAAATATGGTAGAAAAGAAGCATGTATTAAAAAAATGCAAGTTCATCAAAAGTAAACTTCTGATGTAAATACTAATTGGTAAAAATTAAACTTGTAGCAGTAACAAATATTAAAAAATAAAAAGACATTACAGCAAATCTGAATAGTTTTTATGATAAAAGAATTACAGCCTGAAATTTGGGGGAGGGCTGTTTAAAATGGGCAAAGCTGTTTATATTACATAAATTTTAAAAAGGCTTTTTTTTAAAAGTCCAGACTGCTTTAGTTAGAGCTGAAAAGCACACTATTAAAAGTAGGGTTCAGTAAAACTAAGAACAACTAATAAGCCATGAGCATTTAACTCTCCCCTGACCTTCACACCTCCCTGAGTCTGCCAGTTTGGAGCCTGGCTCCTGTCTGTAGTAGCGGTACTTATGGAGGAGGAGAAACTCACAGGAAAAATGGTTGCTAAGCCATTTAGGTTTTGCAGGTAAAAACCAACCATGTAGACTGCAGAACAGTTTGATAAGCTTGCAGCCACATGTACCACTTACAAAGTGGCCCTGACCTAGAACCCTGGCACATCATTTTTTCTTGATATTCTATACTTCCACACAGATTTTTGCATAAACTATTCATTGAACATATATGTTCATATGCTGTTGCATCAGACTGCATGTATGGCATGTATTCTTTACTTCTTTAGGGATAGCATTGCTTTATACTATGCAATGCTTTATGTCATGCACACAAAGAAAAGAGACAGCAGAGAACAGGAACAGAAGTGGGACATGCTGAGTAGTTAACCAGTTCAGAGACTGCTTCTGCAACTCAACAAGAGAGGACAGTCTGACTGAGAAATTTGGAACTGCCTCATCCTGCAGGCTGGACTGAGTTTCTTAAGGAGATGCTGTGCCCTGCTTCCTGCCACCCTGCCTAATAACCATAGCTGTAGAGGTCTTTGCATATCAGGATATTAATTTTTGCTCAGTATTAGTGAATTAGTGGATTTGCTGTCATTTTTTCTTAGGTAACTATACTACTGAAATAATCTGGGTAATTGTGCTGCTGATTTGCATTTGTTACTGTATTTTTTTTTTTTTTATAGATAAATTCCTTATTCCTAAAGCTGTTGGTCTTCTATCTGTTACTGTATCACAAGCACATAACTCAGCATGGCCATGCTTATTGTCTACTTCTCCTCAGGATCTCCTAGGGAAAGCACACTAATTTTATTTTTAAAGATAAATTATGAAAAGTAAGGTATGCTTACAGCTTGCCTTCTAAGTCCAGAGGAAATTCAATAAGCACATATATTTGATAAAGACTAATTGAACAGCACAATGTAGGAAACTTACTTTGAATATGGATAGCTACAGCCATCCATCTGGAAACAAGACACAAGTCAAATTTATGGTCTAAGTAATGTAAATGTGAGGTAAGTAATGAAAAGGTGAGGGTGGAGGGTGTTCATAAGTAATTGATCAGGACTTCAGTGACACATTCTGGTCAAAACAGCTCATATTGCTTGGCAAATAAATGCAGTCCTGCCACAATTTTAAAACAATACAGTAAGGAACAAGCATAAGGCTTATCCAGTTTACACATTTGATGTGTGAATATGGAAGTACTGTCACCAGATTCAGTATTCAGACTTCAAAAGGATGTGAAAATACTCAAGAGGGTTTAGAAAAGAGAATTATTTGAAGTATGGAAAAAAAAGAAGTTGTGCACTGGAAAAAATAAAAGCATTCAGTATACTGATTTTATCCAGAAGCAGAATTTGTAAATAATAATCTTTGGGAAGCATTTCTACTACTAAGATTGGCAGACTGCAAGCAAATCCATAACATGATCTAGTGACAGAGAAGGTGAAGCTAAAAAAAACCAAACAAACACAGTTGTATTTTTTCTTACTAACAATGGAAGCAATTAGTTACAGGAGCACCTTATATCAGTAATCTTCTCTGCTTAAAACACCTTTAGATCAAAGCTCTTAAAAGGTATTCAAATGAGCACATAAACACTAGAAAACAAAGATGATCATTTAAAAACAAAAATCTTAATCCACATGTTATATAGAAAATAGGAAAGACAACTTCCTGACATTTTCCATAAAAATATTCTAAAATTGACTTTATTATATTTGAATTTGCATTTTTAATGATGTTTGTTAATATATGGTACATAATATGGGCCTATAACTTGACCATTATTTTTCAGAACTTTCTATCAAAAGACAAAATATCCACTTCAAATAGAAATTTTAATTTATTCAAAGTTTTATTTTATAGTGGAAAACTGCAATAATTTTGATCAAACAGCTTTTGTTAGTTGAAATGAGTATTGTATGCTTTCAGCCATTTGTCATTTCAAGTCACTTAGGTGCTCAGATATTCCAACTATATTGGTATCTCTACCTAACAATGTTTTGGAGAAGCACAAATATTTTTATTTATTGGTTCGATAAAACTGCTACTTTAGCATTTTTGTAGATGCCTTTAGTTCCACAATACATAAAGCACAAGAATATGATTAGGGACTTACAAAGCAAAGAGATATGAAAGATAATTCACATTTGGCCACATTCAAATAAGTCCATGTTCTTTATTATGCTACTTATTGCAGTTTCAAAATATGAATTTAAATTCAGTTATCATTCTTGGACAACTGATACTGGAATTTAAGCTAAGAACATTAATTAAAAACAAGTGATTGTAATTCAATATTGTAGGACTGAAGCAAATTTACAGTACTTCCAATACTTACAATGAATACTATTCAGTACAAATAGTGCATTTAATTTTCACCTGCCTATTGTCTAGCAACCTCCACACCAGAGACTTGATACAAATACTGTTCAACTGCACTATCACACTGACACTTAAGTTTATTTGGACATCCCAAAAAGTAAGCTAACATTTATGTACCCCAGGAAAGACTTTTGACTTATAGGCTCTTTAATTGGCATTTATTCTTCATTTGTTTTCCACTATTATTCTAGTACCAAGGGTAGCATTTCTTTAACATTTCTACTAACCCATTATATTAGACTCTAAGATGATATTAAATGCTTATGGGAGTTTGGGGAATTTTCCTTTCTTCTTTTTGTTTAATTCTGAAACAACAGGAAGACAGGAAGTATTTCCAAACCATTATTTAAAATATGAGGTATGAACAACTGTAGCTGCAGCTGAGATTTTACTGAATCATGGAATGGCAATCCACTGCCACAGAAACTAAGTTGCAATACCCTAAAAAGGTAAACCTGAATGACCCAAAGAAGACAGGTAGCTCAGACATTCATTCCTGTTACTAGTATATTGCAGTCGCAACTAAGGCCTATGGGTTCCTCTGAAACAGAAAACTCTACATGGTGAGCACTCTGCTACAAGAAGACAGTAGTGCTTCCATATGTATTCAATTTTAATTCTGGAAGGGCACAAAAAGGACACTTCAAGCTAGATGTCTGTAGTAGTGCCCTGTTGATTGTGCAGGCTTTGGTCTACAACATGTCAAAACTGGAAATAAAGTACATGAAAAAAAATCCTGTAGAATCTTGTCTGAAAAGAGGATATCAAAATATTCATGAACTAAATTGTCAAAGACTAAGTATTTCTGTCAACTCCTGACAGCACTCCTAGAGCTCTGTAAAAATATAATTGTACCAGATGTAGAGTAGATTAAATAGTATTTTCATCAATTTAACAAAGCAGAGAATAAAAATGTAATAGCTTCTGTTCATTTTGTTTCTTAGCATTGATCAAAGCCAGCAACTGCTTGCCAGAAATGGTAATACATGTACATGATTTTATTCATCTTACTTTTTTTTTTTTTTTATCTTTCCACACTAAGGAATATTTCTGCATCTCTTCTTATTTTTAAGGGATGAAATCATATTAGTTCTGTTCATACCATTGCCCTACTATAACTAACTACAAAGTCAAGATCCATTTTTTTTAGTTAATTTAATATTAGTTAATAGTTAATATTTCTGCTTTCATTCCAGTACTAACAATATGAAGTGATATGTGGCCTATCCTCTTCTTCTGGGATGTCATTATGATTTTCTGTTTGTAGTTTTTGGATCATTTATTTGCTAACAATAAAATAAAAATGACTTAATTCTGAAACTTATTTTAATGCTGAAAACGGGGAAAATGGCAGAAGTGTTCAGTGAAAGGACTACAAGAGTTCAAATCTCAGTCCCATAAAAAAAATACTCTCGGGTGAGGAGGCTAAACTACATTTAGGTTTGGCAGTTGGCTCCTCTCTTCTCATGGTTGTCTACTGTTGACTGAAGGTAAAGCCTGTCCACAGACAGTTGTCTACATACACATGGATCTATACACATGAATCCAGCGTTCTCTATTTTGGAATAGACTGTTACTTAAGATGGAAAGAAATCTTGCTAGTCCATGAGTTGTCCCAAAATAAAACATGATGAACGGGAATTTAATCCTAATCAGTAAAAGAAATATAGCAACCTATGAAACCTATAGACATACCAATATGGGCACAAAAATTTACGTAACAAAAAATACTGTAAAAACATTGAATTATTCAAGATGCCAGTGCACTTTACACCAGATCTTGGTAAAAAGTACTTCTGAATATTTCTACAGAACTATTTGGTTACAGGTAACTAGTGTATTATCAGCAAATCATTGTTTGAATAATAATATTTATAGCGTGAACATCTTCTCTTTACCCTGTTAATTTTGAGTAGCAAAAAGAATTGTTGCAACAAGCAAGCTCTATACATGCTTGATCCACCTTGGACAGAAACACCAAGACTTATAATGCAAGAAACAGGAGACATTCACCATCCTTTTTAAGCAACAGCAGTCAAGAATAGCAGCTTTTATAATAATATTTGCAAATTTGAAATCACATACTGTTGGATAGACCATGAAATTCATATAAAAGCTTTCTATGACAATAAGATGTCAAACTTTACCCCAGGCACTAGGGGTTACATGTAGCATGCCCACAAATAACTTAGGAAAACAAGGGGGTTTAAGACTTCCTCAGAACGATAGTCTCTGAGCTAGCACATGGAAGCAATGGAATGCCAAGTAACAGTTAACAACAGAAAAAGATAAAGGATGAGTGAGATGACAGATAAGATAGTCCAACAAAGATCAACACTGAATCAAGTCTGCAAATTCAAATTTTAGCTGGAGCTTGAAAACATTGCCACATTTTGTCTCACGTCAGAGTGTGTGTAAAAGATGTAAAAAAGGAAAAATTAACAGCTGCTAAGTGTCAACAGAAAAAGATACACTTCACAGAATCCTCAAGGATTTCAGAGGACGAATGAAGAAGTAACAGTGGTATGCAACTTCTAGCTATGGTGTGTACATTTAGTGTAGAGAGACACCTAACTACGAGGGGACTGTGGTACAGAAAACAGGAAAGTTGTTTTAAAGGGCCACAGAGAAGATCTGGGAAACTGTAAAATAGTAAGCCTGATGCATGTGCAAGGCAAATTAGCGGAAACGTCAATAAAAATATAATTAGTAGGCTCTCATACAAGTATGACATATTGAAGAACAGCCAACATGAATTTGACAGAAGGGCTCTGGATCACAAACCTGTTGAAGATCTTTAGTGGAGCGTCACACAGGACTACGGAAGACAGGCAGGATCCCTCAAGGACCCTTGGCAGAATGAGGAGTTATCGTTACATAAAAGCTTTAAGCAATCAGCACAGCTTTTACCTGTGCTTCCTAGCATTCAGCAGAGCTTGCAGCCACACAGGATTTCCAGAGCTCCACATCACAGTGAGCTCCCAGCCACTAGGACCCTCTGCAGCTCAACCCAAACTCCAGTCACCCAGCTTGTGACACAACAGTCCCAACCTTAGGCTTTGCAGGCAATGTTACCTGTGCTACCTTGCATCCTTATTAGCCACCTGTGCCCTGACAACCCAGATGAACCTTATTAATTGGTATCCCCACAATGTGGGGCCAAGGAGAGTGGGAAAAATGCAGGGAGGGTGGTATATGAGCAGCCTGCTTAATTGTCACAAGTGTTTGCCATATTGTTGGTGATGCAAAACATATTACTAGGGCCACAAGCAGCAGGTACTGATCCTAGAGAGTTATGGGATCACTCAGGATATTCAGTCAGTGAGTGTGGACAAGGAAGGTTGATCAATGTAATGTGTTTTTGTAAAGGTATTTAGCAATTTTATTCAATGGTTGTTTAAGGAAATAGCTATGTAATGAAAGATTCTTCATACATGTATGTGTAAGTATGGATGAATAATTGCTTAAGAGATAAATATAGATGGCTGAAACAGATGGTCATTTTTCATAATGAGGGTGTTCACAAAAGGGGTTTCAGAGAGATCTGTGCTAAAGCCAATGCTTACATTTAACATTTTATGAATGACCTAGAATGGAAGATGACTAATGAGGTGGCAAAGTATGCCAATGATACCCAACTGTTCAGTTTAGTAAACATGATAGTCACCAGTGAACAAATGCAGTTGGACTTCAAGAAGATTCTTTTTTGTGAGGATTGCTGCCTGTTACGCTGAATAAACAGGAGACAAGGAAGAGCTCTCTCCACTTTTGAAGACTTTCCTTTACTTTTTAAATAAATTATGATGGAGAATTAGCAAAAAATGAATAACTAGCTCCTGATTCCTTGCTTTACTAAGGCAGGCAAGGTAAAGGCAGAGAGCAAGCCTACCTTTCCTGGAGGAAAAGGACATCTGCAGCAAAGAAACTTTGGCTCTCCCAACTGTAATTCCACAAATGTTGCCCCTGAATGAACCATAACATGACTATTTCCTGTGTAATGTATTTGAAGACATCAATGTTCTGAGTTAGCAAGATAAAGTAAGAGATTCATTGATTGTTGTGAAAAAGAAAAACTTATCTGTAGAAAAGCACTCTGTGAAGTCCACCCATTTGCTATTGGCTTTACTAGAGCCCCTGAACTGCATGTATATTCCAGGAAAGAGCACTTAAAGAAAAGCCAGGAAAAACCTACATATGTAGGTCCTGTTTTGTGACGCTAAGCCCCCTATTTTGCAAAGGGAAAAATCAATAAATCTGAGACACACTGATAAAAGTGATGGAGGAAATGATCAGAGCATTCCCTCTGTGCCTGTGTCCCCATGGCTCCTCTGCTTTGCGTGGAAGGAGGAGGAGAGTTAAGGAGATGGTGGCAGTGACTGAGCTCTGCTCTTTTGCAATAGAGGTGGCACCTTCTATCAGAAAAGGACTGTCTGCATTTTGTTTGTTTCTCACAAGCCCTGCAGACTCAATGGTCATTGCTATGACCAGCCTCACCAGCAGCCTCCCTGTTAGAGGGTCCAAGAGCCCCATTTTAGGTCCACATGGACCTAAACTAAGTCTGAACTAAGTCAAAGGTGTGCCTGTCTCTGGCCTGTTGTTAAACTATTGTTTGGATTTCCTGGATTGAGCCTGGACCTGACTTGTAATCTTGCTTCACATTGCTTCACTGGACTGTCAACAAGACCTGTTGCTGCGGGATTGATAGGACCCTGCTCTCCCACACATCCAAGTGCTGTGCTGTGGGGTGCTGCGTTGCTATTGCATGGCCCATGCTGGGGTCACCTCCTGGCTCCCTTCCATCAGGGAGCAAGTGCCCTGACACAAACAATGAGCCTTTTATTTCCCAGCTCCCAAAGGTATTTTCAGCTGTTGAAAATAAAAGGAAAAAGAAGGCCAGAGAAAGAAGCTGTATTTCTTCTGACAGTCAGCAGCAACTCAATCAAAATGGTAACTGCTGCTTTTCCTGCTGACAGGTAGTTCTCTGGAATTTAAGGCTGCAATCAACAGGAAACAAAAACATTGCAGTCTCATAACAAAGCACCATTTCTTGCACTGCTTTAGTTTATTCCTTCAGTTCCTAAGGAATCCCTCCCTATGTATTCTCACCAACAGAGGACTGCATGCCTTCTACCTATAGAGATCTTACCAGAAAAAAGTGCACACAAAGTTAGATACTGAACAAAATATTTTTCATTTGTAATGTAGCTTCATTTCCTTTCTATTTCAGGAGTCTGTATTCCCTTTTCATCCTGCATTTCGAAGTGAAAACAGTCTTTGGTTTCTATTTCAGATGTATTCATCATTTTAGTCCCAGATATCTATATGGCATTTTGTTTTTCATTGATAACACTAAATAGTGACTGTTGCAGGTTAATTCCTCAGCAAAGTTTTCCTAAGTTTGCAACTGCAGGCAAAAGCAGGTGTTAGTGATTAAATTCATCCATCCATATGGTCTACAAATACGTTCTGCATTGAAAACCTAAAAAAATGCTTAGATAACTTTTTGAAATACAAAAATTCTGAAGAGTGCTCTGTAGTCTACTTGCATGCAGATAGATAAAAGAGGAGGTTTAGAAACTGTATTTTGAAAACTGGTATTACGACTTCCCCAAATAAGACAACATTAAAATATATGTTTAAGGCTTGTATACTTCATACAAAAGCAGAATTTACTATTTTTTGTTTCTAATGCCTTACAGCTGCCTTGGGGCTACATAAAACTAAAGGAAAATGAAATCAACACTTTGAAATTACTGTTTGGTTTTATGGAACTACAACAGAAAAAAAATATCGCTTATTTCAACTTTGAAGTTCAAAGACACTTCTAAAAATGAAACACTTTTTATTTCTGCTTTCAAATACTTACATTTGAGGAACATTTTTTTATAATTAAAAAAGTTATAATTATTGATCTCATTTTATAACTAGTATTTAGTGTGTAACCAAAGGCAAACTTAAATGGTAGTGCCATCTTGCAGTGCAAAGGAAAAAGGACCAGTTAAAGAAAATTTTAACACTAATTTAAAACTGATTAAAAAAAAATCATAATGTTAATCTGTAGACTATACTACTCTGTGACAGGATCAAAGTAACTAATTAAAATAAGTATACATAAATATTAGAAAATATATATAGTCATTGTGGTCTTCTTTCATTAAGATAACAATGTCAAAGTTACAAAATCTATTATGTCAGCAGAAGCCAATTGCAACGGGTTATGGTAAAACTGAATCACTTTGTATTCCTACAACTGGAACATAATACTGATCCCAAATATTCATAAAATTAATTTTTTTTTTTTTTTTTATTTACCCTGTATTTCTCAACTGAATTATTCCCCCTGCAGACCTCTTCCTCTAAGACTTTGCAAAGATTCATGGAAATTACAGTGCAGGAGTGATGTGCACCCACTGCAGCCGCCAGGATAAATTCTGTACCTCTGTATGGTGATATGTCACAGCATATTATCACAACAGTATGCAATAACAAGTAAAAATAATGAGAAAAAGTAGAATATGCAGGAGAAAAATTTCTACATTTTATCCTTTTGGTTGTATGGTGCACTCTTTGCATTAAACTTTTTATGATTCAAAGGCACTTATCTCTTCTTGAAATTCCATTATATAGCAATCTTTCCCAAAACATTAGTGATCTTTAATTTTAGTTTTCTCAAATTTTTAGAACAGGAGAGCTTATGAAATAAAAGAAAAAGCTAGTAACATTTTAAAAATATTTGTTTTTAAAATAAATCAAATAACTCGATTTATGTTCTCGATTGTATGAGAACATAACTTTTGCTCTGGAACTACTAAGCACAATCAAGCTAGTTAATTCAGTCATTATTTCCAGGAAATACATGTATGTTCTTTTTATACACATACACACACTGTGATGTAGATGTTCCCTTTGTAAGGGTTCCTGTGATTCTAACACAGCGTTTTGGAAAACATCCTTGTTTGCAAAAGAATATGGGGTTCTTTTCTCTGCCACAGAGCTTAACTCTCCTTAGTGCAAAGTACTTCATGTTATTTTCAATATAGAATGTTTTGTGTGGTTCTTAGCTGTGGTTTCATAATCATTTTATTTGATGCTTCTGACAGTGATTCCCAAAACTTTGCACAACTCTAGGGAGCAGTTTTTGTTGTGCCATACTTCCTTGCTTTGTCTGTTGGTGCACTTACGCAAATAAAAAAATTGTCCTAAAACACTGAAACAGGCTTATGGGTAAATAAGTGTCATCCTTTGCAACTGAAAGCAACCAGCCTTTAAGCTCTATAGTAAAAAGGCTTATAGTTCGGGACTCAATAGGTCCTACCAGAAGGCTTCAACAAAATCTTGCTTTGTTGTTATAAGGTCTGACGTCTAACATCCAGAATGTTATTTTTCTGAAGATCAGGCTATCTTCAGTAATGAAGATAAGAAATTACATTATATAAGGAATAAGTATTATTTTGCCATTTATAGTCAAGCTGGTCTTCCCCTTCCTTCAGCGTAACAGGAATTTGTTTACCTCCAAATGTAACACACAGAAATAACCTCCTTTCAGCCTGAGTTTTGAGAAACTATGCTACTCCCTTCTCATCTCCTTGTCAGAGTGGTTTTTCTTCTCTCTCAACAGTAATAATCCTTTGAGCACTTGTGTCAGTATTCTTGACGGATAAGAACTGCATCATGATCCAACCTGATGTAGTTTAAAATTAGTGGTGTAAAAGTGATCAGACTAATGTCTCAAGATAACATTTGTAAAGCTATTACAATGCATTTAGAGATCTAGGTCCCTATATTCCATATTATGTTGATACAACATTTTCTATCCTTCTTTAAAAATCTATCTAGCTAGGAGCAATGCAATACAACATATATATAAAATCCTAGTTACTGAACTTGTAGATTCAACTTATGTTTTTTGTTGTTCTGGGTTTTGTACCTTTTTTGTTGTTGTTGTTGTTTGCCTTTTTGCAGGAAAGAAGGAGCTGTCTTCCACTTGCTATTTATCAGACACAGAGGATGAAAGGAGGGCAAGAACGCATGAGAACGGGTCTCTACAACAAGCCAAATGAAGTCAGAAGTTACAAAGTGAGAAACAAGCTCAGAGCAAAGATCAGGGAAAGTTGTGTAAGTGGAAAGGTGAACAAGTTGAAGGAAAATTGTGACTGTACTGCAAACATTTTGTCCCAGCTCTTTTTACACAAAAGGTCAAGAAAGGCCTTTTGTTCTGCCCCAAAGTTCTCAGGTGCATTCTTGGCTCAGCAAGTTCTGCTCAAGGTTTATAGACCCCCAAAAATGTTCTAAAGTTTTGTAAAAGCAGAAGAGCCATCAATTACTCTGATTTGTTTTCAGTGGAAGTATTTGCTTCTCCCTTCAATTCCATTGCTGTGACCTGCGTAGCTTAGAAGTTATTACCAAGTTTCTTACAGACTTAGTTTTTTTTATTATTATTTTTTTTTTCTGAATCCGTTTTTAAAAAAATATAAATTCATCTCACTGTCAGTTAAATCAATCTTAACAAACAGATTCAAAGTAGTTTTTGTTGATGACTGTTTACCCAGCTACTGTTTATACACTCTGTTTATGTGTAGAATTGCACTTATTCCTTGTCATTTATACCCTGGATTTAACCAGAAGTATATTCTGGATGATTGTGCCTTGGTGAGACATCTGAAGCTCTCTAAGTGCCCTAGAACTGTTTAGTCCACCTGGAGTATGAATTGAGGACAGCCCTGCATGCATTTATGATATGCTGTCTGTTTATAAATCTCCCTCATTAACACAGGAGGAGCTGCTCAGCAAAGAGAGCATAGTTCTTTTCTGTATGTGAGGACTTGCATGCATGATACATCTTTCAACTCAAAATGTGCTTTGATTATTTTTTTTTGTAAAGCATTTAAATTATATTTTTTTAAAGGATTAAAATTGTTAAAGGATTTTTTTTTCTTTCAACTTCTGATTTACCAGTAACTGAAATCTGTTATTCACCCACCCAGGTGTATTGTGTCCCTGAAATTAAGTAAAAGGTCAAGCTGTTACTTTCTCTTTCTTTCAGTATCAACACCCGTTCACTTGCTTGTGACAACTTTAACTATATTGCCAGTAAATCAAGACTGACAGAGAGACAAGGTCAGCATCACTTTCCTGCCAGCACAGTGCTCCCTATCCTACACTACCTAACAGCTTATGCACTTTGGGTTACTTTTAGCAGCAAACCAAGAAATATGAAGAGAAAACTCTTGCATATTACTAATATAATTTACAAAGAAAAGTTGATGTGGTTGCTGAAGAATTGTCATTAGATATATGGAGTTTTGCATCACAAATTCATCACATTTTCTTTAGATAGTTCTCATATTAAGAGGTAAGAACACACCCTGGAGAACAAATATTCCTATAGTTCCAAATCCATTTAGCATTGTTCAAATGAAACAAAAGTAAAATAATTGGGCAATCATTTTATATATTTCCAGCTATCAATTGTTTAATTTTGTACAAAAAATTCTTTATAATTAGAGCTCATTGCAAGACACTGCCACATGAACAGAAATTTGTTTTTTGGGGTTCTGCTCTGTGGGAAAGTAAAAGAAGGGAAATATTCTTCCTTCTCTTTCTCTCTTCTGCACCGGGGCATATAGCAGAGGCCTACTTGATGGTTCCCATTTTGCTCTGCAAGCCAAAAGGCAAGACTGAGGGGATAATGAGACAAATATAGACTAGCTGCTTAAAAATGGCACAGACACATGTTCTTTGCAGCAAACACCCTTCTCATTTTTTTCTAAGACATCACTATAAAGTGCTTGAGAACACCTTTGCTGACATCTAGTTTAAAGTCTTTTATTCTGTGCTGGCAGAATAACATTGCAACTGTTAAGAGTCACAAACAGTTAGTTTTACTCACCCTCAGACTGACACTATTAAGGGTATAAATTACACGATACATCTCGGGACAAGACTGCATGTGGCTCTGTTTCTTCCAGCACCCTTTGCTTGATTCCTTCCCATCACCAAAATCTGTTCATTTTGTCTTTCAATAAAAACCGTACTGGTCTCTTCTGTGCCAAAAGATACACTGACCTCCTAGTTGTAGTCCCATGTGCCATTGCATTTCCCTCCCTCAAAGCTCACTGAACGTATTAGGCAGTTAGCACTGCCTCAAATTCTTCTTCAACTCAATTTAAGGCAGTAGTCCACCCACACAAGAATGATAAAAATGTAGTCATTTAACAACTGTAATGCAAGAGAAGAGGCCAAAAGGTTTATGTTGACAATTCCTCAGATTTGCCAAGTGTCACACATCTGATATGTAACTCACATTTGGCAGGCATATTATTCCTGGCAGCCTCCCTTGATGAATCTTCATATACTAAAGAGAAGTGCAGGTGGAAACGTATATCATGTACTACATAGTACTGAAAGAAAAAAAAAAAAAAAGAAAAAAAAAAAAACTACATTGGGGTGAAATCCAAGATTGTATAGTTTCTGATTTTATGTCTTTTACGAAGTTATTTGAATATATCTCTGTAGTACAGAATTCTGTAATCAAAGTCTCCTACCCCTATCCCGGAGCCAGGCAACCCTCAATTTTTCCTTGTTTCAAATAAACTAATTGTGAAATCACAGACAACTACTGGAAACAGAACTGGGATTAAAACTCAGACAGTATCTACAGAAGCGCAGAGCCAAGGCTACCAACTGCAAGGCTTTCTCAGTGTTCACATCACCAGCTGTGCGGTTAGCCATCCCATCCCTGCCCTCCTAAGCCATTCTGCCGAACAGCACCTAAAAATCCTGATATTCCTCGTGTGTTTTTATCACATAGAGCTTTGCAACCCTTAGCAACAGTGAATTAAGTTACCATCTGGAAGCTGTTTCACACAAATTCAAACCCTCTGGTTTGTTTCTAAGGATCTCTCATGCTTTCTTTATCCCTTCCTGGCCATTCCACCAGAACCCCAAGTTCAGTAGGGCCCTTGGCACATAAAGGCCTCCGATGTCCTGCTGTGCTCCTCTATGAGCTCTGGCAGTGCAGTCCTCAGCTGTAGCAGAAAGTGGTGACTCAAGTGTTTGCTGTCTACATATATGCCTCATCCCTGTGGTCTTCTCTAAATTGCTACAATCCTTGATGTCGTGACTGTGGACCCTACAGGGAAATCCCATAATCACATTCCTACTCTTCCTTGAAGGTTAGCCCGGCTAACAGCCTCCAAACCCAATGCAGGAGTTTTGAGGTGTTGGGATATCCTTGGGTGGAATCACTGAGGCGATCGGCTCTGGGGCAGACGCGTGCTGTGGCGGAGCGGGGGATCGGGACAGGGCGTTTTGTCCGGCACCGAGGCCACTCGAGGCAGCTGAGGGAGCCCCCAGGGCCCGGCAGCCCTCGCCAGGGAGGCTGGCGAGGCGTGGGTGCAGCCAGCAGCGCCCCCTCCTCGGCCGTTCAAAGACAGCCCCTGGGGAGCGGCCAGGGCAGGCAAACAGGGCGGGGCGCAGCAGTCAGGGCAGGGCAGGGCAGGGCAGGGGCGGCGGTGTGCACGGGCAGTTTGTGCTCGGAGAGGGCAGAGCGTCCCTCCCCGCTCAGGAGAACAGCTCATGTGCCGGCTGCCTGTCTATAGCTAAATCGCCCTGGTCTGCACTCGGTAGAAAGCTCTTTCTAGAAAGTCTGTGGCCACGCAAACTGACTGCCTGCTCAAAAATGCGGTAGGTCAGGTCTCTGGATGCAGGGAGTGCCTCAGCCTGTTGCTGCCCTCTGAGGGTGGCAGTGACACCGTGTGTGAGGTGCGAGCAGGTGGATGACCTGGTCCGCTGGTGGCAGAGCTCGAGGAGGAGGTGGAGGGGTTAAGGGCCATCAGGGAGTATGAGCGGGAGATAGACTGGTGGAGTAACTCCCTGCCAGGCCTGAAGGAAAGGCACCAGGGTGAGACACCCCAAATGCCAGCCCTGAGGCTTAGGCAGCCATCAGAGGCTTCGTGAGAAATACATCACACTTGCCTTGTGAGCAAGTAATATGAGGGGACCAGCAGGCAGAGTTCCTGCTACAGTGAGCCCCCTCTTCTCTCCTCCCCCTAACAACAGTGGTGATGAATTGGGGAACAGAATCCCAGTTTGGGAACCGATCGGACTGTGCACTTAGTCATAGATCCCAGAGTGCGGAGCAAGAAACTACCATGCCAACAAGGACTCGGGATACTGATAACTTGCTCTGTGCAAGCCAGAGTAAGCCACTCACTTAGCTGTCCAGAGGGGTAGTGCCACAGAAAATGGTAGGTTGAAGAAAGTTTTGGTGTCTCATCTTATTTGGATGGAATTTGAACTAAAATTATGAGTATAATTTTCACAGGACTAATAATAAGTGACTCTTAATTAGGCCAATTAGACTGTTAATTGAGCTAGCCCTAAATACTTGGCTTTGCATATAATGCATGTTCCCTTCTGCCCATACTAAAATTTTAAATATAATAAACTTGTGGGAATTGAAGAAAATTTGTGTGGAATTTTGATGCAACAAGATAACGACTGTGTAAAAGATGTCATGGAACTACATAGAAACATGGAAAAAATAAGTAGAAATACCATTCCCATTACATTTGCACTTTTGCACAGGCTGGAGGAATTGTTAGATAGATAGTAGTAGATACTTACTATCTATCTACTTACTTACTTTACTTACTATCTTGGTCAGCAGTATTAGACAGAAGTTGACATGAAGGCTGTCTTAACCTTTTTTCTTAGCTAAATTTAACCACAGAGTCAGTCACTTGAAGCCATAATACCACTATATTTATTACATTTATCTATCTATTCATTCTTGACAGTATCTCCACGTTAGAAAATCCCATTACATCACTAATGTCAAAGAAGCCTTCATTTTTGCCCTGTCAATAATATGAATATGAATTATTATTGACAGGGCAAAATATTGACAGGAGAATTCCTATAAAAATAAAGCAACAAAAAGTACTCTGGATTTTGTGGTTTCATGTTGAAGTTTAGAAATCAGACTACAGATGTAAAGTTCTTCTCAAAATAATAGTAGCATCCATCAGTAAAATAAATTTAGTTTTCTGTTAATCTGCTTATATGGCAAAAAGCATTGTAGCAGAAGAGCACTTCACACATATTAAATGTTCTCTTTACCTTGTGAAGGAGGTCTTACCCCCAATTTTCAGAGGGAAAACTGAAGGATTAAATGACCTGCTGAAAATCATGCAGAAGACTGTGATGGAAATGAATCAAATCAGTTTGACTCTAAATTAAGCACTTTTTCATCAAAGATGGCTCCTTTGTGGTCCTTTGTGAATGACATGATTGGCATGAATAACAAATATGTTGTTATTTCTAAACATAAAAAAATAAATAATACTAAATATCTGGATCTGTACTTAATTCTAGTCTCTTATTAACACCCATTATGGAAAGGGGCCAAAGCTAAACCTCTTCCTAACTCTCATTAACACTCGGAATAAAGCCAAAACTGAAATAACTCTTGCTGTAACATTCAAAAACCATAAAAGTAGGTAAGTAGCAAGCCTGAGAAGATTAGAAGACTGACTGACTATGTCGTTCCAAGGCAATGAAATTGAAAGGACTAATGTAGTCCTTTTGGCCCTATTTGCAAACAGAAAGATAATGAAAAGATTCATAATTCAGTATATCATGTTTATTTTGATTAACTGTATTTCAATATAATCAATTTTTACATCTCAAAAAGCATCCACATTTTTTTCTACACATGCTTTGATAGAAAATAAAATGTAAAAATGTGTCTGTCAAAAGCAATAAAAATAGGAACATAGTTCAGTGGTTTTTTGTTTGTTTTTGTTTTTGTTTTTGTTTCCAGCTACTTCTCTATTCTATGGTATTGATAGGAGGGATTATGATCCTGTTGGGAAGCAATTAGCTTCTTGCATGTGTTGATTACAAAGAAAATGACTGACTAGGTTTGCTGTCAGAACATCAGCATCTGAGCTGACTCTTACTGTTCTGGAGCTAGTCTCAGATCAGAGGACACAGTCATACCCAAGGGCAGGCTCGGACACTTTGGCCAGACTGCCGCATTTAAGTTGCCATGGCTGTGACAAACCAGTTCCTGCTTCTCTGCGTTTTGTATTTCCCTGGCTGTTCAACCTGCTTTCATGCCATCACCTAGCTTATGCTCACAGCAGCATTTTTGTGGCAGATTGGGGAGATAATAAAGGGCTGATACAGTTTAAAAAATAATAATAATAAAATAAAAAAATAGCCCTGTTTTTCCCCGTCTTAATCAGCTGCTTCAGCTCCCCGATATAGCCTGCAAAATGCCTGCACTGGCAAAATTAAAGAAATGGGGAAATGGGTAGAAAGGGGACAGCCAGCCAGGAGCTGTGTTTTTTGGCAGAGTGCTGTGTAAATCTGGTGACCTGATGTTCTGGGGAATTGCTCCTGTGCAAACTGGAAACAGGTTACTTTCCTGAAATTTGTTCCCTGATGCGTCCCTGTTGCCCCCAGTGTCTCCCCCCTCACCGCTCTGGAGACAAACAAGCGCCATTAAAAGCAGATTTAAAGAATGGGAGTAACAGGAAACCAATGCTGGAATCTGTAAAGTTCCTCTGAATAATACATTAGCAGCTTGTAATTAATGAGGTATTTAAGTTTTGACTTCTGCTGGAGGTACCGGAGCAAGCAACTCCAGGCAGTCTGACACCATGCTTGCACCGTGCACATGGTGGTAGACATAACCTGACCTAAACCTCCAGCTGTGGATTGACTCCTGCTCAGCCCTTGTCCTGCTCACCCTGACCTGCTTGGGGACTGGGGTGGGGTACGGCATGGTGGCCCACAGCAGGGCTAACCAGACTAACTGAGGTAGGGCCCTTCACCCGCTGGAGGGGAGAACCGACAACATTGTCGGGGCCAGAGGGTGACAGCGGGGCCCTCCCCTGCACTTTCTCTGATCATGCTTCCCCCCGGCCCTCGCTAGGTCAGAGCCCAGGGCGCTGGCTTTGCTACTCAAGGCTCAGTTATGAGGGTGGAGGAACTGTGAAGAGGTGAGTGGGGAAGGGGCTGGGGCTGGGGTGGAGGGAGAGAGGGAGGGAGGGAGGGAAGGAGAGAGGAATAATGACATGAAATCTGCCATTAATGAGACTTTTCCATATTTGTTAGGTATTGGGGACTATTGGATAGCTAAATTGTTTGTGAGCTCTCTAGCTACACAGAATCACAGAATCGTCACAGAGTGGTTTGAGCTTAAAGGGACATTAAAAACCACCTGGTTCCAAACCCCTGCCATGGGCAGGGACACCTCCCACCAGACCAGGTTGCCCAAAGCCCCATCCAGACTGGCCTTGAACACCTCCAGGAATGGGGCATCCACAGCTTCTCTGGGCAACCTGTGCCAGTGCCTCACCACTCTCTGAGTGAAAATTTCTTCCTAATGTCTAATGTAAATCTACCCTCCTTAAGATTAAAACTGTTACCCCTTTTCCTGTCATTCCACTCCCTGGCAAAGAATCACCAGCTTTACTGTAGGCCCCCTTTAGACACTGGAAGGCTGCTATAAGTTCTCCCCAGAGTTTTCTCTTCTCTGGGCTGAACAACCCCATCACTCAATCTCAAGCGTGCACAAAGGCATAACCTAGTGATAAATGTATGTCTTGTTTCCTTTAGCCCATAATTTTTAGTTCAACAGGCCTAGTGGCTCAGGGCAAATCTTCAGTTTACAACTACAGTACCCTTACAGACCCCATTCCTGGCACTCATTCGAGAGCTTAAGATACATGAGGAAAAAAAAAAAAAAAAAGTTGATTTTTTTGATTTAGTCAACAGTGAACAATATTATCAGTCCTGGTGAAAGATGTGGCACAAAATCATAGAAATCATCAAAATCATCAATAGAAATAATTAAAAACATCCCTTCCTTTCAGCTTTCAATAAATTTTGGGTGTCTAGATTTCTTAGGCTTTGGATTGGCAGTCAGTGTATATATCTAAATTGTCAGCTTTTAAACCTGTATCTAAAACTAGGTTTGTTGTTCTAGGTAGATATCCTGCCTGCATCCGAACTCTGCCTGGAAGAGGTGTTTCATGCATGGTAGTCCTTTCTGACTCTTCATGTGTTCAATTCCATAGGAAGAAAACCTACATGTCATGCCAAGTGAGAGGCACATCACACTCCCACTGTTTGAATGAGAAACTTAAATTCTGAAGTGTGCTGGCTCATGTTCTCTCAGGTTAGTCTAAGCGCATGTAAACTAAACGTGTCTAACAAAATAGGTCTTTCGCAGAGATAAGAGCCCATGCTGTTGGAAAATACCGTCTCCTTCTAAATATCCTTGTTTAAGGGTACTTTGCTTCAATTAATTACCAAAATCATTTGTTATTCCTGAAAGATCCTAAGTACATTTTTTTTTCAGGTTGTGTCTGTCTAATTCAAGGAAAAATCCCTGGCCCTCATGCAATGGCAGTGTGGTTTGCAACCCCATTTCTCACTGCTTAGTGTTGTGCTAGTGGCCATGTCCACCTTGATAATCCTACATCTCTTCCGGAGCTCCAGATCTGTGGCTTAACAAAGAGGAATTTTGTTCTGTTGAGTGGACTTGAAATAGCTTAGAATACTATCCTTGGTATCATTATATTTTGGAGTACTGTGTTATGTGTTGTGTGCCTTTGAACCTGGTGTCAGGAGGTTCTGAGGCTATAAAACCTGCTGAGACGATATTGGAGAAATGTCAGAGCTAAACACAGAGCTAAAAATGGTGTATGTATACTATGTGTATGTCATCTATAGGGAGCAGTACCTGGAGCACACTGTCCCCAGAAGTGTCATCAGACACTTTTGTTTCATAAAGAACTACTTGGTTAATTTCAAAAGAAAACTTTGAAAAATTATATTTCAGGTTTCTAATTAGCACACCAGGATGCTGGGACAATCTGGAAAGGTAAATTATCTAAAAATGCCAGCACAACTTAGAATAAAATACACTGTTTATTTTCTTAAACTGACAGACTGAAAGAAAAAAAAAATAGTAATAGTTGCTTGAGTCCTGAGCATCAAAACTGCAATTGTTAATTAGAAGTTAAAAATAATCAAAGACCTGAGGCAGAAGACACAGTTGTAGGTGCAGATACCATTGTAAACATGATTTAAAAAAATCAGATATATTCAGCTAGATTATTATTTAACAAGCATGAAAAAAAATGAAGTAAATCTGCAGATTCCCTGTTAGTAATATAGTATTGTGTATTTCTCATTTCTTATTCAATCTAGTAGAGTAGGAGTTATTTCTGAAAACACTGACAAAATTTAAACATATATTGTTTTTAAAAAACAATATATTAAGACATTAATTGATACTACTGTGTAGCATTAGTATACAGATTTCATTGAAATTATATGCATCTTTGGAGAAAGTTTCTAAATATATTTTAAAAGTGTTTTGTTCTTTTTAGTTAATACACATACCTGTCTCAGTAATTTTTGATGAAAGTTTCTTGTGAGACATCCAGCTTAAAACTGTATTGGAATGAAAAGGTGTTAAAAAGAAATCTTGCAACTGTTACGTATATCTAGTTGTAAACTTGCATATAGACTTCTGGTAATTTCTACTTGTTTTTTGATGCAGTAGGAATGAGAGGCAAACGAACCATATTTTGTCGCTTTATTTTGGGATAAAGATGCACTCATTTTTCATATTTTAATCATAGATCAGATCCATCAGAAATAGGTTACTGCAAAGTGTCTGCCTTCTGATAATCTCAGGCTATATATTCGCATGAACATAAGTAAAGAGGGTACCAATACTGAATGTATTAATTGAGTGCCTAATAAAAGTTCAGAAGTTGTGGGATATTATAAGCTCTTCCACAAAAAATTAACAGATCTAAAGTTTTTGTGAGAGAGATTCCACAAGGGAAACTTACTACAAGATATTCCATGTTTGAATAGTACTGATTTGACTGCCTTTAAAAAAAATGTCAACAGCAGCCACCATATTAAAGTAAGTAAATTAATTCAGTGGAAAAGTACATCTAGTTTTTGAAAATGTGAGGATTTTCAAGGCTGCAATCTCAAGCCTCCAAAGTTTTCTTTTTACTATGTGTTCAATTAACACTCTGTAGTCATGGAAATTTCAAGCACCTGTAATTGTTCCCCACCACTATGTTTAATAGTCTGGAAATAGCACGTCATGATCTTTAATTTCTAATCTGCTCTGAATTTAATCAGCTTTCTTCATAGTTAATGTTTCCCTCCCACTCTCCTTTGCTCTGCAGCCCACGACCTTTGAATCTGGTGTTTAGAGCAACAGCTGCTGCAGGCTTCCTTGCAGCAGGCCCTTGCTAATACTAACCTATGCTTCCACAGCATGTAAACACCAGAGTGCAAGGTCATAGGCTTCTTGCCTTCCTTCTCCAGTCATTACCTGTGCATAAGAGACTCAGAGAGCAATGCAATTCCCTTTCTCTCTTACCTGATGTTTTGAAATTCCAAATATTTGCTATATTCTAGCAAGGATATACAGTACACTGATTGTAAAAGAGCACCACAAAATGCAGCTTTATTGTTTAAATAGAAAATATCTTAATGCTTAGCTTTAACTGGCAAAGAAGGGAATAGAAGGATGTCAGATCCACTTAGGGTATTTTCTTTCGTCTGGACATCCAAAGAGAACAAGACAGGCTGTCCTAGGCATTCAGTGAAAGGTGGGAGCTGGGCTGGTAGACAGTTCTATCAAGAACACAAGAAAGAAACTATGGAAATTATGTATAGACCCATTGACAGTAGTAATTTGGGTGATGAGCCCTTTACAAGGTAAAATTGCCTATTAAAAGGAGCTCCAATTGGCGTTGTTAGAGGAAATTTTCTTCTAACTTGGTTCCATTAGACAGAGCTATTCTGGTTGTTAGCTGAGAAATAAAGGAGTGGGTGGCCTTCCAGAAGCACTGGGATCCCAAAGGCTGTCTGTGTACCTTTACTGGACTGCATAGGTAGTTTGCAAGAGATCTTCAGGGTTGGGATTTAGAATTCTATCCTCCTCCTTGTGGGGGAGGAAAAAAGTCTCTTTGTTCCTTAAAACTGTGTTCTCAATAAATGAATCCAGAGGATTAACCATACCATGCATTTTTCTTTCTTCAGACACACTGCTTTCAGGCTTTTCTACAGGTACCCAGCTTAGTTTGATGCATAAGCATTATCTGTCTTGTATCACAAGTCACGCATTATTCTCAGCCTCCTGCATGCTTATTTTTCTTAAGAGAAAACATGATGTTAGTTTTGTGCAAGGAACAGTTGCTAAATGATTATTGTTTCCTACAGATTATATCATCTTGTAAGAGCAAAACCTTTCTTTACAATTAATAAAATTCAAGAGAAAGCATCCAAGTCCCATTTAAATTAAATGGTAAATCTATTAAAATGTAAAAAATATCTGCAGACTAATCTGTCAAAAGGGACAGGTGCATGATCTTTTGGAAAAGGTACTGGCTTTTAACCAAGCTGAACACCCATTAAGGTTCTATGGATGCCCATTATCCAGGACTGCTGCTGGAGGCAGTGGATGCACCATGCGCCCTATCAGGAAACTGATCCTTAGCTGAGTTTTAGCCCTGATGAAGCTTATCACACTTATAAAACTGCTAGAAATATCGTGGTCCTGAAACTCTTCATATTGATTATATTTCAATCAAAGCCAGATTCTCTAAATTCTGTAACCTTCTGAAAAAGCTTTTTCTTTTTTCTTTTTTTTTTTCTTTTTTTTTTTCTTTTTTTTTCCTCTAAGAAGCTTATTTTCTCATCAGAGTTCAATAATGCTTTGCAATGATGCAGTCGTTGCTGTTTCATCTATGAAGTTATTGACTCCTTGATGGCAAACTCAGAACTTGCCTTGAAAGATCACAGGCCTATTTCTATAGGTGCAGAAAAGATATATTTACCATGGGGTGATATTAGGTATCATCTGTCAGGATCATGAACTACATTTCTTATATAAACTTAAAATGCTTTTACTATTTATGCAGTATTTTGGATGTACTAGTGATTCAAGGTTAGTGTGTAGAAAGAAGGCATACCATGCCTTCTATAATAAATAACAGAACACGAGTACAAAGAGCAGTCAGGGTACATGAACTACAGGGACAAGATTCTCCAATGCACGTAGCTGCACAAGTGGATGTACAAATGGTCAGACTGCTATGAGTCTCAGTCTCCATTTGATGTAGGTAGCATCAAGCCCGAACAGTTATGAAAGTCAGCTTCTGATTTCACTCATTTTGACACCAATCCAAGTTAGCTACGCTGATTTATATGGAATTTCTCCAGATTCAGAACACCAAAAATATAAGAAAATTAGAGTCTCACATGGTGGTTAAGACTATCCTGGTTATTGCTGGAGATTTTTATTTTACTTACTTTTCTTTTCAAAAGATAGAGTTCAGTATCTATTAAATTTAAAACAACCTTTTACATTAATGTACACTAAGTTTCTGAATGTGGCTGAGATGTAAAGGCAGGAGCAAGGAAGACTTGCCCTTACTCTAAAATATAATCAGGAAACGCCATGTAGTCTAAAAATAGTTCAAAAAGATGAACTATACAGGAGCTGCCAACTCTGTTAAGTCAATATGGTTTGAGATTAGTGGATAATAAATAAATTATGAAACTATTTCCCCAAAGCATTCTTTACCCTTTTTCTTATAGCTTTATGTACAGGTGGTTACAGATGGAGCTATCTGAGATAAACAGGCAATGCAGGTCTGAGTCACAGGTTTGTACAGATCAAAAGCTACTTCCCAAGGGAATGACACAATATCTCACAATTCTCACCCCTAAAGAAAGTGTGGTCTGGCTACTGAGCATCTGCAACTTATGTCCTTGGAACCCACCAGTTCATGATTACTTTTTTTTTTTTTTTTTTTTTTCAACATTTCAGAAAGCTTCCACCAAAACATAAACAAACAAACACATGAAAAGCAGTTTTGTGAAGACATTTAAATGTATATTACATTGCCTTAAATGTACAAAGCCAGTTCTTGGTCCTTACTTCAGCCCAGTTGTGCTGAGCAAAGGTCCTTGCAAATCATCTTTCACTAAGTAAAAATGTATTCTTCCTACACAAAAAGGGAAGCAGCTCACATCCCTCCTCCCACAATGTCACGTTCAATATGGGACAGTTATAAGCTAGCGGAACATAATTATGGTACTCCCTTGAAAGGGGGAGTTTTTCTCAAAAAATCAAAATAATGGCCATGCAGAGTGGAACATCTCTAGCTGACTATGAATGCACATAGTCATTATCCTTCAAAAATGCATCTACATAAAAAGAGCTAGTTCCATTCCCATAAGCCTACATAACAGTTTTTTCATTGGAGACTTTCTGCTTGGCCTTGGCAGATTCCCTACCACAAATAAAGATTTGAGTTATATTGTCCTTATAGGCTTCCAGTTAGGTGGGGAAATTTTACTGGATAATATGGACAAAATATCTCTATAAAGTAGGAAGAAGGAGAGTAGTACTCTCAAAGTAAATAGTAGAGCTGTACTAAAATAAAGTACTAAAGTACAAAGTACAAAGTACTAAAATACAGTTTTGTTAAGCACTATTGTAGAGCAACTTGAGCCTGCTCAGGGAAAAAGCTTTCAGAGTGCAAGTTATAGAAGGCAAGGGGAGAGGTTGAGTGTAGATGGCAGACTGTTGTGATCAACCAGAAAGGGAATAAGTACATAGACAAATAGCAGAGGTAACAGAAATTAGAATGTTCTCTTCATCAGCAGGGACATGTCCATTTTAACCTGGATGCCAGTTTTGTGGGACAAAATGCAATGCTATTGGACAGAATCCACCATAAATAAAGAATAGTAGGTCAGAGTTTTATTTTCAAGGTTTTTATTTAATCTGCCTCACCCAAAAGATTCCGAGTTTTCTCTGTTTAAGACAGTTATCTTCTACTGGCTTATTATTTCTGTTTTTATATAACGTTTAGCATTAGAGATTGGTAGCCTTTGCTTTGCCCCTTAAAATACCTGGGAAGGTTTACTAAAATCTCCCACTAGTCATAATCTGTGGGCTATAGTTAAGGGAACTTTGGTGCTTTTGCAGTTCTGATGTCATTCACTACCTTTGCCCAAACTGTTTGTGTTTTCAAATTGTAAGGCACAATACAGAGACCTAAATAGGTTTCAAGATTAGAGAACATTAGATGTGTCCTGCTGGTCATGTGACTCATGTACTCTGACAGCAGAAAAAGTAGATGCAATAAATAAGAGCATGAAAGCATTTCTGCTTTCTGGAATCCATTCTCTTCACACTCCCCAGAATCCGTGTGTTGGTTTAGAGATATTGGAGGGTACCTTCCTGTTCTCTTTAGTATCTTTTTATAGATCTATTGTATATGAACTTGCCTAACCTTTTCTGAATTTTTTAACCCTGCCTGCATTTACAAACTACTGTGGCAACAAATGCCAGAAGATTATTACCACTAATTAAAATTTTCCTTTTTTTTTTTTTTTTTTTTTTTTTCTTTTAGAACCCTAGTTTCATTAAATACATCTAGTTCTAATACTTCATTCCAACAAACAATAACAACAACAACAACCCTTCTGCATTCAACTTCTCCTTTCCTCCGTGATCCATACATCTTAGTCATGTCCCCTCTCAAATTTCTCCTCTACAAACGGAAGATCTGTAGACTTTTTAGTTTCTCCTTGAAAAGCAATTGCTCTATTCCACCATTTCATTTTCTCTTATGCTACTATAAGAGAAAATAGATGTGTGGAAACCTGAACTGTTCACAGCAGTCAGGATATGGATGTACCAAAGTACTGCATAGTGGCAAATGACTCCTTCTGTCTTGTTTACTTACTGGCTAGTTTTGGCTGCTGCTACTGCTGCACATTTGGAGAATGACTGCAAGTCATTGCAGACGAAAGCCTCTCTCTGGGGTTGTAGCTAGCAATTACAAATTTTGCATTAAAGTAATTTTATTTTAAAAGTGCTGATCGCTCACAGCCTGAAATTAAGATGACAGTAAAGGAAAAAGAATTACATTTCATTAATCCTATTTTTCTTATTCCAATTGTCTTCAGCATGTACATTTTATTTTCCCGTGTTAGTCTTAAGACAGTTGAAGAGCAGGAATTTACAGTGCTCAAGTCAAGTGACGATGCTGCTTCATATTTTCTGGGAATATTCTCTGTTGGTGCAGAGGCAGCAATTAAAGAAGTAGCCGAATGATATAAAATATATATGTATGGTCAAAGACAGAAAAATAACCTTTCCTTCTTAGATGCATTATCTTAAAAGACAGCTTAAGAGACCTGGTGGCTTAAGTTATTAATATCCAAGGTAAACACAGTAGATGCCTGGAAATAAGATCTTGTTTTTGTCTGATCGCTAAATGCAATCACAGAAGAGCAAAAACCAGTAGAATTTGTATCTGGATACAATTGCAGAATTCAATATTTGACCATAAGCTTGCTGAGACATTTCAATAATTTCTAGTTGAAAAGCAGTTAATTGCCTAGGTATCCCACAGATAGGTCAGACTGGAAGGCTTGGAAGGTTCTGAAATGTTCTTGCTAGATTTTGGAACCACTTTAATTATATCTGAGGTTTGTGATATTTCTTGTTTCATGTAATAAATGACAGAATTTTGAACCCACTATTTTCTAAATTTGTTTTATTGTTTCTTGGAAAATGGTATTACTGATGTCAGTAATTACTGATGTCAGTGGAGTCATGAACAATATCCTTTGTAAACAGAAGGAAACTGTGTCTTTTAAACACATTCCTTGAGCCCTTTCTGCAGTAGATGAGCCAACAATTATCTGTACTTATGCATTACCCCATTTATAGAAACATATACATTAGAGAAACATGACAGGAAAGATCGGAATACAACAATTTTGACTGACATAGAATCAGGGAAATTGCACAGGATATTCTGAAATTAGCTGAATAGGTCACCTGTTCACAGGACTGTAGCAGGGAATTAAACGGGTGAAATAGACTTGGTGTTTTACTGAACACTGACCATTAATATCAGAATAACCATCAGATGAGGGGAAAAAAATTAAAACAAAAATTCTGGGGAGAAAATCACACTAGCCCTAAGCAGATCTAAGCATAGTACAACTATCTGTGTGCTTTAGGGAACTGCAGCTCATGTACAACTGCATAGATAATCATCTGTTATTGCAATAGTATCAATTCAAGCTCTGAATATTAATCACTGACAAAGCTTCATAATTGGTGATGTGTCGTGGTGGAAAACATATAGCTTAATGCTCTTTGCTATTTTGAGACTGGATGTATTTACCTGATTCCTGTATTTAACAACTGAATCCCGTCTGTGCACAGCAAGTATTTATATTACCAAGTGAAAAGATTTTGAGAAGCTCTTTCTTGACAGTAATACTGCAGAATGATCACAAAATGATGCAACATGATTTGTACTTGGTATTGTATTGGTTCTGACCTAGATAGCCCACTGAGCATTTGAAGGATAGAAGGAAACAAGATTTGAAAAATGATTGTATTCCAGGTTGGTACATTCATACGGGATCAAAGGCTAATCCTGCCTTTAGCTGCTCAAAATAAAACCACGATACAAATGTCAAAAGTCTTTAGAGAGTAACAGTATGTCTTTCATATTTGCACAGATTCTAACTTGTATATTCCATTATTTAAGCCATGCTTCTTTTAAGTAGCTGTTCTTGATAACAAGAAGCCCGTGTTAAAACTTCCATGTATAAATGAATCCCATTAATAAGCAGACTGCCTGTTTGGCTTGACAAGATGAGACATATACTGTTTCCCACACAGTAAGCTTTGTCACGTAGTCTGGCTCTAAGCAGTTGCAATATTTTCCATGTCACTGAAGTTAAATAAAAATGTTAAGAAAAGCTGTCAACTATGAAAACGTATCAAAATAAAAAATTAAGTATCCAAACATAATTTGTTGTTTTATGTGGCATAATTTTACTAGAATAATGAGGAAGGAGCGTGTCTGATGACTTATTTTATACTCTGAACATACTTAGTATAATTCCTCAGTAAGAGCAGGCACTTTTCTAATTTTTCATGCCTTCCACTAAACCCTCCCCTGAAAAATGCAATCATAAAAATATTTAGAAGGACTCAGGAAAATCAGAAGCATTAGAACTGCTTTTAAATCAGTCGTATTCTCAACAGTGGTTCTCATGCTAAGGATAGTAACTAACATCCATTCCTCTCTATATACACAAGTGGTATTCTGCTTCTATGAGGAAAAGCATAGTGAAGTGAACACAGGATCTGCATGGATTAAATGGCACAGAATTAAAAAATTCTATATGAATGAAATGATGGAATATTCATACAGAGATGATTTTACTTTCATCAGCAATCCCCTCTTCCATGTATGATGTACCTATAGCAAAGCTGTGATCTTAACCAAGTTATCTCAAACTAATGCTGTTTAGCCTGAGCATAAAGAACAGACCTTCTTTCATATACATTGAAATCAGGGTATGCTTAGAGCTAAATATCAGACACCTAAGTCTGCTTTTATTTCTGCTCTGAATCCAGTAAAATACTTTGTCGTTAAGGTTCACCAACAATTTTATGCCACTTTAAACTATATATGTAAAAGAATATGTAGAATATATTAATAAATTGTTTGTTTTGTGTAAATCAGCTCTACTATTTTCATGTTATATTTGCAATCATTTTTGTCCACTTTTTTTTTTTTTTTGGCAACTAGCAATTAATAACATCAATATAGGTATTCAGATATAGAGAAAAAATCGCTTGTTTATTGACAAAAGAATTTTGCTCTACATTTGCCATATTAAGTTTTCTGGAAAAGAGAACTGAAGTGTTTTGGCTACTGGTTTTCAAATAAGCTCACAAGATAGGGCTCCATCAAGACAAGAATGCACCCCTCAGAAAAGTCTGCAAAGATATTGTGATATTACCTGGTATTACCTATTCTCTGCAATGACCTAGGACACATAACGAAGCTCTATAAATACCTTGGCATCTCTGAGACTGATCATAAGACAGCCAGTGAGAATTTCTGTCTTCCAGAAATTAGTAAGTCCATATATAGCATCAGCAGTCAAGAAGAGGTATCATTGTTCTTCAGGTGACAGCAATTACGAGTTCTGCTGAATGAACAGTCTATGTGGCCTCCAGCTTCTGTTTCCTTAGTTTTTGGTAATTGTTTTTGGTTTTGTTTGTTTGCTTGTTTTGGGGGGTGGGGTGTTGGTTCATTGGTTGGTTAGTTTTGTTTGTTTTGTTCTGTTTTGTTGTGTTGTTGTTGTTTTCTTTTTTCCCCCTTTCCCTTTTCCCTGCAGTAGGGAGAAGGTGGGTGTTGCTAACCTTTTAATATGTGTCCATTCTATTTTCAACCAAGTAAAGCTGCTTGCCTACCATTTTGTATCTTGAGATGAATCTCTTCTTTACTATCTTTGCTATGAAACATCCAAAACCAGAATAATTTCTTCAGGCACTGTTCTTTTTTAATGATCAAGGCAGTAATCCCTAAACTTCAACTTTTACATCTGGAAAGGGCAAATGGATTAGGGATTCGGGTACACAGTTTAAAGTATTGCTTTCCCTATACATGTAAAATGACTTACAGAATGATCAGGAATAAATTACTTTTTGATCTGGTCATCAGGGTTCTAGGAGTCTTTTCTTCCTCCCAGGTCTAGAAGTATCTACCATACTCATCAACACTAAGAAATAAACCTTGCCATCCCTCACAATCATGTGAAAATAGTGTCATGTCTTTCAGGAGCATTAGCAAGGAACATAAAAACAATGGCGTACGTTTTATGCACTGCTTGTTATGCATTGCATCTAAATTTATTTGTTTGCTTGCTTGCTTTGTTTTTATTGAACTTCAGTGGTTCTGAAGTTGCTAGAGTTTAAAAAAGTATGTGCTTGAAGAAAAGACAGAGATAAAAGCAAAATTGCTAGAAATAGAGAGATATGTTAGTCCTAATGAGTAATTTGAGAAAATAAGTGATTATTATGAAAACCAGTATGCAGGTGCCTGGCCTGGTGACTATGTGCAATCTTTGTCTTCTCTTAATTATACTAAGATCTTTCTTCCTGTGAAGTGAAATATAAAGAGAGGTGAAGCACATTCTGTCATCAGGAACCTGACCTCCATGCTTTTTTAAATGCCTGATGAGACTTACCTTCCTTTCCAGATTTAACTTAATAACATTTTGTAATGTAACTAGAATAAGTAAAACATACACATTTTATTATCATCCATATTTCAATACTATGTTGAGATTTGCTGGCTGTTATCTGCCAGCTGAATTCCAACATAGAATATGTATAAGGACTGATGCAGCCCTTAGCTTTGTATATTTGTATTAATACATCCATAAAATGAAATATTACTAGGCTTTGTTGCACTTTTAAATCATGCAGAGCATTCTGTGATTCCCCTCTTCGTTTCTAGACAACAATAACATACCATTTAATACAATGTAGGTGTCCACAATGGTCGCTTTGAAAAGCATGGGCAATGCCAAAACCAATAAGATCCTTCATATTTCCCACACACACTTTTTTTTTTTTCTTTTTTTTTTCCAGGAAATAGAGGACAACTTCATTATTTCTTTTCCTCTCCAGCACAATTTTAAACAATATTGCATTGGATGACAGATTTGTCTGAGAAATTTGTCTTCAGCTTTGTACGCTCTATTACAGCTCTCTTCAGCATGCATTCTGGCTTTGTTGTTTCTATTCCTCCATGCCAATTCATCTCTGAAAGGGCATTTCACAACAGCGAGGAAAAGAGTTTTGTTTGTTTGTTTGTTTGCTTGTTTGTTTTTGGTTTTGTTTGTAATTAAAAAAATTATCATCATTAGTTTCTTCATAATAATGATGTCATACTAAATCATAAAAAGATCACTAGTTCTGAAGACAATGAGGATTCATCAGTAAAGTAGCTGGTATAAGTAGTTAATCCTTTTGCTGAGTAGTGATTTCCCCACAATGAGTGGGTAAAGTTATTAAATCACTCAGCTGCTCAATGTTTTCTTCTATGTGTAATTTTTATTTATGATTCAAAACACATTCTGAAAGAGTTAAGATGTTTTTTCTTACTGCTAGGGCCAAAAACCTCAGCTCACAAATAATGCCTTAAATTTCTTTGATTCCTTTCTGAAATTATATACAGAGATACTCAAAACTGAAATTTAAAGCATCCAGTTTTATTTAATATCTGGTGTTTACATAATATGTTTTTTGGCAAGATACTACGTCAGTTTTCATATTATGCTATGTTCCTCTTGCCTTATCACTCTAATTACAGGAATCTTGCTGTGTCTGTTCCCCTACAAGAGAAAGTAGACTTGACCAGTCATCACTTTGATTTCTAGTCATATAGTTAAAGTCTACATAACCAGTTCTGTGACAGTGTCTAGGACATCAGGCTTCACTAATGTAATGCATGGCAATACTAGGATAAAGATTGCTTTTAAATCCAAAGAAGAAAACCATGGCAATTTTTCTAAGGTTTGAAATTTGTTCTTTTGTGTTCAGGTACATATGTGTATGAAGCTACTACAGCATTGTAAATGCTTATAATCCTCTAATAAATTAACCACTATATATTAGTTGTGCTGAAATGTCATCAAAGTTCCTCCATGATTTGGAAATGTTAAGCTAAATTTCAGTTTCATATAATCAAATAAATTATCTTATGATTATGTCAAAACAGCCTCACTGCTTTACGTTTTCTATAGCAAAAGACTGCATATTTAAATTTTAAAACCTTATTTTATATTTGGAAAATATTTCTTTGACAATATTCCATCAGGTTACTTCAGTATCTGCTGGTGAATTTAGTTGGAAATTGGAAAAAAATAATTAATTATGTTACTCATAGCTGTAAGTTTGGTTTAAACCATTTTTTTGCTTAAATCAGAATTGTGAAAATAATTATGTGTGACTGTACTCATATCAATTTGAAGCAATCCTATTTAAAATTGTTTTATACCTTCAGAGATCTTCTGTATCACTTTAGTCAATTGTTAGACTCCTACAACCTCTTTCCCAAAGAAAAGAAAAGAAGAGAAAAGGAAGAAAAAAAAAAAAAAAAAAAAAGAGTACCTGAGAAATTATGTATATAAAATATTGAATAATGTCTACCCATATTGGAACTCATAGACATCTAATTCCCTGTCCAGATATTTCCAGAAATTACACATTTATGTTACATTTTTTAAATTACAACTTTCTCTGTGACAGTTAATAAAGACAACTCTACAGAGGTGATATTTACTCAGACACTGAGTTATCTGACTCAAGAGAGTTAGAAATCTTCCTTTTTTTTTTTTCTTAAACTCTCAAATGGCTGTCATAAAAACAGAATACCAAGGCTTGAACACAGTGAAAGATAAAAAAGACAGAGCTTTATTATTACCTGACAACCTACTTATATGCTCTATAGCAAGATTAAAAGTATGATAAGAGGTATGCTTTCTAAGTGTTAGTTGATTCTACTGAAAACTGATTTTAAATGTCATAATATTTAAAACTAATCTACATCTCATAACAGACTACACTTTTCTTCCATATCTGCACTTGAGTAATTAAATTTTACAGTTTTTTACTCAGTAGCATCTGTTTCATATTTTTGCTCTGTAGTTAAGCTATCAATTTTTGGCAGTGTAATAACCCTGTTGAGTCAATAGCTCCTGTTTGCTGTGACATTATTGACTCAGCAGCAAGTTCCTTGTTTGCTTATTTTTACAGCACATGCATTTCATATACAAGATCGCTTTCAGTTGACAGAACATATTAATACAAGATGTACATCACTAGCCCTAGCAGAGGACTGTCCACTGTTATCTATTCAATGGTGTCCCTAGAAGAAGGTTTTTATACTAAAATAAATGGAGATAACTTTGTTATATACCTAGTGATTCAGTGCTGCTGCCATATCCTCAAAATATATACAGCTTAAATACCTCTTTAAACAGGGTCAAGTGTCCTGATTCAAGGCCTGTAGTAAAGTTTTCTTTTTATTATTCTGTAGCCATGGCCACTGCCTACTTAAGTGGTCTTTGGATCTCATGTGTTTGAGTGCAGTGATTTGTAATCACTTGCTGTTGATATTTTACCAGCTCAGACCAAATACTTCGACTTTTGGACAACACATTTACAACAAGCTGTACCGGGTCTGGCTGGAATGTTAACTTTCCCTGCAGCAGCCCATACGGTGCCGTACTCTGTACTTGTAGCTGGAACAGCAGTGTTATCACACCAGTGTTGTGTCTACTGCTGAGCAGCAGTGGCACAGCATTGGGCCTTTCTCTAACCCTCCTAGTGGGTGGGCAAAAAGCGAGGAGAGAAACATCACTAGGGCAGCTGACCTAAACCAATCAAAGGGATATTCCATACCATGTGGTGTCACACTCAGCAATAAAAGGTGGAAACAGGAAGAAGAGGGGAGGGGTGGGCTCTCGTTGAGAAGACGTCGGTCCTCCTCTCGAACACCGGCTGCATGCGTTGAGGCCTTGCTTCAAGGACGTGGTCAATCATCGCTCATTTGTGAGAAGTAGAGAGTAATTTCTTTCCTCTGCACTTCCATATAGCCTTCATTTATTTTATTTGTTTGTTTTTCTCCCTTCTTTTTATTTTTTCCCTTTCCCCCTCCCTTTTCCCCTTTTCCTTTTTATTTCCCTTTAGTTAAATTGTTTAGTTCATAATAATCTTTATTTAATTATTATTATTATTTCCCTTTAATTATCCTTATCTCAACCCGTGAGTTGTTTGCTTTACTTCTCCCCCTCCTCATCTAAAAGAGGGGAAGTGAGAGAGCAGTTGTGGGGTTTAGCTGCCCAGCACGGTAAAACCACCACACAAGCAAAGTAACAACACTTACTTCTTGATTCAGAAAATCTCCCTTTACATTCTATCTATTTTAAAACTGTTATTTAAACGCTCTATAGGGTAAGGACTAAAATAACAGATGTACAAAATTAAAGAATAAGCAGCATCTAGGAATTCAAACTCGTGAAATAAGGCAGAGAAAGACATGAACAATGCTTCTGCTCTGTCCCATTTACTCTCCCCCAAACATACCTGGTTCTTTTAAATATGATGTGACAGGTGTCTGTTCTCAAGCATCTGAAGTTTGTCCTCAATGAGTCAAAAAGCTCGGCTGAATTACAGGAAAATATGTGCAAATAAGAGGCATTTCTGTGAGGCATTTCTGTCATACCTGCTGACTGTATCATTTCAATTATTTGGACGGGAGAGAAGCAAAAACAATACTTTCTTCAATTTCAGTTCAACTCTGTTTAATAAAATAACTTAATTCCTATGTGTTGAATAACAACAACCACCATGTTCTTGTAAGACTAATTTAAATTAATAGAGCTTACTATGCAAGGCTAATTGAAATCCCAATCCACATTTTAACAGAAATCCATCAAAACCAGAACTACCAGTTGGAGGAGAAAAAAATAAAAAAGCATACGTGTAACATTTGTAAGAATTATTTTTGTCTCTGAAGAAGTCCATATAGCTACTAAAAGTTAGTCACAGATAGACTAAAAAGGAGGAAAATGATGTTATATTACAGTAACCTTTATGTATTTTATATTTCACCTTTGACAGAACTATTGGACAGTTTCTGCCCTGTCATGAGTAGAAAAGCATAGAGGAAGAGAGAACAGGCATGCAGTATATGCTCCTCTGCATATCTAGGTTAAATTCTTGGTGCCTAGGCTCCTAAGGATTTGAAAAGTTGTTATAACACCATTAATTTCACTAATCATACCAAAGATAAGTGGGTCAGATACAGGTGGCCCACAGGCCCTGGCCAGCTGTCCGCAGCTAGCACTGGGGATAACAGATGCATCAGCTCTTGCCCAGTTTACACTTCCGCAGCATGTATGGGAAGGCTTCCTTTTCATCTTGTTCCTTCCAGACAGAGTCCCTCCAGGAACAGCATAACTGCTTTGAGTCCATCTTTCCTCAGTGCCAGAATTGCAGTGGGATAGCATGGCCACATAACTGGAGGCTCAAAACAAGTTAATGTTTCAGACATCAGTCCTGATGGTAGAATAAAGTAAAACTGGTAGAATTAAGTAAATGATTGAGAAATCTTTGGGGGCTATGGAAGAGGCTGGTTGAGACTAAACGAGGAAAACAATTTAAGAAAAGCTAAGTACAAATCTATCAGAACTTGGCAGTCACAACATTTTATGTTGTTAAGTTATTAAACACAAGTTATTAAACACAAATCACTTCTCAGGGGGGCTCTTTTAGAAACAAACAGCAATACTGACTCTAACAAAGAGCTTAACAGTTTTTTTTTTTTTTTTTTTTTTTTTTTAATAGCCTACTTCCTTATTAAGGAGATTGCAATTTAAATATAATTCTTTGTAGACTTCAGCTTGCTAATATGGACTTAATACAATTTTACATTGAATAATCATTCTTTAATGCAAAATGCAAAAACTTGTTTTATGTTGACTTACATTTAATGAGAAGACTACAGATTGTCAAATCCCAGAGTTGATGGATCTCATGTCCCCAAGAACTGCATAACGTGGCAAGGAAGAACATTCCAGTGTAAGATCTACAACAGTCAGGGATGCTTTCCATACCAAAAGAAAAAGATTTGCATAGCATTTGCCATGTCATCTTAACTTGGAATTAATCAGATAAACAAAGCAAAGCTGTGACTTTGTTCTTCAGTTTTACTGGGAAATGAAAAATTTATGATGATCACAGGTTTCTGAGATTTTGAGAGACAGCCCAAGCATTTCTGTCATGACAAAATATTTATAAAGAGCATTAAAATAGTTGCTTGTATTTGAAATTAAATGAATATTAATATGCTGATCACATTCACATTAAACATCGAAACAGCAAAGTACTTGCTGGTAACAGAACTAAATGTATATTTCTAATTCCCTCTTAATCCCTCTTGCCCACCTACGTGAATTTTGAAGGGGATAATCCATTTCTGTGTAAATATATTAAGCACCCATCTTGTCTATGTGACTGCATTTCTTAATGGCTATATTTTACATTGGTTCCACTAGGACACAAATATTGATTAGTCCATACTTCCCATAGTGTTCTGTTTAGTTCTGTTCAGTTTAATTTTGTATGACTGCCTTCAAACATCTCTTTATCCTTTTCCTACATTCACACTTTTTAGCAGCTACATACTTGCTAGCTTGGATTTAAAGATGAACATTGCTAGTTTATGTGAAAAGGAAATGCTACTTCTTATTTATCACTCTCAACAAAATGCCAAGAGTATAATTCACATCCCCATTTCTTCTGATGAATATATAAACCTCTAATCTACATGTAAGTAGGTATATTGAGTCATCATCATCAGAATCACCTGAGTAAATATTTAAATTTTTTAAAATATTTTATTTTCTATTTCAAAATCTCTCCCAAAAGAACCTGCAGAATTTTTTAAATAGTATCAAATTCAGGTTCCAGTATAGACAAAATCAATTTCCTACATCTCTGTTGTATTAGTGTGCCTTCACATTCCTTTGTGCTAGCCCTCTACTGTTACCAGATTCAAAACATGATGGCAAGTCATTCTTCAGAAACTACATTAAATCCAATTAGCATTCTCTGTTTCTTTGGTACTTAAAACAAAGCCTGAATATCTCTGCTTTTCTATTGTTCAAAAGTAATATATTGATTGCACATCACATGTGTAACCTCTCTCCCTTTTGTTTAATATAATTACTTGTTAAGGTAAATATTTATGTCTCGTGGATTTGCCATAATAAACAGTAGCTGGTGTATTTACTGCCATTTATTTTTGTGCAATTCATTCACTATAAAATATTCCATAGAATAAATGTATACATATATTTATAATTCCAAAACATCACTGCAGTTTTGCTTCACAAATATGTAGACCATAGGTTGCTAGCAATTCTACAGTAAATTGCAATATTCATATTGATTACAAATTATTTAAATTCTTTCCTTGTTTACTTTTGTTCATCTTAATAAAATGTAATGTATTCAAAGTAGACCAATTATGGAATTATAGTTCATTATCAAGTAGCTGGCAATATCAGGCATAAGTATTTCTTTAGGTCATGAATTTTAAAATAGACAAATAGAAATAATTTTGGGTGAGTATTCAAGTTAATCCAGTGGAATTTTGTTTTATAAACAGAATAGTGTGTACAGTAGCAATAGTTTACCACAGAAAAAATGAAGCTACATGCTCTTGTTCTTTCTTCTGCTGTGCTTAAGAGCTGCAAGTATTCAAATATTAGTGTTAATACATCTAAATCAAATATTTGTTTTCTATTTTGAAATAAATTTTATTTTATTTTTCTTACAAGGCTCATGTGTGGAATAAGTAACACATGTAACATACACACAAAAAATGCTTAATCTAAATTAATATATATTCTTTATACATATATTATTATTGTTGTTGTTGTTGTTGTTATTTTCTTAATTTCCATGGAAGGCAGTGCTGTTATTGAGTGTCCTCAACATCATGTTACTCATCATCATATATTTTGCTCTTGAGATAACCCCTTTTGCTATCCTAGCCTCTCTTAAGCTTCTGGAGAGCAATGATCAGTGCACAACCTTCCAGTTTTCTGTGTCATGTGGAATGTACAGTATCAGGGCAGTACTTCCTAGTCAATGAACAGGGATACCACAGTAGGATTACTTAAAAGGTTTAAGAATTTTACGTTGCATCACTTTTTTTCCACTATCACTACTTGTCCTAAAGTTTGGTAACAACTTGGTAAGTGAACAAGTAAAATTAAAACATTTAAGAAACAATTAATTGAGATGTGAAAAACCCTAAGGGGCTAGTAGCAGTAGTTCAAACTGTTGAGACTTCTTTTCATAAATTTATGCAAGATTCAACATTGTCAGGACCTTACCAAATGGGAAATTCTCTCAGAAAAAAGCAGAAACATGATAACTGTCAGAACAGGCTACAATTGCTAGGAAATCGTCAGTGCATTCCTCAGTAGGTTTGCACAAATGGACAAAGACAATGTCTAACATTTACTTTTGTGACCCCTGTTTTGTTTTTTAAAACAGGAATTCAAAAACAGAAATAATCCCCATTTTTAAAATGATTAAATATTGATGCTCTGCATATCTACTGCATCACTACTTGATGTTGCCTCTATTTTTTTCCCTATTTTTTCCCAATGACAAAAATATTGTTAGCTTTCAGAAGGGTTATTTAAAACAATCTCTAAAAATTATTATTTTTATTTTATTATTTTTTTTCCCTGTTATGGTGCTTGCTCTCACAGAAACTTGAGCCAATTTACTTTTGGTGTCAATGCCCAATAAAAGAACTTAGTAATATTCATATCTAGCATAGCTGATTAAGACTGTGACAAAGTTTAATGTGATGACTTAAGTATCAAATATGAAAAAATATTTCAAATATAAAATTAAATAAACCAAAATACTGTTGTTGTTGTTGTTGTTGTTTTCAATTATCCTTGCAAGGAGGTATGCAAAAAATGTCCCATCTTCACAACTGAATCTGATGCTGGCTAATGGACCTCAAAGAATAAAATGAGTTCAAAGTAACATATATCTATTTTCAAATACTCCAGAAATGATAATCAGTTCCTCAGTAAATTCCGATCAGCCTGGTGAGAACCTAAAGCACAATGAGGTACTGAGAACAAACTAGTT
The DNA here is from genome assembly GCF_964035555.1 of Netta rufina. NCBI lineage: Eukaryota > Metazoa > Chordata > Aves > Anseriformes > Anatidae > Netta > Netta rufina. Next base: position 74,624,823 of record NC_140124.1, on the reverse strand, counting down.
CAATTTCACTTCCCACATCGTATGCAATTCACATTACATCTGGCACTCCAGAGAAAACAGTTAATTTATGCTGACACAATGGTATCACCTTTGGTTATCCTCAAAGCACACTCCAAACCAAGTTCCTGCAATGTTTTACCACCTGCCATGTGAGCTCTCAAATAGGCCTGTTCAATGCCTAAGAGTATTGCAGCTTCTGGAAAATGACAGCGAGGAAATTAGAATGGAAATACAAAGGGAAGGGCACAAAGGGCAATGCAATTCTTAATTTTGTAAACTGCTTTATTCCAGTTTTATGTTAAAATAACATGCCAGGTAAAGTTACTAGCAGAAAATATGACATGAGAAACACAAATTGAAAACTAATTTAAACTTGAAGTAAATTGTCCCAGTGGACTATGCAGTATTTTAGGTCAGACTTCAGAAAACCCTGAACATCTAAAAGGTAATCTCAGGCTGCTAACAGTAGTAAATGTCTAAGGTCACCTTCATGTTAAGCTGTGCAGTGACTTTCTTGGCTAAAATGATAAGAAAAATCTAGAGTATCTAAAATGGAAATTCTGCAAAATTTTCTCCTTACATAGTGTTATTTTTGGAGAAAAGTGTAAAGAGTTATGAACAAAGTGACTATTTATTAATAAAGGTACAATATGTAAAACTGGGGTTTTGGTTTTTATTCCTTGTTGGGTTTAAACTTTGGCACTAAACTGGGAAATCAGTGGTTACAATTTGCACACTATGGAGTTTTCCAAGGACTTTAGGTTGGTTTCTCAGGAGAAACCTGTGAAAACCAGGAGAAACCCTCACAGGAGAAATCTGTGAGGTTCTTCTGCAGTAAGAGGTGTATGCATAGACTAGACATTAGGAAGGTGCAGTGAGGTGAGACTATAAAAGCTAGGGTGAAAATATTGGAAAAGCATGGCATCCACAGAGATTTTTACTATCAGAAAGATTTATCTATTTTTCTTCCTATATCAGTTTAATTTGATCTTCTTTATGAATAAAGTTAATATTTCAGTAGCAGTGGCAAAAAGGTATGCCAAATAAATGCCATTGCATGAAATGCACAAAGCTGTTAAAAACAGCAAAATATATGTAGAGAATGGCACCCCCTACTCTAGAAAAATGAGAGAAGGAATGAATTCCAAGTAATTATTGGCATTTGCCATTTCAGGAAGAAGAAGTCTTGTAGCCAATTACAAAATGACTACATGAAGGTACAATCAGTTCGTTTTGCCAGTTTTAAAGAGCTAACAGCAGCTTGAAAAAATACGAAAAAGGTTCTTAGCAAAGCACTACTTGTACAATATCAACATTTGTTTCAGCACTACTCCACCATTTTTCTACTAAGTCTTAAAAGCATTGTTAGAACAAGTATTACTTTTTTTGTTTTTGTTTTTCTGACATTTATCTTGCAATAGTAATGTAACTGCTGTATAACATTTCAAAAAAGTCTTTGCATAATAGAAGCTGAAAGGAGAGCAGAGCAAATGGGAACGAGTATGCTACAAGTAGAAATGCTCTGTTTGTGGGTTTCTTTCTGCAAGGTGGTTTTCATCCTCCCTTTTAGGTTTCTGAAAGCAGCTATAGCTTAAAAAAAGTTCTGCTTAAGATTAACCTTTTACTTAGCCAAGTGGCTGACTTTGCAAGGAATTCTCTTTTGATCTCTCTGTTAATCTCCCTGTTAATGGGACTTTCCCATTTTCCCTTGAAGCTGAGGATGTTTCAAGGTAGCCAGGTCTGGATGGGTGAACAACTACCTGCTTAGGGCTTGCCTGGAAATCTGACCTCTTGTCTGAATCTGGTTAACAGCACCAACATGCCCTGCTTGCCTTGCCCTGCTACCATGGGATGCGGCTCTTTCTGGTGAGGCCCCCGTCTCTGCCATCCTTTTGTCACCCTCAGCTCCTTTCTCACTTTCTCACTCTCTCCTTGCTGCCACCTTATAGGACTATGTTTTACAAACTCACAGACAGAATGTTTAACAAACCTTACTTAACAGAAGCTTTTGAATAGGGCAATGTTCATATGGGGAATCAAATCTTTCAAACCCACAGGGATGATCAGTCCTTGTCTGCATGGTGATAGGAGTCTCCATTGCAAGGTACTTTGCAGTGATGCCTTCAGCTGGGTCAAGAAAGACTCTCCCAGTCACAGCTTTGATGAATTCTTTTACAGAGTCATAGAAATATTTAGGTTGGAAAAGACCTGTAAGAGATTATGAAGTCCAACTGTTAACCTAGCACTTCCAAGTCCACCACTAAACCATGTGCCTAAGCATCACATCTACACGACTATTAAATACATACAGGGATGGTGAACCACTTCCTTGAGCAGCCTGTTCCAGTGGTTCACAACCTTCTTCAGTGAAGAAATGTTTCCTAATATCTAATATATTTGATTAATACAAAATATCTATCAAATAAAAGTTTAGCACATGCACGATTAGAATGTTTGCATGCTACAAAAAAGCGAGTGTCTCTCTGACAGGTGGCTTAGAAAAGTTGTCAGAATTATAAGTTTGGACAAAATTTTGACAACAATACATCTATCTTCTAGTCCCAGATTTTTCAGAATGTGTGTTTCTCTTTTCCTATAGGAAATACAATAGAACTAGATCAATGATATTAATAGTTTTGTCAGAGAGACCTGATGGTATGTTCACAGAATCACAGAATCACAGAATTTCTAGGTTGGAAGAGACCTCAAGATCATCGAGTCCAACCTCTGACCTAACGCTAACAGTCCCCACTAAACCATATCCCTAAGCTCTACATCTAAACGTCTTTTGAAGACTTCCAGGGATGGTGACTCCACCACTTCCCTGGGCAGCCTGTTCCAGTGTCTAACAACCCTTTCGGTAAAGAAGTTCTTCCTAACATCTAACCTAAAACTCCCCTGGTGCAACTTCAGCCCATTCCCCCTTGTTCTGTCACCAGGCACATGGGAGAACAGGACAACCCCCACCTCACTACAGCCTCCTTTAAGGTATCTGTAAAAAGCAATAAGGTCGCCCCTGAGCCTCCTCTTCTCCAGGCTGAACAAGCCCAGCTCCCTCAGCCGCTCCTCGTAGGACTTGTTCTCCAGGCCCCTCACCAGCTTCGTCGCCCTTCTCTGGACCCGCTCAAGCACCTCGATGTCCTTCTTGTAGCGAGGGGCCCAAAACTGAACACAGTACTCAAGGTGCGGCCTCACCAGAGCTGAGTACAGGGGGACGATCACCTCCCTAGCCCTGCTAGTCACACTGTTTCTGATACAAGCCAGGATGCCGCTGGCCTTCTTGGCCACCTGAGCACACTGCTGGCTCATATTCAGCCGACTATCAACCAATACTCCCAGGTCCTTCTCTGCCTGGCAGCTCTCCAACAACTCATCTCCCAGCGTGTAGCTCTGCTTGGGGTTATTGTGCCCCAGGTGCAGGACCCGGCACTTGGCCTTGTTGAACTTCATGCAGTTGACCTCAGCCCATCGGTGCAGCCTATCCAGATCGTCCTGCAGAGCCTTCCTACCCTCGAGCAGATTGACACACGCGCGTAGCTTGGTGTCATCTGCAAATTTACTGAGGGTGCACTCAATGCCCTCGTCCAGATCATTGATGAAGATATTAAAGAGGACCGGCCCCAGCACCGAGCCCTGGGGGACGCCAGTAGTGACTGGCCTCCAACTGGACTTGACTCCATTTACCACGACTCTTTGGGCCCGGCTATCCAGCCAGTTTCTAACCCAACGAAGCGTGCACCAGTCCAAGCCAAGAGCAGCCAGTTTCTTGAGGAGAATGCTGTGGGAGACGGTGTCAAAAGCCTTGCTGAAGTCAAGGTAGACCACATCCACAGCCTTTCCCTCATCCACCCAGTGCGTCACTTTGTCATAGAAGATCAGGTTCGTCAAGCAGGACCTGCCTTTCATAAACCCATGCTGACTGGGCCTGATCGCCTGCTTGCCCTGCAAGTGCTGCGTGATGACTCTCAAGACGATCTGCTCCATGAGCTTCCCTGGTACTGAGGTCAAACTGACAGGCCTGTAGTTTCCCGGGTCTGCCCTCTGGCCCTTCTTGGAGATGGGCGTCACATTTGCTAGCCGCCAGTCAACTGGGACCTCCCCCGATCGCCAGGACTGCTGATAAATGATGGATAGTGGCTTGGCCAGCTCCTCTGCCAGTTCTCTCAGTACCCTTGGGTGGATCCCATCCGGCCCCATCAATTTGTGCACATCCAAGTGCCGTAGCAGGTCACCAACCATTTCTTCGTGGATAGTGAGGGCCACATCCTGCTCCCCATCCCCTTCCACCAGCTCAGGGTACTGGGTATCCAGAGAACAACCGGTATTGCCACTAAAGACTGAGGCAAAGAAGGCATTGAGCACCTCCGCCTTTTCCTCATCTCTTGTAACTAAGTTTCCCCCCGCATGCAGTAAAGGATGGAGATTCTCCTTAGTCCTCCTTTTTGTGTTGATATATTTATAAAAACGTTTTTTGTTCTCTTTAAAGGCAGTAGCCAGATTGAGTTCCAGATGAGCTTTGGCCTTCCTAATTTTGTCCCTGCACAGCCTCGCAACATCCTTAAAGTCCTCCCTAGTGGCCTCTTTTATAAATATATCCCTACAAACTGGATTAAAATGTACATATGCTAACTATTTTTTCTCTTTCTTTTCCAGTGAAAAAATATATACAGTGTTCTTCAAGCATCTCTGCAGCAAAGAGACTTTTTTTTTTGCTTACTGGCAAGAAAGCTGAAAACAAAAGCACCTAGGTTTTGAAGCTTTCATTTCTGGCCACTGTAGTCAGAATTAGCCCTGTGTTCTCAGCAGACTAGACCAAACTGAATTTTGCTGTCCAATGGAAGAAGGCAATATGAATTTTGGGAGGAGGAATGACAGTTGATAAATCTTCCTGCTTTCTGTTGTCCAAAGGGACAGGGCTTTCTCTTTCCTTGGAAGAGGAATGCATCAGGGCCATACCAACAGGTCTGAGAGATTCAAAACCAGTATTGCCACTGGATCCACACAAAAAAATATTACTCTGATCAATGTACTGGCAGTGTTGCTACCTCAAGGAACTACAAAATCTTCTTTAAAAAAAAAAAAAGAAAAAAGAAAAAAGATATTTGTGCCATTATCAGGTACACTCCAGGGACACAAGATATCAGCATCAAGACAGGACTGCCTGTTAGTGAGGGCATTTTCTTACCCTCAGCAATCTACCTGGAGTAGGTAGATGTCTATGTTAACTATACGTAATGCCAGTCTACCTTCAGTCAAAAGAAATGCACTTTTCTTTTATTCAAGCAGAACATGTCATAATAAATATCAGAATACTTATGTCAGCCATTAAAATCAGTTTGAATTTTATTAATGCAGTTACTGGAAGACAATTATGAGGTGATTTTAAGACATTAATCAATTACATCTTTCTTTTTACTTGATATCTTCATGAGGTAAAATGGGTTATATTTATGGATAATCAGTAGTTAAATGCATTAATTTAATTGTTATTTCCACGCCTTCTTTGTAATACATGCACTTTTATTCAAAGCAGAAAAATTAAGATATATCTCAATTATAGGTCTTAAGTAATAATGCCAAAAAATAAGTGTGATTCGGTTTGATACTTAAATTCAGGTTGCTACAAACCAAAATGCACTGGTACACAAGGTCTCTAAACTCACCCAGTGGTGACAATCTGAGCCCAATTTAATTTTTTTCGACACTCATCTGGCAACATCTGAGATTTCATATTTTATCTCAGATGTCTCCACCAGGTTGCATATAATACAGACCATAGAGGAGGCTCATACCTTCCTGCAACAGCAAGCAAACAAGATAGATTGAGCCTAAGGACTAAGATGGAACTAGCCACTCCTGTGAGGGAAAGGAGAGTTCCTGATGGCTAATCAGTTGAATGTCTTCCCTGTGCCTGTAACGGCTGCCTTGACAGTGATTGACAGCCATCTTAAGCTGCATAAAAGAAATTGAGACATAGTGCAATGGAAATTTGACCAAAAAAATGGTAACGAGTTTAAGAATGCATTTGTCATGTAGCAATGTAAAAAAAAAAAAAAATTGCCAATAGGGTGGAATGCTTCCTCTGCAAGTTTGCAGATGATATCACATTGTAAGAGTCTAGATGGCTGGGCTGCTGTGAAAAAAAAAAAAAAAAAAGGTGGGAGAGGGGGGACCTTAACAGAAGAGATGATATGACAGTAACTTGATAAAGTAGAAAAAAATGTAAATGCTATGTCCTGCACACACCATGGACAGAATAAGCTAACAAAACAGTACAGCCTGGCCACCAACTGAACAAAAATCAGTTCAGAAGGGAGATGGGAGTCCTGGTGATCAGCAATTTGAGTAAGAGCCAGCAACGTCTGCTTGTAGCAGGAAAGGCCCACAGCACCCTGGGCTGCATTAGGAAGAGTGTTGCCAGCAATTCCGGGGAAGTGATTTGTCCCCTCTTTTTGGCACCTGGCATCACATCTGGAGCACTGTGTCCAGTTTTGGTCTCCTTACCACACAAAAGACATTGACATACTGAAGCAGGTCCAGCAAACATTTATCAAGATAATTAGAGAGCTGAAGCAAATGACATGAGGAGAGACTGAATCTGGGTTTAAGAAGACACCCCATTAAGGTGGAGGTCTCATAAACACCTTTATCAAGCTTATGGAAGGGTACAGAGAAAACATAGACAGAATCTCTAAGGACAACAGGCAATGGATGCAGTTTACAATATGGGGAAGTCTAAACAGATATAAGGAAATCTATTTTCATTATGAAGGTAGTTAAATTGGATGCCCAGAGAGCTTGCAGAATGTCTATCTGTGAATATATTCAAACCTGACTGGATAAAACCTTAATTTACATTGGCTTTAAATTTAAATTGGCTTTTTTTTTTTTTTTTTTTTTTTTTTTTTTTTTTTTTAAGCAGGAGTTTGGACGAGATGATCTCCAGAGGTTGTTTCTTCCAACCTGAGTTATTCTGTAATTTAGTGGTTTTTTGATCGTAACAAAGAAAAAACATGAAATAAGTGTAGAAACACACCAAAATCCTGTCTTTTGTATTAGTCTGTGGATAAAGAAATAATGGTTTGCAAACAGTAAACTAAAAAAATCTATTAGAACTGAGAGCTTATTTGAGTGTTTAAGCAAGAAGTTGCTACTTTTTTTTCTTCTTTTTTTTTTTTTTTAGTTTTAAATGTTATTGACTCATTATCATCTGAAAAGTGAAAAAAACTCCAGACCTTACAAAAAAAATAGAGTACACAGAGTTTTACATGCAGCAAACACAGAGAGTGCACTACTGGTGCTCTATAAGAAATAGAACTTGAGCATAATTATGTTCTTCTATACATGCAGGGAGCAGGGATAATTTGAAATACAAATAAAATGAAATGAACTGTTCACTCTGCATAAGCTAATTTTATGCAAAAGTGACTATATAAGTTTAATAACATTCTTTTTAAAACAAACCTGACAAGTATCTTGAACACAAAACAAAACAAAATAAAAGGTATTTTTCCATCTGCTCTACCTTTTTAAATCTGCCAAGTTGGTAGATTTACATTTTGTAAAATGGAAAGGGTAGAGACATAATCTATCAAGAACAGTCCATAATAGATGTGGATTAGACAACTGTTGACATGCACATATTTAGAAATTGTCCTGATCTGTTCAAAGGAATACAGACTGATCTTCAGTATAATGTGTCAGGAATGTGTAGGCTCAAGAAAGAAATACAGGAAAAACAGACTGCTCTCATTTTAATTTCTTTCTTGCATAACTGAGTTGTTGTTTTAGTTCTTTCCCTCTTTTCTGCACACAACTGTATTGACACAAATGAAAATACATTCGCATTCTTACATAGCTCAACACTCTTAACAAGCCTGTTCTGTTCTTTAATCTAAGTTCAAAAAATGGTAATGGGATAATTGCCTACATAGCAAAAATATATTGTATAAGTTAACAGAATTTGATGTGTCTGTCAGATTTAAGGAACTCTGACTTTGATATAGCACAGGTCATGTAGATGAAGACAAAACCACATTTGTCTCAGTTAAGTGACAGCTTTAACAAGATCTGTTTCTCAACATCAATTCTAAAAAATGTTCAGGATTCCTCATTCTTATGCATATAAAATTCTTTGCATTTTAGGAAGAGAAATGGCAATAAGAATTTTAATCTCCTTAGAGAATTTGTTCAAAGCTACAAATTAAATCAACTTTGTTTTTATCTTTACAGAATTTTAAAACTACACCTATATTTTTTGCATGGTGTGCAAGTCTAATTAGTTTCCACTCACTAAATATCTCAATATTTTAGTAAGAAAAATGTTGCAAAAAAATGTTACTGCAGTTCTAGTGAAGAACTCTGCAACATTGTCTCATGGTACTATTATTTATGGTACTAGCTATTATCACTGGTTTAGATAGATTATGTATTTCCTCCAGCAGAGGAAACCTTAGAGTTAAACTTGTTTCACATCCTAAGTAAAATGTAGGTGCAAAACTAGGTGATTATTACTTGTCAGAATGTTGGAGAGAAAGATGCATGTTATTGCCCTCATTGAGGACCAAAACAAAGTGATGGTGCTTTTGAAATAAAAGGCAAATAAAGAGTAAATGCAGGTAAGATTTTCAGGCAGACAGTAGATCACATGCTGTCAGGAAGAATGTGAAAAAGGAGTCACTTATATCCAACTTAAACTGGAACCAAAAAAAAAAAGTAGAGTAATTTTCAGTGTTATTTAGAAAAGTCTACTTTTTGAGATGATAAAAGGCAAAGCTTGAAGCCACATATTATATTTCCACAGCTTTTATCTGCAGAATATAAATTACATTTAATGGCTTTATTTCACACATATTCCAATTGACTTAGGGGCATGGCCTGCAAACAAATTGGCAGTACTGACTTTATAGCCTTGCATTTCATGCTCGTCTTAGCCACTAGGATTCATTTTAATCATCTCACCTCATTGTCCTAGAGAAATGTTATCAGACACGGAAAAGATTGCTGGCAAGACTCTAAATTTCAGATCAATATTCATCACGGTATGCAGAATGCTTAGACCAAATTCAAGAAAAAACTTGAGCACTTCAAATTAATCTTGCAATGAGCAAGAGCAGCATTATTATTGACTTCCCTAAGTCAAAGTTTTGAAGAGGGAAAATATATTTGTCAAGGCATACTTACTTACTGATGAGCTAAAATTAGTGAATTCATCAAATATGAAGGGCCACCTATACATGGTATAACATTGCCTAAGTATTGCTTACAAATGTAGATTCTGCTTTTCCCATATGAAGTTGTGAGACTGAAAGAGGACACATTTATCTAACATGGAATTTATCCATAAAACCTCTGGAATGTTAAACATTTTAAAAACAATAGTAATTTGGAAACAAACAAGCAAAAAATATTTTATCAAAAATTAAGTCTTCTCCTTGAAATGGCAGTAAATTTTATTTATGAAAATAAGCTGTCTTCATTCTATTAACTGGCAACTACACTCTCTTTTATTCTCTACAATCTTACCGTGCAGCTGTAAAGGCCTCTAGAATACACTAACAAATTAAAGAAGAAATAAATTTAACCAGTAAAAGTCTGAATGTAATTAAAGCTAAAAAATAATCACCTTCCTTTAATTCATTTGTAAATGAAATTCTATTTACTCAATAATAAGAAGAAAACTATTGTTTGGCATTTTTCTTTTGCTTCATTCCGATGTTATCCTGAATAATTGTTCCAGAAATTAATTAAGAATTCAGTGTAAGGAAACTCAATGCAAGATCTTATGGTAAATAATTTGTGTTTTAAATAAACAAATTTTTCAGTCTTTTATACTCACTCCACTCATTCATTGTTTCACACAAGCACCGAGAGGTTAGCATAACCTGTGGTGACATGGAAGATAATGGTTGCCAGCTTTCAAGTCATCACTTGGTTTCTTCTTGATTGGTGACAATGAACTGATTTTTGACTAAAATATTTTATAGTCCCCAACATTCAGTCTAATCTTTGCTACTTGAAGTATTCCATCACTCACTTCCTTCCCTATAAGTCTGAGGCAAAGCTTTTGCCCATTGCCTCATTTTCCATACCTAACAGCTACAGTCTGATTCCCTGAGGAAATGACAAGAGGGATCACACATGCAATGTTATTGCCATCCATTATCAGAGTGCAGGTCTTCTACTGGAAATCTACCTATACTGTGGTTTTATTGCAAGCATACCTGCCTCAGTGTTTACCAGCTTTTAGTTGACAGTCATATCCTGTTTCTAAATACATGCTGATTTTTTTTTTTTTTCTCTATTCTTTTTTTTTTTTTTTTCTCATTCTACTATGCTTTCTGTCTCCCCCACTATTTTTTATTTCCTTTTCATAAAATGTGCTGTGCTATATGCTGAAGAGAAAATTCTAGCTATGACTAAGGAAAGCTGACATGAGAGGAATGCTTTCATTTCTTATAAACTAAAGTACGTGCCAGAACTAAGCTTTATATTTTCCTTTTCTTTTTTTCTTTCCTTTATTACAATATTGTTTCATTGACTTGATTTGTTCATTAAAGCTTCTAAACCTCTTTTAAAACAGTACTATGAGACAGATATTCTCCTTCTTTTGTCTCAGTTTAATTTTTCCTTCTGCTTTAAAGTATATTGCTTTTCTCTTTCATTAACTTCATCTTATTAAATTGGAGTCAATAATGATTTTGACAAGCTGTCTTCAGAAGTGTTTACTCTTTTCTTGGTTTGGCTATACCTGCAAAATGTCAAAGAACATTTCTTATTCCATTGTCTGAATCATTCATGAAAACAGTGATTTGAACTGGGTCCATCACAAACCTTCAAAAGGATCTCATATTATATGTTCGCTCAGCCTGTGTGAACTTCAAATATGTACTAGCTGAATGTGACTTTTAACCTCTCGTACACTAACCTGACTTCTTCATCTAGGCTGTTGACCTTTTCCAATTTTACTGGAAAATACGAGAGAACAGCAAAATTTTAGAGATGAGAGAGGCGTTGAGTGGCCATCTGCTCTTCAGAACCACATAGGTGGTTCTACTTTTTTGTTTGTTTGTTTGTTTTTAGTGCAAACTAATACCCCTTACCCTGTATCTCTTGTTCATGTCTTTTACTGGTTTATTGTATGCATGCACTGAGACATTTCCTTTCCTTTCCTGCTCCAGTACATTTTCTTTGACCTTACAAAGTCGTGTAAAATGTAACAACCAGTCAAGTACATCTTGTAATCTCAGGTTAACTACAGAATTTAAGTTCAAAACTTACTTGTGAAAAACAATGCTTGAACTGCTGTTAGTTCCGGACCCCATTCCAGTAATGACTTTTCTTATTAAAGCAGGTTAGTAAACTTATCATGAAACTAATGAAGGAACTAATGAAGGTCCATCAACAGTAGCAAATATTAAATGTTATTAATACATTCATGTTCACAAACATTCATGTATACATTTACATATACATAGGCATTTAAATATACATATACATACTGTTTGTATGATTAAAGGTTCTCTTTTTCTAACTAAATCCATGACTGATATTTCTTTTGGACACATCTATACTTTGTGTTAATGGCACATCTCTTTTTCAAAGTAGAATGCAAGGAATAAAAAAGAGTCAGAGGACTGGACAGAACTGCAGTTTTTATAGGTAACATGAAAAACTCTCCCCTACTTGTGTGAATTGTTAGGTTTCAATATTCCATTTAATAAGGATGGAATCTCACTTTCAACCATGTCTGACATTTATAATTATCCTTGTTTTCTGATTCTGAGTTTCCTCCCTCTTTCTTCAGGTTGACTCTTTTCTATTCAGGACACCAAACTTTGGTGATCAGCATTATCTAAGAGAACACTACCATCTTCTTTTGAAGTGAATTGTGCTATTATTTTTTGTTAAGAGATCTTTTTGACTTATCAAGTACATTTGCTATCTGTTTTTTTTGTTTGTTTGTTTGTTTGTTTGTTTTTGTGTGTGTGTTTTTTGTGTTTTTTTGTTGTTGTTGTTGTTTGTTTTTTGTTTTGTTTTGTTTTGTTTTTGTTTTTGCAAAGGCCATGGCTTGTTAATTCTGCCTTGTGTTGCTGTTCATCAAAAGTCTTATAATCAGTTACTGTAATAATAACTCACACTATAACACTATAATACAAAGGGCTGTTGCATCCTAAGAGGTAGGTCTGTGTTTACCCCAATTATTCCAAAACCATAAAAAACATAAAACCTCTTTAGTTCTATGCCTCTAAATTGGCCAGTTTAGTAATCTGATGCAAGCCAGTGTTTTGGAGTCTTTCAATGGCCTGAAAGAGCTGCTTGTCCTGGTTTCAGTTAGGACAGAGTTAATTTTCTTCCTAGTAGCTGGTAGAATGCTATGTTTTGGCTTAGGATGAGAACAGTGCTGATAACATGCTGATGTTTTAATTGCTGGTGCTTACACCAAGCCAAGGACGTTTCAGCTTCTCACTCTGTCCTGCCAACAGGCAGGCTGGGGGTGCAGCAAGAGCTGGGAGGGGAAAGACCCAGAGCAGCTGACCCGAACTACCCAAAGGGGTATTCCATACCATCTGACATCATGCTAAACAATATATAGGGGTGGCTAGCCAGGGGAAGGAGGGCTGGACTGCTTGGGGTTAGGCTGGGCATCGGTCAGCGGGTGGTGAGCAAAAATGCAAGTGATGCATTGTGCATCACTTATTTTGTACACATTATTAGTAGTAGTACTATTATCATCATTATTGTTATTATTATTGTTATTATTATTTTCCTGTCTTAATAAACTGTCTTTATCTCAACTCACAGGCTTCACTTTCCCATTTCTCTCTCTCATCCCAGAGAGGGAGGAAGGAGGGTGAGCTGTGTGGTGTTTAGCTGCTGGCTGGGTTAAACCACAACACTGCTGCTCATTGCATGCATTCATGCATTGCATGCATGGAGGAATCCCCTCGTTGGGATTATCATTTTGAAATTGCACAGATAATTTATCACAGATGACTAGTTACTTGTTACCATGTCGAGTTTGGTTCTTCAGGGCTGTGTGACCCTCACAATCTCACTGATAACAGAGCAGTTTCACATTGTTTCTTATCTCATTCTGGTTGTTTTTTGTTGCTCATCTTCCCTGAGATTATGCCAAAGTCATCTTCCTAGAAAGTAATACAAAAATGTAAGTACTCTTTCTTAAAATACTTTAAAAAGTTTAGCTCATCCTCCCTTAAATAAAAGTAAAATGCATTTTCTAACCACAGTTTATCCTCAGTTCAGCTTAGTTCAAAACCTACAGTAAACACCTTCTGTGAAAACAGAGGATATAAACAGGAAAAGGTTTAGTGGTTGTGCTTAGGCCTAGGCCTACTTTTTGTTTTTATACTGCTGTGCAGTATATACAATGTCATCCCTTGTGTTAGCATGCATTGCACATTTTCAATATTGTTTAAATCTTTTGTTCAGACGGGGTCTATAAGGCTGTATTTTTCTGGCTTCCCTATGAGGTCTCATGTGGCACTGTGTGAAAACCTTTATTAAAGTAAAGCAATCTCATCTTCTACTTCCTTCGTATCCATTAGACTAAAAGTTACTATGTCAAAGGAGAAAATTAGATTGTTTAGACATGATTTACTCTTGAGAAAGCTGGGTTGGCTGTTTTTTATCACCTTTTTATTCTCCTGTAGAATGCTTATAAATTGGTTGTTTAATAACTTCTCCCAGTATCTTTCCACATACTGAAAATACTGTGACTGGTCAGTGATTTCTCAGGTCGCTTTCCCACATTTAAACATTATTCTTGTGGTTTGCCCTTCTTCAGTCCCCTGAGACTTCCTTCTTCTATAAGATCTCAAAGATAATGACTCATGATTCAGATACTACTCCAGCTATTCCGTTAAGTGCTTGAAGTTTTCTTCCTTACCTCCCACCCCTGCCCCTGCCCATTTAATTTCGTCAAATATATTTAAAAACCTTTTATGATCTCATTTTATTTTAATTTAAGTTTCTGTATTAGAAGTAGCTACATTTACTCTCTGGACACAAACTGTTTTGCAAAAAAGAAAGATAATATAGCAATGAAAAATACATCCCTCTTGAAAATTTTATGTTATACAATGTTTTTCTCTTAAGAGATCTTCATTTTGCTTTCTTGTCTTCAAGCTTCTGATGTATTTATAGATCCCTTGTCTTTACGTGTTTATCAAATATTCTGCATATTAATCTTTAAGGTTTTATCCCCTGATGATTGTGTGTTTTCTGTAGACTCATGCTTAGTTTTTTGCTTTCATTTTCTCTATGACATCCATTCTATTTTTTTCCCCAGTCTGATAGAAGTCCTGGATTATCTGTATTGTATTTTTAGCACAGTTTTCTGTTGTTCCTCTACTTCTGTTCATTCTCGGCAACTGCAAAGTTTTCGTGTTTGTTTGCTTTTTCCCAGAGAAAGTCTTGCCATATCACTTATCTAAACCTAAAATGGGTGGAAACCTCAGAACAAAACTTTATATTATTATTATTAAAATTATTATTAATATTAATTTCAGGCCCTTTCTTCCTTTTTTTCTTTTCCTTTTTTTCTTTTCCTTTTTTTTTTTTTTTTTTTTTTTTTCTTAGAACTGTGAACCCATCCTGCTGTGACCATCACTACTACCTTCTGTCTTCTAATTCTACCTTCTACCTTCTACAGCCACCTCTTTTCAGTGAGAACTGAGACTGGACATAGTTGGTTCCTGAACTAACTCCTGTTTCGGTTTCTCCCCAGTGCATTCTCTACCTTCTGTTAGAAGTTGTCTGGTTGTGTCATTTTCTAACAGTTATTGGGTAATTAATGTATGAGAGCTCTCGCTCTCTCTATTGCCAAAATGTCTCATTTTCTATGTCTGATAAAACTGCTTAAAATAGTCTTTATAGTTATAAGGATCTGTTCTTTTCCTTTTTATATTCATTCATGGGAAAAAAATATCTATTCCTTAAATCACTATGGTTTTAGAAAAAATATATATTTCTTAATATTCCTCCTTTTTTTATTCTGTATTTTTCCTCTTAGATTCCAATCTTGAGACTTCTCATAAATGTTTGAAAGGCCAGTGAGATTGTAGCTTTGTCTGTGTGCTAGGACTTCAGGTTCTGTCTGTGTTTTGAACTCTGATGTGTGACACTGCAGCTCACTTTTCTTCCTTTTCCCTCTTCCATTAGCAGGATGTAATAATCCATTCTCAGCTCCCCTGGGTGGATAAGAGTTCTCTGAGTTCTACTCAGTGAAGGGCTTTTTCACCAGCTCTCATCAAACAATCTAAAGCTCCTTTCTTTAGTTTACTGAACTGATGCTGTTCTTTATGGTGATGCTTGTATAAAAAGGTTTTATAATTTATTAAAATTTGGGTTAGTTAGGCAAACTTGCACAAATGAAGTCTAGGTGATAAATAAGGGGAAGAGTAATTTACCCTTAACAAAGATTGTGTTGGTTTTTTTTTGCTAATTAAGAAATAGCATAGAAATTACCCTGCTATGTGTTAGCCAGTATGATTGGAACATATGCTTTCATACTTAATACCACAGAAAATACTTCATCCTCGTGCAAGTCAAAATAGCTTCTCATTTCCTTGGTATGACTATAAACGCATACAAGTTTGGAGAAACCACTAGTATATGACACCCCTAGTTATCGAAGTTTGTGTAGATCCCATATATATCTGATGATTTTTATTAATTTTAATATAAGTAATATTTAACTGAGGTAGCTCTTTTTAATAGCCTGTTCATTGGGATGATATCCTATTGGTATTTGTTTCTCCCATACTGAAAAGTCCTTATAGGACTTATAAGAGGAGCATAATACTAAAGAAGAGGTAGACACTAGGAAGCTTTTCCACAACAATTTTAGATTCATTATTAAGGCTTTTATGTACTAATTGGATAACACTGACTCTTAAATGATTAGCTCTGTATGTATATTGCTTTAGTATATAGTTTTGATCATAACACATTCATGGAACTCTCATCATTAAAAATAAATAAATAAATAAATAAAAATAAGAGTTTAAGGATATTTATATTACAAATATAGAATCTTTGTCCTAAACTAGAAAACCTGGGGAACATTACCCATTCCTTGTTTTTTTTTTTGGTTTTGTTTTGTTTTGTATTTTTTTTGTTTGTTTGTTTGTTTGTTTTTTGTTTTGTTTTTTTTTTGTTTTGTTTTGTTTTGTTTTGTTTTTCATAGCCTTTATTAATCATAGAATCATAGAATTACAGAATTGTAGAATTGTAGAACTGAGTGGGTTCGAAGAGATCTTAAAGACTATCTAATTCCAACCCCCCTGCCATAGGCAGGGAGGCTTTCTACTAGAAGATATCTTCCTAGATCAGGTTGCTCAAATTCCCTTCAAATCTGGCCTTGAACACTTCCAGGGAGCAAGCATCCACTTCTGGATAATTCTGGGTTTTATGTTTGTACAAGTATATAATATGCATAACCCATAAATATTATAAATATAGGTTATATTATGTATATTATATATATATATTATATAATATAAATATATTATATTATATATATACATATTATATATATAGAAAGTGTATATATATACACATAGTGATTAAAGACACTTGTCAAGAAGTGTGTTTATTTAAATGCGTGTGTCTGAACAGATAGCTAATTTTTCAAAGTTAAAATGAATGGCCAGACTAGAAATGCCAGGTAGAAGGATCATCAGTACAGCGTGAAATGTTTCTTGGTTCAACAGGAATGATTCAACTAGGAAATACCTTTCAAACTACTTAGAACGTTCTTCTTTTCCAAGGAACAGGTGCTTTGTTTAGCTGGAAATCCTATTTGTACAAGTGAGCTATCCAGGCTTGGATGTCCATTCATAGGATGAGTTTTTATAAGTTATAACAAAGGGGAAGCTTTCAACAGCGTTAGTACATTTTGATTGCTTTTCTACCCCCCTTTGGGATAACTGTATCATGAAGAAAAGAGCTTGCTTCATTGAACAATCTAACAAGAAAAATCTTTCTCACAAATAATGGTATCTGCAGAATAGATTTGCGTCTCAATACTCCCTCTGTATGAACAATACATGTATACTGGCTTATGAAACCTATTATAAATAAGCTGTAAATCTGTCAGTCAATGTAAGAAGACCATTGGGGAGTATAAAATCAGAGATAAAATCATGTACTTTTCTTAGTATCTCAGAAGTGAATTGACTGCAATGTAGTCAAATGCAATTTAAAATAATGTTAACCTAACTGGTTATTGTTCCTACTGACTAGTCTTCATTTTGACAGAAATGTAATAGTCTTACCATTTTAAACAAAATGTCTAATAGCCAGCTCCACCGTTATCAATATTGTCACTGATTAGTCAAAACATAATACAAAAATACAAGCAATCGCGTATACATGATCTAATCCTTTTAATATGAATGAGCTTATTTCATTTTTTTTTTTTTTTCTTCTCTGAAAAATGTAACTATCCATGAATTCAGAAAATCTTAGAAGTTGACAAAACAACTTTTTTCTTCCAAACCAACTGTAGTAAAAACCTTTGCCAGGATAGAGACTGCAGTACCGAAGACCCAGATTTTAATTTCAGATGGTGACCATGACTATACAGGTACACTTAAAAAATGAAATGAAATGAAATGAAATGAAATGAAATGAAATGAAATGAAATGAAATAAAATAAAATAAAATAAAATAAAATAAAATAAAATAAAATAAAATAAAATAAAATAAAATAAAATAAAATAAAATAAAATAAAATAAAATAAAATATTTTTTACTGGACAGGAGAAAGTAAGAAAATCCTATATTACTCACATTGGATTTGTGATTAGGATGCTTCTTGATATGATGCATGATAAAAGCATGCCATCATCTCAATTATCCTGAGAAACTGCTTTTAGGATAACCTGTTTCTGCTACTTTTTCATCTTGCATAGTTTTCCCCTCAGTCTGAGATCCTACCAGAATAAACAACTGTGAACAAAGGTGGCCCATCTGCAGCCCAGTACAAAGGCCTGTGCTCAGTCTGACCTGACAATATCATCAAAAGGCATCAGGGAGTAACTAAGGGAGAGGATACAGAGATTATCTGGAGATTATCTGCAGTTTCCAGTGCATAAAGAGCAAATGCATACAAGGTCTCTTATCTTCCTACTTCTACTTCACCACCTCAGGCAACCTCATACACCCAAGTCTTGGCCTACACTCCCAACAGAAAGATGATAGCTGTCAATTTTGCACTTCAGCTGCACTACCTGCAGTTGCCTCAGCCTTCAGAGAAGTCTCCCGGCTTCAGAGAAGCTTCACAAGCCTCTTCCAGTTCTGGCCTCTCAGGTGTCCAGCGCAACTGTAGTAGGAGCTGAAACCAAGGATAATGCTATAAAATGTCCATTTTTCCTACCCTTCCTTGCAGGTCTTGGAGTGTGCCTAGGAGACAAGTTTTACTTACACCAGTGCACATTAGAGCAGGGAACAGGGCTGTGCTATGTGAGTCATTGTCCATGCAACATGCAGCTTGCTCTGACTGCTCTAGCACATAGATAGCACTGTTTGCTGCCATTGTGATTTTGTGTTGTTAGAGTGGACATTAGTAGCCATCGGGAGCACAGAAAGTGGTTGTGTATTAGGAAGCAGCATCTCTCATCTGGAAAGGCTTCAGCATGCATGTATACACAACCAGACACGGGTTTATGGCTCTCAGGATACCATATAACTTTCTCTCACCAGCCCAACAATTGTATTTTTTATTAGAGCACAAAACAGATTGCTCCTTTGACGTACCCAAGTAGGCAGAAGCCTCAACTAGCAAAAGCAGACTCCTAGTTATAAATGGCACAGATGAGGATAGGATCCTGCCATGTCCTAGCAGTCTTCCTCTGTCTGCTGTCAGCTTGTTGTCAGGGTAGCCAGGGCTTGGCCGGGTGTGTTGCCAGGGAAGTTGGATGTGTCTGTGCAGGAGCCGGCACAGGTTCCTTGTTTGTAAGGCAGGCTTGGAATACATCAAGGGAAAAGTGAGAGTCAGTGCATCAGTGTACTTACTTCTCTGAATCATCCTTCCCCAACTTTTTCCTGAGGATGTTAATTGTTTGTCAGACAGAGGAGATGCCTGGCACCAGATACCGAAGTGGCAGTGGCTGCAGTGTACATAGCTGCATGTACACTGGCAATGAACCACCTGCCCCACTGGCAGGAGGAGAGCTGAGCTGTATCTCATGGTGGCTGCAAAAATCAGCAAAAGCCAATAGTGCTTGTCTACAGGGAATCTGAGGGAAAGGTAGGCGAGCTTCAAACCATACAGTATATTGATCTATGTGAAATAAAATTTGCGAATCTACACATGGATTAACTGCATATGACTTCAGCAGAATTAGAAGAACAGAAACTTGGAGAAAAAGCAGATTTAGCTTTGAACATTTACATGAAGCCTGTCTAGCACAGAAAGGACATACTGTGCCACAATAAAGGTCTAGTCAGGATTCCTGTGTGTGACAATGTATAATAGCAAATACATATGAAAAAAGGCAAGTTTACAGATGTTTTCTCCTGGGATTTACTGATTCAGGAATTTCCTGAGCCACACTATTGAATTTAATATACAGGGCTATTGCTGTCATTCTTGAATTTGATTATGTAGCATCTTTTGATCCTCTTTATATGTATGGGATCAAATTTGCTTGTTTGCTGAGAACCTGCTGTGGCAGGGAAAGTAATTATACTCAATATGAAAAAAATATTCCTTTTTACCTTACAGTTTCTATTATAAAATTATTCTCTACCACAAGTCATTCTAAAAGGCCACTAACTCATATTTAAATTTATGTACTGTATTTTTGAAAGGCACAGTGGTCATTTTAAAATTGATACTTCAGTCTATCTTAATTTACATTTCAGTAAACTGTACATAGGGTGAAACCAAAGGTGGAATTTCAGACATTTTCTGCTTCCACTGAAGTTCATGGGCAGTTTATTTCTCAGCTGAAGCACGTAAAACTCTATATTTGGACATAAGGGTGTACACTATATTGCATTCCATTAGGCCACACTTTACTCCAGGTCCAGGAACTGAATGGGGAAGGTCAAGCAGTACGGGACCTGAAATAATAAGCTGTTTCAAGAAAAAGTACATGGGAAACTATTGCACACCCAAGCATTCCCACCAGCAAATACCTTTCCCATCTAAGACTTCAGGTAGAATTCTTCTGGGATTGCTGGGCCATTGCACCGTGGTTTGAACTACAACACAGACAATGAATGTTCCATATGTTTGTCTCCATTTCTCATGCATAGATGTTCTCATCACACAGTCATAGTACACTAAGGCCAGAAGTGCCAGATGTACTGCATGTGTATGATCTCGTTGCATCACTCTGTCACACACATTTGTGCTGCAAGCAGTAGCTTGGCATACTAAACAAGATCAAGACCACTGTGTGGCATGTTTTACAGATACTATCACATGTCCAGTCAGGTGGGATGATCTGCAATAATCTACACAGATCTGTCCAGGTAAACTCTTACATGCAGTAAAACATGTTATCAATTTTTTCTGGGGTGATGTTTTGTTTTGTTTTCTCCACTATAAAATAATTAGACTTTTTAGGGTTTTATTTTTTTTTTTTTTTTTTTTTTTTTAGGAATTAGGAAAGTAGTGCAGTTTCTTCTGGGTACCTGAAGAGAAGAAAACAGTTGATTCTATTAATTTTCATCCTCCTTCTGTATGCCTTTCCCCTGCATGTGAAATGATGCTTAGAGAAATTCTGATAAGAATACCATATGTATACATATGGAATATAATATATACTCTCTTCTTTCATTTTAATTTATAAAAACTTTTATTTAATTAAAGCTACTCTTCAGGAAATTTCCCAGCTTGAACAAAATATTGAAAAAAATATCCCCCCAAACCCTATATCCTTAGAATTACCTTATCCTTTGATATTTACATGACATTACAAAGTATTAAGAGTTTGACCAGTAGAATTCTGTGCAATCTGCTGTCTTTTGTTTCACTTTTTTTTTTTTTAACTTTGGTTTGTTTATTAGTCAATTTGATTTTGCTTTGCTTTGGACAAGCCCTAACATTTTTCTGCAAAAGACTCTATCTGGATTGATTAATGGAAAGATGCAATACCAGCACCTTATGCTGGACTTGCAAACTGATTTTCACTTATGATTATACTCACAACTGATGTATTCACAACTGATTATAATTGGCAAGTATACTTCAGTAATATTATTTTCATTTCGTAAGCCTGCTTCCCATAAACCCAAATTAGTGGATTCTTTCCCTTAAAACTCTGTCTTTTGTGTCATTAAACAAAGCTTTATTTTGCATACTACAAATCAGAGTGCTTGCTTTACCGTCTCTTTTTCTATGTGCCTGTATATTGAAGTGTAAAATGGTAAAATAATTCTAAAGTATTTCAGAATTAAAGCCTGTATTCCTTCCTTTTTCTTTTGGGTGTGTTTACATATGCATACATTGTTCTAATTTTATCCTGAAATAATACGGCAAGGCATAAAACTCTTTGGTTTAAATTATTTCTCCTGTGTGCAGTTATAAGTAGGTTAAAATGATATACACTATTCTTTAAGACCTGGGATTGCCAAGTCATCCAAAAATCTGTCAAACTGTTATGTCAGATACCAGGGAGGGTTTTGGTTGCATTTTGCTTGTTTTTGTATGAGAATTCCAGGAGGCTGTAGAAGATATGGTACCACTAAACTACTTGCTAATTTCTTCTAACCTTAAACTGGGACAACAACATAATACAGATACATCTCAATTATATATTTTCAATTAATCAAAAATCAATTAATGTGATTTAGGAAAAAAAAACCTGAGTACATTTTTTTTAGGTACAGCTCAGAAAAAATAAAAAAAAATGAAAATCTAGAAGAGATTTTCCACCAATATACATATATGATAATTTAAAGAATACTTTAGTGTCTATAAAGTAGATTGAACTATGATTATGATGATAATATTAAATAATTTATTACTTACTATTGCCTTCTTAGTTAACCTCTTATTAACATCTAAGCAGTCAAAGGTCATTAAGGAAACTGCAGATCAGTTTGGTCTTGCTACATCTAACAGTTGTAGTGTAATTATGCAATGTATGACAAAGTTACATTTATAAAATGACACATAGGTTATCATGAAGTACACCCAAGGAACCTACTAAATCTTAGCAATTGGTTAGGGCCATGGACAATATTTTTTGAGCAAAACACACAGACATAATATAATGGAAAACAAAAAGTTGAAATACATGAAAACACTGTTGGATTATAAATCAACTGCAAACAAGAACAGACTTGCTTTTTATTTCTGGTTAATTCTGCTGGAACATCTACTCAGAATGTAACTCAGATCTCTCAAATACTAAAATTGACTACAACTTACACCTAGATGACTTTGATCAAAGTTCTAGGCAATAAGGGCTGGTTTTCATAGAGGAAATAGAGTTGGGGGAAACAGACAGGTGTCTTATTGATCTTACACAATGTGAAAGGGAGGAATATTGACTGGAGTGTCAATGGAACTAGTCATTGCAGATAGTCACAAAGTCTATGATAGAAGATCACATAGAAGGTCAGTTGCAGTTGTCATCATTTATTAAACCATATTGATGAAATATTTTCTAGATGACACCTACTACCTTAGCACTATCTGATAATATTCTATTGTGTGTCCAGCATATCTGCTTCCTATTTGTTTCAAAAGTACTTTAACTAAAAACAAGATCAGTAACTAACTTGCATATAAAACTGCATTAAATAAGAATGTTAAGTATTTTAGTATTTAAATACTTAATACTTTTAGTATTTAAATACTAAAATACTTATTGTTAAGTATTTTAAGTATCTGTAGGAAAATTATTTTCAAAATACTCTGCTGGTGTACGTTATTCTATTGTAAAGCTTAACAGTCGCTAAATTAGAACTAAACTGAAATTTGGAAGCCATGTGACCAGTCATAACAAACTACATAAAATGTCATATGCACTTGATATCTGTCTTATAACATGATCTACCATAGGCACAAACAATGGGCACAAACTGGAACACAGGATATTCCACCTAAGTATCAGGAAGCACTTTACTGTGTGGATGACAGAGCACTAGTATAGGTTGTCCAGAGAGGTTGCGAAATCTTCCTCCTTGGAAATCTTCAAAACACGACTGGACATTGTCTTGGACAACCTGCATTATATGTCATTGACCGAGCAGTGGAATTGGACCAGTGTTGAGGGATTTTTGAAACAGCAAAGATCCCATGGCTTGCTGTAGCTGAGCAAACCAAGCTACCAGGACAACTATGAGAAGTTCCCGTGGCAGTGTTCCCACATCACCCAAATGAGGAATTTAGAAAAATAGTGTTGCCACTACTGTGGCAACTCCAAGGACGAGATACGTGACTACTAATCACAAGGGGGTTGTTTTCTTGCAGGTGGGGTTGTTTTCTTGCAGTTGTTTGTCTGAGTGCTTTTGACCAATAATCTTGTGTGAGACACTATCCGTCTCTGTTAAGTTTGCTATAAAAGTCAGGCTATCCAGGTAATAAAGTAGAGCATGATCTGACCATACTAGTGTCTGTCATGTTTTCGGCCATTCTTCCTGCAACAGACCAGATGGTCCCCTACAACTTCAGCACTTCTGTGGTTCTGTGATTCTGTACTGGACAACTGAGAGATCTGATATGATCCTAGTTGCTTGGGTATTCCAATACCTGGACTGCCCAGAAAAGCATCAGAAATTGAAAATAATAATGTAAGCTCATTTGTCTAAATGTTTATGACATTTTTTTCCTTTATGAGGCTCTGCGACAATCCTTTTTCTGAAGCATTACAGAATCACAGAATGTTAGGGATTGGAAGGAACCTTGAAAGATCCTCTAGTCCTATCCCCCTGCCAGAGCAGGAACACCTAAATCATGTCACACAGGAATGTGTCCAGGTGAGTTTTGAAAGTCTCCAGAGAAGGAGACTTTACAACCCCCCCGGGCAGCCTGTTCCAGTGCTCTGTCACCCTTACCATAAAAAAGTTTTGTCTCATAGTTAAGCAGAACCTCCTGCATTCCAGCTTACACCCGTTGCCCCTTGTCAATGATGACATCATTGAATGTCACCAAGAAGAGCCTGGCTCCATCCTCCTGACATTCACCCTTTACATATTTAAAAATGTCAATAAGATCACCCCTCAGTCTCCTCAGTCTCCTCTTCTCCAAGCTAAAGAGACACAGCTCCCTCAGCCTTTCCTCATAAGGGAGATGCTCCACTCCCTTAATCATCCTCGTGGCTCTGCGCTGGACTCTCTCAAGCAGTTCCCTGTCCTTCTTGAACTGAGGGGCCCAGAATGGGACACAATATTCTAGGTGTGGTCTCACCAGGGCAGAATAGAGGGGTAGGAGAACCCCTCTCAACCTACTAAGCACACCCCTTCTGATACACCTCAGGATGCCATTGGCATTCTTGGCCACAAGGGCACAGTGCTGGCTCATGGACATCCAGCTGTCTGCCAGGACCCTCAGGTTCCTCTCCCCTTCACTGCTCTCCAGCAGGGCAATTCCCAACTTATAATGGTGTCTGGGGTTGTTCTTGCCCAGATGCTGGACTCTACACTTGCCTTCATTGTATTTCATTGTCTCCCCACCCAGTTCTTCAACCTGTGCCACTGGATGGCAGCACAGCCTTCAGGCGTGTCAGCCACTCCTCCCAGTTTAGTGTCATCAGCAAACTTGCTGATGGTGCGCTCCATTCCCTCATCCAAGTCATTGATGAATATATTGAATAACACTGGTCCCAGTACCAATCCTTGAGGGACTCCACTAGATACGGGACTCCAACTTGACTCCATCCCATTAATCACAACCCTCTGGCTTCTTCCCTTCAGCTAGTTTACAGCCCACCTCACTACCTGATCATCCAGACCACACATCCTCAGTTTAGCTGCGAGGATGCTGTGGGAGACAGTGTTTATATTTTTATTTCACAAAGCTTTATTCTCTGTCATTATGTCATTCCTTACAGGTAAGAAGGTAATTTGGGTAATCTTCAGATTTGGGTTGTCTCCTCTCCTCAGCATTGTAATAACATAATTGATGGAGTGCTTTATAGGATTATTCATTACTCTATAAAGGTCAATGGATATTCATGGATATTCTTTTTTTTTTTTTTTTCTTTCATTTCTTTCTTCTCAGATTCACCAATAATAATTTCTATCTGTCTCTTTATGTTCAGCTTTTGGGAGCAGTAGTGTCTTTTTCTTTTCATTTGCAAAAACATTTATCAGTAAAACTAATTGTTAAGATATTGAGATGTAAGAAAAGCAGCATCCAAAAGAAAACTCACCATCCAAAGTTGAACAGTGGGTAAATGAATTAAACTTCTTAATAAGTGATTGTTGCTAATGCAGATTTTTGGGTCTATGCATAGTTAGTCATTTCATGGTAGTGTAAATTCACAATAACTCCACTGAAACCCTAGGGCTGCATTTCTACAGGACTCTGGGAAGGATTCCATTGATTTTATTTTTTTTTTCTGGTGAACAGCATTGTCTCACCACTTATTCTTTCTGTTGTTGTTGTTGTTGTTGTTTTGTTTTGTTTGTTTGTTTTGCCACCATGTACCATCTTATTGTAAAAATGTGATACAAGTAATTTTTTTTATTTATTTATTTTAAGAATGTAAAAATTATACTCTTTGCATCAGGAGACCTTAAAAACATTAGATATGACTTCACTGTATTGTCTAGGATACATTGTCTGAACATTTGCAATGATGCAAGTGAGATTGTGTTCAGGCTTGTAATTAGATTGGACTGATATTTCTGCTCATATATATCAGTTAATCTGTACACAATCTAATTTTTTCTATTATTTTAACTACCGTAAGATTAAAGCTATGTTAAAAAAAAAAAAAGACTGATAACATAGCTTTTTTTTTTTTTTTTTTTTTTTTATGATGTTCATTGACAAAGCTTCTTAGTGTAAATTTTGCTGATAATGCTGTATTGTCCTTTTACAGTATGTCTGAGCAATTGAAATCAGGTGTTATTCTTTTTTCTTAATTGAATAAAGATGCTTGTGTAGTCAGTGAAATTTAGATTGTTTCAGTGTCAACAGATACCCTGACAATTCTGGTAGTCAACCCTATGTCTAAATGTAGACTGATAAATTTTCTATAGTCTACAATCTCCTATCACAGTAATGTCTCTGTGTTTGCAACCATGTATAGATCAGTGGATTTCTGACTGGAGAGGATTAATTTTATGTTGAGCTCGTGTTTCTAAATCTACACGTTGAAGTATATGTTTAAGAGGGAGGTTATAAATCAACATTGTGAAAACATTTTTTTTCAATAAAATATAAGAAAAATGCATATAAAGAGCATCAGAAAACCTAAAAGGTCCAAGAAGCTATTATACATACATACATCTTGCATACGTATGTGTGTGTATGTGTGTGCGTGTACACATACAAAAAAAACAGTGTGAGGGTATTCCTTTTATTCTTAAGCATCTACCTGGAAGCTACAATACAAACACTGGTCTTGCTTACACACAAAAGAAAAAAGAGCAATCATCTTAGCAAAAAAAAATAAAAAAGATGACACCAACCTTATAGCAGACATAAGAACATAAGGTAGTTTGGTTCTAAGCTTGCTGTAATAATGTAATAATGTTTAAAATTATTTGTTTTATATGGCAGTAAGTAGGCAGCAGAATGAAATGGATTAGGAATACTAGAAATTAAATAACAGAATGAAATTAATCAGATAAAAGAGAATCAAGAAAGAACTTATTTGCCTAAATCTTCTTTTGCTGCCAGCATGTTTAAAACCAATTTAAATGGATTATCTGAATCATCTACTGAGAAATGATACACTGAAATTTCTGGTATTGCCAGTGTATTGAGGACTGCTAAAGCTGAGTCACTAAACTCTTAATAACTTGTTAGAAAAGGCACTGTACATTAAGGATTCCAGTGTGGAGTTGTGCTGAAGATGAAGCTTCTAGTGATCAGATATTAGGGTTTCTGGAAGACCAGATGACATCTGCGAAAAAACAATCCCAATGAATAGGGACAGACTTGAAATTATTAAAATCCTACAAAAAGGAGAGGCTTCAGCGGACTCTTGTTACTTGTGTTTCCTTCAAAAGGGTTAAAATAAAAATATAGATTGTTGTAGTAATGCAGGAGTAAGTAAATCCATACTGTGTTTATTAGGATCTGCAAAAGAAATGTGATTCATTGTAGTAAGTCTCCATATGTGGCTTTGGAAGCCAGAACTGAACCTTGTAGGAGCTTGAATCTTCCTTTATGAAGAATTTGTAACAACAATTCAGTGCTGGTCTGTAAGGAAGAATGTTACTATAAGGTGTCTTAAAAAAAAATCTTGCTTTTAGGATATATGGGAGAGCCATGTGTATAATGGGCAGTAGAACTTCAGTGGTAATTCTAGACTATTCAACAGAGTTATGGGTGTACAGCAGATGAGCAATCTGTCTAAAGAAGGAGGGCACAGAAATAAGCTCAGTTTTCAATCTATTTGGCAGGTAGTCTTGAGCAGTGATTACTTTTAAAGGCTTCCAGTAAAAGTGGATAAATTAAGTACAGAAAAATGACTCAGAAATCAATGAGAAAGTTATCCAAGCCAACAGTATTACCTGTGGACTCCCTCACAGCATTCAGTAATTTTTACACCATTAAGTCCTATGTCAAAAATCCTTTTCTGTGCTGACCTTCGTTAGAAGATTTTTCAAGGGCTGAGGATGCTCTTTCACCAAGGAAGCCTACTACTTTTAAAAAAATTACTAATTCATTAATGAGTAAAATTCATCTAAAAAATGAATATTAAAGCAGCATATTGTCAAGGCATTTTAGTGTCTGATACTGGACAGTTTCAAAAACAGTTCAGTATCTACATAGAAGTGTTGCTCAGGTACCTTCAGCCTTGAAGTAAATGGGAAGTTGATCATTTCCCATTTGATTGAGAAGTTTGATTAAAAATTGATCACCAGATACATTTGGATAGCAAAATTTATTCATAAAATAAACTCATGGTGCATGTTATCATCAGAAAACGGTGTTTTACGTGAAGAAGGTCAAATAGTTTTACGTGAAGAAGGTCAAGCTCTGAAGCAGATCACTGCTCCTTGAACTTCGGACTACTATCACAACCCAAACTGTCTTTTATCTCAAACATTTATCTCAAAACTTACCTTGTATTCTGCAATGTTGAAACTTTAGCATACAGAACAGGTGCCAACTGTACAACATCATGAACTGCATTATGCATTTTCTACATCTGCTTACCCCCTATTCTGAAACATTTTCTTCAAAGTTCTAACCAGATTGACTAATCAATCATCAGATTGACTAATCAATAATTGGCCTATCTGAAAACCAAAGTAAAATTAACCAAATTACATACATTTCACTGTTAACTGCTTCTCTATTCATAAATAAAATGAATATTGTGGGTTTTTAAGTGATGGCAATATATTTGATATTTGCTTGAATCAGAGACTGAACTATTTTTAGTCCAACAATAAAACTTCAGTCTTCTGCCGTGCTGTAATGCAAATGCTCACAGTGCCATTTCTATGCATATTGGACTGAAACATTTCTAGAGAAAATTTAGTGTTACCAACCACTGTCTGTCACACAATTATCACACATTAAAATGCAAACCTCATGACTTTTCTATGAATCACTGTTCCTAAAGAAAGCTATGGGATTATGTATGTATCTTTTTTGTTGTTGTTGTTTGTTTTTTTTTTTTTTTTTTTTTTTTTGCTTTACATCAAGCACAAACATAAATAATCATTATTGTGTAGCTAAATTACAGCCGAAACTAGCAGTGTACCAAAATCACAGGGCTTTAATCATGGGTACTGTTTCTTGGCAAGGAATAGCATAATGTTGAGCTATCTTACTACAGCATGGTAGAATACCCAACAATGAAGATAGAAAGAACTGAGTTAATGTTCTTTTACATCACTGATATAATAAGCATGAGTCAGTACAATACAAGGGCATATTAGATATTAAAAAGGTATTGCTCTTGCACATAAGATTGTGCCGTTTGGGAAATGACTGTATTGATGGTAGTGGGATAGTATTCGCTGAAATAAATAAAGTACACAACTAAATCATTCCTTGGCAAAGCATAGCAGAAATAAGTGCTTTCAGCCAGCACTAATCGCTCTGTTACAGGCTACTCTTCCTTCTGTTACTCTGAAAATCAATTATTAAACTGTCCACCTGATACAGCAGTGGAAATGACATCACATATAATTGAACTAAGAGCTTTTGACTGCTTAAGCAGTGAAGAATTTCACTATCTTTCACTGTCAGTTGATTGAGCCCTGCAACTACAGTCAATTCAGCTGTCATGTCTCATCTGCTCAAAAGACAAAACTTTGAAGTGTTATATTGCCTGGGGAATGGGATGCAAGTACTTGCCCACACATGTGTGTGAAGGTTACCCTTCAGCTATCTTACATTGGCAGAGCAACATTAATGTGGCTGCAAATTACCTGTAACTCCTCACTGGATACTCTTGTTTCCTCACCAGGACTAAGTACATTTTCTTTCTTAGTCCAGGCATCCCAGTAGGAATTATGCTGGGGTCACTCCAGCTGGAGGTGACAGCATTTGATACATTCCTAATGCTGGGTCTTCCCAGACCTGTAGGTTAATAGAGTACTACCCTGAACCTGACACCAGATTAACCTTTGCGGTCATAAAAAGAGGGGAGGCAGAAACCCCCATTTTCTCAGTGTACTGTGATCATCACCAGAGCAGCAGACAGTACATCTTTCTCGTTTTAAATTTTATTGCAAAATTATCTAGTTTTATTATTTTTCAATAGAACAGTGGGATTTTATTGTATCCTATTTGCAATTCACATGTTAATTGGTTTTCAAATTGCCTGTCATCAGAAGAATCTGCTTCTTTGCCAGAACTGTTGATTTGAGTTCAGTCTAAGGCCAGTGCCTTGCTGAGCTGTACTTACCAGTTTCTTTTCCATAGCTCTTTCTTTTCCCAGTATCCTAGCAAAGCCCTCAGATTTTGCAGATGCACTTACTCCATCAGACATTTTACGATAGCTCTAATTAGCATCCATCTTTAACAATCTGCAATTTTCTGCAATTACCTCTATCTCTCAGTTTTAACAGATATTAAATTGTTCCTATGAAAGTGCACTTTCAACAGAAACTAGCAATAACAGTAGTCCTGATAACAGCAGACCCCAAAATGCGCAGTGGCAAGGTTTTTTAATTAAATGCTGCAATAATGAGTGTATGATTAAGAAAAAAAAATGCAGTTTGTGGACCGAGAGAATACAACTGTTTATGTCAGAATTTAAATTCATCACTCATCTATTCCATAATACTTTTAGCTTTGTAACACATTAGTTGGCTCAGTAAATTTCACCTGTGAGCTGAAAAAATTTTTTTACCTGAAGAAGTGATTTATTAAAATCAAAGTAGTTTCTGTTACGGTGGTTAAATTCCCTAGAGATAGTCTCCTAGAAGTTGCTTGCTAATACCAAAAACACTTGAAAGGTTTCAGTCTTTTACAGGCATTAGTGATACTGCCTTATCCGCTCACCGAATGAGCTATGTTATACATAGGGCTTTGAATTACTGCAAATAATTCCCAAACTAATAATCCTAAAACTCTATTCTCAAGATCACAGGGAAGTAAAAAGGTTTGAATCAAATTACTTAGCTTCCTATAATTGATACTGTGGGCAAGTGGGGGAGGCTGTCAGGACTGCGGCCCACACCCAACAGAGAGCTGAGCATGTTGGCAGAGCAGGCCACCCACTCAGAAGGTATCATAGAATCCTTAAGGTTTGAAAAGACCTTCAAGATGATCTGCTCCAACCACCCCCCTACTACCAATGTCACCCACTAAACCATGTCCCTAAGCACCATGTCCAACCTTTCCTTAAATACCCTCAGGGATGGTGGCTCCACCATCTCCCTGGGCAACCTGTTCCAATGCCTGACTACTCTTTCTGAGAATAAATTTCTCCTAATCTCCAACCTAAACCTCCTTGGGCACAACTTGACACCATTCCCTCTAGTCCTAACACTAGTTACTTGCAAGAAGAGGCTGACCCCCAGCTCCTCACTTCCTTTCAGGTATTTGTAGAGAGCAATAAGGTCTCCCCTGAGCCTTCTCTTCTCCAGACTAAACAACCCCAGTTCCCTCAGCCACTCCTCATAGGACTCATGTTTCAGGCCCTTCACCAGCTTTGTAGCCTTTTTCTGGACACTCTCCAAGGCTTTGATGTCCTTCTTGTACTGAGGGGCCCCAAATCGAATACAGTACTCAAGTTGTGGCCTCACCACAGTAGAGTACAGGGGGACAATCACCTCCCTGGTCCTGCTGGCTGTTTGTGCCAATGGCCACACAACGCAGGAAGCACAGCACAGCCAGCAACTTAAAAGACGTGATTCTCCCAATGTATTTAGTGTTGGTGCAGCCTCATCTTGAATATCATGTGCTTCTGGTCTCCACAATATAAAAAGGATGTTAAGGTCTTTGAACCCAAGCTTTCAGATTTATACATATAGCCACAACTGTGTTTCTGATTACACTGAAGTCACTTTCATCACTGTTAACTGTTATTTCCTCCTCCTCCTCGTTTTGTCTTGTGGTTTTCCTGATATATTCTTCAGGGTTATTCTTAACTAAATAGTGCAATAGTGCTTACTAAAACAAGCACTATGGTCTTTTGAGGGTGTTTTGGGCTTACAGAATCACTTGTTCATATGTTTTCATCATATTTTTAATAGAAATTATAGAATATGAAATATTTTTGAACATGAATAATTTTAATTTTCACTTTTTTTTTTTTTTTTTTTTTTTTTTCCCTCTGTATATTGGTAGCTAAGTTTCTGTTCTTGCGGTGCTTGACATCTGTAGTTAGTGATCCATGAGTGAGCAGCCTCACTGATTGCAATAGAATAGCCCATCTTTGACAAGTATATGTGTAATCCGTTAACATTTGAGTCCAAGTATTTATATTTAGATTCTACATTAAAAGAAAAAGCACAAAAATGAAATTACTACTTTCTTTAGTCTGTATTCCCTGCGGCCTGAAGCAGTGCTATTTCACAGTCCATGCAATGAAAACATAACAACAGTGGTTCCTTAGGCACCGAACCTGCATATACACTCCAAGTTGCACAGCTGAATCATCATAGTTTTGAAATGAACTTCTCCATACATATATTCAACAAATTGAGGCACCAGAGTATTGTTTATAATGTGATTGGTACTTTTA
The DNA here is from genome assembly GCF_964035555.1 of Netta rufina. Lineage (NCBI taxonomy): Eukaryota > Metazoa > Chordata > Aves > Anseriformes > Anatidae > Netta > Netta rufina. Next base: position 74,592,508 of record NC_140124.1, on the reverse strand, counting down.
TACAGATGTATAAAAGTAGCAATATAATATTGGAATGTATCAAATTAGTCTGTATGTTCAGTCCTCATATTTCCTGTATCACCTAGGGAAAATCTTAGCTATGTTCCTTACAAATATTCTCCATAACTTTTCCATCTCTAAATGAGAAAATAGAGCTCTGCAGAAGTCTGAACAGAGTTTTAAAAAAGTCTCAAAGAGATGGGAATAGCTTTTGGTTTTGATCCTATCCTGCTAGATTGCAAATACAATTAATGGAAATAAAAAGTGTTTAAAGCCTATAGAGTAAACTAAGAGAAATCTTCCACTATAATTTGCATCGGTTTAAAGAGTAAGCAGGCTAAGAACATTTTTTTTTTCTGTCTTGTATTTTAATTGTGTACTAAAAATAAATTAGTTTATAATTTAAGGATAATACCATAATGGATTTTTCAGAGTAACAACCATTTAACATCCAATACACCAAATACTTTTAGAAAGGAAAAAAAAAAATACCAAAAATCTTTTGCACCCTGTTTGACTTTTCTTGAACAATCAAATGATAATCAGATAGTATTTATACTTTATTAAATGATTTTTTTCTCTTGTCAATCTTTCGGTGCTCATAAGCAATCTATTCCTTTATGGGGAAAATGTTGTTTGGATTGGTAGTATTTTTAATCTTTATTTTGTAAGCCAAGATTTTACCCTCTTGCACTAAATGATTTCCTTCAAAATGCAAAAATCTCTATATTCAGGTAATGGCTTTCTTTACTCTATACCACCTTATTTTCTGTAGAAAGCAACAGAACTTAAATACAGCATCTGCTTTATGCTGACTTAACTTGCATATAACCTGCTCCTGAATTTAAACACACAATTTTTTGAAAATCCTTTACATTCTGTTTTTGAAACTCCTGCACAACAAGATTAAACCCATATATTTTTATTTTCCTGTGGAAAACTGTGTATGGAAAATAAGATTCTACTTAAATATGTGCCCATATTTGTGCCAGTACTCAACTACAAATTTGTCTTTAAGGTTTGAGGACTAAGGTTTGTGGGAAGAAAAGAGGATATAGACATCATTTTAACATTCTTTATGTTTTTATATCTGTAGTATTTCAGAGAAAGAATTCAGTTGTATCTAGTCATCCCACTAAGTCTCCCCTCCATGTTGTTTTTGTTTTTGTTTTTGTTTTTGTTTTTGTTTTTGTAAGACTGGCAATGTGACACGTGACATAACTTCAGCATACAAATAACCACAGGGCTGCCCCACAAAACAAGTGATTGTGTAAGATCTGATGTTTACACTTTCTTTCTTTTTAGACAAAAATAATTCTTACGCAGATGGGTAGACCTGTGTCTTTCCCTCCTCAGTTTCTGATGGCTTCTTAAATCAAAGCAGCTAGTGGAACAACTTCATACAGAGTTAAACTTAGCTCAGTAATACTTGAATTCAACCTCACCAGCTTCTCTTCAGGAACTGCAAAACATGTGAGCTCGCAGAGAGTTACATTAAGAGTGAAATTTAAATGGCCTTCTGTTTACTAGCTCTGAAGTTTTGAGATACATTCCAGTCCTGGAAGACAGAAATCAGAGTTTATGACCACTCAGCTTGAGGTAAAGCTGTTTCTACAGCAGTATCTAGATGTTGCAAAAGGTATGGAGCCAAAACATGAAAAAAAAAAAAAAAGTATTAATAACAACAATAATAATCCTTAAATGCAGAGTTTCAAATGCAAATGCCCAAAGACTAAGGAAAGAAAACCTCATTCCAATTACTTGTTTAGGTTTGGCTGATACTACAGGAATACAACACCTGTAAATTTTTAGTAAAAAAAATATTTAATAGCCAGTCAGATGTAGAGATGTAATTACTTGCAGCTGAGTTCCAATACTGCCCCATATAGAACTGGAGAAAAGGAGGGGTTGATTTATTTATATATATATATATATATATTTCTGTACTTCATCTCTTTTATTAAATGCTAGTTTCAAATGGAAATAATTCGGGGACAATTTTAGAAAGAATGTTAACCTAAACCTTTTTATTTCTGGAGATGAAAAAGTATACAAATATCTTTCTATATATCTATTTTAACAATATATATAAAAACATACCTGAATGAATATCTAGTTATACTTTCTCATGAGAAAGACACCGACCTTTGTCTTTCTGTGTATTACCTGTAGAAAAGTAAATACTGACCTCTTCAGTGAATACTTATCTCTTTATCAGTAAAACACTCCACAGAAGACTGTATCGCTTTTATCAGCCAGCTAAATGTAGTATACAAATGTGGTATTAGCAGTATAGTATCTTGGGCAAACATCTGTATTATTGGTTTCAAATACCTATTTCATATTGCATATTTTTTTTTGTTTATGAAAGTCTGTTTAAAATGGTGTTTGAAAGGTGTATTTAAGTTGCAAAACGACTGTTCGGTGATATTTCTAGTAAAACCACTATTTTTTGAAAATTAATATTTTTAGAAAGTGTGTATATTACAGAAGTCCGTATTTGTGACTTGGGAGTTGTTTCCATATGCTGGTTCAAGGAAAACTCTGTTTTTTAGGTGGAATGCATTTGAAAATCTCAGGAGAGTTCTGCCATCATAATCTGTTTTTTCAACTGCTGAATATAAACAAACAAACCTGAAAACTATTGCTAAGACCTAAATTATAAACAAAATAAAGAACAGGTGTCCTTACATTTAGAATTAATTTTGAATTTGTAATAAATTATATCAAAACTTCCCACTTGCATAGAGACCCCAGCTAAAATCTTATCCTTTTGTAAACGTCTGTACATCCTGAAATTCATCAGAGCAGCTATTTCCTGGTTCTCTCAAGTCTCAAACACCTACATAACTAAATTGTGGTCTGTGATTGGTAAACCTCACTAAACTTACACTACTTCTAAAAAGCGTAATGTTGATATTCCTTCTATTTTAATTTTCCTTTTTTAAGAGTTAGTTATGTACACTTTGAAATGAAATTTCTTCATCTGTGTTTGTGGTGTTGCAATTTTGGTGAGACACATCTGTTTCTTCCAATTGGCAGAACACTAAATAGCTTACTTCTGTTCAGAAGTGACCTTCCTGGTTTACTACAAGGGGTCATTTTAGTCTAATGATTTGTATTCTTGCTTTTCTTTTACCATATTTTTATGTTAGTTATTTTTAGCTAGTCATCCACTTTTAAATTGCTTTGGAGGAAAACAGCTCTTCTCATAAAATTCAGTTCTTGAAATCTCTACTGTGGCTTGATTTCCTTCATTTAAAGAAATGAATCTTGATGATCTTTCCAAGTCTTGATTTTGTAATTAGCATCATCCTTTTTTATCATTTTTTCTTTACTTCTGTAGTGCCTGTATTTAACTTTCTTTCTAAATCAGCCCTCTGAATATCTCTGTTGTCAGAGATATTTGTATCTCATTCTTGGGGTCAAGCTCTGCAAACATGGTCTATTGCCTTCCAAGAATATTTGGTACCACAGACAAAGCTGTAAATGGTGTTGGGCTCTTACGCACTGTGGCAGTTTAGTAATTGAACACCTGGATGGTGAAGTGTGTTCTTTGGCTATGATTCTTAAAGAACTGTTGAGTTCTGTAGCATTTCATTATGATTAGATAGAAATCTTTGTCAGTGAGCTGGGTATTATGGCCAGCAATATTGACAGAGAGATATTCATATTACAAATGACAGCAGTTGTTCTTCACTGTTCAGTTTGGAAAATGGATATGAGATTTCCTTTTAAATAAACTGGAAGAAAGGAGAAGCTGTGATGATTAAAAGTAGCATTTCTAAGAATGAAACGTTCCTTTTAGAGTGGTCACTTGTCAAAGAAATATCAGTAGCATGAGTGTGGCATTCATGAAGTTTCTTTCTTATCTTATCGTATCTTTTTATTTATTTTATTTTATTTTATTTTATTTTATTTTATTTTATTTTATTTTATTTTATTTTATTTTATTTATTTTATTTTATTTTATTTTATTTTATTTTATTTTATTTTATTTTATTTTATTTTATTTTATTTTATTTTATTTTTTATGAGACAGGTTGTTTTGTTTTGTTTTATTTTGTTTTTATTCATAACTTGATCTTGAAATTCCCTTCCATGCTGTACCTGGGAAGTTTACCTGAATGGGGCTAATCAGCATTGTCGTGGTTTAACCCGACCGGCAGCTAAACACCACGCAGCCGTTCGCTCACCCTCCCCCCTCCCTCTCTGGGACGGGGGAGAGAAATGGAAAGTGAAGCCCGTGAGTTGAGATAAAGACAGTTTAATAAGACAGGAAAAAAAAATAACAAAAATAATAATAACAATAATAATAATGATGATACAACGGGGATAATACGAAAGTAATAATAGTATGTACAAACAAGTGATGCACAATGCAATTGCTCACCACCCGCTGACCGATGCCCAGCCTAACCCCGAGCAGTCCGGCCCCCTCCCCCCGGCTAGCCACCCCTATATATTGTTTAGCATGACGTCAGATGGTATGGAATACCCCTTTGGCTAGTTTGGGTCACCTGTCCTGGGTCTGTCCCCTCCCAGCTCTTACTGCACCCCCCAGCCTGCCCGTTGGCAGGACAGAGCAAAGGCTGAGATGTCCTTGGCTTAGTATAAGCACTGCTCTGCAACAATTAAAGCATCGGGGTGTTATCAGCACTCTTCTCATTCTAAGCCAAAACACAGCATTCCACCAGCTACTAGGAAGAAAATTAATTCTGTGCTAACTGAAACCAGGACAAGCATAAAGATGAAAAATGTTAAATTTTGTATAAGAGCTTTATATTTATTTATTTATTAATTCCCCATTGGTTGACTTAGCTAGGTAATGATTTTTCCAGAAGTGAAGTTTTATATTTATATTTATATATATATGTATATATATAAAAACACATATAGTCTCCTTTACACTTTAAAATCACATCAATATATTTTTAAAAACCTTTTATTAAATGTGAGAGAGGTCCTAATCATAAAATTGGCCTGATTTCTTTTCTGTGACCTGAGTAATTTTTCAGGCAAGTTAAAGTCCCTTGATATTTTTTTCACAATTCAAGTGCTGACATAATCTTAACTATAGCAGTGTGATCAGCAGTAGTGCTAATACAAAAATTTTAAAAAGACAGCATCAGTGTCAAGAAAACAGAAAAGCAATCGAAAAGCATACATCTGTACTTGTTTTTCCTGAAGGAATATCTAAGTTTTTGGGTGCGGCCAAAGTGCACTATTTTTCTTGAGATTTACTCTGCATAAAATAAACTGAAGTTTTCTTGTTTTCAGCATTTTTACCCAATTTCTACTTATAGCACAAAACATTAGCCTGAAAAATTATCACCTAGCAGCTCCAAATATGTTTCTAGCATTGTTTTATAGGTTTCTACTAATGGATATATGCCATCAAGACATACTGATGCAATTGTATATGTCTGTATGCGTATGTCTGCACATGCATTGTACAATTATGTTGCTAAGTGCATATCAGATTTTTGATTCAATGAGTAGTATAGAAATTTATATACACAAAGTGGACTTTTCTCCCAATTCTCTCCATCCCCCAAAAAGGTTAGGTCATTACCTCAACACATTGCAGTCCATGGCTATTTGTTCACTGTGAACAAGGTATTTTAGAATGACTTTCTGAGTCATTGATTTCACAGTAAATGAGGTATTTTAGAATGAATTTTTCTGAGTCATTGATTTTACTTCCTCCTACATTCTTAGCTTTTTCAGTTTTGAGATGAGAGAGTTCTCACCTACATTCTGACCTAAACCTGTATTATTTTGTAGCAGAATACCCAAATCTCAGGCAAAAACCATGCAGTAGCAAACACAGCAACATCCAACAGCACAGTGGTTTAAACCATGCAGAATTCTACCTTGCTGTGGGTAATCACAGTGGAAAGATTAGACTGGAATCTACTGGTTTCTTGGGAAGTTTGTCATGTGATGCATGTGTGTGCATGTAGTACTTTTAATCATCACTGGTTCCTCATGTTTCACCTTGTACTCTGATATTGTTCCCATGTTGGTATCTTGTGGAGAATATAGCAGAGTAGGTAGTAATGAGTAGGTATTTACTATGTATTCCAATTATAAGTTTAAAAAATATTTTAAAAGTGACTTGTGGATTGGGACAAGAAAGAATACCTGGAAAAGAAAAGAAAAAAAAAAGAAGGAAAGAGAAGGGAAGAGTAATTAAATCCTAAGATATTATCTAAGGGTAGATATGCTGCATAGAATGTGAAAGAATTAACACTCCAATGAAATTCAGCTTTAAATCATAGAATCATAGAATGGTTTGGGTTGGAAGGGACCTTAAAGACCATCTTGTTCCAGTCCCTGCCCCATGCAGGGACACCTCCCACCAGACCAGGCTGATCAAAGCCCCATCCAGCCTGGTCTTGAACACTTCAAGGGATGGGGCATCCACAGCTTCTCTGGGCAAAATGTTCTAGTAGAGAGTTCTTTAGAGAATTCTTTACTCCTCCTCTGAGTAAATAATTTCTTCCTAGTGCCTAATATAAATCTACCCTCCTTAAGTTTAAAACTGTTGCTCTTTGTCCTGTCATTCTGATAAAGAATCTCTCCCCATTTTTCTTCTAGAACCCCTTTCAGTAGTGGAAGACCTCAATAAATTCTCTCCGAAGCCTTCTTTTCTCCAGGCTGAACATCCCCAGTTAGAATCGTAGAATATCCCGAGTTGGAAGGGACCCATAAGGATCAATGAGTCCAACTCCTGGAACCACACAGGTCTACCCAAAATGTTAGACCATGTGACTAAGAGCCCAGTCCAAATGTTTCTTAAATGGAGACTGGCTTGGTGCAGTGACTACTTCCCTGGGGAGCCTGTTCCAGTGTGTGACAACCCTCTTGGTGAAGAACCTCTTCCTGATGTCTAGCCTAAACCTCCTCTGCCTCAGCTTGACACCATTCTTGTGGGTCCTATCACTGGTGATTAAGGAGAATAGGTCAGAGCCTGCCCCTCCACGCCCCCTTTCGAGGAGGCTGTAGACTGCAATGAGGTCTCCTCTCAGCCTCCTCTTCTCCAGTGTTAACAGGCCAAGTGACTTCAGCCGCTCCTCATATGTCTTCCTCTCTACTCCCTTTACCATCTTCATCACCCTCTTCTGGACACTCTCCAACACTTTAATGTCCTTCTTGTGCTGTGGTGCCCAGAACTGCACACAGTACTCTAGGTGAGGCCACACCAGCACAGAGTGGGACGATCACTCGACCGACTAGCAATACCGTGCTTGATGCACCCCAGGATATGGTTGGCCCTCCTGGCTGCTAGGGCACACTGCTGGCTCATATTCAACTTGCTGTCAACCACAGCCCCAGATCTCTCTCTGCAGGGCTGCTCTCCAGTGTCTTGTCGTCCAGTCTGTACGTATAGCCAGGGTTGCCCTGTCCAAGGTGCAGGACCCGGCACTTGCTGTTGTTAAACTTCTTGCGGTTGGTGATCGCCCAGCTCTCCAATCTGTCCAGATCTCTCTGCAAGGCCTTTCCACCCACAGGAGAGTCTACAACTCCTCCAAGTCTGGTCTCACTGGCAAATTTGCTCAAAACACCTTCTAGTCCTACATCCAAATTGTTTATAAAAACATTGAAGAAGACTGGCCCATTTTAGCCTTGGGCCTGATGTGGCCCCATTTACCACAACCTTTTCAGCCCTGCCTGTCAGCCAATTACTCACCCATAGTATGATGGTTTTGTTTATCTCTATGCTGGATATTTTGTCCAGTAGGATCCTATGGGGAACTGTGTCAAAAGCCTTGCTGAAGTCCAAAAAGATCACATCAGCTGGTTTCCCTTGATCGACTAGATGGGTGATCTTGTCATAAAAGGAAATCAAATTTGTTAGGCAGGACCTACCCCTCAAGAACCCATGTTGGCTGGGACCAGTGACTGCATTGTCCCCCAGGTGTGCTTCAGTAACTTCAAGGATCATCTTCTCCATAATTTTACCAGGCACTGACATGAGACTGACAGGCCTGCAATTGCTAGGGTCTTCTTTCTTGCTCTTCTTGAAAATTAGCACATTTGTGAGCTTCCAGTCTACTGGGACCTCTCCAGATTTCCCAAGATCATTGAAAAATAATTGAGAGAGGTCTCATGATGATGTCAGCCAGCTCTTTAAGCACCCTGGGATGAATCCCATCCAGACCCATGGACTTGTATGGATCCAGGTGGAGCAGCAAATCCCACACACATTCAGGGTCGGTTGGGAGTTTGTCATTCCCACTGTCATGGTCCTCCAGCTCAGGGCACCCTGGGTCCTGAAGCCCATCATCAGCATTGAAGACGGAGGCAAAGAAGGCATTAAACATCTCTGCTTTGCCTATGTCCTTGTCTGTGAGCTTACCTTCCCCATCAAGTAGCGGACCTATGTTTTCTTTGGTTCTCATTTTTCTGTTCTGTGGTGGTTTTACCGTGCTGGGCAGCTAAACCCCACAACCGCTCTCTCACTCCCCCTCCCTTAGATAAGGAGGGGGAGAAGTAAAGCAAAGAACAACTCACGGGTTGAGATAAGGATAATTTAATTAAAGGGAAATAATTATAATAATTAAATAAAGACTACCATGAACTAAACAATTTAACTAAGGGGAAATAAAAGGGAAAGGGGAAAAAGGGAGGAAAACAAACAAACAAAATAAATGAAAGCGATATGGAAGTGCAGAGGAAAGAAATTACTCTCTACTTCCCACAAATGAGCGATGATTGACCACGTCCTTGAAGCAAGGCCTCAACGCACACAGCCGGTGTTCGAGAGGAGGACCGACGTCTTCTCAACGAGAGCCCACCCCTCCCCTCTTCTTCCTGTTTCCACCTTTTATTGCTGAGTGTGACACCACATGGTATGGAATATCCCTTTGATTGGTTTAGGTCAGCTGCCCTAGTGATGTTTCTCTCCTCACTTTTTTGCCCACCCCCTAGGAGGGTTAGAGAAAGGCCCAATGCTGTGCCACTGCTGCTCAGCAGTAGACACAACACTGGTGTGATAACACTGCTGTTCCAGCTACAAGTACAGAGTACGGCACTGAATGGGCTGCTGCCGGGAAAGTTAACATTCCAGCCAGACCCAGTACAACCTCCACCCCTTATTCCATAACATTTGTGTCACACTCAGATCCCCATACTTTAGCATACAAGCATTCTCATCATTATCCCTTGTCGTTTAACAGGACAAGGATTTAACAGGACAGGATTAATAGGCAGATGTATCTTTTCATTCCATAGGTCTTTCTTGGAAAATGTTCATAAGAACTGTTGATGATTAGGTCTTCATCTGCCAAAGTGGCCACTCAAGGCAGGCGGAGTTGGATGTCTGGACACCAGCACCAGCTTAGCTCAAGTCCTTGTTGCACTGCCCGGCTCCTTGCAAAGTTGACCTGTCGTTGATCCTACAGCATCTTCCTACAACATATAACTTAGATTATAGATTAGTTTTCTCTCAATGTCAAATCTCCTTGAGGCACACACTTGATATCCCCATTCTTTTGCATGACCCACCAGGTATACCCTGGTCCTTGGGCGAAGACAATCCCACGAGTGGGTTTGCCTTTTCCCGAGGCAGGAGCAACCCACACTGCCTTCCCCATCCACCTTCCTATATGCACTACGGGAACCTTAGCTCCTCTCACAGTGTGTAGGGGTTTTGTTTCAGCAGGACCAGCACGGCTGTCAGACCCCCTATTGTTAACTAGCCAAGTGGCTTCTGGTAGATTTGTGTCCCATTGTTTCCACGTCCCAGCACCTAATGCTCGTAACATAGTCTTTAACAGTCCATTGTACCTCTCAACCTTCCCAGAGGCTTGTGGGTGGTAAGGGATGTGGTACACCCACTCAATACCATGCCTCTTTGCCCAGGAGGTAACAAGATTGTTTCGGAAATGACTCCCATTGTCAGACTCAATTCTCTCTGGTGTACCATGACGCCACAATACTTGTCTTTCCAGGCCCAAGATAGTGTTTCGGGCTGTGGCATGGTTTACCGGGTATGTTTCCAGCCACCCAGTAGTTGCTTCTACCATGGTGAGTATGTACCGTTTGCCTTGGCGAGTTTTTGGGAGTGGTCCGATATAGTCAATTTGCCAGGCCTCACCATATTGAAACCCTAACCATCTCCCCCTGTTCCAGGGAGATTTTACCTTCATGGCTTTCTTGATTGCAGCACAGGTCTCACACTCATGGGTAACCTGTGTGATGGCCTCAATGGTCAAGTCCACCCCTCGATCACGAGCCCATCTGTAAGTGGCATCTCTCCCCAGATGTCCTGATGTTTCATGGGCCCATCGAGCTACAAACAGCTCACCCTTACGTTCCCAGTCTAGGTCCACCTGAGCCACTTCAATTTTCGAAGCTCGATCCACTTCTTTGTTGTTCTTATGTTCTTCAGTAGTGCGACTCTTGGGCATGTGGGCATCTACATGACGTACTTTAACATCCAGGTTTTCTACCCGGGCAGCAATATCTTGCCACAGGGTAGCAGCCCAGATAGGCTTACCTCTGCGCTGCCAGTTGCTCTCTTTCCATTGCTGCAGCCACCCCCACAGAGCATTTGCCACCATCCATGAGTCAGTATAAAGATACAATACTGGCCAATTTTCTCTTTCGGCGATATCTAGGGCTAGTTGTATGGCTTTTACTTCTGCATACTGACTCGACTCACCTTCCCCTTCCATGGCTTCCACAACTCGTCGTATGGGATTCCACACAGCAGCTTTCCATTTCCGATGGCTCCCTATCACACGGCAGGATCCGTCAGTAAACAACGCATACTGCTTTCTGTCTTCTGGCAACTCATTGTATGGTGGTGCCTCTTCAGCACGGGTTACCTCTTCTGTTGGCACTCCGAAATCTCTGCCTTCCGGCCAGTCCATAATCTCTTCCAGGATTCCTGGGCGATTGGGTTTTCCCATTCGAGCCCGCTGTGTAATTAACGCTATCCACTTACTCCATGTAGCATCAGTTGCATGGTGTGTAGTGGGAATTTTCTCTTTGAACATCCAATGTAACACAGGTAGCCGCGGTGCCAAGAGGAGCTGTGCCTCTGTACCCACAACTTCTGAAGCGGCTCGAACACCCTCATATGCTGTGAGTATTTCCTTTTCAGTTGGGGTGTAATTGGCTTCTGATCCTCGATAGCCCCGACTCCAGAAGCCCAGAGGTCGACCTCGAGTTTCTTCTGGGGTTTTCTGCCAAAGGCTCCAGGTGAGCCCATGCTCCCCAGCTGCAGTGTACAGTATATTTTGCACAGCTGGTCCAGTACGGACAGGCCCAAGGGCTACTGCACGAGCTATTTCTTGTTTGATTTGTTCAAATGCCTGTTGTTGCTCAGGGCCCCACTCAAAATAGTTTCTCTTTCGAGTCACTCGATATAGAGGACTCACAAGCTGACTATAGCCTGGCACATGCATTCTCCAGAATCCCACGAGGCCTAGGAAAGCTTGCGTTTCCTTTTTGCTAGTTGGCGGAGACATTGCTGTTATTTTATTGATCACATCCATTGGAATATGGCGACGTCCATCCTGCCATTTTACCCCCAAGAACTGGATTTCCTGTGTAGGCCCCTTGACCTTGCTCTTTTTAATGGCAAAACCAGCTTTCAGGAGAATTTGGATTATTTTCTTCCCTTTCTCAAAAACTTCTTCTGCTGTGTTGCCCCACACGAGGATGTCGTCAATGTACTGAAGATGCTCAGGAGTTCCCCCTTGCTCCAGTGCAGACTGGATCAGTCCATGGCAAATGGTAGGGCTGTGTTTCCACCCCTGGGGCAGCCGATTCCAGGTGTATTGGATGCCCCTCCAAGTGAAAGCAAACTGCGGCCTGCATGCTGCTGCTAAAGGGATGGAGAAAAATGCATTAGCAATATCAATTGTGGCATACCACTTGGCTGCCTTTGACTCTAGTTCGTACTGAAGCTCTAGCATGTCTGGCACTGCAGCACTCAGTGGTGGCGTGACTTCATTCAGGCCTCGATAGTCCACTGTTAGCCTCCACTCGCCATTAGACTTTCGTACTGGCCATATAGGACTATTAAAGGGTGAGCGAGTCTTGCTGATTACTCCCTGACTCTCCAGTCGGTGAACCAACTCATGGATGGGAATCAGGGAGTCTCGGTTGGTGCGATATTGCCGTCGGTGCACCGTTGTGGTAGCAATTGGTACCTGTTGTTCTTCAACCTTCAGCAATCCTACAACAGAAGGGTCTTCTGAAAGGCCAGGCAGGGTAGACAGCTGCCTAATCTTCTCTGTGCTCAAAGCAGCTATGCCAAAAGCCCACCGGTATCCTTTTGGATCCTTGAAGTACCCTCTCTTGAGATAGTCTATGCCAAGGATGCACGGAGCCTCTGGGCCAGTCACAATGGGATGCTTTTGCCACTCATTCCCAGTTAGACTCACTTCAGCTTCCAGTACAGATAGTTGTTGGGATCCCCCTGTCACTCCAGAGATACAAGTGAGTTCTGTCCCTTGGTAGCCTGATGGCATTATGGTACATTGTGCGCCAGTGTCCACTAAAGCTTTGTATTCCTGTGGTTCTGATGTTCCAGGCCATCGGATCCACACAGTCCAATAAATCCGGTTATCCCTCTCCTCTACCTGGCCAGAGGCAGGGCCCCTCTAGTCCTGGCTGGAGCGTCTGCCACTTAATTCTTGCAAATGCACAAATTCTGGCAAATGAGAGGTAGAGGTCCCTTCATCGTGGTCAAGAATAACATCAGCTCTTCTACTGCCTCTGGGGTACTGCCCAATAGAAACTGGAGCAGCATTTCTCTTAGGAGCCCCTCTTCTTGCTGCTGTATTTCCTTTCAGTTCACGTACCCGAGCAGCTAGGGTTGAAGTAGGTACACCATCCCATTTCCTCATATCTTCCCCATGGTCACGCAGATAAAACCACAAGGTGCCACGTGGTGTACGTCTTGGGTACTCTCTCTCTTGAGCAGGCGAATGCTGATTCTTAGTGGCTGAAGTATCACTCTGTCTAGATGAGGGGGAATATACTTTCTCCACAAGCTTGTCAAGTCCTTTAGACAATTTCTCCACAGCTGAGACACAGGACTGTAGTGGAGCAGAGAGATTGTCTTCATATTTTTGAAGTTGGCAGGAGACATCATACATTGTTGGTCCCATCCCCTCATCCCAGTGAATTGCTGCCAGGGTACTGGCATGTGCTGCTGGTGCACTCCGCACAAATTTACGCCACATGGATGTTGTGCACTGGACTTCATCGGGGTCTTGAGGTGTCTGGGCATTGTCCAAATCACTATAAATCATCTCCCGCACAGCTAATTCCCGCAGATGTTGGAGACCTTTATCCACAGTGGTCCACTTGCCTATGTGATATACAATATCTTCCTTATGGGGATATCTTTCTTTGATAGCTGCCAGGAGTCGTCTCCAGAGGCTGAGGGCCTGTGCTCCTCTCCCGATTACTTTGTCGATTACCCTTTCTCTAGAGAGGGATCCCAGCTGCTTGGCTTCATTGCCTTCTAATTGTAGGCTACTGGCCCCAGCATCCCAGCATCGGAGCAGCCAAGTGAGGATGTGTTCACCTGGGCGTCGACCATAATCCTTTCGTATTTCTCGCATCTCACTCAGGGATAAGGATCGAGTGATTTCTGATTCCTTTATGATTTCCGTCTCGTCTTCCTGCTGTTTTTGTGATGGCTCTGCTTTAGAGGTGCCTGCCAATTCCCCTTCTCCCTCCTTCTTAGGAGAGCCTTCTTCCCTTACTAAACGAGCTGACCTCCGTTTCCATTGTTTTGACTTGACTATGGGGGCGACTGATACCATAGTTGGTTGGTCCTCTGGGTCAGCCACAGCATGTGTTACTTGGTCATCAGATTCAGAGACTTCCTCCCTCTCTTCAAGTTGCTGGATGATGTTAAACAGTGTTTGATAGGAATAAACCAGGACCCAGCACAATGCTGCAAGCTGTTGTTCTCCGGCATTATCAGGATCAGGACATACAACTCTCAAACATTCTACCAAGTTTTTAGGATTTAGCACTTGCTCAGGGGTGAAGTTCAAAACTATTGGAGGAGACACTCGTGACAGGTATCTGCTAACATCATCCCACACACCGTGCCACTCACCACGAGACTGTTTCGGGACAGATTCCCAAATAAGGTTTCTAAACAATCGACTAATCTTAGAGAGAAAATGAAACCTGTTATTCAGAATTAGAAATAGCAATACATGGGTTACAGATGGATCTTCAAAATACTCCCAAACTGTTGTAATTAGCCCACTGTGAAAGAAGGGAAAGGTACCATTCCTGATATTATTAATAAACTGGTGTCCAGATGAGAAAAGGAAGGCAGTGTAGTTCTGAATATTCTCTGAAAGATAGTTTCCATGGGACCCAAATGATAACAGCGCAGAGCCTGAATTCCAGAGTAAAACCAAGGTCAGTGCTTGGCAGCACAACGAATTAAAAAAAGTGAACACAGATTGTAGCACTTTGTCGGATCGGATATATAGGAGAAAGGAGAATATGACACGAATTGCATGACATATGAACAAAGCCATTATTATTAACAGGGCAAGGAACATGGTTACTAGCAAGCAAGTGTGTTAGTTGTATGCGTTTAATCAATTCTATTGTTATCTCAACCCTTCGAGCCCCACGTTGGGCGCCAAAAAGGACTGTGGTGGTTTTACCGTGCTGGGCAGCTAAACCCCACAACCGCTCTCTCACTCCCCCTCCCTTAGATAAGGAGGGGGAGAAGTAAAGCAAAGAACAACTCACGGGTTGAGATAAGGATAATTTAATTAAAGGGAAATAATTATAATAATTAAATAAAGACTACCATGAACTAAACAATTTAACTAAGGGGAAATAAAAGGGAAAGGGGAAAAAGGGAGGAAAACAAACAAACAAAATAAATGAAAGCGATATGGAAGTGCAGAGGAAAGAAATTACTCTCTACTTCCCACAAATGAGCGATGATTGACCACGTCCTTGAAGCAAGGCCTCAACGCACGCAGCCGGTGTTCGAGAGGAGGACCGACGTCTTCTCAACGAGAGCCCACCCCTCCCCTCTTCTTCCTGTTTCCACCTTTTATTGCTGAGTGTGACACCACATGGTATGGAATATCCCTTTGATTGGTTTAGGTCAGCTGCCCTAGTGATGTTTCTCTCCTCACTTTTTTGCCCACCCCCTAGGAGGGTTAGAGAAAGGCCCAATGCTGTGCCACTGCTGCTCAGCAGTAGACACAACACTGGTGTGATAACACTGCTGTTCCAGCTACAAGTACAGAGTACGGCACTGAATGGGCTGCTGCCGGGAAAGTTAACATTCCAGCCAGACCCAGTACATGTTCACATGTTTAAAAAAAAAAAACTTTTTATTGTCTCCCACAGACTTGGCCAGCTTCAACTCTAGTTGGGCTTTGGCCACATGAATTTTCTTCCTACAAACATGAACAGTGTTCCTGTATTCCTTCCACGTCTCCTGACCCTCCTTCCAGCAGCTGTACATTTTCTTTTTTCATCTAAGCTCCAGTAGAAGATCCCTGGTCAACCAGGCCAGCCTGCTGCTCTGCCTGTTTCACTTCCAATATTTTGGAATTGCTTGATCCTGTGCTTTTAGGAGGCAGTGCTTAAAGACTGACCAACACTTATGGACGCTAATGCCTTCAAAAGCGGTTTCCCAGGGGACCTTGCTGACTAGTTCCCTGAACAACCTGAAGTCTGCTTTCCCCATATCCAAAGTTTTTGGCTGAAGTTTTGGTGGCATATTTCCTCCTGTTGCCATAAATTCTAAACTCAACCACTTCATGGTCACTATGGCCAAGATGGCCCCCATGTGCCACATCCCCCACAAGACCCTCTCTGTTCTCCAGCAACAGGTCTAGGAGGACACCTTTCCTAGTTGGCTCCCTTAGCACCTGCACCAAGAATTTATCATCTAGGTGCTTTATGAACCTCCTGGACTTGCTCTTGTTGGCCATGTTGTGATCCCAGTTGACATCTGGCAAGTTGAAGTACCCCATAAGGACAAGGGGAATTGATCTTGAGGTATCTTTTAGTTCCTTTCTTCATAGGAGAGGTGCTCCAGCCCATTGATCATCTTCATTGCCCTCCTCTGGACACAGTCTAACACATCTATCTCTCTCTTGTGCTGGGGGTCCCAGAGCTGAACACAGTACTCTAGGTGTGGTCTTATGACAGTGGAGCGGGAGAATTGTCTCCTTCAGCCTGCTGGCCACATTTACTTTGATTTTGCTTTGGCCTTCCAGGCCTTCCAGGCTGCAAGCACAGACTGCCAACTCATGCTGAGTTTTTCATCCACCAATACCTCGGAGTCCTTCTCTGCAGGGCTGCTCTCAGGTCTCTCATCACCCAGCGTGTACTCATGTATGGGGTTGCCCTGACCCAGGTGCATCATAAAATGTTTATATTCTAATTCTGTGAGCCTGCCCAGCATGAATTAGATTCTGTTGGAATCCTGAAGACTCAGTCTGAGATGAGTGTACAGGTTGTTAATAAATTATCATACCTACTTTCTAATGTCTGGTGTTTGAATCTTTAGCAAATATTAGCGGAAGCAAAATTTCTATCAAAATAGTGATGAAAAAATTATGGTCTTCATGACAATCAGCTTTCCAGGGGAAATTCATATAAAAAGGCAAATGGCTTAAACAAAAAATTGAAATTGCTGAGATTAAGAAATAAATAATAAATAAATAATAAATAATAAAATGATTAATAAAACATACAATAAAACATCTGATTTCTGTGGCAACATTTTTCACATGCTGAGAGCATTAGAGATGTTTAATGCTTTCAAATGAAAGAGGAGTAAAATAAGGGAATTGGTATGTACATTACAATATTTATTATATCTTCTGGAAAACAACAAAGGAAAAAGTGCAATGGGGAGATTTTAAACCATGGTTTTGGAGACTATATCCATTTGCTGATGCAGGTTCTCAGACAATAATTGTAGGAATGAATGTGACTACTTTTGTGGTAAGTAACATTGTTATATATATATATATATATATATATATTTGTCTACATTCCATGTAAGCAAGTTGCAAGAGAAAGCTTATTTCTTCAATATCAGGGCTTCTAGTAACTTGGGTGAATATCTCTTGAGAAGATCTGTTCAGGCATATGATAGCATGAAAATAATAGTTAAACTTTATTTGGAATAGAACTATTAAAAGCTGAAATATCCAGAAGCTGCAGCTTCTGCAGCTGTGTGGTCAGATCAGACAGATCTCACTGGGAATAATGAAAAGAATATTTTAGATGTACAACTAATTCAGGTCTCTGAAAAGA
This sequence comes from Netta rufina, assembly GCF_964035555.1. NCBI lineage: Eukaryota > Metazoa > Chordata > Aves > Anseriformes > Anatidae > Netta > Netta rufina. The sequence goes on along the minus strand of NC_140124.1, from coordinate 74,575,213 downwards.
AGAATGTATATGTCAGAACTCTTCCCCTGCTCCTCTTGTTTATATTTCACTGTGAGGTCAATTCCACCCAATGGAGTTGACACTAGTTGATATGGACAGCCAAATGCTGGTCTCAGTGATTAGCACTGTGTTACCTACTACTCTAAAGTGTCAGTTCACATTTATTATTACTGTTTCACAGGATTGTACAGTTTATCTTCCTCATGGGTGTGTATTCAAAGAAGGGTAAATTGCATACCTGTAACTTTAAACATAAAATTTATTACTTTGTTCCTCTTCAGTGTTTAGACTGACAAATCTCCCATCTTCTGAAATGTAAATTTCACTCTAACTACCACAGAAGGCCAAAAACAAAATGTAGACTTTAGAAAAAGATTGTTACAGCTGAAAATCTAATGTCATCTTTTTTGTCACTCTTTCATCCCTCACCCCCAAATTATTTTTCTTTTTTTGATTTAGTAGCTGACCTTTATTTTATTAACACCTTCTTGCCTGTCATGCTGCGTCCTTTATCTTTCCTTTATACAATAATATTGTGTTAAATCTCAATCCACCTTTATACATTTCTTGAAATCAAAATCCTTTCACTTTACAAGGCAGAAAGAGCTTTTACTGTTTGAGAAAGTGGAAAGTATATTACATTGTTCTCAAGAAATTTAAAATATCTATGTTTTCAATACAATTGTATCTTCTGGTTAGAAGCTTGAACAGTGGAACTCTACTTCTCTTTAATGATTAAAGTTCAAAATCAACCCTGAATCTTCTTTCTTGACATATAAACCCATAACATCATCATTAATACAGATAACAGTTGTTCTCTGGTATTATGTAACATTTCTTATCTCCTAGTTGTCTTGCATTGTCTAATATACTAAAATAAGCTGTTTTACTTTCTGTCTAGGATTTTATTTGTGTGTCTTTTAATCTTCAAAGAGAAATGCTACTAAGAAACTATATGAAGCAACATCTGGCTGTACATGTTATAGTACTGGTGTACTAGTCAACAGAAAACTATTGGAAGGAAGACATTCCATCTGTGACATAATGTAATATGAAAAGACGAAAAGAACAAGAAATTCACAGTAAACAGTGTTGGTCATAAGCTAGTATGCTGAATTTAAAGAGAGCTTAGAATCAAGTACCAAAAAAAAATATTAAACAACAAAAACAAACAAACAAACAAACAAAAAAACATCCCATCAAGTAATACAGAAACAGTATGGAGTGAAGTCTTCAGTCATTTGTCCCTTTATGCTGAGACAAAGAGGCAGCAAAGAAACAAAATTGAAGAGTAATGGGAGACTTCATTTCCTTTCCCCTGTTTGTGTATTAGTATTTCTCTTCCCTCTGCTGGGTATATTAGCCAAACGTAAGATCAGAATCACAGAATCATAGAATGATCTAGGTTGCAAGAGACCTCCAAGATCACCTAGTCCAACCTCTGACCTAACACTAACAAGTCCTCCACTAAACCATATCACTAAGCTCTGCATCTAAACGTCTTTTAAAGAAACCCAGGGATGGTGACTCCACCACTTCCCTGGGCAGCTCATTCCAATGCCTATCAACCCTTTCAGTAAAGAAGTTTTTCTTAATATCCAACCTAAATGTCCCCTGGCACAACTTTAGCCCATTCCCCCTCGTCCTGTCACCAGGCACTTGGGAGAATAGACCAATCCACACCTTGCTGTAGCCTCTTTTAAGGTACCTATAGAAAGCGATTAGGTTGCCCCTGAGCCTCCTCTTCTCCAGGCTGAACAAACCCAGCTCCCTCAGCCACTCCTCGTAGGACTTGTTCTCCAGACCCCTCACCAGCTTCATTGCCCTTCTCTGGACTCGCTCGAGCACCTTGATGACCTTCTTGTAGCGAGGGGCCCAAAACTGAACACAGTACTCGAGATGTGGCCTCACCAGAGCCGAGTACAGGGGGAAAATCACTTCCCTAGCCCTGCTGGCCACACTGCTTCTTATACAAGCCAGGATGCTGTTGGCCTTCTTGGCCACCTGAGCACACTGTTGGCTCCTATTCAGCTGACTATCAACCATGTCTTTCTCTGCCAGGCAGCTTTCCAACCACTCCACTCCCAGCCTGTAGCACTGCTTGGGGTCATTGTGCCCCAGGTGCAGGACCTGGCACTTGGTCTTGTTGTACTTCATACAGTTGACCTCAGCCCATCAGTCCAGCCTATCCAGATCCTCCTGCAAAGCCTTCATACCCTTGAGCAGATCAACACATACACCCAACTAGCATTAGCATCATGAGATTTATTTTTTAATTTTTTTTTTGTGTGTGTGTGTTTGTTTTCATTCTTAATCTGAGGCAGGAGTTACAGAAGAAGCAGCATGATAAAAAAATAAAATCAGAAGCAGCCTAAAAAAGTTAAATTGGATAGGGAAAATAGAAAAGCAGTAAGGGCATCAGTATACCATTCTGTTTGCAGGCTTCTTCCTCTATTTATCTAAAAATACATCTCTAAAATCAGGGTGCTTGTGCATTCATAAAGGTTTTTAATTTTGCAGGTGTTATAATGTGAATTTCATTGGGCTGTAAAGGGGCACAGGGACCTAATCTGAGAGAGCTATGGAGGCATTTCATTTATGCAACTATGCAGGTATGAATTAAACTGCTGGAAGTAAAAAGCATGAGTAGATTCTGGTTGGATCAGTGTGAGAATATTTCTATTACTGTGCATATAGTTTTGGCCAGCAGTGCTCTCAATTTATGCATGTCATGCAGATCTAAGCTGTTAACCAGGTACCCTTTTTAGACAACACCTGACTTCATGGCACACACTTGAGGTAACAGTCATGTTCCAGGTGAGCAGGCTGTGGTGTAATTGAACACAAAAACTGAACAGACTGACTGGGAAAAACACACATCTCCAGTGAAGAGTTCTTTTATTATATATACGGCCAGAAATCCTGGAAGCCACTGCCAATCTACATAGTGACTGAAGTACATTCTTTCTAAAATAACCTGATCACTTGTCTGTATTTTGTGTCCTGTGTCAGTCTATATATTGACTAACTATTAAATAGCCTCTCTGAAATGAAACACAACAGGTCTTAGAATGGCATTTGACTTTAATGTGAAAATCAGCTTCTGATTAGTGGGCTTGTCTGCAGACAAGAGTACATTTCTATTCCATTAATTCCAGAAGCTGTACATCTGCTTTTGAGCAAAAAACAGACTGCTATGATTTTTGTTGAATCATCTTTAATTTCAAATGAGTAATTTCTAATTTTATTACTTTAAGTATTTTGTGAAACTTTACAAAGATATCATGCAAAACACTGAATGAAACTAGGCTTAAATTTGGATCTTGACATGTACATCATACAGAGGAATCTGACTCTTCAGCCAGCTGAGATCATCCAGGTCTCAACAGTCTTTCAAAGTGGCCTCAGCTGTTGCTTCTCTTTGTAGATAGGGATAAAATATTCAATTGAAAATGACATTTCACAAGGATGTTTACAGCTGCTTCTTCATCTCAGAACTAGAATTTTGTGCAATAAGTGGATAACAATAATTAAAATCCATGCCTGAATCTGAAGTTATGCCTTTAATTGCACCTTACTCCAGTAATAAATTCAAGAGAATATTCCTTCTTATTTTTAGCCATGCTTTAAAGTTTATTTTTTTCACAAATCATTGATAATATTTACTATCCATGAACATTGGCCCATTACTTTTGTTATTATGCACTATTGGTTTATATGTGATTTAAAATGCAAAGGCAAATTAAACATTTTTGAAGCATCACACACACAAAAAGGAAATGTTTTATGAATAATGGAATAAATAAAATTATTACTTAGTCTAGAAATGTTGAATCCTGTTTCTATCTTGTAGCTCAACGTATCTATCTGTAATAAAGACAGATCTTTAATGCCTAGTAACAGTTGTAATGTGCTCTATTGTTCTTGTATTAGCTACAAACTGAAATGTTGCTTTAGAAAATATGATCTTGATATACCTGAAACATGGAAAGAAACCCAGCCTCAGTTAAAACAAAGCTGTGGCCTATACAATTTCCTGAAAGGAGTTTATAAGCAATAGAAATAAGAATAACTTCTGACGTGATAATAGAAATGATCTTGGGTTGGTTTGTTTGTTTTATGACAAAAGACTTTCTGATGGGTAACTAACTACCCTTTCCAAAGCAATATTTACTACTGGGTGTTATGAAAGGCTTAGTTATTAATCTTAGTTGGATTTTTTTTTCTCTGTTGAGACTTAGATTTAGCTTTTAATGACTACAGCAAGATATATATATACAAAATTCCCAGTTTTATGTTGGTTTACTCTCTTTTCATAAACTTCTGATATGTATATACATTTTTGTGTGTGTGTGTGTGTAGAATCTTCAGTTCTGTTTTCTTTATGAAATGAAAGATAACTTGTGATTTGAGTCAAGCTTTGTCGTACAACTCATTTTATCTCATTATGACTACAAAGATATAAAAATATTTTGAAATGTCATTTTAAAAGATTTAGACTATTCAAACTTTTGTTGTTAAAAGGTTAAGTATGCTCTTCTCAAAGAGAAAAACATGAATAATCTTACTAGAATCAAGAATTTTATTTTATGGGTTGTGTGCAACTTCTGTGCTGTTCTCCCCTTACTATTGACTGTATTCTCCCTCTTTTTATATTTGAATTTTAGTGAAAATGTCTAAATGAATAATGAAACTAGATAAAAGAGCAATGAAACATTTCAGGTATCACCACTGTCTTTTAAAAAGTTTCCACATCAATGTTTCATTTGATATACACTACCCTGCTGAACGCTTCTCTTCAATATATAAAAAAGCTGTTGAAGATTACCTACTGCTGCACACTTATAAAACTTACTTCAATTATTCTTTTGTTGAAACAGATACTTTTATGTAATGCAGCTTCACTAGCATCTTCTAGATTTTAGCATTTGATCTCTGTATTCTCAGTGCAAGGATTATTGCATCCTAGGAGCATTAACTGCTTAACAGAAGATAAGGCAGAAACTCTTCATTTTCTTCACCCCGTAGCTGGGTGTCAAAATAAGGTTAAATAGCATCATTCTACAAGGTGATGCAGAACATTGATTAGTTTTTCAGAGAAAGATTTTCTGTGAGTCGTACAGCCGTTATCTTTAGGTTATAATCTAGCCTCGAGGACATAAGTGCATAAATGACAGCAAAAAGTTCTATTTCCTCTTAGAGCAATTGAAATAAGATACCTTTTTTGGATTAGAAAAAGAGCCATTAAATATCAAAAACAGCTATCCAAGGAAGGCAAACAGACATAGGAAGAACAAATCCTTCAGAATCTTTCAGAACAACAGAGGTTTTGGTACAGATTTGTCAAACCATTTTGAATCTATTCAAGATAGATTTGAAGAGGTCACAGCACGAAACTTGTCCTACCTGAAGCAGAAGAAAAGAACTGAGTGGAAAAATAACTGTTAACATGTTTGTTCATACCTGATACAAATTTGTACACTGCTCTAATACATAGTCAAGATAACTATGCTTTCCTCTCATTAGTTGCAGCAATTATGTTAATTTTGCAGTTTGGGAATCAAAATATTTTTTAAAGATCTATGTCCACCCAAAATAGTTTCATATTGCATGTTTCTTTCTTATAAATGGCAATAAAGTCTATTCACAATTTTTTTGGTTGTTTTAAAATTGTTCTTCCATTTCTATAAAGCTGTGGAAAAAATCTGAATTAACATTAAGTCGTGAACAAAATTGTGGTTTTCTAGTTTGTGGTTGCTTTTTGTTTGTGTTTAATGGTTGTAAGTCTATAAATTTAACTTACCACAGAATTCAATCAAATATTTCCATGAATTTCAATTTCTTTTAGAATATCCAGACTAAAAATCTCCTCATCCCTAATTTACAAATAAATACTTATGAAATACTCTATCAGCAGTAAAAAAGTGAAGGAGTTTCATTCAGAAATCAGTGATTCCTGAGCTGTTCACCAAGTAGGCTTTCACCTGATTTTGACGTTGAGATAGGTTGTATAAGCAGATGTACATAGATTTTATCTGACATTACAGCCTTTGTGTATCACAAAAATGCCATCATACATGTCACAGAATCACAGAATCATAGAATGATCTAGGTTGCAAGAGACCTTCAAGATCACCTAGTCCAACCTCTGACCTAACGCTAACAAGTCCTCCACTAAACCATATCACTAAGCTCTGCATCTAAACATCTTTTAAAGAAACCCAGTTGGTGTTGTCTGCAAATTTAGGGTGCACTCGATCCCCTCATCCAGGTCCTCAATTATGACACTTCAGATTATGTTGTTTTTCTAATGCTTATATTAAATTACCTGAGATATTATTTAGAGTTTTGACTTGAAGTTTATTGCTGTGCTCTTTCCAGAAAGATATCCACATGGATCCTTGGCCTGATGAGCTGATGTTCATTTTGTTTTTAACTCATAAAAATATGCAAGGTCAAATGTTAATTCTTTCCTTCCTCCCTTCCTTCCTCCCTTCCTTCCTCCCTCCCTCCCTTCCTTCCTTCCTTCCTTCCTTCCTTCCTTCCTTCCTTCCTTCCTTCCTTCCTTCCTTCCTTCCTTCCTTCCTTCCTTCCTTTTTTTTTTCAGCACACCAGAATTGATTTGTTTGCTTACATACTGAAAAAAATAACGCAAATAATAAAACCTGATAATTTTCTTCTCCTAAGTTAAAGAATTTTACTTCCAACAGCATAATGCCATGTGCTTTTTAACTAGGTCTACTGATACTGTCCAGACAACAAACATAGCACCATATCTGAACAACACCTGAAATTAATAGTTACTGAAATGTCCACAATATGAAGCAATAAATATCCACAGCTGGAGTAGTAAAAGGAGCTCTTTTGCCAATTTGTGCTGAAACCAATTTTGCTCTCAGTTATTTTCTTTGTTATGGTAAACTACAAATATACTAAGTGACTTCCTATAAGCAGTACCTCTTTGAAGCCCCTAACGATCTGCAAAGAACCTTTCAAAACCTGCCTGGAGGCATTCCTGTGTGATTCCTGTGTTCCTGCTCCGGCAGGGGGATTGGACAATATACTCCTGAAATTTCAACTTAATGTTGAAAGACTTCTGGACTCAAGAAGACTGAACTACAAGAATTTTGAAATCATCCTTGACAATACACATGGCAAGAAAGCCAAAGTTTCACATACATGTTAAAACACTTTAACAACATATTTTCCACTGCCTCATTATTTATGCAGCCATGAGGTGAACGAACATATATAGTTTCATTTTCTTCCCCCCCATATACTCTTTTTGTACTTGCTAGAGGACACAAAAGGAAATCCTGAGAGGAAGAGGAAAGGAAAAAAAAAAAAAAAAAAAAAAGGCAAGCAACTTTCATTTCTAATGAAACAGAGAATGTGCTTTGAAATGAGTGGAGTACAGTGTCAGCGAGAACTGTTTTGTGTTTGGTGCAAATGAATTTGTCTACTATCCCACATGCTTTCTCAAATACCAGCAGACCCTGGAACCAGCTTCTAATACATAGGATATACTGTGCATGGAAACCATGGTAGCTGGTAGGAACAAAAAGTCAAAGGAAACTAGGAAGAATGGAAGGAAGACACGAAAGATTCATCTGGTATTAAAGGAGAACTCATCCAGCTGCCAACTCTTCTCAGTAGACCTTAACTACGCAGAAGCTCTAGTTCTCTAGAGTGAAGAATTGGCAGGTTGTGATAGAAAACCCAATGGTATAAAATACAGTAGCTTAAAGAGATACTTTTTTTATGCAAAAATATTCTTTAGGCAACAGTCTTCTGTCTACACCAAATTTTTTAGAGTTAAAATGGGTATCTCTACATTGTACCACACAACTATAATCCAGAGGACAGTGACAGTACAAGACCTCAGATTGGAGACTACACTTTTTGCTATGGAGTCATTCACCACATAGACCTACAATCAAACAAAATTTAAAGATAAAATATTCCCTCCTTGGTGTATAATAAATCTGTTTTTTTGGAACTGCACACATTCATAGTATTCAGCCTTAACTACAATATAAGTTCAGGGCTTTCATATTAGTCTCAGTGACATTTAAAATTTATGAGGTAAGACTGTGGAATTGACACAGTAATAGATGGCATAAACCTTTTATGGTATTTATTTAATTGAAAAAAAAAAAAGAGGAAATTATCATAATCAAAAACATACAAATTTCTTATCTGAACATCCAGCACCTCTTTGCTTATTCAAACCTCACTAACATCCTTGTTTATATACAAATTCACATTATTTTATTAAAGTTTACCGAGTGTGGGTTTTCTGTAATGAAAGCACAGAAATATTATGCTGCTTAAACAAACATTTATTGACAGTAATATTTATTCTACAAAGCCAGGATATATTTTGTACTCTGTACAGGAAATTTATTGATTTTTTTTTTTCTTTATTGAATTTGTCAGTACTGCTACTTGATTTCTAACTTTCTCTGTGATGAAGAGTGTAGTTTCAGAATACTTACAAATAAAGAGCTGGCAGAAAGCATTTACACTGTGAGCCCATTAATTCTACCACTCCTCTATGTTAGCAATTCTAAATAACTTTTAAATGAATACTCATAATACTTTTAGAGGTACACAAACACAAAACCCTGACTTGAAATTTTGAGAGAGAGAGAGAGAGAGAGAAAGGAAAGGAAAGGAAAGGAAAGGAAAGGAAAGGAAAGGAAAGGAAAGGAAAGGAAAGGAAAGGAAAGGAAAGGAAAGGAAAGGAAAGGAAAGGAAGGAAGGAAGGAAGGAAGGAAGGAAGGAAGGAAGGAAGGAAGGAAGGAAGGAAGGAAGGAAGAGAGAGAGAGAGAGAGAAAGAAAGAGAAAGAGAGAAAGAGAAAGAGAGAAAGAAAGAGAGAAAGAAAGAGAGAAAGAAAGAGAGAAAGAAAGAAAGAGAGAAAGAAAGAGAGAAAGAAAGAGAGAAAGAAAGAGAGAAAGAAAGAAAGAAAGAAAGAAAGGAAGAAAGAAAGAAAGAAAGAAAGAAAGAAAGAAAGAAAGAAAGAAAGAAAGAAAGAAAGAAAGAAAGAAAGAAAGAAATGGCTTTAGTGCAGATATCAAATATGCGTATTTTAAAATGTAGATATATAGCCATTGGGGTTTTGAAAAGATCCACCTCAGTGACGAAATACATTTATCTTTATACGACCGGATTTTATTCATGGCCATATTTCAAAGAGAATATGTGATTATATATAATTTGCTGCCTCAGCTGTATGTCCCTTACATCATTAATATTACAGCTGCAGTTCTTTGTTGATAAGGTTAGCAGCAAAATTTAGAAAGAACTGGAGACCGATCACATTTTTTGAATATATAATTTGGTGTAGCTTTGCCCATCCATTTTTTATTTTTTTTTATTTATTTTTTTTTTGTTTCAAGTAAACTGAAATTTCACCTGCTCTCATTTACTTTATTATATATGTGAGCTGTCATCAGAGGTTACAAATATTTCATGTTGATCTAACTTGAGCATGAGATGCTGCAATATATAAATGACCGTTTAACTCTTGATTTCCTACTGTAGCTTGATAAATATAAATGAGTTCACTGTTGCTACCTAGATCTTGCAGGATCTAGGTGTCTTAATTCTGCAATGCATTTTTCAGTTGCAAATCACTGCAAAGTCAGGTCTCCAGTCAACTAAATAATAATATGAAAAGAAAAGAAAAGAAAAGAAAAGAAAAGAAAAGAAAAGAAAAGAAAAGAAAAGAAAAGAAAAGAAAAGAAAAGAAAAGAAAAGAAAAGAAAAGAAAAGAAAAGAAAAGAAAAGAAAAGAAAAGAAAAGAAAAAGAAAGCAGGCAATGATAAAGACATGTTGAAAGCAACAAGCTTACTTTTCTAAATATAGACTTCCTTTAAACTATTAGTTTTGCTTTCTGCTTAAACTGTGATGATTTTTTTTTGTCCTTGATTTAGCATTTTCTATTGTTATGTTGAATATTAGACATTTAATTGAAGTGTTTGTGCTTGTTCCCCAATTTGTCCGAAGGTCAATCTATCAGTCCAAATTACTAGTATCATATTCAAAGAGAATCCAAATGTGCAATGTAAATACTTAATACTTCTGAAAATTAAAAATAAAATGCTTTGTTATCAATGTTTAAATGCCTTCTAAACTAAGTCAAAATTCTTCATTTTGTTCTGCACAAATAGGATATACTTTGACATCTGATCTTGTGCAAAATTTAAGTTGTACCATTTATCATAGTCTCCAAAAAAGTCAGGAAGTGAAATTTATAATGCTCAACTCTCAAACAGTTTGCCAACATGAAGACCATTTTACTACAAAACTTAGCACTTTTAAAATAACGTTTTAAAATAAGATAGATATAGCTTTTATTGAGCTATGAAAAGCGTAAGTATCATCTTGATTTGTGGAGATAGATGTGAAGACTGGGGGGCAGCCTTGGCTGGAATGGGCATGAAATGGTGGAATTCAGAATCCTGTTAATTAGAAACAAGGTAAAAAGCAGGATCATAAAAAATGGACTTTAATACAGCAGACTTTAGCCTGTTCAGGCATCTGCCTGCAAGAATTACATGAGATACAATCCTGGAGAGAAAAGAGATCCAGGAGAGATCACTGATTTTCAAGATCACTTTCTCCTTCAGTAATCTCAGGTCCCTGAGACTAGACGGTATGGAGCAAGAAAGACTTAGCTTTGGTAATGGAAGGTTAGATTAGGGAACATTTAAACAAATTGAACACGCAAGCCATGGAGCCTGATGGGATGCATCTGTAGGTGCAATGGAAGCTGGCTAGTGTCATTGCAACACCACTCAGTTATTTTTGAAAAGTCATGGACATCAGGAGAGGTTCTTGAGAACTGGAAAAAAGCAAATGTCACTCCTGCCTTCCAGAAAGGCAAGAAGGACTGGGGGAACTACTAGTCAATCAGCCTCATGTCAATGCCAGGGAAGGTGATGGAACAAATAATCCTGGAAACCATTTTGAGGCACAGGAAAGACAAGAAAGTGGTTGTCAGTAGTCAGAATGGATTTTTGAAGGGGAGATCACACTTATCCAACCTGATCACCTTCTAAAATGTGATGACTGGCTTGATAGATGAGGGGAGAGCAGTGGATGTCATTTACTGTGGATTTAGTTAGGCTTTTGACCCTGTCTCCCATAACATCGTTATAGACAAGCTGATGAAAATACAGGTCAGATAGTGAATAGAACTGAAAACTGGTCTCAGAGCCCAGCTGGAGGCCAGTCACTAATAGTGTACCCCATGGGCCAATACTGGATCACTTAATGTTTAATCTCTTTATAATGACCTGCATGGTTGGACCAAGTGTATCTCAGGTTTGGAATTTATACAGAATTTTGAGTGGCTGGTATACCAGATGGGTGAGCTACCACTCAACAAGGTGGAGTAATGAGCTGACCTGACCTCAACAAAGGGAATTGTCAAGTCCTGCCTATGGGGAGGAACAACTCTCTGCACCAGTACATGTTAGGGAGAAATCAGCTGGAAAGCAGCTTTGCAGAGAAGGACCTGGGGATCCTGGTAGAAACCGAGTTTAACATGAGCTGGCAATATGTCTCTGGGGCAAAGAAAGGCGACAGCATCATGGACTGTCTCCTTTATATCTGACAGAAATATTCAGCATGAATACAAAAATGGAAGATGAGTTATGTCAATCACATAACATGCAAAATCACTTTGGTAAGGCTATTTTGTTCAGGTCAAAATAAATAAAAATAATTATAGAATACTTACATTGTGAGACAGATGTTTCTCTTTTATATTGATATACATTTCAAGCAACACTACAGTATTTAGAACTGGAGTTATTGGAGCTATTCCTACTCAACTAGAATCACATTAACCTAATACTGCTATGAATGACTGCAGCTCTAAAATATTTTTATATGAAGCAAAAATGCATATACCTGATTCTGTACCTTTGACAACTTGTTTCATATTAATCAGAATTGTCTTCTGCTATTTGTTGTATATTTTAAGCCTGTAGTAAAATGAATGTGAAATGTTTAAATGCTTATAGAACAATTCTTCATACATACTTTTTTTTTTTTTTACTTTTTTTTTTTTTTTTTTAATTTTACTGTTTTTTTTTTTTTAATTTTACTGTACTGTTAGGGAACTTTACTTGTTGCTGAAAAGTCTATAAACCTATATGAGCATTGAACCAAACCCCAGAATCTTTCTCAGATAGGAGTCTTAGTTAAGACGACTGCATCATGTAAAGTCTTTACCGTGAGGGTGGTTAAACACTGGAACATGCTTCCTGGTGAGGTGACTGATGCCCCATGTCTGTCAGTGTTCAAGAGGCATTTGGACAACACCCTCAATGCCTTAACTTTTGGTTATACATGAAGAGGACAGGCAGTCAGACTAGATAATCTTTGGAGGTCCCTTTCAATTGAACTATCCTATCCTTTCCTATCCTATCCTATCCTATCCTATCCTATCCTATCCTATCCTATCCTATCCTATCCTATCCTATCCTATCCTATCCTATCCTATCCTATCCTATCCTATCCTATCCTATCCTATCCTATCCTCTTTCCCATAAATACAGTAAACATATTTATTCTAATGCCATGATTAATTTTATTATTATTTATTTTTGATCTGAGTATGGATGTGGGCATAGATTTGCTCAAGAATAAACAATTAGTATATGACAAATGAGTACTTTCAAGACGGTAGCTTCCATACACAACTCTTAGCAGAAGGCAGAAAGAATCATAGTAAAATGCTCTTAGGAGTTTATTATGGTGGAGGACCATGATTATTTGTTCACCTCTTGCCTTGTTAATTTCAAGTGTGGTTTTCTGGAGATACAGAGTTTACTTGCAAGCAGAATTCAGGCACAAGCACAGTACTCTGTAGAGAGCCACAGAATTTTATTAACAGAAGATTTTATCAGCTGGTCGATAAAAGGAGCTGGAAATAAACATCAATATAATTCACAGAATGCAGTATCAAACATAAAATAACAAACTCCTTCCTGAAAACTTTCCATTGTTAACATTGGGTTTCTGAAAAGTGTATTGTGATGGCAAATGTGACACAGTTGTCACAATAGCACTCACTACTTGTCTAGTTGTTCAGTACTTCCCATAAGGTTGCACTGAAGAAAATCTAAGGATGAGAGATGAGCCATGTTTTAAACTGATTTTATTAAAAATATATATCTATATCTATTCAAGGAATGTATTATTTATCTTTCCAGCTGCTATATCTTAGATTGTGAAGAATTAAGTGGTATATATCATATTTTGGAAAATTAAGTTGCCTAAGTGATTACTGCATGTTATTGTGTGCTAAATAACTAGACAGATATTTTCTGAAAACTTTAAAAAACAGAGCAAAAAAAAATTTAAATACCTCTAATTTTCCATTGGTGTTTTCAGCAACATATTCCTTTAAATCTTTGTACTTTGTGTCCTGGAGTTCTCTCTCTGACCATAGTACTGTCATGGCAAAAACATAGTTTGACAAGGACAGGTAGGCACCTGGAGAGGAAATCTCAGTTATTTATACACAGTCAGTCCATATTTATCCATGAATACCACTCACTTGCCTTCCAGACCTTTCTTTCATATTTATTTCCAGTCACATTGTCCAAACTCCACTTCTTCATTTTTCTTCTCCTTCATATACTTTGCTCCCACCATATTCCTTACCAATACCTAAGATGATTTGTAGAAATTTCTTCCCTGTGCTGATTAAAAACAAACAAACAAACAGAAACACCACCACCACCAAGAAAAACTATTTCATCCAAGGTAGAAAGGTATAGAAAGGTATATGGAAACCATATACAACATAGCTAAACTAGAACTGAAATTACATTCCACTAAATACAGTTGGTGGCACTAGATACAGAAAATAGATCGCTGCCAATAAAACTCCAGAAGTAAATTGTATAGATGGACTGAAGTGGTGGTCTGACTAAATCTATCAATGGTGGGATGGGGCTAAAAATGCTGTTCTTCCCCTTCCATCTTTACCTAGTAATATTAAATTTATTGTGCAAAGACTGCAAATTAAGCTGTCTGAGCTTTACTTAGTGACTTAGAGACTGAAATTAAGTGTATTTATACTTGGGTCAGTCCTCTGTGAATTTAAAACACAGGGTATTCCAGTGACTGTGTAAAGAAGCATTAATCAGCAGCTGCAAAAGATAAATTTGTAACAGAATTCAATAATTGCAAAACTTATAGGACTGCTCCTCTACCTTGGAATTTAATTCATTTTTACTCTGTGAATTTGTCTTTTGTGTTTGCTTTATATGAACAGAGTGTTTTGTTTGCATGAGTCTTCTCAGAAAAAGCACTTTAAGTTAATATACTGAACTTCTCCTAAAGCTTAATAAGTATCAACAATCCATCAAAAAGATTATTACTACAATGCAGTGTTAGTAAATAGTTGCATTTGAGTTATCTTTATTTACTTGGCTATATGCTGTTCCTTGTAGAGTAATTCAAGTGTACAGAATGTTTTTCAAAGCATCTACCTGTGTGGAGAATGGCAAGCAATATAACTTCCTGTGTGAACAGATCAAAAATCATTTTGTCATGCAAAGCATATTTTTCATTGGATGGCTTAGAATAATGGAATAAACCAGGTATAAGTTAATTTATCTGATATTGAGTTTGAAACATTTTTAAAACCATGGTTTTTATGAAGCACTATATATTCTAGACCTGATTTAGTAAAAGTAACAGCACTTTCAAGAAACTGCTGAGCTCCTCACAGGTTAAAGCACAAAGGCAAGTATTCATAAGGATTCTTAAAAGCTGATCAATTTTTAATGCAACTTTCAGAACATTTGTAGTATTCTGAGGGAAAAAAACCATTAGTCTTGACACATTTTGAGCAATTTCTAATGTAGTTACTTTAGGTAATGTATTGTTGTATTTAGGTTTTATTTTTATTTATTTATTTGTTTGATTGTTTATTTATTTTAAATACTGTGCCTATATTATAGTTTAGTACAGACTAACCTAGACCTGATACAAATTAGATTTGTTTTAAGTCATATTCTGCCATTTTTCTACATAGAATCTACTTGAAAAACATCCCCATTGCTGGCATGGGTGTTATTCCTAATGTCCACTATAAGGCATCTACTGTATGTGTCTGAATTAGAAGCCCCATTAGCATGACTTTTTGATTGTATTTGGAATACAGGCTTGCACCTCAGACACACAGTCTGTATGCCTAAGTTTATAAAGCATGTGAATATTTGCATGTATATCTGCAAAGACAACTCATTTAATAGTTTTAGAATCATAGAATCATTTAGGGAAGAAAAGACCTTCAAGATCATCAGCTCTATCACCTAACTCTACCAAGTCCACCACTAAACCATGTCCCTAAGTGCCACATCCACGTGTCTCTTAAACACCTCCAGGGGTGGGGACTCTATCCCTTCTCTGGGCAGCCAGTTCCAATTCCTAACCACCCTTTCCATGAATATATTCTTTTGACATCTAATCTAAACTTTCCCTGGTGCAACTAGAGGCCATTTTCTCATGTCCTATCCCTTGTCACCTGAGAAAAGAAACCGACACCCTCCTCACTGCAGTGTCCTTTCAGGTAGTTGTAGAGAGCAATGAGGTTTCCACTCAGCCTCCATTTCTCCAGACTAAAGAAACAAATTCCCTCAGCTGCTCATCATAACTCTTGTTGTCTAGTCCCTTCACCAGCTTCATTGCTCTTCTCTGTGCATGCACGAGCAACTCAATGTTCTTCTGGTAGTGAGGGGCCCAAAACTGAACACAGGACTCAAGGTGAGGCCTCATCAGTCCTGTTCCCTAATGGGAAAACCACTTCTCTGGTCCTGCTGGCCATGAGATTCCTGATACAAGCCAGGATGTCATTTACCTTCTTAGCCACTTGAGCTCACTGCTAGCTCACATTCAGTCGCCTGTCAACCAGCACCCACAGCTCCTTTTCTGCCGGGTAGCTTTCCAGACACTCTTCCTGTCTGGAAGCGTGTCTGTTCCTACTCTCCCTGTAGCGCTGCATAAGGTGGTTGTGCCCCAGTGCAGGACCTGGCACCAAACCTTGCTAAATGCCATGAGACTGTCCTCGGCTCATCCATCCAGCCTATCCAGATCCCTCTGCACAGCCTTCCTACCCTCAGGCAGATCAACATTCCTGACCAACTTGGTGTTGTCTGCAGATTTACTGAGGGTGCACTCGATCATCATCATATCATTGATATTTATTGATATCTTGATAAGATATTGATAATGCATAAATGCATTGATAAGGATATTAAAGAGAATTGGCCCCAATTCTGAGCCTCGGAGAACACCACCTGTGACCGGCTGCCAACTGGATTTAATTCTATTCACAGGGACCTTCTGGAACCAGCCATCCAGCCAGTTGTTTCTCCAGCAAACAGCACATCTATCCGAGAGATGAGAGGCCAGTTTCTCCAGGAGAATGATGTAGGAAACAGTATCAAATGCTCTGCTAGAGAACTTTAATCTGCAAAATTTGTATAAAAATAGGAATTTTGATTATTTGAAATAGAAACATTGTAACTATAAACAGTATTTTTATGTCTTAATAGAAGTTGTATCCCTGGAAAATGTTGATCCAGCTATAAATTTTGATGTACCTCTGAAGTTCATTTCTATTCAGATTTAAAAATGTTTAACTTGTCTCTTTCCCTTAAAAGAGTATTTGTTTTGCATCTTATATATACTTCCAGTGCCCACTTACATAATTTTCATGAGTGTTTTTGATACTGTAATACAAATGATCATGTGATGTCTTACAGGTATATAAAAGACAAATGCCTCTCTATGAAGTACATTATGCCCCAAGTAAAGCATTTAACAGTTTCTCCTAAGCAACCTGAGAACCTGTGATACATAAAATGTCAATAGAAAATACACACTAGTAACAGAGGAAGAACATGCAGTACTATAGGGCTAGTTAGCTTAGTTGGTAAGTGTGTGGGGCTAATAATGCCAAGGTTGTGGGTTTGATTCCTGTACATTTCTTTATCAGTGAAAGAAAGTATCTACACACCCACACCAAAAAGATCTGATTTTAGAAATACACTTACTGAGTCTTTCCTCATGGTGTTGGTACTCTTGGTATGTGGAGGGAGACAAGGGAGACATGGGGAAGATTTTTGTTGTTGTTGTTGATGTCGTCGCTGTGTTTTTTTTTTTTGTTTGTTTGTTTGTTTTTGGCCAGTCTTAATTAAAATAGGCCTTTCCAGATTGTTTGAGACTGACTTTATTAGGGGACAAATGCCAGCATCTACAGCATGTGATGAAGAATGATAGCATGCTTTTGAGTGGAACTGAGTGAATCAGGCTTTGCTTCAAGGGACAGCTTCTATACACAAGTAAGTGATTTGATTAGAAAGTCACAAAATGAAAGCTGAAAATACATTATATGGAGACATATGTCTTGAACTACTTTAAAAATAAATAAATAAAATAAAATTAGACACATTTTAAATGCAGTTTCATTTTAAGAAATAATTATATGTATGCTAGTCATTTCCAGGTGACTTGCATAGTAATTAACAGTATGTGAATAGCACTGTCTAATATATGCTTGGTACAATGTGGGGTTTATAAATTCGAGAAATATGTAGCTCAAGTAATCACAAATTATACTTCTATCCTAAAAGTCTTTGCTCAGTAAACTTCCACTGACTTCACACTAATTGCATTTCCAAAAGTATTATTTGCTACTAGAACAACATAAATAAACAAATAATCAACCCAGCAAATGTATTTCTTTATTTCTCATGGAATAAGGATGTTCCTGAAAGCAAAGAGAAAAGCTGCTCGTATGTGTAATATTTTGTCCTTTCTCTAGTATCACTGTTTTTGTCCGCAGTCGAGTTCACAGAGACTTGATGGTTAATAGTTACCACAAATACTATGTGAAGCAAAATTATTTTTTAACACAAACATACATTTAGATTTAACAATATGTAGTGTCATCGAAGACTAGGAATTAATCCTAGTTAA
Source organism: Netta rufina (assembly GCF_964035555.1). NCBI lineage: Eukaryota > Metazoa > Chordata > Aves > Anseriformes > Anatidae > Netta > Netta rufina. The sequence continues at coordinate 74,557,200 of NC_140124.1, read as the reverse complement.
TCTGTCAAAATTGTACACTTAATCTCTCATGATTTACAGCCTTTTCTAACAATAAGAGTGAAGCTTTACTGGGCTTTAAAGACATAAGCATAAAGCAGAAGATAAATATTTGTGAGGTAGTTTCTTCATTCTGGGTGATTATCTTAGCCTGTGATGGATGCAAGTATATATTGATTTTACAAAAATACATCTCTATAAGCATGAATGAAATTGCCTGATATGGTGACTGTGGGAAAAAAAAAATATATATATTTTTTTTCCTTAGTGAAAAACTACAGGAAGAAAAACTTCCTATTTTCATGAAAATTGTTATTTTGAAAAGTCTGTGTGTTGTATTCAAACTTATGCATTGTTCAGTTTGCTTTAGTCAGACCAAAATAATGAATAGATGACATATTCAAGACTTCATTTCCTTATTCAGTGAATCAGTATAAAAATGTAATGTTTTTATTATACAACTGTATAAGCTAATGGCAAGTGTAAGTAAAGCTGTCACTCAAGTGCACGTTAGAATGTGGATGAACATCTACAGAATCCGATAAATAGCGTCAGTTAAATAAAAAGGCCTGACCCTTATTAAGTGATGAGAACATTAGTTCACTGCCAATACATATAACTTTCCCAAAAGATTGAATCTGACAGCCTAATTTGGTAAGAGACAAAACAGGTGCATTTGATTAGAGAAAATATTTTGTTGTGTGTCAGCCAAACAGTGACTTTTACCTCTTTCAGAGGATAAATTAATGTCATCTCCTTCAAAAGCCCTTGATTGTTACTGTTTTCTAACTCACGTTTTGCTGAAGTCTTCTCAATTGTTATGTACACTTCATAAGCTGAAGCACTGAAATAGCAGATTGAAGAAATTGGGTCCAGATTCTCATACTCATGCTGAGGAACACTTTAGCATAGGTGTGATTTCATCATGTTTAGTGGTACGACTCATGGAATAAAGAACTAGTAAAATTAATGTAATTTTTGAGTAAGAATAGCAACATCCTACAATATATCTGACTGGTTTTCCAACAGCACATTGTTCTGCCTTGCAGCATAACTAAAAATATCCCGTCTGTTACTGTAGTAAAGGGTATGCCATAAAGTTCTCCTGCTAGAACAGAGTACGTTCTTAACCTTTCTTGCTACGAGTAAGCAGTAATGGATGGAGTCTGCAGAACAGATCACATGGCAGTTATTTGATGACATCTGTGATAGATAACACTTTTAAAATACATTCAGGAGCATGGTACAATCTGAAAAGTTACCAAAGGGAAGGCTTACTTTTCCATAACATGATTTGCCTTAGGTGCAACTACAACATGTTTCCATATTTTCTGACAAACTGATCCTTACAGTGCTAATGAATTAGTAGAAGCACATAACAGGATCTCCTATGATCAGGTATTTGCTTGGCTGTGCTTTATGAGAGCCTGCATTCCAAGAATAGGAATTCAGTTTCCTTCTTCTGCTTCTCTAAAGCTTATCTGTTGCAGACCAGGTAAGCTTTAACCCATAAGATTTATAGTGTTCAAGGTTAGGAAAATAATAATTGCAATATTTAATTAATGAAAGAAGAAGGAAGCCTGTTCTAATTTAAACAGCACATAAATAAATAAATAAATAAATAAATAAATAAAAAAGATAAAAAAAGTTTGAACACAATTACTTAAAGGTTGCTCAGAGACAAAAAATTGTGTCTGTGCTTTTTTTTTTTTTTTTTTTTTTTTCCTTTTTTTTGAAGATTCAACAAAATTAATCTGCTTTTTTTGTGGAACATTCTGTACATGCCCTGGTTAACACCTATGAGTAGCAGACAGCTTATTTCAGTGGCAAACATCATGTAACCAAAACTTAAAAAATTATGTCACTGAAATGAGTTATGCACAGTTATAAGTATTGTACAGTTATTATCTTATACTGTTGCCAACAAAGCTCTCATTTTTTTATAACTTTTGCCACTTTGGTTGAGGATTATTATTAAGCAGAACCTGTCAAGCATAATGAACACGGCAATGAAACTGACAGTAAGACGTATTTCATATGTGATCCTACTTAAGGAAAGTTTGCTCAATGAATCAATAAGCCAAACTTAGTAAGCCTAAACTTGAATGTTGTGTTTTTACTACACAGCATTATGGTATAATATCTATACTAGAATCCAAGGTATAGAAAAAGCCAGGAAGTTTAGATCTAGTCACAGAGTCACAGAATCACATGACAGGGAGGTTGAAAGGGACCTCTGTAGGCCATCTGGTCCAACCTTCCTATTCAAGAAAGGCCATCCAGAGCAGGATGCCAAGGACCATGTCCTAGGGGCTTTTGAAGTTCTCCAAGGAGGGATTCTCAACAACCTCTCTAGGAAACCAGTGCCAGTGCTCCATTACACTCAAAGTAAAGTAGTGCTCCCTGTTGTATAGAGGGAACCTCATATGATCCAGTTTGTGCCTATTGCCTCTTGTCCTGGTGCTGAGCACCATTGAAAAGAGCCCAGTTCAATCCTCTTTTCACCTTCTCTTCAAGTATTTATATACCCTACCTTCCAGCATTTATAAGATGAGCCTTCTCTTCCCCAGGCTAAGCATTACCAGCTCTTTCAGCCTTTTAAAGATGCTCCAGTTCCTTAATCCTCTTTGTGGATACACACCAGGTTGTGAATCAACAGCAAAAAAAATCACATAACCTGAGTTATTTGATATGAACCAAGTCACTCAAATCTGTAGTATGTTAAATAATTTTTGATTTATTTTTTTTTGCCAGTCATTATAAAGATTAATCTTATTTTCAGAAGTTGAAAAAAAAAAAACCAAAAAAAAACAAGCAAAAAAAAACAGCACTATATATTATATTTAAGACTGTTTATCTGTTACCTTTAAGACATTTGTAAAACTTTACAAAATCAGACCTAAAGGTCTGAAGTTATCCAAAAACTGAAGTGAGACTCCAAATAAAACTTCTGGCTTGATACAACTGAAAACATAATTCAGTTACCAAGGAAAAGTTCAAAAAAAAAAAAAAAAAGGAACATGGATGGATGACCTTCCACTGTTTTGTAGCCAGCTTTTAAACTGCTCCATATCTGGTGTAATAATTTACATGCTTGCTTTTCAGCTAACTTAAAAGCATTTCAATTGATTTTAGTGTGTTGGAGTCTATGTCTTCATTATTCTCTGTGCTATCAACATCTACAACATTTGTAGAGTAGAAGCAATAATGGTGCCATTGCCATGTTTTATGAGGCAATAATAATGATTCCAGTGAAGTTACAATGAAGGTATGTAATAAAAAGAAGGATATATGTCCAGGAGTGTAATCTTATCCATTTTTTTCCTTATCCTGACTGAAAGAATACCTCTTTGGGAGCAGACAGATTTAGAAACTGCTCTTATGAAAGGGGAAGGTAAAAAAAGGGCAATATGTAGTGACAACTGCTCTGTAACTCCAAAGGGAACATTCTCAGATGGATAAAAAAGGTGAAGATTACCATATCATAAACTCTTAAAGATTCTAATTTTCTCCAGTGTTGTCACAAAATTTTCTCTGTTTGTTGAAGAGTAAGGAAATAACAACTAGCAGTAACTGGAAGCTGTCACTGACAGAAAGGATGCCAGTTATGCTTTTTGGAACAATCTCTTACTACACCATCTGGATGCCTTTAGTACAAAGTCCAAACACGAAATCATGTGAGACCACATTTGTAACACATATACTTCTTTGTGAGGGTGAAACATTTTGCAATATTTATATAGTGCTTTTTGCCTCTATGCAGAAGTACTCTATTCAATCCTTAATAATACACAAATAAACTGGTTTACCTTCATTTGGAAGCTCATTTCTTAACTTATTCTTTCTTACACTGTTATAAACATCATTAGTAGTGCATGGGATGCATATGGCAGAATGCCACACAGTGGTATTACAAGCAAGTAATGTGTGAGCCATGGAACTTATTATCCAAATATTATCCAAAAATTATCCAAAACATCATGTCGCCTGTGTTTCAAAGAAGCAGAGAGAGGTTAATCATTCCACATAAATTTTGTGTGCATTAAACAATGGCTGGTAAATCATATCCTTTTTCATCTTGGATTGTCTTAAGATCAGTTGGGAGGTATGGGTGGTTCTGGAAGGGAGAACAATTTGAGCTGTTGTATTCACACAGCTCTAAAGTTAATATAGAAATTTACTTCTTATGGCTTTCTATACTGTTAGCTTTGTAGTCACAGTCACTTGTTGCAAGCTGCAAAACTGCCATGAGAACTGCATTGGTATTTAGGAAGAGAGCTGACTCCACAAGACTAGAAGACCATTAGCCAGATCATGATAAACTGCAACCACCCACCTGTGTGATAGAAAAGTGTGTATTTGACTGCCATGCAGCCTAACCAGGCCTCTGCTATTCCAAGGGAAAGTAATGAACAGAGAAAGGGGAATAAACAATGACAGACTCACATATCAAAAAATATACTCCTAACTGACTATTAATGTTAAGTAATGTGATTCAGGGTTTATGATGAATAATTCCAAGGAAATGTCAACTAATCGCTCAGTAACTGTCAAAAATGAACAGTCAAATTTAGGGTCACAAATTACTTGGAAAGGAAGAGAGAGCAAAACAGAGAACAACCTTGTGACTGTATAAATCAGTGCTTCATGCTTGAATAGTAAGTGCTGTTTTGGTCCATCTCAGAAAGGATGTAGCTGAACAGGAAAAGGTTCAGGTCAGCGGGTGCACTAAGTAGCACAAAAAAGCTTCTGTATTTGGAATGACTAAAGCAGGATTCTTTTGAAAACGAGATGATTCCATGGAGGCTATGGTGGAGATCTCCAGCATCATCAAGGTGTGGAAAGAATAGACAGGGATCACGTGCTCCATCTTTCCAGTGTGAGAAGCAGAGAGCATCAAATGAAGCAAGTAGGAACTAAGTCCAGAAAAAAAAACAACAACAAAAAATGGGTACATTCTTCAAGTAATGGGTAATTAAGCCATAAAACTCCTCACAGGATATTGCAACTGCTGACAGTTTGCAATTTCAAGTGGAGACTGGGCTAATTCTTGGAAGAAAAATCCATTGTTAATTACTAAACACTGAAACTGAGGGAGCTTCTGAACACAGTCTGGCAGAGTACAAAGGGAAAGTGCCATAGCTGCTTTTATTGTTCTCTTCCTTAAGCATCTGCATATCATCAGCACTGCAGTAGCTACTGCATTGGATATGGTGGCTGCTACATTGGGATTTGTTAATTTTATTTATCATTTAAGTGATTTATACCAGTATGGCTGTTATTGTAATAGGAACAATGCAAGGGAACCTCAGTGAGTTTGTTTGATTAACTGTTCATTAATGAAGGCATAGGATTTTTGAAAGTCAGGATTGGGGGCTGACATTTAGAACAATGACAGAAGACAGAGATATGAAAAGGATGTGTCTGGATGGGTAAATGAGAGAACTATCAAGCTGAGTCTTGGACTATGTTTTTTAATGTAGGAGTATGGAGCAAGACGACTTCTCTAATATGAAAGAGAAATATATCATTGTGAGACCAAGATTTGGGTAGAAAAGGTAGAATTTTTATGTCTCAAGATGGATGGGAAAGCATTACCTTGCTGACGTAAAGGTCTGATTTAGTTTACTGCTAAGAATTTTGTCACTTCTGCCTCCTTAAATGATTTTTCATCTGTGTACACTGCAGCTCTGGGTGTGTCAAAAAGCAATCTTACTTATTTTTTGTGTTTGCACAAATGTTAAATATTTCAACTGTCTTGTAGTAAATTGTTTGGTTACATTTTCAGAGTGCACCCTTATCTCCTCCTTCTAGAAGTAAGTAATGGAAATACAATAGATTTTCTAAGCTAATATTAATTTAATTTGGAATTGTTTGGTCAAATATTAACACTTGTTTCTGAAGTGTCAACTAATGCAAGTTAAATACTTGATGACTGAGGATCATGTCTGCCTGTTGCAACCATATGTTGTAAAAGCAATTTGTGCAATAGCTTTTACCTTGTGCGAATCTCCTGCTCAGAGTCTGCTTTGAAGTCAGACTAAATAAGTGTGAATGATACTTAACTACCATGGGGTATTGAAATTAAATGTTTAGTTATGCAAGTGGGATCACAAATTTTCTCAATTCTGACTTTTACTTCCTGTTCTTCCATGTGCAAAATGAGAGGGAATAAAATAGTATATATTTAGTTACTCTGTTTATCTTCATTATAAATGCTAAATTGACTCTCACTTAGATAAATAATTATCACAGATTCACAGAATCACAGAATATCTAGGTTGGAAGAGACCTCAAGATCATCGAGTCCAACCTCTGACCTAACGCTAACAGTCCCCACTAAACCATATCCATAAGCTCTACATCTAAACGTCTTTTGAAGACTTCCAGGGATGGTGACTCCACCACTTCCCTGGGCAGCCTGTTCCAATGTCTAACAACCCTTTCCATAAAGAAGTTCTTCCTAACATCCAACCTAAAACTCCCCTGGCACAACTTAAGCCCATTCCCCCTCGTCCTGTCACCAGGCACGTGGGAGAATAGACCAACCCCCACCTCGCTACAGCCTCCTTTAAGGTATCTGTAAAGAGCAATAAGGTCGCCCCTGAGCCTCCTCTTCTCCAGGCTGAACAAACCCAGCTCCCTCAGCCACTCCTCGTAGGACTTGTTCTCCAGACCCCTCACCAGCTTCATCACCCTTCTCTGGACCCGCTCAAGCACCTCGATGTCCTTCTTGTAGCGAGGGGCCCAAAACTGAACACAGTACTCGAGGTGCAGCCTCACCAGAGCCGAGTACAGGGGGACGATCACCTCCCTAGCCCTGCTGGCCACACTTTCTTATGCAAGCCAGGATGCTGTTGGCCTTCTTGGCCACCTGAGCACACTGCTGGCTCATATTCAGCCGACTATCAACCATCACTCCCAGGTCCTTCTCTGCCAGGCAGCTCTCCAACCACTCATCTCCCAGCCTGAAGCGCTGCTTGGGGTTATTGCACCCCAGGTGGAGGACCCGGCATTTGGTCTTGTTGAACTTCATGCAGTTGACCTCAGCCCATCGGTGCAGCCTATCCAGATCCTCCTGCAGAGACTTCCGACCCTCAAGCAGATCGACACACGCGCATAGCTTGGTGTCATCTGCAAACTTACTAAGGGTGCACTCAATGCTCTCATCCAGATCATCGATGAAGACATTAAAGAGGACCGGCCCCAGCACTGAGCCCTGGGGAACGCCACTAGTGACTGGCCTCCAACTGGATTTGACTCCATTTACCACGACTCTTTGGGCCTGGCTATCCAGCCAGTTTCTAACCCAACGAAGTGCACGCCAGTCCAAGTCAAGAGCAGTCAGTTTCTTGAGGAGAATGCTGTGGGAGACGGTGTCAAAAGCCTTGCTGAAGTCAAGGTAGACCACATCCACAGCCTTTCCCTCATCCACCCAGCGCGTCACTTTGTCATAGAAGGAGATCAGGTTTGTCAAGCAGGACCTGCCTTTCATAAACCCATGCTGACTGGGCCTGATCGCCTGCTTGCCCTGCAAGTGTCACATGATGACTCTCCAGATAATCTGCTCCATGAGCTTCCCTGGCACTGAGGTCAAACTGACAGGCCTATAGTTCCCCGGGTCTGCCCTCCGGCCCTTCTTGTAGATGGGCGTCACATTTGCTAGCCGCCAGTCAACTGGGACTTCCCTCGATAGCCAGGACTGCTGATAAATGATGGACAGTGGCTTGGCCAGCTCCTCCGCCAGTTCTCTCAGTACCCTTGGGTGGATCTCATCTGGCCCCATTGACTTGTGTACATCCAAGTGCCGTAGCAGGTCACCAACCATTTCTTCGTGGATAGTGAGGGCCACATCCTGCTCCCCATCCCCTTCCACCAGCTCAGGATACTGGGTATCCAGAGAACAACCGGTATTGCCGCTAAAGACTGAGGCAAAGAAGGCATTAAGCACCTCCACCTTTTTTTCATCTCTTGTAACTAAGTTTTCCCCTGCATCCAGTAAAGGATGAAGATTCTCCTTAGTCCTCCTTTTTGTGTTGATATATTTATAAAAACGTTTTTTGTTATCTTTAATGGCAGTAGCCAGATTGAGCTCCAGATGAGCTCAATGTTATGAACTGTTTAAGACAGCATCAAACTTTGAACAAACTTCATTTTTTTCTATATGTTTCTTTTGACATATTTGGTAGTTAATATGAATTACTGCAATTAGGCCTATAAACATAAATTATTCCTACCTTCTAGATGTTTTTACTGCTGTAACTAAAATCGAAGGATTACTTGTGTTTGGTTTTTGCTTGGTGAAGTACAATCTTAAGAATCACAGAATCACAGAATCATTAAAGTTGGAAAAGACCTCAAAGATCATCTGGTCCAACCACCTCCTTACCACCAATATCCCCCACTGAACCATGTCCCTAAGAACCACATCCAACTTTTCCCTAAGAATGTATAAGGCTGAATTTAAGTAAAAAGTCCTGGAAATAAAATCCCATATAAGATCTCCTAAACAGGAAGACATTAGACATTCTTTCTGGAAAAGGCTTAAAAGCTCTGGATTGTTTTCTGAAGATAACAGTTTTTCTTGTTCTAAGCAATCTAAAGTCAGTGCGCAGCATGGCATGTGATCATTTCAACAAGAAACGAAAGCAGGGTTCTCTCTTTTTGATTTTCTTTTTCTCCCTTTCTTGAGTATCCTTCATCCTTCCTGTTGATGGACATGTGGATATATTGTTTCATAATCTCAGACAAATAAAGTCAGTTTACCTGTAACAGTATAGAAATTTAGCAATAGCTAAAAATTAATCAGACTACTAGGGCAGTTCTAGTTGACTTTCACACCTTTCAGTTTCTTCCCTCCTCTTAGGGTGTGACTGTCCATTAATGATCTTTCTTCTGGACTAAATTGACATCAAACCAAAATGGCAGAATTTTCTGTCTGCATAAATGGGCAACAGCTTCAGTGTTTTAGGGCAAAAAGTCAGACATTCTTCATTTTGGAGTGTGCTGCACCTTTGAGATGTTTTATCTGTCTTTCTTTGGCTTCGTGTTACTGTTGGCTTCCTTTTTCAGTTTGGTTATATCAAATATAAAGCATTTATATTGTTTTATAAATACATTATTACTAATAATGAAGGAACAAAGATCCTAGCAAGCGTAAATATCTATATGCTATTTTGTATGGCAGCCATCATTGTTTAAGTGATCTCTGTAAATTAGAACATTTTAAAGCAACTGTAATAGTAACAAGTGAAGTTATATTACAGCAAGTTGTTTTCTGCTCATTAACAACAACAAAAATATGGAAATCCTAGGTGAAAAATAAAATGAAAAATTTTCTAAATCTTTTTTTTTTTTTTTTTTTTTTTTGGTTGTTGTGTTGGCATTAAGCCCTTTGGAACTTTCAGTCTGCTTAGACATTCTGATAACAAACAAAACATTCATTGTTCACATTTAGTGTCAACTGTAAGACAGATTTCATTGTCACAATTTGTAAAGTTTAGAGTTAGATAGGTCCCTAAACATATAATTGTTAAGCTTTTTCTTTTTTTGTCTGCTTTCCTCTGTTTGGCTGTCTCCCAAATCCATACCTTATTTTACTTCTTTCAAAAGAATTAACTGCTAACAAGAGCTCTTAGGTTTGTCAGTAAAACTTTCTAGGCTGTTTAACAAGCTACTTATTGCAAATCTTCTTGAAGAAAATCTTGTATAAAATTACATAGCTTGCATTTGAATTTATAATGCTGAATTAACATTGGTTTACAGGTTTAGAGGAATAATACTGAAAAATATTTAAAATAAGCTTTGTAAGGAAGATCCCTTCCAGTTCGTCTGAAGAAAAAGCTGCAGTTTAGATGTCATCTGCCTACAGAAATGTGGTCTCTGATCAAACATCTGGAGGAAATCCTGAGTTAAAGGATAGCTCTTGCTAAGCATCTTATGAGAAATAACCATGCACTTGCATAGCTAATCCAAATAACCATCTTCAAAAAGACGTGATAACACAATACATGGGATGTGACTTGTCCACAAATCATTATGACATGAATAGTAAATTTAGCTGAATACATGGTTGTCTTTTCTATAGGATTAGTAGGTTCATTTGAAGGGTTTAATTTCAAGGTTTCATACAAATATCCCTCAAGCCTGGCATTAATGTGCAAGTTACTATGCAATTCTGCTTTTTAAATTGCGGATGACAGCAAAAACAGAATTTTTTCCCCTCTGGAGAAAACCTTTACACAAATGACATAAAGCCTACATGCAACAAGAAATAAGACTAGATCTAATGAAGGACTTAAACACCTTCAATTTAGGTGCCACAGTGTCTTAACGATTAGCACCTGTTAACTAGAAAAACAAAATCCAGTAAGAGGCACTGGGTTTGTATCAATTAACATGTAGAGTCTAAAAAAATTTTAAAGATCATCTCTGAGAAGACATTATAAAAGAAAGAAAGATGGACTAAAATGAAATGTTGGAATCAGAAAATGTCATAATGGACATTTGCTCATAATTTTTAGCATTTTTTTTCTTCTTGTTCTGTTTTCTGCTGAAAATTGCTGGAAGTTTTTAGTTATTAAGTTTTTAGTTTTAGTTTTAGTTATATATATAACTAATATATATAACTCAATGCATTTTCTATATAGAATGTTTTATCTTGTTTTATGTTATGTTATTCTGGACTTTGCAATTGAGCTTACTACAAGACATATCCCTGTAGCATTGCTCTTTTAGATGGTTCAAAATGCCTATGGAAACCCTAGATAAGCAGACAATTATGTCTGTCACAAGTTTTTTATTTTTATTTTTGTTATATTTTTTATATATATTAAACTATACAGTAGAATATACAGTAGAATCTTCATTCTGCATTAGATCTGTACAATAATGGTCACAGATATCCACAGCAGACTCTTCTGTGATTAAAGAAGGTTTTTTCTTTCTAGAAGTTGGCTTAGATATTCATTTGTGTAGAAATGTCTGATATGTACATGCAATATCTTGACTATTTCAGTTATAGTAGGAAAATTTGCTCCTTAATAAAGGACTTGCAGTATGTTTTAAGCTAGATCTGATTTTGTACTAGTATACTATTTTTGTTCATTAAGCTATAATATTCATTGTGTACCCTTGTCTCAGATTATCCCCCAAATTACTGTATGTTTGTATTTATTGTGTGCCAGTGTTTACCATCTATTAGAATATTCACTCATATAGCATCCAGATTCTTGTATGTGTTTAAATGGTTATTTAGTATGCAATTGTATTTCAAGGCACAGGTTGGCATCTTCTATATTTTCATAATGACTATGCTTTTATGCAGTTTACCAACTTTAATAGTCAGTAATAAAACAGAAATAATAAATCACAAAGTGCAAAAAGATGAATGGCGGACTGGTCCAACAGTTTTCAAGGACACTGGACATTTCCATACTTGCCTATTTTGTGTCTAATGCCTTTTTTATTGATGGCATGTCATCATTCCTGAAATGATGCTACTAAATAAAAGCAACTGAAATATTAGTAAAGGCTCTGGAAGATTTGTAGAAATGCTGTAAAGAATGGCCTGATTTTTTCCTTCTCTTTTCATAATGAGATTTTGGTTACAGAACTGCAATTCAAAAATTAGTACAGTATGGTATATTCAAGCATGGCAGTGTCAAATGAAAAAAAAATTATCAACAGAGGAAGTGGGTTCAGTATTTGAAAGGCTTTATATATTCAAATAAAAGGAAGCTTACAGGTCATTAAATGAATGGCATATTCAGATCAAAAGGGAGATGGAGGATTAGAGGAAAAAATCTTCCAAATTACAATGGTCTGAATATTTTTAAAAAGTAGGCCAAGAGAGTATTTCTACAGAAGTATTTGGTACTATTGTAATCTAATACAAAATATATTGGAATATTTATTCAGTTTTTGATACTTTGCCCATCAGGATCATATATTATTATGTATGGTTTCTAATTGTGGTTATTTAAATAGGAGGTTTAGTTTTGAAATATTTTATATTTTTCCAATCAGTTTCCAGGCTGATAAACAACAACTTTTTATGCAACTCTGTTTTGTAGTTGATACATATTGTAGATATAAAAGTCTCCCTTTCTCTCTCTCTCTTTCTCTCTTTTTTTAGTTTGCTGTAAATGCAGGAAAAAATGTTTAAATGTGTTTTGTTTGAATGTGTTCATTTAAGCAAAGGTGGTCTGTCCATTGTTTTGTTTTGTTTTGTTTTTCTGCTTCAAATTCTTGTCAATTTTGTGATTGCATTAAAATATCCAAATATGATATTCTGCACTCTGCTGTCTTACCAACTCTGTTAGTGAAGTTTTATGCATACAAGTGAAACTAGACTACTAAATTCTTTTGCAACTATTTTGAACAGAAACACAGGTTGTTTTGATTATTTATAGTGATTTTTCATGAAAATTGAAGGAATAATTTTCAAACAGGAAAAAAAAATCACCTTAATGTAATAGTACATGTCATCTAATAAAGGAATAGAGGCAACATCATGGGTCTTATATCACTAGTTATACAATGGTACAGGTAAAAGGGAGGACCAAAGGGAGGTAAAAGAGGACCAATCTACTCAAAACCAAGTCTGGCATTTAGATCATAATTTTTAGAAATATTTCAGAGTTTCTTTTGTTTTGTTAAAGCAACCTTTCAGTGTCATCACAGTTATCTGAAAAAGAAAAATCATTTTTTTTCTGAAATCACACTTCTGCAGATTGGAATCCTCCAGAAACTCCTGTGTTCCTGTGTTTCAGAAGCAATGCTGTAAGGAACAATGGTTCTTACTGATGATATACAGTGACTTTTTAGACATGGCATTCTGCTGTTATTTTCTTGGAAACACTAAGGTTGGCTTGAACGTATGATAGAAATACAGGCAATCAACAGTTAAATGGCAGGACTGTGTGGACGGCCAGGGGTATGAGAATGTGAGACAGTCTATCCAAATTTAGAGGAATACACTCTACTCTTTTTATAGACTCATTAAAGCTGAAAGAAAAAAAAAAAATCTTTTCAGGGGTTTCACTGGATTCACATAGCACCAAGCTGTTGCTTTTCATTGACTTATCCACTTTTGTGGCTAGCTGTTGTGCCTACTTAGTCTCATGAACTTGAAATCAGATACTAGGTATGAACTGAGTTTTATTTATTCTCCTTTTTTTCTGTGCTGTCTTTATAATGAGGAGCTGTCATTATACATTTTAAAAATATTTAATTCTTCCTTTTATTCAGTGTAGTCTGAGATACCTTTTTAGTTTCAATAGATTTTAACAATAGATTTTATATTTCAAGTACATTCTTCAAATATAATTTCAAATTAATTCACACCCTCAGATTCTTTGCAAGTTCTTGAAATAATCTTTTTTTTTTTTTTTTTTAACCTTAAGTGGTCCTTAATGACGGTTCTTAATGTAATGGGGTTACCAAAAGTGTGTATATATATATATATATATATTTATATTTTTTTTTCTGTATTGTCTGGGACATAACATTCTTACATTTGTCAATGTAGTAAAGACGATCAGACAACTGATCAACTGATTAATTTTCCACTTAATACAGATATTCTATATATAAATTTCTTGTAATCGATTATTTCAATTATATATTGGAATACTTGTACGTACAGTAGCCTGTGGTGATACCACAGAATAGTTATATAACAATCTGAACATGAACACACTGAATGAAGAATCAGTCATTCTGATCATATGAAAATCAACAACACTTTATCATTAGGGAAAAAAAAATCTTTTAGAAGTTTTTCAACCGGAAAATTTTATTCCATTATTTTATTTTATTTTATTTTATTTTATTTTATTTTATTTTATTTTATTTTATTTTATTTTATTTTATTTTATTTTATTTTATTTTATTTTATTTTTATTGAAGTGTATTATAAAATAATAATAAAAAAATCATTAGTCTTCTTTCTGGGGTTTTCAAAAACTTCATTTAAGGTAGATTCAACTTTCTCATGGACCACTAAATAACATAGCCATATACTTAAGCAAATGTTTAGTCCTGCTGAAATACTAAATTGTTCAGGAAAAGAATAAAATAAAAAATTATACAAATGAAGTATAACTGACTTTATTAGCTTCACTGCTATGTTAGTTCTTTTCACAAAGTCTTATTCATATTTTTTTTTCTGCAGTGAATACTTTAGCAGGACTGCTACAAACCTTTGTCTCTTGCCTTTTACACTGTAGCAGAATCACTGTAGTATTTCAAGTAGCTCCTCCCTTTTGCATGATGAAAAAGGAAGTAGTTCTCCAGTTTTTCACACGTTGGAGGTCTTAAGTCCCCCCTGAAGGAATGTATTTTTCTATATTTTCTGTTTCAATTTCTTGTTTGTTGCAGGAAGCAACACTTGTTCTGTGTAGTTAATGAGGAGCTAGCTCATTGGTTTAGATGAAGAACATCTAAGTTCACAAGATATGTATATTATTTATTGTAACAAATAGGTCTTCTCCTGCCTCCTTCCTCCCTCCACCCCCCATCTATAAAATACACACAGAAAAACTCTTCTTTTAATTCATAGAAAAAAGGAAGAAAAAAAAAAAAAAACCAAGTAAAAATAAAAAAAAAAAAAAGAGAGAGATCAGATCAGTATGTACATGACACGCAGGTAAAACGAGTGTGAATATATTCACAGAGAGTCATATACACCAACAGCACTGGGATGAGTAGTCAATACTGTATCTTCCTATGTGATGCACTCTTTTTCCATTATGATTCCAAGGATCAGGATCCTTGTTAGTGTAGTTTTCCTGTCATCAGCCTTTCTTCCCTATTCTCTGTCATTCAAACTTTACAAGTCTTTCCCATTTTAGTTGTTGGCCTTTATACTTGCTTTCTATAGTGTTTGTCTAGATTTGTCACTAATTAATCTTTAGTCTGTTATGTCAAGTCAGTTTCATGATTTCAGAAATAATTTTCTTTGAATGGCTGCATGAAATGAACATAAGAAATGGGTAGTATT
Organism: Netta rufina; assembly: GCF_964035555.1. NCBI lineage: Eukaryota > Metazoa > Chordata > Aves > Anseriformes > Anatidae > Netta > Netta rufina. Next base: position 74,542,199 of record NC_140124.1, on the reverse strand, counting down.
CTGAAGATATGGAATATTTCCCATATTTGACAAATATGTTTATTTGCTCTGATTTTTATTTTTTTTTTTGTCAGAGAGAGAGCGCTACCAATTAAACCTTTTTTCCACATGCTGTGATTCATGCTGATAATCTAGACTCAAATCATTCATTTTGCATGTTTGTCATTGCTGAGTCTATTAAATATGAATGTAACAAGGAACATGGTCTTTTTGTATTACAGATCATTGGAATGCCTGAAGACAGTGTTTCTGGGAATGTTTGGAAAAAAAAAGAAAAAAAAAAGAAAAGAGGGGAAGGAGGGAGGGAGGGAGGGAGGGAGCACAAGAACATTTTTTCTTCCAGTATCCCATTTTTTCATTTGTGATCTCGTGAACAGTTTGTTCCTTATTCTGCTTTGTTGCTTAGCAGTTGAACTACAGATCAAACTATGTAAGCATTACTACAAAAAAGATTTATCATCCATATATAAATAAAAAAAGTGTCACATGTTAAGGAAGAAACCATTATTTTCAGAATTATCCCATTACATAAGAACAAATATAATATGCTCCCTAAATTTAAGAGTAATTTATGAAGAACAGAGGCTTTTCAGTGTCTACTAGGAATGCAATAGTTGCATAATGTCCGTATGTCAGAAAACTGCTTATGTTTCTCTTCTCTAAGATGCCTGGTGCTAAATTTTTCAGTGTTACCTACTTAAGGATCAAATGGATTATGATTTTCAGTTCAGCATTTTGCCAATGAGGTTTCTACTGTTCTGTTCCTTGGCACCATATCATTAGTAGTCGGATTATGCTTCCTACAATCTTTTAGTAAACTGTAACTCCAGAGAAACTTTGCAGATATCCAGCCAGATAACCTCTTTGGAGTGAACTGCAGAGAATGGAGAACTACCAATATTTCACAGACGCATCACTATGTCCCTGTGTGCTTGTCAGGAATGTACTACAAAAATAGATTATTTAAAAAAAAAAATAAATCAAATTATTCAAAATGCAATGTGCAAGTTCATTAAAAAGAACTTCTCTGCTTGTCTGGTTCACTCTGAGTACTGGGTTTGTGGGCAAAGCTGAGATTCAACAGACAGCCTTCTGTCAAATGATCTGCACTGTGTAAGTGGAACAAGAAAGCTACCTGCAGATGACAGACTGCATAGACAGGCCCAGCTACCCTGACATGTTTGTACAGCACTATGTGCTGATTGAAGAAAATGAGAAAAGTTGATAAAATAACATAATATAAATATTTTTGCTATTTTAAATTCAGTAATTTAAGACTACACATACTTTGGCACACTTGGTTTTATAGGAATTTGCATTGTGATTGCACAGTAAATTGCAATTTATTGTGCTCTAAGAGGGGATCTCAGGGGAGAACTTGGCATTTTCTGTGAAGGAAGGATACCAAGAGACACTGGAGAGCTTTTTTTTTTGTATTTGATGATGTTATATTATGACATAGTCTACATGGGACTTATTTTTGTTAAAGAAAATTCGGTTTTGCTGGGTGGATACAAGTTCTGAAAGTTATTTCCTCCTTCTGCCTCAGCCCTGCACAAAGTAACTGGACAAATAGCGTCCAAACTTGCTCTCATTTATAAAGTATCAAGGGTTTCTTAGGTAAGTTTGCCTCATAGCTGCTATGCTGCCACAATAGAAAATTCCTGTCTGTTATGGGCAGTGGTCCTGTCTGATAGATCCCACTGCTCTCCAAGGAAGTCTCAGTCACCTTCCACCTCCTCATAGCTGTACCTGACCCAATGTGTAGGAGCAAGAACACAGCAGAGTCAGTCCTCCTCCTTACTTTTAGTCAAACATAACATTAAGTTAACTAATGATTAATTATCTTGGTCATAGGAAGCAAGCCCATAGGAAGCAGCTGGGCCACCTACCATCTAACTGATGTGTTCTCAGCTTAAAAAAGCAGAAATATGGCAGTCTTACAACAGTTCATACAACAGTTTGAACAGTTACTCCTCAGCCATGGCTTTTGTCAGCTAATGTTAACAGGTAATCTAAAGAATTTCCTGCCAGGAAACTTTTAAACTTCATACTGGAATTTGAGCTTAACGTTGGCATGAGGTGGCACAAAGAGCAGCTTCTCCTAACTCAAGTGCATTGTTGAAATACTTTAAAAATAAAAGTCCCCATACATGCACTATCATATATTTATTTCACATACTCCACAACTAATTCAGTCATGATGCTTGTTATTATTTTGGACATCAAGCAATAATGTGAATATTATAACTCCTGGCTCTCTGAGTCTGGGTCAGACTGTATCTGTTGGCAGTTTTCATATTGTTCTCATCACTGGACAAAATTTTGGTGCTTAGTTTTTGCAGACTGCCTTTTTTCTAGTGTTGGAGCAAACCAGTGCAGTAGCAAACCCTATTAAAGTATTTATACATGGGTAATGATGTTGAGGATGCTGCCATGATGTTTCATCTACAAGAGAAACATGCAACATGCATAATACTCTTAAAAATGATATCCTTGCATCATTTTGCATCCTTGCATCCTTGTTCTTTTTAGTGTCAGTTTGTTCAGCTCCTATAAAAAAAAAATGAAAAAATAAAAGATTTTGTGAAATGAAGTGTGGTTTTCACTAGAGAATTCCCAATGGAAACTAATTCTCTTTGGGAAAAGGGATATAACAAGAGTTGACTTTTGGAAGAGATGTTCAGCAGCTCTGAACTGTATTTTAGGCTAGACTAAAGAGGACTTCTGTACTCCTTTGTCCCCCTTTCCTTAGGTTAGTGAAGACTAAATACAACACCTTAAAAGAGACAAACATAAAATAGTCTTGCAGTCATGCCTAACTGATTTTTGATAACTCAAAAGTGTGTTCCCTTGTACTAGGTCTGGCTCTTTACACTGGATGTCTATTTTAGCTCCTGTGGACAGTACCAGCCAGTCAGAATAATGTTCTAATTTACAATCTACAATTGTTGGAACACAATGTTGTATATTCCATAATTGAAAATGTTATTGTGTCCTGTATATCCTGCAACCTTTTTGTACATGCAGCCATTGTTATCCATTTTCTGTAAAATATTATCTGCAAAGGTTTAGAAAGTTTCATTAAGTTTGCCATAAAAGTCAACTAAACAATGTTTTATGTCTTCTTCTAAGTTGAAGTATCTTGCAACTAATAGAAAACACTTTGTAGACCACTTGCTAAATGAGTCTGTAGCAGACAAATAGTATAGGTGAATCATTTTTATATGGAGTGACAATACTAAGAGTTAGAAGCTAATACATCTTTAGCTAATGCTTTTTCCCTTTGTTCTTGGCACATGAAACATTATTTTGTGCATATTTTTCTATCTGCAAAGCATCTCAATCTGCTTTTGGACGGAAGTCCTTATTTTTACTGAATAAGTGAAATGTAGTCTTCCATGCAGAAGTTTTTTGAAAGACAATGAAGACAGATTGTAAATCAAAAATTTGGAGATGAAAAACACTTAGCTAATTGATTTTTTCCCCTTACATCAGTCTGAGTGTCTTACAGGTAGACTATTTGAAGAGAATAAAATAGTAGCAGATAACTTTCATTTCAAAAATGATACAAGGAAATTCCTGTGGTAATACTTTTATTTATTTATTTATTTATTTATTTATTTATTTATTTATTTTTCCTGGTAGCTTAATGGTTAGGGCACTTATCATAGATACATTCAGTTTTTTCTTGTGCTGGGATGGTGGAATCTTACAGATCTAGGATGTAGTGTCTTCATTCTTATATATTCTGGTTTGATAGGAGAACTCCAGGTTGTTCCTTCTATTTACCATAGAATCATAGAACAGCTCAGGTTGAAAGGGACCTTAAATAACACCTAGTTCCACCCCCCCACATCCCACCCACAATGAGAAGTGGATGTGACCCACTAGATCAGGTTGCCCAGGGTCCCATCCAACTTGACTTTGAACACCTCGAGGGATGGAGCACCCACAGGTTTTCTGGGCAACATGTGGCAGTGCCTCAACAACTTCTGAGTGAAGAATTTCCTCCTAATCTCTAGTCTAAATCTCCTCTCTTTCAGTTTAAAACCATTCTGCCTTGTCCTGTCGTTATCTGCCCCAGTAAAAAATCGTTCTCCATCTTTTTAATAAGCCCCCTTTAGGTACTGAAAAGCTGCAATGAGATCTTTCTGGAGCCATCTCTTCTTCAGGCTGAACAGCCCCATCTCTCTCAGTCTTTCTTCATAGGAGAGGTGCTCCAGCTTTTTAAACATCTTCATGGCCCTCCCCTGGACTTACTCTAAGAAGTCCATGTCCTTCTTCTGCTGGGGGCCCAAGACCTGGACGCAGTACTCCAAGTTGGCCTCACAAGGGCAGATCAGAGGGGGACAATCACTTCTTTTGACTTGCTGGCCTCACCTCTGCTGATGCAGCCCAGGATGCTGTTGGCCTTCTGGGCTACAGGTGCACACTGCTGGCTCATGTCAAGCTTTTTGTCCACCAGAACCCCTAAGTCCTTCACTGCAGTGCAGCTCTCAGTCTCTCAATGAGTTTTTCTCCAAGTGTGTCCTCATGTCTGGGATTGCAATATCCTAGAATAGAGCCCTCATCTTTTGGTTCTTCAACAACAAAAAGAAGGTAATGTTTTAATAATACCTGCTTCTGCTTTTTTTTTTTTTCTTTTTTTCTTTTTTTCTTTTTTTCTTTTTTTCTTTTTTTCTTTTTTTCTTTTTTTCTTTTTTTCTTTTTTTCTTTTTTAAGCCCAGGTAGACAGAAGGTTTTTTTTTTTGACAAACTTTACAATGAGTATCCACTTCATCAATGCCAACATTTACATTTTTCTTTTATTATTTTGTTTACTGAAAAGAGAGTCCTGCTTTGATTTTAATAAAGATGCATTTTGTTAGCACAAATTTTTCCAGCAAATGAGTTTACTCCTGTAAATCCTTAATATAGACAGGGCCTATTTCAGCACAAGCACACACTGCTTTGTTAGCACTATTGAGGTAAGGCTACTTTAGGTAGAGCAAATAAGATCCCTAGGGCAGCAAAGAAAAACTGAGTTATAAAATAATTTTCAGAATATTCCTGAATAGGTTTGGAAACCCTTTCAAAGAGCTTTTCATTTCTCAGCTGCCACCATGTGTCAAAAACTTTAATTTTGCTTAAGGGTAATATGTAATTTGGCACCAAATGACCTTATCAAATTTTATCAAAAGGAAAAGCATTACAACTGGATTCCCTCAAGTAATCTCTTTGAAGCGTTTTTAATATAATGTCCAACCAAGGATTTTTTTATCACTTTCTATTAGCACAATTTTAGCTGGGACCATCTTAAATTGATGTTAGTACACTTTCATCTACTGCAGCTCAAGTATTCACTCATTCATTAAATGTCATGTTTCATTAAAAAAAAAAAAAAAGTTAGAAACATATATATAGAACATTTATGCTTTGTATACCTTTCTTTTTCAGAAGCAGCTGAAAACAGACTGATGAATACTTAAAGGTGGTAGGCTATAAATTGTTATCTCAACTTACAGAGATTGCATTCTATCCTGCTCAAAAGGTCAAAAGGTAGAAAACTACCAGTACTACACCCCTAGGAGTGGATTCTCCTCAGTTTACTCAAAGAGTTTAGTTCAGGCTCTGAATCTTGTTTTCTCTTCTTACTGCAAAGGATGCAGAACGATTGAGTTGGAAGAATTTGGTCTTTGAGGACTTCAGATCCAGCTGTTCTGACATTAGCAAGAAGGAAGACCCCACAGGAATTTTTGAGGCCTTTAATTCTGTAAGCTGACTTTTGACCTTGCATTGATGCTGGAAGTATTTAAAATTTATGAGAAACTTAAGCATTCTTATAAGCCTAGTGATTTATATCCTAATGATGTAAAATTTTATTATAGCCAAATAACTGTAGCTCTGTCACCTGTAATAAAAATAGAAAAACAGGCAAATCACGATTTGTGTGCAGATATTTATACAAGTATATATATATATATATATATATGTATTCACATATATATGCATGCATGTTGACAATTTGGTAGGGAAGAGATTCTTCTACTGAGTTGGGGCAGTCTGACTTGCAATTATAGTATTACAGATGGAGGAAAAGATGTTACTGTTTAAACTCTTTCAGATATCTGTATCTCACTCTTTACTGCCAATCATCCAGTCAAAACTTTTTGCACTAGATAACACCAAAAAAAAAAAAAGAAACTTTTGCTTGTGAAGTCTTGTGAAACTCTTGTGCAGAGTTGTTCTCTCTCACAAGAATACTGCAAAAGAGAGGAGTGACTGACATTGACAGCTATAAAGCAATTCAAATTAAAAAAAAAAAAAGAAGTTTTTTTTTGAAAAAAAAAAAGTCTGTTATCTAGTTTGGGCTCAAAGTGTTTTGGTCTTGGCCTATTGCATGTAAATAAATAAAGAGAGCAGGAGAATAAAACAAACCTGAGCATAATGAATTTGGGTTGATGAGAAGACCACATATAGCAATATTTCTTAATCTCATGTCTGGTCAGTAGCCAATGATTCTTGGGTGAAAAACTCCCAACTCATATACATGTGACACTAACATTCTCTATGGGCAGATTTTTTTGTTGCTGAAAGTCTTCTGATTTTGAAAAGATTAAATTAAAAAATAAAATAAAATAAAATAAAAATAAAAAAAGGACATTTTGAACAAAGAAGTGATTTTTTTGTTGTTGTTTTAGAAAAAAAAAAAAAAGCTGAACTCTATGTTAACTCACAGTTGGAAAATTCCTTAGGAGTTACATATTATTACTGTATGGCTGTCTTCATATGCAGTAATACCTAGGTAAATGTCAAACCATTTGACATTCCAAGTTGACTATTTGGTGTTGGATTGTTTTCATTTACAATGTTTAATAACATAAATCCCATGTATACTGTAAAGGATCTTAACTTTGTAGACAAGAATAATTACTTTTTCAAGCAAGTTCAGATAAGGCAAATTTTGAAAAGCTTTTAGGGCTAGCTGGAACAAACCAAACATAAGGTGAAAACCTTCTATGACGTTTTTCTTTGTCTGTTGAATCTGTAAATTCTAATTTTGTTTTGTAAATTTATTCACATATGAACAGTTTTATTCATGCTTAAACTTGAATTTCAAGAATCAAGACATTTCAAGAATCTGATCATAGATCACTGATGCCTCTAAAACTAAATAGTAAAAATAATCATAGTGTTGTTGCAAAAAATACCACTTTACACAAAACCACCAAATGTACTTCCATTACTGGAAAGTACTTGTAAACAGAACTTGAAGGTCATATTTTCAGCTCTGTTTTTTGGAATGAATCTAGGTATGAATGGATATGAAGAAAATCATTCACATGTAAACATAATTGCAAAAGAAATTTCAAGGTCAGATTTTAGGCATTTGATACTTAAGTGTAAAGATAAATAGTACTGCTGGTGTCTAATATCTGCTATGTTAACGTAAAGAAAAATAAAAATCCAATCCTTTACTTTCATCTATTTGTAAAATTGACACAAGAATTGATAATTACTAAAATATATATTTCAAGGAATCATTATAGGAACAACATTCATCTTCTTTAACACTACATATACATCAGTTCCAGATGATGTATTTCTGTGCTCCAGTCATCTGATCATTAACAGCAAGTTTATTCTGAAGGAGAAAGCTGCTGTATTTTCTCTCTTTTTCACAAATAAATAAATAAATAAATTTAAAAAGGACAAATATTTACATATTCCTCCTGGTAATAGATGCCTTCCAGAATAATTCCATAATTATTTTTCCTTTCAAGACTATGTCAATTGTTTAAAACTGAGTAAATTTCTAAGCCAGATTCCTGACTTCATCTGGCATATGAAAGAAAAACATAAAGGATATAATTTGTCCAGGTGAAGCAATTAACAATATTTAAGATATTAAGCAATTAAAAATACTTAAAATATACAAACTAAATACCTAATACATTGAGATATTACTGTTTGTATTCATTTTTCACTAGTGATTCCTTAAGAAACAAATATTTTGGACAGTATCACTTCAAAAGCCCTTTATTTTAATAATAAACTTGGTCTGACATTCCTGCTTGTTTAAACTCCAACTCCTCAAGTGTATGTTAAGTTCCATCCCCAATGGGAGGGATGTTTATTCCTCTCAAAACTGCAATTACTTTAAGTTGAGTGCAGATTAATTTAATAATGTTCAGAGAAATATCTAAGCTAGTTTAGGAACATGGCAAGCCTCCCTCCAACGTAGTTAGACTCATTCAGGTTGGAAAAGACCTCTAAAATCATCTAGTCCAACCTTTAAATATGTTGTCCAACCAAATGCACATTCCACATTTAGTAAAATCTCAAAAGTAAAATGACTGTGTAAAGCAAAATGAACACTTATTAAAATAATAATTCTGTTAGACAATTTAGTTTAATTCTAGCATAACTACATCTAGTAGTGTGGGTAATTTTTATGTTTATCAGTCTATATACATGCACTTATATGTATATACATTTATAAGAAATGGATATGCAAGAAAAAGTGTATCTAAATCGAAGGATTACATTAAGAAAGTACAAGTAAGTGTACTATAGATAGAAAACATGGAAATCAAAATGGAAATGCTGGAAAGGATTGGAAGGAGAGATTACACAGGAAACTTTCTGAGAGAAGCAAAAACGAGGCAATGAAAGCAGAAAACAAATCTGGTGTTTTCTGTAGTTTATATAATTTGATAAGCTAGTAATAAAATCCTAGCTTGGCTAGGAGGAAGGGAAAACTCTAATTGAATCAAAATTCCATGCCTTGCATTCTTTAATCTATAATGTCATTCAAACATGTTCTGACAAAATTAACCACATATATAATTCAAGGGAATAGAAGGAATAATATATAGGATTTGATCTCTACTAGTTTCTTACAACACAAGTATACATCTTTCAGTATTATAAACCTGTGTTAAATTTGATCTCTTATGCATTGGCAAAACAGCAGTGAAGAAAGACTAAGAAAGTTTTACAGGCTTTTCTTTCCTGAATGACTAACTTGTTCATACTTCAAAGTATGATTAATAAAGCAAGAAAACATTAACATTCATGTATTCTAACTTTGGATAAAAATTATCTCACCTAATAATTAATTAGATTATAAACTAAGTACCCTTTGAGATTGGTACTCAGACGAAAGTGATCATGTTGCTGAAAATAACGATTGGGAATAAGTAGGAACAAAAGTGTGAAATATAAGAGAAAGGACTAAAAATTACTTTTAATGAGAAGGAATTTAATAGCTTGTTATAGAAACAATGCAAGAGGGACTATGTTACACTATATTGTATGAAATAAAACAGTAGGGAGAGGAGGGGGAGGGGTGCAAACTGGAACTGTCAGTAGGTGGCTGTAACAGAAAATAACAGAAAACATAGTGAAGTAACATTTAGGTGTAAATTCATATAGTAAGAAATAGCAAGAGGAAATTGCAATTATTTGGAAGATTCATCTGTACCCATCACCATAAAACTTGTGTAGTAGTATCCATGCTGTCCAACAGTATTGCTATTAAGACCAGAGTAAAGCTTCTGTCATAACGAATGGAGTATCATTGTATCATATCTAAGCAAGGGGATTCCCCTGTTACTTTGTTTCACACACAGATGTGGAAGCTAATATTCTGAAAACCTTTATTACTTTGATACCCTAAGAAGGTTAATATTGTGGCACATTCAAGTCATAGTTAATCATCTGTATCCCATTTTTTAATTTTATTTATTTATTTTTGAGCACTACTTAAAAGCCATAATTATTATGTTATGTAGGCACAACCTTTGCTTATGGAATACTGCCCAAGGCAGTCTCTATTCAAAAGTCAGTGTCTGGTAGATTCACTCAGAGATATTGTAAATGATGCTGGTCAGAAAGCTGACCATATATTTTATATATATATATATATATATATATATATATATATATATATATATATATATATAATTTTCTTTGATGGAAAAATGCATTTTTCATAAAGTTCTCTGGTTTTGATATGTGCAAAAAATTACTGTGTGGGAGCAGTCAATTGAAAGTGGCACAGTTTGCCTAACCAGATTTCTTAGGATAATTTCAAGCACATATAAAAATGAGAACAACTTCATTTACATTTTTGAAAAAAAGGATGTATACGATTAATACTACTTACTTTCACATCTGATTATGGATCTATTTAGGACAGAATTGTCTTTAAGAAGCTACCTGCGCAGTACCTCTAAACTACATGTAATGCATTCATTTCCAAACTAATACAGCTCCTTCCTTAGAAGACAGAATAAAAGACAAAATGAAAACAAAGTTTTGTTTTATTTTGTTTTTCAGTGAAGTATTTCAATTACAAAACCTGATAGAGGTTTTCAAAGTTTCTCTATTTAATATTATTAAAATGAGTATAATTCTTATATTGACACATAATTTATTATTTTGGATATGTCACTGTGATTCACTCGTCCTCAAGTATTTTCCTTAACCTCATTAATCAGTTGCATTGAGTATTCCGTACCAATTTCTCTCACAACCTTTCAATGTGCAAATTAATTCAGTAATGTTAGAATTTCAAGGGAAAAAGAAAGGAAAAAAAAAAAAAAAGACTTTTTACCTTATATTATCTTACTTTGATAGACAGGTGTTAGAATCCATGACATGCATGTCACATCTTTTTCCAGAGGGAACAGGTAGAACTTTTCATGCAGAATAACTTGTCTCTGAAAATACCACAAAAAAAAGATCAGCATGAGCACTAGTAATAAGGTGCAGACCTTTAATCTCACAAAAGTAAGGGATGTAATTGAAAAAATAGGTCATTGTGGAATTTTTAAGCAAATTTAATGTATTTACCTCTGCTAGTCTGTCAAAGTATTTCTATTTTACTAGCAATTTATTCTGAGAAAAAAAGATTTCACTGAGCATTTTATTACATAAAAATTCAACACACTGTAGGAAAAGTAAGTTTTGGCTGCTGTGGAGCTATTTTATTACCTTCCTGATCATCTCAGGTTCCAGCATGTGATGTTCTCTGTAGTAAGAATCCCACCTATATACAGAACACCTTTTATTATTGACACAGTTTTTGACAGGTTTTTGTCTTGTTTTGTTTTGTTTTTCAGTTTCCACAAAAGTTAGCAGCTTCTGAACATCTTTGAAAACACATGCTGTAACTGACAGAGATATCAATATGCCTAAATATTAACTTTTATTTGATTTTTAAAGTGTTACAAAATGCTGCTACAAAGACTGGTGATGATAACATTTTGAAAGCAAGGTCATAAATGGGCTACTAAGCAACTAAACCCTCTGAATCTTGAAAAGGGTTTTATGAGAAGAAATTACTGCATAAAATACCTCTGATTAAGGTACTGCTATGAAGATACAAATTAAAGATCTGGTTCACTGTTATGTCACTCCAGTTTTTCATCAGCATATCCCAGTGGAATCAACTGGCTAAAGCTGATATATGCAACCCCCATTAATTAGGAAGCATTTATTGAATTGTTTATTCCTTTCTCCAGTACAAAGAAAATCCAGTAATTTGTTCTCTTTCTGCCAGCCACATTGAAGCTTGCTAGCATTTTGTCAATAACTTCACAGGTTGCAAGTTGTAATTCAGTGTCTAAAATGAAACTGTCCTTTTACAGTTTCTGCCTACTTTTTTTTTTTTTTTTTTTTTTTAGTTTTTGTTGTTGTTGTTATTGTTGTTTACCTTACAGCACTTTACTGTACAAATGTACCTAACCTGATGAGTGCAAGTAGTCCTGTATCTCCTACTTCTATTCTACAAACCATCTATGAACAACATCAGTTCTTATAGCTATCTACTCTGATTAGCACTGTAATGAAACTGAAAAGGAGTGGTAATGGTTTTAGGTTTGACACCACTGCAATGTAATTTCTCATCTTTCAGACAACAGTTGACTGAGAGAAAATCCCTTTTCAAATAACAGGCCTTTTTATTTATTTATTTATCTATTTATATTTATTTTATTTTTTCCCTGCAATAAGACTCAGACTGTAATATTTCATTCTGAAGAGAGTATACCAAGTAAGAATACTTTCCTCTCATTTTTGCTTTTCCCTTTATTTTTTTCCACTTCAGAAAGATAGTTAAGTATTTTATAATTACACTTGAAAAATTCTGTTGTTAGAAGATTAGTAGATTAAGCATTCCAAAGCTAATTATTTAACTTCCTGTCTGTCTGCACATGATAGGTCCAGAAATAGGGCAAAATGTAAGATATAAGATATAAAAATGTAAAATATAAGATCATACCTTATTTTTGATTAATTGAGGACATCCATCCAACTTACTGGATGAAAGAGAGGTTGAATGGAAAGAACAGGACCTATTAAAGACTGCAATATTGTACGCAATACTGTTTGTAATAAATAAGCACAAAAGAATTAAAGGGAGGTTGCACCTTATAGCTTTACTGGGACATAAGCACATGGTAGTAATCATATCAGTTCAGACGAGATGTCCAACAAGCCCTGAATCCTATTTTCAAACATAACAATAAATAGATCCTTATGAAAGAGCATTAGGACTAAGAAATTACATAATGACACCCTACCAGCCACTGGTGATTTTCAGTTTAGGAACTTTATGAGCCAGAGCTATCTGTGTGTGAATTTTTATGTTCTATGGATTTATCTAATTTCTTTTTCAGTTCTTCAGTACTCATAATAATTTGTGGAAGGGATATTCATGGCTTAATTAGACCTGTGTGAGGAATCATACCCTTCAGTATGTTTTGAATCTGTCACTTTCTCAGTTCACATAATATCCTCTGCTGTTTGTATCAGAGCTGGAATATAATTTGTCTGCAGTTCTCATTCTTTGATAGACTGCTGCCTTTTCCTCCCTTAGTCATCTTTTGTTTTTCTAAGTAGCAGCACCCTAGCCTATCTGTTCCACAGACAGCACTTCCATACCTGTTACTTTCTTTGGGCATTCCCCAGTTTTACCATATTCTTTTTGAGATAGAAGGAGCAAAACTACAAAGAGGTATGGCTTTATGAAAGGCAGGTCATGCCTGACGAACCTGATCTCCTTCTATGACAGAGTGACGCGCTGGGTGGATGAGGGAAAGGCTGTGGATGTGGTCTACCTTGACTTCAGCAAGGCTTTTGACACCGTCTCCCACAGCATTCTCCTCAAGAAACTGGCTGCTCTTGGCTTGGACTGGCGCACGCTTCGCTGGGTTAGAAACTGGCTGGATAGCCGGGCCCAAAGAGTCGTGGTGAATGGAGCCAAGTCCAGTTGGAGGCCAGTCACTAGTGGCGTCCCCCAGGGCTCGGTGCTGGGGCCGGTCCTCTTTAATATCTTCATTGATGATCTGGACGAGGGCATTGAGTGCACCCTCAGTAAGTTCGCAGATGACACCAAGTTAGGTGCGTGTGTCGATCTGCTCGAGGGTAGGAAAGCTCTGCAGGAGGATCTGGATAGGCTGCACCGATGGGCTGAGGTCAACTGCATGAAGTTCAACAAAGCCAAGTGCCGGGTCCTGCACCTGGGGCGCAATAACCCCAAGCAGAGCTACAGACTGGGAGAGGAATGGTTGGAGAGCTGCCAGGCAGAGAAGGACCTGGGAGTGATGGTGGATAGTCGGCTGAATATGAGCCAGCAGTGTGCTCAGGTGGCCAAGAAGGCCAACGGCATCCTGGCTTGTATCAGGAACAGCGTGACCAGCAGGGCGAGGGAGGTGATCGTCCCCCTGTACTCGGCTCTGGTGAGGCCGCACCTCGAGTACTGTGTTCAGTTTTGGGCCCCTCGCTACAAGAAGGACATTGAGGTGCTTGAGCGGGTGCAGAGAAGGGCGACGAAGCTGGTGAGGGGCCTGGAGAACAAGTCCTACGAGGAGCGGCTGAGGGAGCTGGGCTTGTTCAGCCTGGAGAAGAGGAGGCTCAGGGGTGACCTTATCGCTCTCTATAGGTACCTCAAGGGAGGCTGTAGCGAGGTGGGGGTTGGCCTGTTCTCCCACGTGCCTGGTGACAGGACGAGGGGGAATGGGCTTAAGTTGAGCCAGGGGAGTTTTAGGTTAGATGTTAGGAAGAATTTCTTCACTGAAAGGGTTGTTAGACATTGGAACAGGCTGCCCAGGGAAGTGGTGGAGTCACCATCCCTGGAAGTCTTCAAAAGACGTTTAGATGTAGAGCTTAGGGATATGGTTTAGTGGAGGGCTGTTAGCGTTAGGTTGGAGGTTGGACTCGATGACCTTGAGGTCTCTTCCAACCTAGAAATTCTGTGATTCTGTGATTCTGTGATTCTGTATTCAATATGAAAGTTCATGTATAATTGCAGAATACCACCGTTCCCTCCTTTGCTCTCTGTTCCTGGATGGTGTCTAACATTCTTTCACCTTCTGCTCAGGGTTTCCTTTCTGAGTGGGCCAGGGCCTTCTGAATTAGGGTTCTTGCTTTTGGGACATGACATTTTACATCTATCTATGGTAAACTGATTTGCGACTTTACTGCCTAGTTTTCTGTATAACGAGATTCTTTTACAAATTCTTTGTGTTTGTATAACATCATTCCTACCTCAAATTCAGTACTGTCAGCAGACTTTATTACCTCAGTATTACCCCATTCCATACTATTCCTACTAATGTGCTTACTACAGATATTTGACTTAATGGCTTGAAATCTCATAAAGCTGCCTAGAATCTTTTCTAAAATTGACAACCCATCACCTGTCTTCCAGTAGAAGACCATTGAGCAGTTTTGAGAGAAATTTCATATGAAGTCAGTATTTTGTCCTTTAGGAATTTTTCCTGATTATCTTCTGATCCTCATGAGTTACTACAGTTCATATTCACTTCCATTGAATAACCTTTATCAGCGAGATTTTAATTTAAGACAGATCTTCCCATGGGCCTTCTGTATTCAGACGTGAGTACTTCCCTTTCTGCTCCTCCTGTACTGTAAAAAGATTTCTTATTATTTTTCTTCTGGAAATTGGTCATTTTTATTTTTATTTTTGTTCATAGTAGTGTATTTTTTGTTTAAGCTACTATTTTATCTTTTCTGTTTTCCTCATGTGGATGCAGCTTTGTCTTTAGGATGAGTGTTTCCTGCCTTCAGATTAAAAAATTCAGCCACACACTGTTGTTTTACATTGTTGGCATCCTGTTGCTCTTTGCAGTCTTTTTTGACAGATGAAATTAATTTTCCTCTGATGGTTTTCACTCTGCATGAAAAGACTCCTGTTAGCTTCTTTTTAACCACCTTTCTCAGTTTTATATTTGTTGTTTTTTTTTTTTTTTTTTTTTTTTAATTAAACATTATTGCTGTGAGTTTTCTGACTTTCTTTGTTGTGACAGTGTTGTATTCAATGAGAGAACAACGTAGTTGCAGAAATGGATACACGATATTAATTTTAATAGACTTGCTTCTCTTGTGCACGACTGTCTTGCTGTTGCTGTGAAAACCTTGTTAATGGCATTTCTTATGTCTAAATGCTCAACTTTGAACCCCTCAGTATATTTGTAAATGTTTTAAAGTATTTTCAGATAGAAATAACAAGTGAAATACATATGGGCTATCACTAGCACTAAATTCTTCAGGTCTAACATCCAGATGTTATTTGAAATAGTGGAGTAATCTAATAATAGATGTTTATGGGTTGTCTTTTTCTGTATATATCATAAGAGGAGTGGAAGAGATACTTTTCATAGATACTTTTGACATCTCAGTCAATTTTTGCTCTAAAGTAGACTCTGATCTCCCTTCAAACTTGATCCCTTTTGTTTCATCCTACTTAGCACCTTCTCCTGTCTATCCCATTATCTGCTGTCCTGGTTTCAGCTGGGACAGTTAATTTTCTTCATAGTGGCTGGTATGATGCTGTGTTTTGGATTTAGGAGAAAAATATTGCTGCTAACATATCAGTGTTTTACTTGTTGCAGAGCAGAGCTCACACAGAGCCAAGGCATTTTCATCTCCTTTTGCTGCCCTGCCAGGAGGAGGCTGGAGGTGCACCAGGATCTGTGAGGGGACACAGCCAGGACAGCTGGCCCAGGCTAGTCAAAGGGATATTCCATACATACCATGTGCTCATACCAGATCATGCTCAGTGACAAAACTGGGAGGGTTGGCCAGAGGTGGGAGGCCACTGCTTGTGGACAGGTTGGACATCAGTCAGCAGCAATTGAATCGTGCATTACTTGCTTTGTGCATATTATTATTAATAACAATAATATTAATATTATATTGTCATTATTTTTATTATTATACCTTCCTTTTCTATCTTATTAATCTGTCTTTATCTCATCCTACCAGTAGCAAGAGAGGAGTGAGGAAACAACTGCGTGGTGCTCACCTGCCTGTCAGTTTAGACTACAATATCAGCTTTTCCCATCACTAACTTACTTGCCTGATTATTATGCTGGGTATTTGGCACATTTGGGAGTGTTGCTTGTTCTAGAGTTCCCTCCTCCCATTCTCTGACCCCAGTCACAGAACACAGACCTTTTCCCCTTTTCAGCCTTTCCCACCTGCACTTCTGATGGATGCCTAGTCCTAACATTCCTCCCAAGCTCCTAGTTCTCTTCTCTGACCTGTGATCTGATTTTCATCATGTGCCTTCTAGTCTTCCTTTTACACTCAATAAAATGAGTTGAACTCAGGTAAATTTGTAACCAATTTGAAATGTCATCTGGTGGCCAACAATACGAGGTAAAACCAACTTGCTTATAAAGAGTTAACATTATGTAAGGGGAAACTGGATCAAATAAAAGTAAAATTTCATTGATATTTATGAAACTACGTTAGTTCCATTATGCATGTTTCACAAGTTGGCTAGTTTCCTTAATTATGAAATGAAGATGTAAATAAAACAGACTGAGTTTCTTCCTATTTAATATCTATCACATAGCAAGAAAAAATGTATATGTATATATTTACATCGTTTGAAACTGTACTACAGTTTTCTGGTTTGATACAAAGTCTAATAATCATCTTGTGAAGTATGAATAACTTAGATTAGAAACCTGATCATATTATTCATCTGTTTTGATACTGTCTAAACATAAATCTAGGGATTACTTTTCTGGCAGAGCTGTCTGTTTTGACTTTGAAATTTAGTATTTCACAAAGTTCCTGTCAGTAAACTTTATTTACTAGGATAATTCCAGAAAGTGATCAAAATGGGGATAACACACAGTTAAAATTTGTTTTAAAAAGATGGCTATTTATCTAGGTGCAAGTTAGATATCCTTTGTTTACATTTCTTTCTTCAATTCTTAATCCATACTCTGCTACTAAGGAAAACACATCTGCCAGTATCAAAACCTGGATTCCTTACGATAGTGCCTTCCCAGCAAAGGCCACAACTTGCAAAACCCAGTTCTGAGTAGTAAAACACAAATTAAGAGGCAAATTCATGTCTAGTGTTAATTATATCTTCTGGTTCAGGAATATTTAGGAGTTTGCAATTACATCATTACATCAACATCTTTATGTTTTTACTTTTATTTGGATAATATTTTCCAAATTATTTACTTAAATTAATTATTTAAATATTATTTACATTAATATTTTAATGTATTTGACTTGGCTAGGGAAAAGATTGTTTAAACTTTTATTTCAATACTTAGTCTCAGTTTGTTATAAATGAAATAAACATTATGTGAAACAAAGAAAGAAACAGATACAAGGAGTTACATTGCTTCATTGGGCCAGTGAGTGAGCGGTGAGAGCAAATGGAAATAGAGGAGGCCCTCCAGTGCCCAGTGTACTGTCATTGACACATCATCTTGTCTATTTTGCGTAGAAATTTATTTTTATATCTTATCTTTATATAAGTTTTATCACCTTTTTACTTATTCCATGACTAAATCTCTGATTAATTACTAAACCTTTGAGTTCAGTGACTTAAATTCATAAGACTCTCAAATACTTCAAGCAACGTGTGTAAGGAACAGTAACAAGACTTATTTTTGAAACCACACAGTTCGTAGCAACATTGCATTTTTAGATTTAATCATTAGTAGCTTAGATGTTATGAACACCTACATTGTTAGCAAATTCCCCACTGAATATCACTGGAAAAGG
Source organism: Netta rufina (assembly GCF_964035555.1). Lineage (NCBI taxonomy): Eukaryota > Metazoa > Chordata > Aves > Anseriformes > Anatidae > Netta > Netta rufina. Next base: position 74,524,148 of record NC_140124.1, on the reverse strand, counting down.
GGATGAATGTGCTCAAAGGAAACAATATTTTTTCTCTTTATTTATTTATTTTAATTAATACATCTTTGCAAAGTTTTTCATGTATGACTTAAGTTTCCCATGACTAAGCTGCTCACTCTTAGGTAATTTCTTCTTCTTGTGCACTAATGCTACTAACAATGTTATCTGCCTGAGTAATTGCACTAAAATAAAAATTAAAGTGCCACAGTGATGGTGATTGTAATACCGCATATGAGAATGAATTTCCAAATGATAAACTCTCAAGGGAAATTCAAACTATGCACATTGAATTCAAAAGAGAAACAGTTGTTTACAGATATTTTGCTGAAAGAAATTTCAAAGACATTTCTGATAAAAATATATTTCCTTTTTTTTTTTTTTTTAAAGAAAAAATAATATAAATTATTAATAGCAGTGGAAATAGTGATGAGGAAAGACATGTCTTAGCTCAGCCTTTCGTTGAATTTCCATGAATTATTTGGGGACAGCTACCAAAAACAAACAAACCAAAAAAAAAGCATATTTTTTTAATAATTTCTTGAAGGACAAATGGAAGGGAGTCCTTTGTGGCCTACCTAAAAAGAAAGAACTGTTTCTTGGATATACTTGTGACTGTACACAAAACAAACTGAAATATAAACTTTGTTACAGATGAAGAAAAATAAAGTTTAATATACTACCACATAAACATTACTGAAAAAATATAGGGCTACAAGTCTGGAATACCTCTGCTCCCCTTTGTGCCTGGAACAAGAGAACGTTAGGGAAGCTGGTGTGCGAGTGCCCCAGGCCTGAGGTATGAATTTTCCCAGTTGAACCCATGGTTTTCCATTTTTTAATTTAAACTATAAAATTATTTAAATTTGCTTTGTTTTTTTTTTTTTTTTTTCTTCTTTTATAAATATGTGCAATAGAATTTAGAAATTAATATAAATCTGTAAAACAACTGATTGTAAATGATACAGTCACACAGTCACATTCATACAGGCAATGAAAATACAGTGAAAATACAATGAAAATACAATGAAAATACAATGAAAAAAATAAATGTTTCTTCATCATACACTAGACATTTCATTTACAATGTCATTATTTCCTTGTGTGTGTGTGTAGACAAATAGTGAACAGCAGCTTTTATTTTATCTCTGCTTACGTCAGTAGAATTGTGGTGAACATCACTGCTTCCTTTCTTCCTAAACACTGCAAGAGCACTACTACAAGTCCCAAGTTACAGTGTTTTGGTAGTAATAATGCTTTAACAATTTGCTTGGGGGAAAACTATAAAGTGTCTGTGAAAATTATTAACAAACACGATGCCATATTATTAGCAATACATTGCAAATATGGCTTACTGATCATTTAAAATGATGGCTTTAGAAAACAATTGTTTCCTTACAGTTCTTATTGAAAAAAAATAATAATTTCTCATCTTTATGTCAGGGATTATTTTACAGAGTATCAAAGAAAAGCAAAATTTTCATAGCACCTTAATATGATATTTGCATTTACCTCAGTACTCTCTACCTTTTCATAAAGTTAACTTTATTTAATGTAACAGGAAAAAAGTGAAGAAAAGTAGAGATTCAAATATGGTGAAATTAGCTTTTCTGTGAATGTAATTATTAACTACTTTTCAGCATTTACAATTTAACCACATAGAATTATTCCTTCTTGACAAATATCACAAGGAAGTTGTGTATATATGTATACTGTCTCTGTGTTTGAAAAAAAAAAAAAATCTAGGGAATACTATACTTGTATTTAGGTGCTGCATGAGAGAGGCAGCACCTAATTAAACCTAATTCTTTGCTGCTGAACATCTTAGAGAAAGGATGGTCCAATAGTCAAGAACAGTCTCTTCCACAGATACTCACTTTGAGCCTGGACAAGTAAAACAGTCTCTTCACAGCTGTGTTACAATTTTACATTGACAGTGTTTATGTTTACCTTCCCTACATACATAAGGTGATGTCAAGCTATATTTACCAATTGCGTGGCACAGTTTGGAGATGAATAGGGATCACTAAAGTAATATTTTTCCTGGAGCACCGTATGATTCTCATCTGGGACAAGTAGGGATGTTTGTGTGGGCTTCTATAAGGAAAATGACAATGTAATTGTGCTAAAGGGAACCAAGGATTATATCTCAAAAACATTGATTTATAAATCAAGTTTCTTAGGTGTACTTTGAGTTGGCTTGAAACTTTAATAAATCCCCTTTTCATTGTTTTCCTGTGTTTGTGAGTGAGCCTTAATGTCAAGGAAACTCCCTCAGTTAACTGCAATTAAGCTACCAGCTCTGATAAACTTTGATAGATATCAGGTGAGATGTCTTAACAGTAAGGGGTGAAAACAAGACGGTTTGCTTTTTCACTGGTGTTTGAATATCTGTAGGGTGTAATTATCTAGAGGAAACAGATTTTATATTAACTATTTTTTTTGATACTACTTTGCTTATGAAACATCCTCCATAGCTTGAACCTTGTACCTAAGAACAATTCAAAAGTGAAAAACAATATTCAGTGGCATCTGCCTATATATTTAAGTGTTGTTCTCTCTCACAGCTTTTTATTTGTTAATGGACATTATAATGTTGAAAAAAAAAAAAAAAAGCTTTGATGAGCAATAAAAATGTGAAGTTCTGATTTCTTAATTAACAATCTGTTTTGAAACAAGTTGGTTTTTTTTGTTTGTTTGTTTGTTTGTTTTTGTTTTTCCAAAAAGTGAGATTCAGGATATGGAAAAAAGAAATCTTTGTGATTGTGTGGAGAAATATCAGCACTTCCCTCCAAATTATTTGATATTAATTAACAATCAGGTAGCTGCTGTGAAACCGACATAAGAAATTCTTCTTTATTCACTTCAGCTGAATGAAGATTTGTATTATTTTCCTTCTTTTGTTATTACTGCTCCACAATTTCTAATGGCATTTTGTCAAATTAATAGGATAGTATAGACAACGTTGACAGTGGTACAAAGAGATAAGGCCCTTTAACTAGATTGTGCCTATTGAAGACCTGGGTAGTGTAGATAAAGATTTTACAGTAGCATTATTTCTAACCATCTGTGTATATATTTTTTCAGGGCTCACTTTGTACATGAAACAATATGGCCAGAGTCCAGTAAAGTGCAACAGCTTTCTGGAAAGGGATTTTGAGAAGTAGAGTGGTTATGACATTATTCTAGCTATCTACACTTGGAGCAGACATATGAAAACACAATGTAAGCAGCAATGCAACAGCATAATGTTACTTTCTGCCTTATGTCATACTTCATTTTTCTTTGAAACACAAGGACACAATACTTGAAAGCCAGAACCATTAGAAAAATATATGTAAGTAATTTTATTGGGCCTCTCTCTCCTCCATTAAACAAGCTACTTAAATAAGAGTGCGGGAAGAAAAAAAAAATCAACTTGTTCTCTAAAACATGATTTTGTATATTTCCACCTAGGATGGAGGGAAAAGGTTTATAGGCAGTTGAAAACGATGTATACAAATAATGATGCTGACTTTTTATTAATAATGAGGTGAATGCAGCTGTAAGAGAAGCTAATAAAAATATTTTTAATCCATTTTCTTGAAAGGTAATAAAATCCTTGTTCCTTGGTGGAATAAAAGTCTAATACAGCTATTAAAGATAAGGCAGGGAAAGGGAGATCTGAATAAAGCTGAGATGTCACATTTAATAGAAGGCTTAATGGAATATAAGAAGCTTGAAAAATTATAACGCTGAGAGAAAGTATATATTGGCATAAGTTTTATTCAAGTGTTAGATGAAATACAGTGTCATCAAAACTGAGATGAAGTCTTGAAGTCTCAGTTTTGTCTACAGTGCTAGGATAAGTAGAGAAGATAATTACATAAAAAATGTATTACTATGTGAAATTTAAATCATGATCATTTATAATAGAAGCCTTTGTTATACTATGTATCCCTGGTGCCTTTTGATGCATTAGGACAGCAGAACCATAAGGACTTGGAGTGGCCAAAAAAGACATTCCACTAAGAAGCAGATTAGATACCTGCATATTAAAAATAGCTGCTACATTTGGTTCATTAAAATGCACCACTTTGGAGGGGAATGATATATGGAACATTTTACCTTTAGGCCTCTGAGGCTGGCTTTATGAGAGCCAGAAGCTGAAAATAAATCTTTTTTCCCTTAAAGGTGATCCTTCCAATAAGGAGAAATGTCCATCAGCAGAGCAATGCAGGAAAACCTGTAACTTGGACTAGTCTGTCTGAATGCTCAGTCTGTCTGAAAACTTTACGGGCTTTACTCTTACCACTTTGACTGCATAAGTATTTGGGTCTCGACTGGGAGTCTTCTATCTCTGTGAATCTGATTTAAATCCATTTGCATTATTTTGATTTTAAAATTGTTTGATATTGGAGTCCATGAAATGTATTTCTCTTGGATGATGTTAAACCACAGATATGCATCAGGAGTACGTCTGATACACTGCATCCAGGAGTGGACATTCAGTCTACAGGAACAAACTCTACTGGCTTTACAATTAACTTAAAGGAGCCTATAGCAAGGTGGAAACTGGTCTCTTCTCCCATGCACCAAGAGACAAGACAAGAGGAAATGGCCTTAAGCTGTGCCAGGAATGTTTAGGTTGTATATTAGGAAAAAAAATTTCATTGAAAGGGATATGAGTTATTGGAACAGGCTCCCCAGGGAAGTGGTTGAGTCACCTTCCCCGGAGGTCTTCAGAAAATATATGTAAATGGGGTGTTTAGGGACATGGGCTTAGGGACTTGGCAGTGCTACGTTAAAGGTTGGACCAGATGATCTTAGAGGTCTTTTCCAACCTAAATGATTCTATGATTCTAAACCAGGGCACCGCCTACATTCTTGTATAGTGTGGATGATAGTCCTCCATGTCAACGATTTTGCTTTACAAATTTGCTCTTACTGTTCCACATTAGCTGCTAAAATATACATAGCCTTGATGTTGAGTACTTTTCACACCAATTCCATGATTTGAAGATGTGACTAAAAAATAAAAAATAAATGCTTTACAGCATTTCTGCTCAGTAAACAAGCAGGCATAGTTAATGGAGTGGGCTATAAAATATTTATGTTTACCATTAAAATTTACAGATTTTTGTTGCCTTCTTAAAATAATCTCATTCAAACTTTTTCTTGCTTAAGATCTGGGAAAAAACAAAAAGTTGACATTGAGTATGTTTAGGAAACATAAACAGACAAAAAAAAAAAAAAAAAAGGACTAGCTCATTAATAAAAACACACTTTTTTAATAAGAAAACATTATCAAATATTATTGGGGCTGTAAACACTGTGTCTGCCTAACAGAAAAAAATGCCTATGCAATTTCTTCTAGGCTTTTACTAGCAATTTCGTTTGCTAAGCCCATTCTGTCATTTGTTTTAATTCTACTTAGAAAATTCCATATTGAGTTAATAGTGAATAGATGTAATTTGCATTGGTTTAATGCATCAGGGAAGGGAAGGGCAGGGCAGGGCAGGGCAGGACAGGACAGGACATGAAGGCAGGACAGGACATGAAGGCCTTGGTGAAAGCATTTATTATATATTAATCAGCACAGCTAATTGATCGGTAGTAGTTGGTAGATCTATCTGTGGCTCAGCAGACAGTTCCAAAGGGGAAGTGAAAAGCTGGTCCTGAAGTGATGCCTGAATGACCTGTTCACTTGAGATTTGTTGCCAGCAAACTGTTTCTCCTCTTTCCCTTCCCTTCCCTTCCCTTCCCTTCCCTTCCCTTCCCTTCCCTTCCCTTCCCTTCCCTTCCCTTCCCTTCCCTTCCCTTCCCTTCCCTTCCCTTCCCTTCCCTTCCCTTCCCTTCCCTTCCCTTCCCTTCCCTTCCCTTCCCTTCCCTTCCCTTCCCTTCCCTTCCCTTCCCTTCCCTTCCCGAGGCCAGTTCAGAAATTCAGTCTTTTACATTATACAAGATAACAGCAGACAGGGCCACAAAAGGCAAAAGGCCGCACTGTTGCACAGAAGGCTTACACAAGGCAGATCTGCAGTTTGCCTTTTGCCAGCCTTCACACTAGCCGGAGAATTACACCAACTGTAAATTTTTGATGAAGTGCACATGTCACATTGAACTACTTCTCTGAGATACAAAGTCAGAATTTTCTGAGGCAAAGTTTTTCCCACTGATACATATTGTTACTGGAGTTTGTGTGGGACAAGTGTGCCAGTCCTTACTGTGGTAGATTTCTGATGAGATTAATGGAGGCCTCAATTGAAGACAAAATAGAATAATGTTTTTATCATTGTAGAGTTTGGGGTAATTATGAATCCAGGAAAACAATCTATCACAAAGCTGTGGTAGATTGTGATAATAATCATATTTAACCTTACTTTTTGAGGAGTGCCATATGTGCCATGTATGTTATCTTTGCAGAATGAAAAAAGTCAGAACAACTTGAGAACAGGTCTGTACTGGGAAGTCACTATGTCTATGTGTTCTGCTCTGGTATTACAAAGTCCTTGAGTTCTGCCCATAATAAGTAATAGAAATACTTTTTTATATGTTCATAAAATAGAAAATTGGTCAAAATATGTATATATGTACTCATGTAGGTGAATGCTTGCAGGTTTTTGGAATAAGCTTACAGAGCAAGACTAACTTTCTGTCAAAGTTCTGCCTTGAAGATGAGCCAGTTATTGTACCAGTTTCCCTTCACATGTGCCAGTATTAGATTTTTTTTTTTTTTATTTTTTTTTTATATGCAAGTGATCAGTGCTGGGCACAAAAATTTTAGGAGAAACAAATATAGCTGTATTTATTAGTGTCAGTTTTTGCTGAGTTTGTAGATTTCTTGGCCCTTTACAGATGTATTAAAAGATAATTCTTCTGCTGATTACCACTACAAAAGCCATAGTTGACCTAACACTTTCAGTGGAAACTTTTACAAGATATTACTGAACCTTATTCCCTAATACAAAGGCTATATAAACATTTATTTTTTTATTTTTTTTTTAAGAGCTGAATGCATATTGTTTCTATTTGAGAAACTCAAACTTTCATTATCTCTATGCTTTTAGGTTTGTTTCTTACTACCCTTATTTCATTTTAAGTAATCATATTTAGAGCACTGCTACCACCCTTAGGTATTACGCTTTACTCCTCCACTCATTTTGCCTTCCATATTTTATTATACTAGCATTGCTGTTCACTGCCCTGGAGGATTTCTTTTTCATTATTTGGACTAGAATTTGCTTATGTGTCTGTATTTGTCTGTATTAAAAATTGATGTAAAAAGTATTTGTAAATAGGAACAAACCAGATAGTTCATCTCTGGAATCAGCAGAGCAGCACTCTGCACATACACTGAAGCATAGGAGACATAAAAATAAGCATTTAATGTGGTCAGTAGAATAAAAAAAATGCATCAGGTTAATTGGCAAATAACACCTGGGAGGTGATTTAATAAAATGATTGTTCAGATAGGAAGGAAAAGGCCCTAACACATCACAACTGTTCTGGGAAATCTTGCAGCATACAGAAGTCTGTCAGACCAATAATAGAGCATGCTAAACATATAATCATGGAATCATAGAATATCCTGAGTTGGAAGGGACCCATAAGGATCATCGAGTCCAACTCCTTCAAGTCAAATGGCCAGCTCTTCTGAACCCACACAAAACTTTTAGAAAGCTTTTAAGCCCTGTAAAAAAGATACCTTTGGATGGTATAATCTACTACCCAGAAAGACAGAAAATATTTATCCACACACAAAGTAGATATGAATGTGATACTTTGTCTGTACCGCATTCTGTTTTCATATATTCAATTGCCAGTTCAACATTTTATGTAAGTTAAGTTCCGTACTTTGAGATGACAAAAATAAATACTGAGTCGTATTCTTTCTCTTATATATACTGCATATTTATCATGCCATCTATTATTGCAACCCATATCTACTGTCTTTATTGTCCTTCAGCTTTTTCCTGCATATTCCATCCTGCTTTTTGTTGTTGCTGTTGTTTTTAATTTCTATGATATTTAAGAAATTCTTTAACTAGTAGCAGTTGTGAAATATGTCCTATTAATGGTAATTGGATTTAACCTTGCTCCATTAAATAGAAGTGACTTAATTTTCTAATGTCATACTTATCAAAGTAATTATTGTTGCAAATATTTACATTAAGGTATATGATATCTAGAATTATGTACTTCAAAAAAGGTTTTGAAGAGTTTTGTCAACCCTTACTATTGCTAATATGCTGCTGGATACATTTGATGGAACATTTTCCAACATTTCCCCAATGTTAAGTTGTTAAGTGTTTTTTTGAAATCTGGAAGTTTTTATAGTACTTGTAGGGAAAAAAAAATATATAAGAAAATTGTTAGCCCTGTTTCACTGCTCACCCTCCAATGGACACAGTGAAAAAAGGTCTTTTTCATACCATATCATGTGACTGACTCAGACAAAGTATGCTTCCTGAACAGAAAATCTCCTTTCCAAGAGAACTGCAGACTCTTTAAAGAAATCTGTTAAAACCATATTTGTTTTTAAATGACTGTTTCGTAGAGATAAAGATTACATCTGTGCTAAACTGCTCCGTTTCATTCATTTTATTCTTCTTCAAGGGACCTTGTTCTTCAAGGAGAACCACATATTGGTTGATAGTGTGTTGACAAAATATTTTCTCTCTCTACAGTTTTCTGTTTTTTATACAGCCATAACTGGCAATTTAAAATTTGTTAGATGTTTTACCCAAAGAACAAATGTAACACGTAAAAATAGAATTTAAACTATGTCAGTAGTTATAAAAGCTCCACTCCAGAGTTTTTATAACACATTTGCTATTTTATAGTCATGGATGTTATTTCTGTTAATTGTTGAAATTCAACATAATGTTGTAGAATGGAAAATTTTCACAGAATTCCTCTGAATAGCTGGAACACATAATTTGATCAAATGATGAGTCAAAACATTAATACATGTTATTCTTCAATTTTATTAATACAAAGTTAATTGGAAGTGTCCCAAAAGCTAATTAATGTATATATGTACATATGTACACCAAATAAAACGTCATTGCAATCTAATACTTTTATCTATGACAGTATCTGCATTAGTAGCAAGTTTTTGTCTGCACCAGACTAATTTCTGACTCTTATGTGATGCTAGTTTTGTGCATGGATTCTGGTTGTCACACAAAATACATACAAAGTCTGACTTTCAGTGATGCTGAGCATTAACAATAACTTTTGTGTTAGTGTATGCAGAAAAGCTCAACAGTTTCCCCAAATAGTAATCTGGTTAAATTCTCCAGTGCTGAGGCATCTAGGAAGAATTATCCTGTGGAAAATGAGGCAATGAATTCATTTTTATTCTGTTTTATAATGGGTAGCATAAGTATTTCCCAGGGAATGTACAAGGTCCTATTAATTAATGCTTATTAATTTATTTAAAATCCCCGAAGAAAGGGCGTTATGGAATCGCAAAATATTATCATTCCTTCTTCAAAGTGTGAGCTTCATTCCTTATTTTAGAAGTGGAACATGCGGTTTGCTTTTCTACTGGCTAATTGCCAAAGTGGGAAGCCTTTTAATTACCTGCTGGAGCGACAAGGGCCATTAGGCAGCTTAGGGTGCAGCTTCTTTTTGAGAAACTGGTGCGTCTAGTCTGCAGAGGATTATGTGTTCCATCTACTGCACATGAGTCAATTAATAATTTGAAATTTCAGCTAAAGAAGAGAAGGATGAGCTGTGATGACATTATGTTAATTGATTCCTGTAGTTGTAATGAAGTGAGTGATAGCACTATATTCTAGAATTAGTACTTTGGATGGATCGAAAATATTAGATGAGTACCATTTCTTGTAAAGCTCATTTTGTATATCTAACCTCTGAATAATGATTTTTCAAGTGTTGCCATTTCCTGCCATGTATTGATTACGTTAATTGAAAAGTGCTCTAATATCTCAGCAAGAGCTCAGAAATTACACATTCATCTGAGCATGTTTCTTATGTAAACAGATACCTTATTCACTGTAAACTCATAATGACTCATATTCCTGTTAATATCCTAGAACATATGATTTCTACCTTACCTTTTCCTACTATACCAAAACACTCTAAATGTGTGTGGTTCTCAGCAGAAATATGTTGATACATGTACTGTTGTTCCATTTGACTTATTTTCCTTTTACTTAATATTCGCCAAAACTCAAGAAAGAAGGGAAACATGGATAGAAAACATTTCCTACCTTGATTTTTGGGTTCCTTATCTATGTATTTTTTGAAGGGATGCAAATACTAAATTTACGCATACAGCAGTATGGAAAAATTGAAGAAATCAGAAAATGTCATCATCAAAAGTCTGAAGAATATTTGCTCTCTATCCTGTGTGATATTGACTATTAAGAACTGGGTGCATCATCATATATCATGAAATCTTCTTGTACGTATTTTGCCTATACATGAGGCTTTTAGGCTGAATTGCAACTCCCTTGATTACTTGCAATTCAGATATTCCCTGTACACACTATTATGACTCAGATAGAAATGTTAATTATGAATTAACTGAAATCAGACATGCTTAACCAATAGTAATGTAAGTAATTTATGTTACATTGATTTATTTGGATCTTTCAAAATATTACTTGCAGTTACAAAGGAATGAGAATGGGATATAAATAGAATAAACGATCAACTGCTCTTGAATAAACAGTCAGTTATATAAATGATAGCAGTAAACAGGCTTTATCACAACAACTGTATTTTTCAGATACAGATGGTAAGAAGAGATGTAGGTGGGAACCCAACAACTAAGCCACCATTTCTAGTCAATCAGTTGGATATTATTTGTCATCTACAGGGAAGCCATGAAAAAGTTGGGTACAAGATGGCTATTTATTAGCAAACTAAAAGTTAAAGAACATTTCTGAAGTGGAATAGTTTTTGAGTGGTATTTTGACAATTTGTGAAGCAATGGGCTTTATTTAATAAGTTTGAGAATGGTGCTTATTGCTTTGAGATCAGGTCTCACTTCCCTGTGCTTCAGGGAAGTGGCTTCGAAGAGGTGGTAAACATAAGGATGGGACCATAAATGAGAGTGTAAGCTAGAAAGCACAGTGAGCCTGTGAGGGCCAGGAACCACTGCCCTGTATTAATTCCTCCCAGCTATTTTCTACTGTGATGCTCCCTTTCTGCCAAAAGGCAGGAGTTTTTGACACCATGGATTACTTCTGCAGGGTGAGTGCTGCTCCTTGCTTTCTTGCCCAAGTGCAGGCCTCTTCATCACCATGTCCTTCCTCAGCAGTCTCTTTTTGTGTACATGACCTGTTCCCTTCTGTTTATTATTCATGTTCCCACTTTCTTTCAACCCTCATGTACCTATCAATAGGTTGAATCTCTAGTGAAAGTGAAAAAAAGCTCTCCAATAGGAGAAAGGGACTTGTCAGAATAGTACAAAGTGGAAAAGAAATGCTGGTAAAAGAAAACTGACCGATTTTCTTTTGACCTAACTATTTAAGTAAAAGTATTGCTTGCCAGAGCAATAATGACACAGCATGTTGTTTGTCTTTGATTGGAGCTTGTACCTATTAATAGGACACAAAATAAGATTTGTCACAGCTCAAGTTATTTGATGCAGTTGTTCTCTGATGTGAGGAAGAAATAAAACAAAGGGACCTTTTACTTGTGGTGATTTTTTTTCTTCCTTTTTTTTTTTTTTCTGTTGTATGTGATTTTTTTTGTTTAGTTTATTAACTTTGCGACAATGTTCCTTGGTGCTCTGTAAGTTGTTATCATATTTTATTTCTGGTATAGCTGGAGGTATCTACCTTTAGATTAATTTATATTTGAAGGACAGAACACTTTTACCATAGATTAACGTAATGCACTCGGCCCAGTCATGCTTTCATTTTCAGTGGGACCTTGGCAGGGTATTCAGTAGGAATATTCTTATGGGTTCCGGAGGAAATTAACCAGTCAACTTGGTTGCACCAATAACCACATATCAGAATTGTTAGGAGGATTGTACACTGATAGCTTATGCCATTTCTTAAAATACAGGGCATAAATTTTTATCTTCAGCTCTCCTTTGAGAGATTAAAGGTTTATTTAAATTTCACCTCTTCCACTTATAGCAGCTGGCAACGCTCATGTTGCAGCTCAACTTCTTGGATTGGACTGTGCTCCGCAGGCGGAAACCACCTGTGTTGACATTTTCACTTTGAACAAGGAGGTTGAGGAAGAGATACTGTAGCCATTCAACTGGAGATATTGAATAGGGTCATTTTTTATCCACACAGTCAGGGAGTTTGAGTGGGCATCAGGAGTGCAAGGTTTCTCAGAACAAAAGAGTAGAGCCAAGTAAAGGCTTCTGACTCTCCAGGGGAGAGAATGGGAGACTGTGCTGGAAGAGGAGTCCTGCATTACAAACCATACTCTCTGCTAGTTTTATGTCTTATATGGCAAGTCTTGAATGGAAAAAATGTACAGACCAACACTAAAATACTTCTTCCCAAGCTCTGAAGGGGAGAACTCATTTCTAAAATGGGGAGTCTGGCTCCTCTTGTCTGTAATATCTGAAAGCTGATAATCCTGCATTCAAAGACTTAGCAAAATAAGTTTGGATCTTTTTAACACTTCTGTTTAATTTAATATAACAGCCCCGCTTATTGACTTAGTGGTATGTCAGAAATTATTAAGTGAGGATAGTCTTATCTTGTTCAGGTATATTCAAACACGAACCAGATTTCACAAGTTATCTTCCTCTTCTCTATGTGTCATTGTGTTTGTTGTTGTTTGTTTTTGTTGTTGTTGTTGCTGTTGTTTTCTAAATAAATAGTAATGTGTAAACATCCCACTGATCATCACACATGTTCTTAGCCACCCAATAAAGGATGGAAGCAGGAGGCAGCTCCACAGGAAAGCTTTGTCTAATTAGTTCCGAGTTGGATGCAGTATGTATGTGTGTGGAGGAGGCTTCTGTTTGGTTACATGCTTGGGTTTTTTGTTTCTCTTTTTCTTTTTCCTTGTTATTGTTGTCACTCTTAACCTCAGGCAGATGTTTGCCTTTGAAAGAACAGTTGCAGGTCAGTTTTATCTACCTAATTTCACTTTCACCAATCACCAAAGTCAGTGAGTCCCATCTGGCTCTCAGTAGGAGATCCAAATGTTTTATCTTATATTGTTTTCTTCAATCACAGAATCTTATTTCTGGGGTGACTCAATATTTGTATCACTGCCCTTTCCTGCCTCCTATGTCCCTGGAATATCCTTTACAAAATGTTTTAAATTCAGCTTCACCTTTCATTCTGTTATCCTAATTTTACTACTTACAGAGAATAGTGAAAAATTCTGAAACAAGTTGGCAAATGATATCTAAATCAAGGCAGAAATAGGTTTTCAGTCAGAAGGTAGATTTCTGTGAAATATAAGAGAAATAAGAATGAGAGAATACTTTCTTTTTCTCCATTCCCAGCAGTTTTGAAATAAAATACAAGCAGCCTTTGTATGTGCAGGATATAAGGGCTGTAAAGGATGTACAGTATTTTTGACCAAAAAAAAAGATATATATATTTATACTTTTTTTCCTGCAGAGGAGCTGTTAATGGTAATTGTTATCACCTACATGAAACTCTATTCTTTCTCTTTTCAGGCATACTGAACCACATTTTAACAGGAAATAAATAGCTTATTACCTTCTGGGTCAGTAAATAACTAACATAGAGATTGTTGACTGGGGAAATGAGGCTTCTCTGTATATGAAAAGAAGTGGCTTGGATGTCATTATTCATTTCATTCTGTCTGTATTAAATCATTTTAGAAGTGTTTAATTGAGAGACTGTGTGTTGGTTTTTTTGTTGTTGTTGTTTGTTTATTTGTTTGTTTGTTTTTCCCTAGCCATTTTTGTATGATGTGAGGCCTTTCTTCTGCAATGGAATTAACTTTGTGCTCTTCTAAAGGAAGTTAATTTTTCAAAAGTTACTTAGTACCAAATTTGCCACTTTGGAAATGAGAACAAAAACTTGTTTGTTAAAAGTTCAGATAGACGAAGCAAGGGATCCAGTTCCCCAGAAACTTAGCCCTTGAATTATCTGAACTATTGTAAGGAAGAGCACAGGTTACATCCAATTAGCCCCCATGAAAGGAAAATGGGGAAAGGGTGGTCTAACAAACTGTCAAGACTTGATCAAAGATGGCTGCTCAGAAACAATGTCAGACAGTCTAAAAGTGAGAGAATTGTAGAGCTGGAAGGAAGAGAAAACAAATACTGGATTCAGCAGGATGTGTCAAAAATATAGAAAGGAGTAGATGGTGGTGGGAGCATCAGGATGGAAAGGAACAATAGACATAGAGATACAGAAAGAACTGAACAAAGGCCCATGGAAATCAGTCATCTTTTGTTTGATTCAGTTTGCTGAATGTACAATGAGGTTCCTTCCAATCACTGATTGAGAAATAAAGGCACAATTCTAGCACAGAAAATATTCAAACCATGAACATAAAGACCTCCATTGTTGAGAGGATTTTCCACCAAGGCACTGCAATATCAGTAATATATTTTGCCTCAGTAATTTATTATCTGTATCATTACTATACTAACAGCTGTAAAATATTATTCTCTGAAGTTCATAAATGACCCATAGTCATTGCAGGGAGTATGTTATGAGACTGTATTGATATTTTCTAACATTATTGCATTTATGCTATAGTAAAAACAGGGAATTAAAAAAAAAAAAAAAGTTTTGTTTGTTTGTTTGTTTTCCTGAGCCAACAAATTGCATCACTGCGTGTTTAGCCAGCTAGGGAAATGCATTAAGCAACCTGTCCTGAAAAGGAATATTTTTGCTAAAAACAAACACTCACTGCATTATAAAACATAATGCTCTGTATTTTTCTGCATGGTGTTTGCCTGGAGTTTGTATTTTTTAGCTTTCTCTTGATATGATGCAGTCTTCATGTTTTGGACTGGTGTAATTGGAACATTCAGCATCCCATCTCAAACCAGCATTTTGCCACTGAATTATCAGACAGCAAAAACTGAACTGCTAGATATTCACACAATGCAATGATATATTTAAGTTTAGAAATACCATGTTTTGTTAGCCCCTTTTTTTTTTTGCTTTTTTTTTTTTTTTTTTCTGCCATTTGTAAATTTAAAGGTTTTGCTGACCCACCTGTCCCATGCTCACTCATGTGTGCAAAAGCCATTAAAAATTTTCTTGCCCCATATTGCTTGCTGCCTTTAGCAAACACCTGTTTCATCCATATGGTAATGTAGGCCCGATCAGAATTAGTGTTTCCAAGCAATCATTAGCAGACTCATTTAACCCTCACCCTCTCAAAAAAGCAAAAACAAAGAAAAAAAATAAATAAAAAAAAGCACAGACAATGAAACGATCACATTTGCAATAGGTTGGAGGTTTTTTACCTACTGTTTTCTTTCATGATTTCGTATAGTACTTAGAGTCATTCTTGGTAGTTATTGGTAAATCCATTTGCTTTTCTGAGAAGTGAAATTTAATGAGAATGTCCTAAAATATCCAATTGTTTCAGTGCACAGAGTAGCTCTTGTAATTTTCTCTCATCTACCTGTATGCCTCATGAATTTTTAATTTTTAAAGTTACATGGGTTCTTAACTTCCATAGTTTCTTTTAATGTTGAAGCGCATCTACATGACAAACAAACATTACATGAGGTTAGAAAAGACCTTGCTTATCTGGCACTCATCTTTAGCTTGTCAGATCTTACCTTTTGTAGTAGCAAGATGCTACTCGCAGCACAGCCTCTCTAGCATGCCGGGAGATACAGCTAATCCCTTAAAGGCTGCATGTGCAGAAAACCCCTTGCTTCCTGGAGTTTCTGGATTTACTCAGCAAAGTCCATTCTCAGGCCAGTGTGGTTGGTTTGAGAAATGTTTGGGAAAGACAGCAGCTCAGAGTGGGTTACTGTTGCCTGAGCACTTCAAGCAGTCTGCAGGATCCACACTTAAATGAGCAGTTCAGGTAGGTGTTAAGATCATAGCCATGTCTTCTGGAGGCTTAAATGAACTTTCCTCAGCATCTAAAAGGTGTGTTTGAAGCATCTGGGAAATGGAGGCAAGCTTGAACTAAATTGGTTCACTTTGAGTGAACTTCTATAGGTTAAATTAACTATCTCTAGTAATGATAAAACATTAACTGCATAGGCTATTTCCATCACAGCATATAAGACGTAATATCTGGTATGTAAATTTAAATGTAGCACTTGAGAGAGTTATAAAGGTTACAAGAAAAGTTGTGGCAGCTCTATTTTTCAACTGTAGAAAAAAAAGCTAGAGTCAGAGCCTAAGAGAATTCTTTTGAACTTTTCTTTTCACATAAAAAGGGCCATTAGATTACCCTTTCTGGGTAACTAAGGCTACCTTATGCTTTGTCTTAATGATGGTCTTCTACTCCCTCCATTGTGGGAAGTTTATTGGGGTTGAATCTTACTAAGAGTACTCAGGGGAAAAGGAAGAAAAAATCAGAGAGCTCTTCTCTGGAGATCTTTGCCTAGTAAAGCATTCCCAGCAGACCATGTAACTGGGGCAGGCCCAGGCGACCATGGGGACTGCGCAAAGAAAAAGGAGTAAGAGCATCAGGCTTTGATCCATTAGAACATATCTTTGTGACTCTCACACTTTTTAAGCTGGGACAGAAAAAAATGCTAGTAAGCTATAAATAACTCAGACTCTTATGTGAGGCTGCTTTTAGGTGGTAATGTATCGATTGCAGAAAAAGATTCCAGTTGTAAAGTACCAGACTTTAATGAAGGTGGTCTTAAATCACAGTAACATGCTATGAAATTGCTTCATATAGGTTGCTAAGAAACTTTCTATGGGTAGTTACTGAGTTCATAGCTACAGGATATATCACTCAGTACTATCCATAAATTACCTACAGCCAAATGTGTAAAGAGGTAATGTTGGAATTATATTATTGGACTACTGCAGACATTATTAACACTAACCAGAGTAATAGGAACACTATCTGTGTCCCTGATTAACAACCTAGTTTAATAGTCATAGGCATTTTTAGCAAAACCCATCTATCATGCAAATTGAGAATGATAGTGGTCTTGTCACTATGGATAACTGCAGCACTGCAAATGCACAGCAGTGCTCTACCTGTATCATTTATGATTGTGCTGGGGTTTAGAATGTTTATTTACAGCTGTGGTGATGTTCCAGGGGCTCGGATGGCTGTAATCAATGGAAAAGTGACTACCTGAGGTGTTCAGTGAAGAAGACATGGTATATCTCTGAAGTTTAGTCCTGAGAGATCACAGATATAAAGAAGAAGGCTGAAGAACCAGGTGCTGGCAGCCCCAGCAGCCCAGGTGTAAGTGTCTCTCACTCTGTGGTTGAGCTGGGGCTGTGCAGTACTGTCTGCAGTGACATTGTGAGCAGACGTGGTTGTTACTGCATGACAAACCCCAGCCCAGGCTGTCCCTGGCTGCCCATAAAGGGCAGTGGATTGTGAAGAGTAAAAACATAAAAAGTGAATCCAAGTAGATCACTGTATTAAGGGGAAAGGGACCTTAAGAGATCATCATGTGTAACCCCCCTGCCAAAGCAGGTTCCCTAGAGCAGGTTGCCCAGGTGGGCATCCAGATGGGCCTTGAATATCTCCAGAGGAGACTCTCCAACTTCCCTGGGCAGCCTGTTCCAGTGCTCCATCACTCTCACCATGAAGAAGTTCCTTTGCACATTGTTGTGGAACTTCCTGTGATTCATTTTATGGCCACTGCCCCTTGTCCTGTCCCCACAGACCACTGAAAAGAGGTTGGCCAAATCCCTCTGTCTCCCACACTTAGGTATTTATAAACATTGATGAGAGCCCCTCTCAGTCTTCTTTTCTCCAGGCTGAACAGACCCAGGTCTCTCAGCCTTTCCTCATAGGGAAGATGCTCCAGGTCCCATATTATCTTTGTGGCCCTCCGCTGGACTCTTTCCAGGAGATCCCTGTCTTTCTTTGTACCGGGGAGCCCAGAACTCCACACAGTACTTCAGGTGAGGCCTGACCAGGGCAGAGTAGAGGGGGAGGATCTTGACCTGCAGGCCACACTCCTTTTAATGCATGCCAGGATCCCATTGGCCTTGGCCACTAGGGCACACTGCTGGCTCATGGCCAACCTGTAGTCTACCAGGACCCCCAGGTCCTTCTCCTCAGAACTCCTCTCCAGCAGGTCATCTCCTAGCCTGTACTGATACATGCGGTTGTTCCTTCCCAGGTGCAGGACTCTACACTTGCTCTTATTAAACCTCATTTGGTTTCTTCCTACCCATCTCTCTAGCCTGTCCAGGTCTTGCTGCATGGCAGCACAGCCTTCTGGCATGTTGGCCACTCCTCCCAGCTTTGTATCATTGTCATATTTGTTGAGGGTGGACACTATTCCCTCATCAAGGTCGTTGATGAAGATGTTGAACAAGACCGGACTCAGCACCAACCCTTGAGGAACACCACTAGTTACAAGAAACTTCTACCATAAACATCAGGCCTTTCTTGAGAAAGAAATGCTGATTGTTGTTGCAAAAAGCCAGTGTCAGTCTAGAAAAGCTTGCAATCTAATTAACTACACAGAAAAGCAAGCACAAATATATGAATAAAACTTTTTTTCTCTGATATTAATTTCCTCAAATTGCTCCTAGTTGCTACTAGTTCCCATATCAACAGCACTTCTCATCAAAGCACTTTGCAAAAGAGGTTGGGGTCACTAACTTCACTTTGGGCTCAGTGTAACTGAAGCACAGAAGGTGATTGCTGGGACCCTTGTCTGCTCAATTCACAGTTAATCCTTACTGGTTAATCATATAGGTACATGCCAGGGCTAAAAAAATAAAAAAATAAAATAAAATTTTAAAACAGCTAATCTTGGTGCAAAAAGAAAAAAAAAAAGACTTTATTTTTATTAAGCATCAAAATGTTTCACAAATTTAAGAATCACATGTGGTGTACTGTTCATAAATCCAACTCTGAAACAAGAAAGACATAATAAAATGTAGGAGAACTCTTACTTACCACAAGTGGTATTCAGACCTATAATTTTAGTTGGTAAACAACATATCTTTGGGTATAAAAATCATTATTTGATATTACATTTGGAGTCGGTCATTCTGTGAGTGCTAGCTAGGTACTGAAATCTAAGGACTGAAAGTTAACTCAGCCTACAAAATAAAAATTCAATTAATTTTGATTCTGAATTGCATTCACAAACCAGAGCAGTTTTGTTGCTAATGTTATAGATTTATAGAATCATCTAGGTTGGAAAAGGTCTTCAAGGTCATCAAGTCTAACCATCTACCTCATGTACTGAGGCCTGTCATCAGACCCTTAGTGCCACATCCACACTTCCCTTAAATACCTCCAGGGATGGGGACTCTACCACTTCCCTGGGCAGCCTGTTTCAATGCTTGACCACTCTCGCCATGAAGAAATTTTTCCTGATATCCAATCTAAACCTTCCCTGGTGCAACTTGAGGCCATTTCTTTGTGTCCTATCAGATGGCATCTGAGAAAAGAGACCAGCACCTTTCTGACTGAAGAGGAGGTAGAGCAGGTAGTTAGTTCTGCCTACTAGTGGAATTAAGAAACTTTAGGTTAGGAACTGACAGTTTCAGAAACTAGAGCCAGAAAGAATGACATATACATGTGCTGGAATCTGAAGGTGCTACTAAGAGAACTAGAGTGTTTGAAAGAGTATGTTATTACAATACCCAAAATGTGGCCTGATTGTTGAACCTAAACTACATATAGTAAGTCCTGCTTTTTGACCTTTTTCAGTACTTGGTTTTGTACACAGTCTGTTGGAGGTTTATTTTATTTTTACATACATGTAGATCTAACTGTCTAGCTCCAATACTGTATTTTAAAGTCTTCTCAAATCCATGTGCATTCCATGTAGCAGTGAAACTTTTAGTTATATTAAATTTCAATAGCAGGTTTTGCAACTACTCATGTACGCCTGTTTGATATGGATGGTATTAAGTCTTTGTGAACTGAGACATTTTATTCCATTCCTTAGTGGCAGAGACAAATGATAAATTACAACTATCTTTTTAGAAAAAGGAAGAAAAAAAAATGTTGAAAAGAAGGCTCAGTTATTTACTTGTACCAGACTTCATGTAAATAAAGAGAAAAGCAATTCCATGGTTAATACCTTAGTTTAAGTCTTTACATTACCACTGTTTCATCAACATAATCATTTTTTCAAGCATGACATTTAATTGCCAGTCCTTCAGCTCAGTTTATAAAATAGAAATACTAACATTTCTCTATATCAGATACTATGAGAGAGATACATAGCCATTTATTTCCTACACGTATTGAATCTTATAGAAGCATCAAAAGACACATATGCATATGTGTACACAAGTAGAAACAAACATCTGAAGTTGCATATCTCTATTCTTACCAGAAGCAGTATTTACCCATGGGGAATAATTAAAGGGAAGACTATTGGTGTAAAAATTTCCTCACTTCCATAGACACAGAGATGACATACAAAGGCAATCACATTATTATTTAAAATGTTTTTTTCATCTGTGCACACTACTTTATGAAATTTTTTTCTGAATAAATTATTACAGGTAAAAAGTGTATCAGTTTATGCATGATTTGCATTTTTCTAAGCATAGTTTAAGCATTGTATAACACTTTGGGTTCAAATGAAGTTAAAATTCTTTGTTAAAATGTTATAACTTTATCAATTTCTGCCTTTGATATGTGTGCTTGTAAATCCACTGGAACTATTTGTATGTGTAATTAATTGCTGGTTACAAAAGTATATATTTTGTCTTCTGTTTTCCTAACTTCCAGTATAATTCAGAAGAGATAGCATTTTTATTTCAGACTTTTGTTAGCTTTTTTTTTTTTTAAAAAAAAAAGTTATTATTATTAGCTAGTAATCCATAGGTTGCATGTTTTTCCTTCCTTCAGACTAGGTTAAGAGCAAAAGGGCAGTGCATAAACAGATCGATTTTTCTCAGCATGACCGATGAGCAGCATAACAGAGACTCTTAGAAAGTGGTGTCCTGCACTGAGCTGCCTTTCGGAAGCATCAAGGTAATCTGTACCATTTCAGAGTAGCCTGCAGGGAGAAACATCATAAAACCAGTGAAGTGCATCACATGACAGTTATTTGTACTGTAGAGCAACAGATTAATCCCAGATACCATGCTTTAGATGCACATGCCATATCACTAACCCACCCGTAGAGAACAATCAGACAAGGTCAAAGAAATTCCAATAAAGTGAAAATAGTGAAAAAGTCAAAAAGAAATAAGTATTAAGCTAACTGCTGGCATCTGTTCTCATATGTTACAGCACTGCTTTTGTCTCAGTTCATCTGATGTTGGAGCAAAAAGCTTGAAACACCAGTGTATTAATCTCAGCATAAAAGTAGAGTAATACAGAGATGGTGTCAAGACTGAGTCTGTTATATCCTCTCACTTTTGTGTTGTTTTTTTTTTTTTTTTTTTTTTTTTCCACAACTTTCCCTTACTTTATTTGTATATTTACAAAGTTACATTAGGCATGGATTTACCAAAACGGTGGAAAAAGGTTTTTCATCTTCACATTTTTGGACCAGTCCATAGTCCTGCACTGTATACCATATCTACATAACTTCTCCCACTCAGGTGGGGGGTGCGTCCATTGCTGTTTGCCATATGGTATGGTGACGTAACAGTCAAAATGTGTATTACCTGTCTATGAATACATATGTGAAGGTAACAAAATTGAAGCCCTATATACATAATATATTGAGATGAAGAGATAAAATTCTATTTTTTAATTCGACTTACAATCATTGTAGTAGATTTGAACAACAGCAATGAGCATCACTCTGGTGACCTGAAGAAAAGAGATTCTAATTTTCCCAGGTTTTGAGCCAAGTTCTCTTCCCACAGACTGCTAAAAGAAAAGGGGAGGGAACAGATGTGTAAGAGAAGTCCAAATGGTGAAAGCTACTGCTGGCAGAAGTCAAATCTTGGCTTATTGGGGTTTTCACAGAATCACACAGAATTTCTAGGTTGGAAGAGACCTCAAGATCATCAAGTCCAACCTCTGACCTAACACTAACAGTCCCCACTAAACCATATCCCTAAGTTCTACATCTAAACGTCTTTTAAAGACCTCCAGGGATGGTGACTCCACCACTTCCCTGGGCAGCCTGTTCCAATGTCTAACAACCCTTTTTTGTAAAGAAGTTCTTCCTAACATCCAACCTAAAACTCCCCTGGCGCAACTTTAGCTCATTCCCCCTCGTCCTGTCACCAGGCACGTGGGAGAACAGACCAACCTCCACCTCGCTACAGCCTCCTTTAATGTACTTATCAAGAGCGATAAGGTCGCCCCTGAGCCTCCTTTTCTCCAGGCTGAAAAAGCCCAGCTCCCTCAGCCGCTCCTCGCAGGACTTGTTCTCCAGGCCCCTCACCAGCTTTGTCGCCCTTCTCTGGAATCACTTGAGTACCTTGATGTCCTTCTTGTAGCAAGGGGCCCAAAACTGAACACAGTACTCGAGGTGTGGCCTCACCAGAGCCGAGTACAGGGGGACAATCACCTCCCTAGCCCTGCTGGTCACACTGTTCCTGATACAAGCCAGGATGCTGTTGGCCTTCTTGGCCACCTGAGCACACTGCTGGCTTATATTCAGCCGACTATCAACCAATACTCCCAGGTCCTTCTCCGCCAGGCAGCTCTCCAACCACTCATCTCCCAGCCTGAAGCGCTGCTTGGGGTTATTGCGCCCCAGGTGCAGGACCCGACACTTGGCCTTGTTAAACTTCATGCAGTTGACCTCAGTCCATCGGTGCAGCCTATCCAGATCCTCCTGCAGAGCCTTCCTACCCTCGAGCAGATCGACACACGCACCTAACGTGGTGTCATCTGCAAACTTACTGAGGGTGCACTCAATGCCCTGATCCAGATCATCGATGAAGATATTAAAGAGGACCGGCCCCAGTACCAAGCCCTGGGGAACGCCACTAGTGACTGGCCTCCAACTGGATTTGACTCCATTCACCACGACTCTTTGGGCCTGGCTATCCAGCCAGTTTCTAACCCAACGAAGCGTGCGCCAGTCCAAGTCAAGAGCAGCCAGTTTCTTGAGAAGAGTGCTGTGGGAAATGGTGTCGAAAGCCTTGCTGAAGTCAAGGTAGACCACATCCACAGCCTTTCCCTCATCCACCCAGCACATCATTTTGTCATAGAAAGAGATCAGGTTCGTCAAGCAGGACCTGCCTTTCATAAACCCATGCTGCCTGGGCCTGATCGCCTGCTTGCCCTGCAAGTGTCGCATGATGACTCTCCAGATAATCTGCTCCATGAGCTTCCCTGGCACTCAGGTCAAACTGACAGGCCTATAGTTCCCCGGGTCTGCCCTCCGGCCCTTCTTGTAGATGGGCGTCACATTTGCTAGCCGCCAGTCGACTAGGACCTCCCCCAATAGCCAGGACTGTTGATAAATGATGGAAAATGGCTTGGCCAGCTCCTCTGCCAGTTCTCTCAGTACCCTCGGGTGGATCCCATCTGGCCCCATCGACTTGCGCACATCCAAGTGCCGTAGCAGGTCACCAACCATTTCTTCATGGATAGTGAGGCCCACATCCTGCTCCCCATCCCCTTCCACCAGCTCAGGGTACTGGGTATCCAGAGAACAACCGGTATTGTTGCTAAAGACTGAGGTGAAGAAGGCATTAAGCACCTCCGCCTTTTCCTCATCTCTTGTAACTAAGTTTCCCCCCGCATCCAGTAAAGGATGGAGATTCTCCTTAGTCCTCCTTTTTGTGTTGATGTATTTATAAAAACATTTTTTGTTCTCTTTAATGGCAGTAGCCAGATTGAGCTCCAGATGAGCTTTGGCCTTTCTAATTTTGTCCCTGCACAGCCTCGCAACATCCTTATAGTCCTCCCGAGTGGCCTGCCCACTTTTCCAAAGATTATAAACCCTCTTTTTTCTCCTAAGATCAAGCCACAACTCTCTGTTGAGCCAGGCCGGTCTTCTTCCCCACCAGCTTGTCTTTGGGCACATGGGGACAGACCGCTCCTGCGCCATTAAGATTTCCTTCTTGAAGAGTGCCCAGCCTTCCTGGACCCCTCTGCCCTTCAGAACCGCCTCCCAAGGGACTCTACCAACTAGTGTCCTGAGCAGCTCAAAGTCAGCCCTCCAGAAGTCCAATACAGCGGTTTTACTGGTCCCCTTCCTGGCCTCGCCAAGAATAGAGAACTCCACCATTTCGTGGTCACTCTGCCCAAGACAGCTTCCGACCACCACATCTCCCACCAGTCCTTCTCTGTTTGTGAAGAGAAGGTCCAGTGGGGCACCACCCCTGGTAGGCTCACTAACCAGCTGCGTCAGGAAGCTATCTTCCACGCTCTCCAGAAACCTCCTAGACTGCTTTCTCTGGGCTGTGTTGTGCTTCCAGGATATGTCAGGGAAGTTGAAGTCCCCCACGAGTACAAGTGCCGACAATTTCGCAACTTCTATCAGCTGCCTGTAGAGCTCCTCATCCACCTCCTCATACCCCAACCAGGACACTAGCCTTGTTGGCCTTCCCACCAATCCTAACCCAAAGGGACTCGACCTTGTCATTCCCAGCCTCGAGTTCCACAACATTGAGAGATTCTCTAATATAGAGAGCCACACCATCACCCCTTCTGTGCTGCCTGTCCCTTCTGAAGAGCTTATAGCCAGTTTTTGCAGCACTCCAGTTTGGGCATAGGCAGGGTCAGGGACAGTAGCAGATTTGTTTTGCCTGAGAGCATGTGATATAGTCAATTGCTTACTTTGACCAAGGCAAGGCATCAGGTCTTGATTCAAGTGCAGTCTTTATCTGAAACATAAATATTATAAAATGTATTTAAAACTTTTCACATTTTGTTGTCAGTTTCATGAATAATGTAACTAACCATTTCCCCCTTCTTTTGGATTCTTTTTTTGATAGAAAGTCAGTAAACCTACACCCAAAACTTCTACACATTTTCTAAATAACATTTTGATATCTTAAAGGTGTTTATTTATTTGCTTTTCTAAATAATCTATTTTCACTGAAGTAATAAATGTAAGAAATGTTTAAAATTATCTAAAAATCATTTTCATATCTGAATAGATAAGAAAAAACAATATTTTTGTTTAGATCATTAATTTGTATTGAAAATCTCTGATAATAAATATCAAAGGAAAGCTAATACTGTCTTTTAATACTTATAACTTTACCTGCAGTGCATAACTTCTTGATTTGTCTTTATCTAATCTAGTTTCTTTAAATTACTTTCAGAATTCAGGTCGCAGTTCCCTGAACCTCAAATTGAAAGCTTCAATCCACCTTGAAGGAAGTGCAATCAAATTGCAAAGGTAATTTGATCTCAGCACTTACCAAAAAGGACTCCCAAAACTGCTGGACTGACTGTATGAGACTTTCCACAAAGACTTTATCAAAACATCCACTTTAAAACTCAGAAATACTGTTTTGACTTTTTAAGTTTCTCTCTTTCTTGTGAGGTATTTAAAAATGATTGTGGATTTGAGGGGAAAAAAAAAATAAAAAAATTACAGTACAAAGATGGCCTGTTGCCATCTATGATCTCATCATAAGAATTAATTTAATTTTCATCAGAAACTTCTAAGGAAAACCTAAATTCAATAATACATATGCTATGTTCAGAAAATAATCTCTTTGTCTAGGGACAAGACATTACTTTCAGGAAATCTTTGACTCAAAATGGAATGTGACAGAAGCAGCTAAATGTCTTCCTCCATTCCATGTATTTATGTACAGCTCTTGTTGTCATCTCTACTATTTAAGAATGGCCATAAGATATTTTTAAAAATAAGCAGGCCTACAAAAGTCACAAAATAAGTCTTTCTGCAGAAATATTCCTGTATCTCAACTTATTTGTATGCCTCTGTTTCTTCAATTTTACACCAAGTTTCAAGTTTCATATTTTCCTCTCATTACTTCAAAAGTTTTATAGCTAAAATAGGCTGAAAGAGAGAATATTAAGCTCACCTGTGTTCATTTCTTTTAGTTATGTCATCTTTTAGTACCTCAGGTTGGACTAAAGAGCTGATGCTATAAGAAATTTTTTTCATGATCTATGACAGCCTTTTGCAAAATAATTATGCTGATGATATAGAACAAGTTAGCTGTTTTACAGGAGTGTCTGGACCAGTAAATTACAAACAAACCTGGAAGGATGATACAGAAAAGCATTCTCTCATCAAAAATCTCATAATGATTTGTTTATCTATTATTCCTGTAGTAAGAAATAATCTTATAATTAGTAAAACCCAGAAAAGTGAATAGTGACTCCTTGTACAGGTGTACAATATGAAAACTAGGTGAGAGGAATCTGGCTAGTCTGGAAGCATGACTCTAAATCCATAGGTTGTTATTCGATAACAATAAAGGCAAAGTCTTTAGCAGAGAATTATATCTGAAGAAATAGCTTAACATTTCAGGACCAGGGGCAGGAATAAAAAGGACGGCAGTCCAAAATAACTGGACAAAATATGCATGGAATTAATAGATGGAAGATACTTAATCACATCTTTCTGGAACGAAAAGATCTACCTATGCATACTCTGATTTTTCATAAGTTTTAGATAATCATATACCATTGTCCAGCATCAAAGAGAGGTTACTGGGCTAAATGGATCTTTAATCTCACCCAGGACAGCTCTTTGTGTAGCCAAATTTGAAGATGAGGTTGATGATGCATATTTCTAAGTGGCATACTATAAAATTCCTAACACATAGCCTTTCAAGTAGTCATATATAACCATAATCATAACAATAAATTATTCAGAAGGGAATATTAAATTGAGGTAACCTTGGATTTGTATATTCTGAAAGTTGGGGTTATCTGAGTCTGGAATTCTAAGTTCATAGGAATTTCATACTTGATCAGTTTTACCAATCTGTAATGCTTTCTTCACCTGATATCTAAAGGAAGATAACAGGGTATATTATAAACAGAGTATTGTTAAAAGTAGTCTGTTAATAGATGTTTTTAAACCACTGCTATTTTGCCACTGCTGTTGTGAAGCACCTTGCTCTTGTGATGTAGTTAATATGTTAGGTGGATAGATTTGCTTTGACTTGAAATAAGCAATAGTTCGTGCTTCTGTCACCACACAGAAGCCACAGTTGCATTTCTGAGAGTCAATAACCTCTAGGAGTAAACAGCCTTATGCCAATGACCTCTGTGGGCATGGTATAAATAAACCACTTCTTACATAGCTTTCCAGACTTTTCTAAACAGTATGACCAACAGATTGTTTGCAACCTTAAAGAAACGTGACGGTGTTTCTGCTCTCTCCTGGTATGTAACATCAAGTTCGTATCTTGATGCATATATTGTTCTATGAGCCAAACAGGAGCAAACTTGGTATCTTTTTCTTTTCTGTACTTTCCCAGTTGTCTAAATGCAGACTTTGCAATATTGAAATACTTCTTCTTCATCTAAAAAAAACCCTGTGACATCTAATCTCACAGGAACATAAATATGTTACCAGAAACAACTTTTATTTTAGAATAGTCTTTACTTATAAACTCTCTATGTTAAGCAGCCCTGAAGTAACTGCAGATGTGAAATAAGTAATTACATAAATTTCTGGTGTTGTTCAAGATAAAGAGAAAATAATTTGCAATTACATATCTCTCAATTTGTTTTGAAGAAAATTTCTAAATAATGGTAACAGGCAGATCCAAGTTTATATTTTGCTTTAAGCAATATAGGAAACAAGAGGCACTAAAGTCTCTGCTCTACCTGTACAAAATAATTTACATATTGCAGACTACTTTGTGCTGTTATATATATATATATATATATATATATATATATATATATATATATATATATACATATATATATATAATTTTTTTAAGGGTAAGCAATGATAGAAGGGAATGCTCCATTCAAATGAACAATTACAGACAGCTTTATGTTGACTTTTGGAGACAGTGCACATGCTTGTTGGATAGTAGAGGGAGAAGCTAAGGCATATAATTAGACAAATTGTTGGTGGCAGAGAGTCACCCAGCAGAAAAATTTTAGTTCACAGCTGTGCAGTCATTTATAAGAAGATTTCCCATCTAAAGTCAATAGGAGGTCTCAGCCCACCAGGGATTCAGAACAAACTCATAGTAGGAAAGAGAAGAGACAGGAAGTCAAGTGTCTGTTGTTTGCTCACCAGGAAAAACTTCAAGGCAAGGAAGATCAATACAACTGGAGAGCCGGCAATAAGAGGAGGATGAATCAATTATTTCTCAGACTCTTCTTCTCCAAAAGAAGAGAGAGAAAGCAAATGTCTAAATGTTTTGTCCCAAGGATTGTTTTTTTTTCTTTTTCTTTATTTTTTATTTTTTATTTTTATTCTAGGTTGGGTTTTTAGTTGTTGTTGTTGTTTTGTTTCTTTCTGGCAAATATCAAGTGTGTAAATAGGTATTTTATTGATACTTAAGCTGAGACTGGCAGAATTTTCAGAGGTCTTATTATTTCTGAAGCCTTTTAATCCTCATCTTGTTCTGTTTATTTTTATTATTATTATTTTTATTTTTATCAAAACCAGCTCAATGTAAAAAATCAAATCATATTTTCTTTTCCCAAATGTAACTTAAGCCCTGGGGTTCTTTCAAGATCATTAAACATAGATAAATAAATAAACGCATGTATAGTTAGACAGACTTACTCACTACATTAAAATAAACTTTGGTATGCTTTCCATATATTTTATACATATATACATATGTATATACAGACTTTTTGCTCTGTCTCTCTCATGTGTGTATGTAGGTAAAGAGAAAGAAAGATTTCTGTGATAGCCTTTGGTTATTTGAACTACCTACTAGAGGTATGTTAGTAAAATTAGCATATTTTGAAAACTTGTCAACCATATTGACTGAAAGAAAAATCTGTTTTCAGTGAGGATTAGACTTACAAGCTGCTATTAACATCCTCTAACTTTGGCACATAGATTTGCTCAGTAATCAGTAGGAAAAGGTAGATATATACTCTACAAATGCCTGTTTTTCTTGATTGTTGATAGGGGGAGCTTGGCTGACTAGCTTAGACAAAACACTTAAGTTTGAGATGATATTAGTTCTTTTGCAATTGCATTCATCTTGAAAATTGGACTGCATATTTTAAAATTACATATTTATGTATAACATTAGTAGTGATATAGGCAATAGAACATGCTGTATTATGAGTTAAAAAATAATAGTTTTCCTGTCCTTTTGTTTATGCATTATCTCTACAATTGTAAAGACACATTTTATGTTATGTACTACTTATAACCATTTGTTGCTTAAGGAAAATAGAGGAAGAAAAATAAACCGTAGACAAAAGGAGTAACAACAAAGAAAAAGGTGGTGTAAAAGTACTTCAAAATCTTCGTTTATGAAATAAAGAGCCTTACAATTAATTAAAAATATTATTTAAACATAATGAGTATAATACATCTATGATACTTTATCAGTAAAAGAAACAATAGAAGTTATTAAACATGCCTTTACTAATGTACAAATCAGTAAGCAGCAGTGGAGTAAAATAATTTTTATAGAAGACAGTTTGGTTACCTTGTTAGGAGCAATTAACTGCTCCCCTCTGCCTCCCCTATTACAGAGTCAACTTAAGGTTGATTTATGCAGATGAATTAAATGTTGTGCTAAGTGTTGTGCTAAGCATGTTTTAAATTATGGCACGTTTTACTCTAATTTTATTGAATTTCACTATTTCTAAAAGGATCAATATTTTATACAGACTTAATGTACCCTTTATTCTATTTCTCTTTTTTACTTAAAATATTATGTGGATATCTTTCTTATGTGTCATAAATATGCATTGTTATATTTGTGCATTGATTTCCTTTGTGAAAACTCACCATTTAAGAAAATATTCTGATAGTTAAATGGTAACTTTTAAAATCAAATGTGCATACAAATTCTGCTTTTCTCAAAAGACAGGTTTATCTCCATTTTCCTTTCATGGCTAGATCTGGCTTTCTGTCCACACTCTAAGCAGAGAATCATCTGAAGCCATGCCTCTTTTGTGAAGTACCTGTTGAAGCTGGTATGTTTCTTTAACTGTGCTCCTCAAGTTGTCATGCCCCAGCTCACGTATTTTTCTGGAAGAGTAAGAGGACAAACGTTTCATATGAAGTATCTTGCAAACAGGATGTATGAAACCAGGAAACTATATTGGGCTGTTACCCCTCTGATTTCTCCTCCCTCCCTCCCTCCCTTCTTCCCTCCCTTTCTTCCTCCCTCATTTCTTCCTTCCTTCCTTGTAATATTGATTAACTGTTAACTAAATTCTCCATGTGTAAGTTTCTTCAACTCATGGAGTATTTATAATTTGGAGTATTAATAAATATGTTAATAATACATTTAAATTAGGGGATCTGGACAGAACAAAATTTTCCTCAATAGTGCTACTGCTTCTCCACATCAGTCACCACATTTTCACTCAAGGGAATTCCTAATACAGTAAAAGGCAGTTCAGTACCTATCTCCAAAATCAGACCTGTAAGGTTTAGCAGCAGGAAATTAAAAAAAATAAAGTATACAGAAGTAAAGTTTAATTGATGATAAATGTGATTTAACAATGTGGTAGCACAGAAAATGTTGCCCCAATTGCTGCATTCTGCTGTTTGCTGTTGTTGTTGCTGTTTTTTTCCTTAGTCTGTCTTATTTCCTTCTTTAAACAGTTTGTTTTAAAGCTCTAGCAATACAAGAAAATAAATA
This sequence comes from Netta rufina, assembly GCF_964035555.1. Taxonomy (NCBI): domain Eukaryota; kingdom Metazoa; phylum Chordata; class Aves; order Anseriformes; family Anatidae; genus Netta; species Netta rufina. Next base: position 74,493,414 of record NC_140124.1, on the reverse strand, counting down.
AATTAATTAATTAATTAACCCTTCAAGCTTACAATAAGACAGTAATACTGATTATTGCTTCTTGAATATTACCTCCTGATTTCTGATACTCATTTCAAGCATTTTATCTTAAAGCAATTTGATTCTCTGTGGCATGTTGATGAATTACAAAAGCTGACATTCTTCATTAGAAGTCCAACAAAACCTTGAATTTCAGAGGCCTTTCATTTGCTTGGAAGGAAAAAATACCATAACAATTTTATTTATTATAGGTACAAACAAACATAATGTACCAATTTTGTGTTACTGTGTATTGGGAGTAGCTGTACGGAATAAAAGTAGGGTTCAAATTGATAGAAGATCACAAAATGTTCCGCTGCCATACTGTGCCGAGTTTTGCTGAGCACTCTGCCATACTGTCAATTTTTAATGTATATGATTGTCATTAAGGAAAATAGAACTATTCCCAAAATAGTTTCTAACTAGAAAGTCTTTTTAAACAACTAAACTCTGCTTTTTTTGTTTGTTTGTTTGTGTTTTTTTTTTTTCTTTTGTCTTCTCTCATAGAGAAATGTCTGCTAGTCTGTCTTTTGCATTAATATAATACAACTAGAATACATTGAAACAAAACACTGTAAATACTTTTTTTTTCTCATTATTTTTAAGACAACAGGTAGAGTTTGCTACTTCAACAGAAGAAAAAATCAACAGTTAGACACTTCTACCTCTTTAGGGAAAAGAAGAAGAAAACAGATACATGAATTCATAGATGACAGTAAAATTTCCATCTGTCCAATTACCAGTAGACTGTAGACTCATACTGGAATTTGGAACATGCTTACTCATACTTTTGTAACAATGTGAGTTTCAGAACTAGAAACTAATTCTGTTCAAAAGTTGTGTTTGACATAAAAACTTCATCACTGAAATAGTTATGAAGTAGTTTTAATCACATGTAATTCATTTAGAATCCTTGCATCATAAATGTTTCGGAGCTGAGAAAAACCTATTGGCTGCTGTCAAATTTAAACTTATCTGCCCTGAATTTCACTATTACATTTCTCGCTATTCAATTTCAATATTTTATATGCAGGCCTGGTGGCAGAAAAACATCTCCCTCATCTTTAGGATGCCAGGCAACTTTAAGGACATTGAGAATAGCAATATCTAACAGAGGGATGGGAAGCAAGAGGAAAGAGCTGGCACATCACATAATTGTGTATTTGGGGTAGGTTGTGGGCTACGTGCTTTCATTTCTTGATAGACATTTCAGTTTGCAAAAAGAAAAATGTCACAGAAAGGGGGAGGAGATCATCATGCAGAGAAAGTTTGAAGTCTTAATAATATAAAGAAATTGGTTAACTAAGTCTAAAAGCTTTGTGGTGGACCAACTGCTCTTATCTAGTACACTCACTTGCAAGTGCAAAATGTAAAAAGAGTTAATCAACAAGAAAAGGGGTGTTGGGGGTCTTCCTTTAACACTCTGCATGAAGTAAACAAGAAACAGTTGTTAAAAGGTTTTCTGTGATCTGAGAGGTGGAAAAATCTGTTTAACAGCTTTATGTATATATAAGGGATATGGAAGTCCTCAGTGTTACTTATATTTTGTAAACAACTAGAAGAGTATAAACTATTGAAAGATTGAATTAATTAGGAATAAAAGCTAACAGAGAAAGGAGGAGTGAGGAACAGCAAGGGCAGCTAAAAGAGTGGGATTATTGTGGGACTGGCTAGTGAAGTACAGCAGGAATAAAGAATTAAAATATTTTAAATGTTACAAAAGACATAATCGGAAACAACTTGAACTGTGCCTATGTTGTCTACAGTAACTCAAAGAGTGCGTGAAGAAGAGATTGCAAAAAGGCAGGAAAGCCAGCTGCATGAGCAGTTTCCTCATCAGAGTGGAAGTCCACAAATATTTATGATTTAGTAATTCAATCTTAACTTTCTCTTTATATTTTTTCTTTCTTTACTAAAATTTGTTTGTGAGTAAGGACTATTACTTCTATGAGCACAAGAAAGTTCAGTCCAATTTTGCCTGGATGTGGAGGATCTAATCTGTGTTTTGTTAGTGACTCCTTAAATTTGACCCTGGCCTATATTCCTGTCAAACAGCTTCTGCTAGATGTTTACAAATAAATATCCGTATATCTGATGGCATAGATTGCTTCCATATTTTCTTGCTGAAAAATATGGTAGTTGGCCATAAAGCATAGCAAAAAGAAAATAACTTTCAAATTTTGTGTAATATTGAACACATCAAAGTTATTCTAGCATCTTCAAATTATCCATTACATTCTGGATGCAAATGAATACGTGTAGCTCTTTTCAATTTCACTGGAGCTTGACTCGTTTAAGAAATGAGTATTATCCTGTGTACCAATTTTAGAGGCATTGGTGTAATGAATTGAATACTAAACATGCATTGAATCCTGGGAATTTTTGCATGCCAAGTGCTTTTGAAAATAATTTTTGTGTATCTGAAGATGAAAGGTACATTTTTAAAAGAAGAAATTGATCTCCTGTCTAAAAATCCTATTCTAATAAAGGGATTAGTGGAATGTCTTGAATAATATAATAAATTATATACTAATCTTGATATTTATATCCAGCAAAACTCCCCATGTTATTTAATCTGGATGGTTTGAGCTGCTTCTATTTCCCTACTTGACTAACTCACTCTCTGATATTCAAGGGTTTTGGCCCAAGTCCATTATCCTGTCCATATTCCTCTTTATAATGCAGCACTTTCAGAGGCAGCTATCTGCCAGCATAACTCACATTCATTCTGCACAGCACTTTGGCCCGCCATCAGCTGCAGATTAGGTCCCACATGGCTGCTCATTCTAGCCAAACATAGGTGTGGACCATTTGATGATACATAGCACAAGTCTGATTTTACCGAGGTTTTGCACCTTCTCCATGTTGCTTTCTCATTTATTTATTTATTTATTTATTTATTTATTTTCCTCAGAGTAGTTACACAAAGACTAGTGAAGTTTTTGGACTTTTCTGAGCTTGCACAAATTCAGTTTCACTGTTCTGAGTTAGCACTTGGATTGTCATCACTTCCCTTCAAATTGAAATGTTTGATATTGAATTAAACTATGCAACTTTAAAAATTATAGCAGTCCAGCGAGGTGACTTTTCCTGGTGATGTGAATTACAATTATTTTATATACATGTATTTACTCATTTATTTTTAATGCTCATGCCCAAATTTTATGCATGAATTAGTTTATTTTTGTATATTGTTTCAACTGATTCTGTGTCATCTGTGTGTACTTATCCGTGCATACCTATGCTCACATTCATAGGTTTTACCCTCTAGTACATTGCATAAAGCTGAATTCTGGTAAAAATTCTGGTAAATAACTTTTCTTTTTTATTTTTTATTTTTAAGAAAAAAAAAAAAACATATTAGTTTGACTTATTTGTGTACTCTGCATTTTGTTTTTTTTTTTTTTTGAGAGAGAGAGAGAGAGATCATGAAGGTTCTTTTGAAGCAACAAATGTTGAAGGATGGAAACATATAGGACAATGAAACTTACAACATGCCATTAAACAAATGTGGCTTTGCCAGGGCTTCTTTGGTAGTGAAAGTGGTTTAAACATAATGACAGATCTGTATGTCTTTCTGGCACCTTGCCTACTGTTCTAAATTCTAAACACAGAACAGTTCCTATAGATACTTACTCAGTTTGGAGAATAACACTACCTGAAGGACAATGAAGTTTCTATGTGAAAACCAACCCCCTTCTGTTATGCTCAGCAACCAACTCATCCTAAAGGATTTTAAACATGAACTGAGCCTCTCGAAGCAAGGGGATACTACAGGATTTCAAGTGGAAGGGGAGGAAATTAATCCCATTAACTGCTCATTTCTGAAGTACCTGAGATGTTATCAGTACTTATTGAAAAATCCATTAGAATTCCAGATATAGAGTCCTCCAGATTTGTCTTCTGACACATAAAAGCAAAAAAGTTCCTAGCAGTAGGATTTGTTCATTTGTCACTACCATATATAGATGGCTTACATCATACGGCTAATATGATTATCAAGATCATTCTAACACTTAATTGACTGCAGTGTGAAATAGACACAATAGGCATGACATCGCATTTCTAGCACCTGCATTGTCTATTTTTATTGATTTAAACACAGTTGGTTTGGTGCTTGCCTTCCACGTGCAATCCATGGAAGATGAAAGAATTGCAAGGTGTATAACTATAACTGACCACTTATACACAAATGCAGCCTTCTACATCTACCATAGACTCCGTATCCATCTGACTGAGAAACAGGCAGATGTTGCACATTTCAAATATGTAGTCTCTTCCGTTACTTTTAAATTAGTGCCATTTTTAGATTTAGGATGAAGTAGACGAGTTGTTGCATTCTTTTTGTCCAATCCCATTGTAGAATTACAATGAAATCAATACGCAGTATTAACAAGAGCTAATCCTACAATTTGAGCTCTGCAATGCTAGGTTTTTGTCTTGCAGCTTAGAAGGCATATGCTTTCCATCCTGCTTTATAGCTACAGCAATTGAATTGCAGCTACAGTGAATCAATCCATGGTCTTAAGAAAACCTGTTATGGAAACAAAAGACAGTAGGGATACTGAAGAGTGAGGAGTGCACAATGAAGCTTAGTATGGTTTAATGGCTTTTAAAAATGGTATTGGATGCATTCTGCAATGTAAAAAGAACAAGGAATCTCTGTGTAATTGTCTTGAAATCCAGACTGAAAACTGGTTCTTTCAACTTCTGTCAGCAAAGACTGGGATATCAGAGATCATGACTATTACTGAAATATTTTCACTGGCATGATAAACTTGAACTTTGGACCCATCTATGTGAGAACAAAAAAATGCGATAGAATAGTCTTTTTTTTTTTTTTCTTTTCTTTTTTTTTTTTTTTTTGTTTAATTTTGGTTGTTATTTATATCCTTGTTCTTTGAATTTCAAAAATATCAGTCACAGTGATGTCACGATAATCTTCCTGTACCTTTTGCTATAGATTTCCAATCTCCAAAATGCACAATAATAGAAAATCAATGCATTACAATATCAATTCCCTTAAAATAATATGAATGGATGCAAAAAGCCTTTGTAATTTTTGCATTCCTCTTCTCCTTCACCCTCACAAAGAGGAGAGGAACTTCAGAAAAGAAAAGCTCTTTAAGTTTATTTATTTTTGTACTTGAGGACATGGAAAAATACATTTCCATCTGTCATGCTTGTTTGAAAATCTTCATAAAAGTCATGTTCATTTACACTGAAACCTTTCCAAAAGAGAACCTCACTTCAAATCCTTCTCTACTTAAAACAAACAAACAAACAAACAAACAAAAAACTACATTAATTGATATCCTAAAAGACCGTATGCTTTAAATTATCTGATTATTAAATCAATAATTGTACTGGGTCTGGCTGGAATGTTAACTCTCCCTGCAGCAGCCCATACAGTGCCGTACTCTGTACTTGTAGCTGGAACAGCAGTGCTATCACACCAGTGTTGTTTCTCCTGCTGAGCAGTGCTGGCACAGCATCGGGCCTCTCTCTAACCCTCCTAGGGGGTGGGCAAAAAGTGATAAGAGAAACATCACCAGGGCAGCTGACCTAAACCAACCAAAGGGATATTCCATACCATGTGATGTCACACTCAGCAATGAAAGGTGGAAACAGGAAGAAGAGGGGAAGGGTGGGCTCTCGTTGGGAAAATGTCGGTCCTCCTCCCGAACACTGGCTATGTGCGTTGAGGCCCTGCTTCAAGGACGTGGTCAATCATCGCTCATTTGTGTGAAGTAGAGAGTAATTTCTTTCCTCTGCACTTCCACATAGCCTTCATTTGTTTTATTTGTTTGTTTTCCTCCTTTTTTTTTTTTATTATTTATTTTCCCTTTCCCCTCCCTTTTCCCCTTTCCCTTTTTATTTCCCTTTAGTTAAATTGTTTAGTTCATAATAATCTTTCTTTAATTATTATTATTATTTCCCTTTAATTAAATTATCCTTATCTCAACCCATGAGTTGTTCTTTGCTTTACTTCTCCCCTTCCTCATCCAAAGAGGGGGAGTGAGCGGTTGTGGTGTTTAGCTGCCCAGCATGGTAAAACCACCACAATAATCTGTCTCTGTGTTCCTCTATGTTCATTGCTCATAAAACCATCACTTTTATTAAGACATGAAACAGTACAGAAATGCGTTTTCAAACTTGGATTAAAATTCAGTATACATGGCTTTTATAACAGGATTTGATTGGCTTATAAAGGTACACAGTGTCTGTGCTTCAGTGGGAAAAAAAAAAGTTTTTTGGTAATTTAAAGTCTTTCTATCAATGCTTGATAACATTAATATTCTGTAATTAAAATTGATTTTGTTTATGTACAGTCATAATGGGTCTGGCTGCATAATTACTATGTGCTGACTGGTAGTTATTAATTAATTATTATATTTTCTTCTATAATTTATTTACCAGAAAAATTCAACTCTGAGGCAACATCTGTTTTCCAGTGAAGTCCTGCTTTGACTTAATTTTACAGCTGAGCAGGAAGAACACAGAATTTGAGTAACTTGCCCAAGGTCACCAAGAAGACAATTGGCCTTGATTAGAGCCAAGTGCAAATTATTTTTCAGTCTCTTGTTCTAGTCAGCAAAGCTGATGTGCTCTTAGTCTTCAACAGATGCTGTTGAAGTTACCCAGAGAGAACAATCTTGAATCACACTAAACCCTTCCTATTCATAGCAGCCAGGCAGGCAAAAAGTCTCAGAAGCTTTCCTTAGACTTCTCTGAAACCTTTAGTGTGAAAGAAGAGCATTTAAAATGTAAGGAGATAAAGAACTTAAATTTCACATTCCCATTGGCTTTTGTGTGTGTGTGTGTGTGTGTGTGTATGAAGAGGTGTGTGATAATGCTAATGCCTGTGACAGAGTGTAGTAGAATCAGAATGGTTTGCATTGGAATGGAAACCTTAAAGACCATCTCATTCTAACACCCCTCCCCACCCCATCCCACCCCCCCCATGGGCAGGGACACCTCCCAGCAGACCAGGTTGCCCAAAGCCCCATCCAACCTGGCCTCCAACACCTCCAGGGATGGGGCATCCACAGCTTCTCCGGGCAGCCTGTTGCAGTACCTTATCACCCATGTCACGGTGGACTAAAATCAATCAGGTGGCTGCAGGTTTAGAGTTGGTACTATCTAGTCTGCTTCTCTGATGGATGCCCCCACCAATATGGCAGACATACCTACTATAATACTGGATCAGTTCCTGACACAGCACGGTTTTCAACTAGGTTTGTTACAATGGACCAAAATCCTTTATTTTTACCTTGATGTGTCAGGCTAAAGATAGTAGAGAATCAGCGGTGTATCCATGAGGAGATTGAATGTTCCGGTTTTAGCTGTGACAATTCTCATCTGAGGCAAAAATTGGATAGAAGTGGTAATAGCTTGAGCTATTTCTTATATAGTCAACCTTTAGGTCTGAATCTTAATTTGGAAGATTGTCTCTCTGGTTTTAAGTGGCTCCTGCAAAGACACCTCCTGACTCATCTTGCCAATCAAACATTGCCAGACTCCTTCAGTGCAGAACACTCTCCAAGTGACGTGTTTGCCTGTGGAAGCTGGAGTACACAGATCACGCTGTTCCCCTAACCTGCTTCTGTAAAGGGACAGGTGTGCTGGCTGTACAGACTCCAAAGGATCAGATTAGGTTAATGGGACAGATTGTGTTGGCTTGCTCTGTGTACATCATTTAAACCCAGCTGATCTGTCTGAAACAGGGAGGTTGGTATGTGTGACTTCTGCGTTTCCAGACTTCTACTTTGATCCTCCCATTCCTCCTACTGAAGTTTGTCACCATGAGAACCAGCATGGGAGACTCTTGGGATCAGAACCAGAATAATTATTAAATATTCTGATTATCTAGTCCTATGAGACAGTAATGTTTTTACAAGGGAAAGGTGCTGAGTTCTGCCAGTACAGTGCAACCTAAAATGTCTGTGCAATGCTCAATTGAATTTAGGTGTCTGTAGAGTCTGGTGATTGAGTTAATGGCCTGACTTCTCCTTAAAGACTTAAATTTCATTTCTGCCTAAGCAGGAATTTCCACTACAGTTTTACCACAAGGCATAGTGTATTTATGTAATAAAAAATACCATGACATGGTATCTGTATTCTCTCTTCCCACGTGTTTCCTAAAGAGAGCTTTCTTTTTTTTTTTTTTTCTCATTCTGCTAAAGGAAAGCATATTGTAGAACATACTTTCTTACATACAGAAAGAATATTCTCCCCATTCCCTTCCTTCTGATGTCTGGAAAGCTAGAGCATGTATCACCTCTATTGTCTGTTTTTAATATTCTCAGAGCACCAAGCAACCATTTGTATATATGTAGTGATTTGAAAATCAGGTATGGAGGCTTTAGATATATATATATATATATATATACATGTATATATCACAGAATCACAGAATTGTCTAGGTTGGAAGAGACCTCAAGATCATCGAGTCCAACCTCTGACCTAACACTAACAAGTCCTCCACTAAACCATATCGCTAAGCTCTATATCTAAACATCTTTTAAACACCTCCAGGGATGGTGACTCCACCACTTCCCTGGGCAGCCTGTTCCAATGCCTAACAACCCTTTCAGTAAAGAAGTTCTTCCGAATATCCAACCTAAAACACCCCTGGCACAACTTTAGCCCATTCCCCCTCATCCTGTCACCAGGCACGTGGGAGAATAGACCAACCCCCACCTCACTACAGCCTCCTTTAAGGTACCTGTAGAGAGCGATAAGGTCAACCCTGAGCCTCCTCTTCTCCAGGCTGAACAAGCCCAGCTCCCTCAGCCACTCCTCATAAGACTTGTTCTCCAGACCCCTCATCAGCTTTGTCGCCCTTTAGTGGACTCACTCGAGCACCTCCATGTCCTTCTTTTAGCGAGGGGCCCAAAACTGAACACAGTACTCGAGGTGCGGCCTCAACTGAACACAGTACTCGAGGTGTGGCCTCACCAGAGCCGAGTACAGGGGGACAATCACTTCCCTAGCCCTTCTGGACACATTGCTTCTTATGCAAGCCAGGATGCCGTTGGCCTTCTTGGCCACCTGAGCACACTGCTGGCTCATATTCAGCCGACTATCAACCAATACTCCCAGGTCCTTCTCCGCCAGGCAGCTTTCCTACCACTCATCTCCCAGCCTGTAGCTCTGCTTGGGGTTATTGTGCCCCAGCTGCAGGACCCGGCACTTGGCCTTGTTGAACTTCATGCAGTTGACCTCAGTCCATCGGTGCAGCCTATCCCGATCCTCCTGCAGAGCCTTCCCACCCTCGAGCAGATCGACACACGCACCTAACTTGGTGTCATCTGCAAACTTACTGAGGGTGCACTCAGTGCCCTGATCCAGATCATCGATGAAGATATTAAAGAGGACCGGCCCCAGTACCAAGCCCTGGGGAACGCCACTAGTGACTGGCCTCCAACTGGATTTGACTCCATTCACCACGACTCTTTCGGCCCGGCTATCCAGCCAGTTTCTAACCCAACGAAGCGTACACCAGTCCAAGTCAAGAGCAGCCAGTTTCTTGAGGAGAATGCTGTGGGAAATGGTGTCGAAAGCCTTGCTGAAGTCAAGGTAGACCACATCCACAGCCTTTCCCTCATCCACCCAGCACGTCACTTTGTCATGGAAGGAGATCAGGTTCGTCAAGCAGGACCTGCCTTTCATAAACCCATGCTGACTGGGCCTGATCGCCTGCTTGCCCTCTAAGTGCTGTGTGATGACTCTCAAGAGGATCTGCTCCATGAGCTTCCCTGGCACTGAGGTCAAACTGACAGGCCTGTAGTTCCCCGGGTCTGCCCTCCGGCCCTTCTTGTAGATGGGCGTCACGTTTGCTAGCCGCCAGTCAACTGGGACCTCCCCCAGCAGCCAGGACTGCTGATAAATGATGGTAAGCGGCTTGGCCAGCTCCTCTGCCAGTTCTCTCAGTACCCTCGGGTGGATCCCATTTGGCCCCATCGACTTGCGCACATCCAAGTGCCGTAGCAGGTTGCCAACCAGTTCTTCATGGATAGTGACGGCCACATCCTGCTCCCCATCCCCTTCCACTAGCTCAGCATACTGGGTATCCAGAGAACAACTGGTTTCGCCGCTAAAGACTAAGGCAAAGAAGGCATTAAGCACCTCTGCCTTTTCCTCATCTTTTGTAAGTTCCCCCCTGCATCCAGTAAAAGATGGAGATTCTCCTTAGTCCTCCATTTTGCATTGATGTATGTATTTTATACAGGGCAATGTATTAATGGCAATAAAAATAATAATAATAATAATAATAAATAACTTGAAAATCAAATGGATTAACTGACATAAAGACAGAATACTTACCCAATAAAAAAGATTCTAAAGAAAAATAGATTTTAGAACCATTTAGAGTTACAGAAATTCATTGGAGATACAAGCTTGATATTCTTATCTTGAAGAGAGAACTGAAAACAAATTAATTTGGAATAATTAATATATTAAAGTAAATGTTTACAGGAGTACCAAGGTAGTAGATTTTAGGAGTGTGCCTTAAAATATAGTGAGAAACCAATAAAAATGGGTAGTAGGAAGAAGTACAGTAAGCGGTGAGTGGATATGGGTTCCTGAGGCTCAAAGGAAACACTGCGAATAATTCTTAAAACCTATTTCCCACTATAGAAGAGAGGTGGTCTCAATAACAATGGTTATCACACCAGTGCTTTGGAGAATGACTGCATAAAAGAAATAAAGTATTTTTCTGTTTAGGATGATGACCTAAGCTTCCAGCTTAATGTCCATATTTTAATATTTGACTGAATAAATTAAGACTTATTTGAAAAAATCATGTATTTCTGTGACTAGGACTATCATATGGAAGAAAAGCTAAAAGATACTGCTGAGCACGCTATTAATACTAAGTCAGGGCTATTCAAACAAAGATCAGAAAAACAGAAACTAAATTGGTTCAGCATAGCATATCTCTCTTTGACTGAAAAAAACATGACTTACACAAAAGATAATTCATGGTAACTCTTTGGTTGGAATGACAGTGATTGGTATCAGAGGCTGAGAAACAAAGAGATGTTCCTGTGAGCAACCTGAGTTGAAAGTTTGGCTGATCATTTAATAACATGGAGAGGTGAGTTATCTTTCACTTCTTTCAAGTATCTGCTTGAAAGACTCAATAACCTCCCATACAAGAGGCCTGAAATAAAATTAAATACAGCTAGCCCTTGGAAAATGCTAATACCAAAAAAGTTCCAGATGAAGGAGTATACAAAATATGATTTTGTTATATGGTTCAGAAAAAATAAAAACAACAACAACAGAAACAAACAAACAAACAAAAAGCAGACACTGCTTTTTCCAAATCCGTTCAAAGATTCAAGGCAGCAAAAATTTCAAAAATCTGCTCGGTAATTGAGTGAGTGACTCGTGAGGGAACGTTTTACAAAACGTAATTAATTTTAAAAAGAAAAAACTGTGGGTTTTTTTTGTTTGTTTGTTTGCTTTTGTTTTTATTTTTTCTCAGAGCATTAACTCCAAGGAGTAAGGAAATTTATCTAGTGTAAAACTTGAAGAAAGAAGTAGGCACAATAAAATTAGTAATGAGGAAACAGTGAGTGCTGTGAGAAAAATTGTCACAGCAGTAGAATGCTTGGAGTAGTCTCCAGAGGCATTCATTGGGAGGTTAAAAATTAAAAATGCTAAGAAAACATATTTTTGGGAATCATACCTCCATTTGCAGAAATCAGTAATCTAGAATAGTCTTTTTGTAGCTTATCATACAGGTGCACTGGAACAAACTGGAAGCAATAGAAAAAGCATGCTACATACTATAAATCCTTTATAATGACTTCCATATCCACATATGGAAGTAAATATTCCATATTTACTTCTGCCACTTGAAGAAAAAACAAAACAAACAAAATGAGGGTCAGACTTTGTTTTGTATTGGTGAGGTGTGGGGAAAAGTTGCTATGAAAAATTAGATGGAGCTTTTATAGATAGAGATTTTATATGGTTCCTCCTCGGGAATTTGGTTCCTCAGTTACTAGGGTTCCATTCTTGGCATATCTGGTGTAGGAGGATGCATTTAAAGTGAATCTCTAAAATAAGTAAATTAAATTCCCAGATTTGCAGAATAACTTTAAGGTCCATCATTTTTTGAACTCTATGGAATTTATCCAGATTTTGAATTGTGGACTCCAGGCAAGACTTCTTCCAAATTATATTTTTAAACTTACTCTTCTAAATCTTTATTTAAGAGTTAAGAGTAAGTGTCCCTTTGTTCTTTACCAAAACTTGAGAAAAAAAAAAATCAGATACTTTGATACAAAAAAAAGTAGATGCTATACTTCTGATAATCTTAACTTCACTTATTTGGTATGAATTCCAGAGGCTAATGTCAGGCAGCCCCATCATCTGCTCAATAGCCATGGTGCATTTCAGCTGTAGTCATGGGAGCTGAGCCAGTTTATACTGGCTGGGGGACTCTGTCCCCAGCTACTGGAACTATTTCCTTAAGATAAAGCTTACATGTTTGTTTGATTTTTGTTTGTTTGCTTGTTTTTTGTCTCTGCTGTTTTTTGTTTTGTTTTTCTTTTTCTAGTTGCAAACTGTTACAGAATGCATGCTAAATAAAACAAGCCTCGGATCCAAGGTATTTTATTTTTCCTTTATCTAACCTGATTGGTTATAGAGTTGAGAATCCAAGGGTGAGATCTCCCAATCTGTTGGGTATGTGTACAAAAGGGATGTTGCAGTCCAATATCAGGGTTGTTTTTAAACTGCTAGAGCCAAGCAGATTGCCATTTAAATCCAGGCATTCAGCTGCTGCTACTGACTACTGTCATTAATGCTGTAGCTTTGAGCACTATTTCACTGCTGCAAACATTTCTTAAATTAGTTTTCCTCCCTTCTGCTGTGTTCTTGTAAAAACAACACCAGTGGGTTTTATTGGGAGCTTTGAAAGCAACTGGCCTCCATGGCATTTATTAGTGGCAGAAAGCAACAGACTTTTGTGGGCTCCTACAGAGAAGTTAAATAGCTTCAAACATTTTCTATCAGCTTAAAGCACTGTGCTCGATGGTGCAAGCACACTTTGCTTCCTTTGCCTTACCATCACCCTGGGATATCCATTCTGAAAATAGATTTGAATGAACTTGAAAATTCAAGATAAGCTCAATTGCCGATCTGTCCCCTAAACTGCCAATCTGCAGCCCCTAAAAATAAATAAACAAACAAACAAATAAATAAATAAATCAAGTGACAACTCAGAAAAGCAAGCTGCTTGGTACACTTCATGCCTTGCTTAGTGTTTGCTATCTTGTCAACTATCAATATTTATGTTCAGTGGGGGAAACCTAGCCAAATGAGAGGACGTAAGAGGGCACTGCTGAAATCAAAACCCTGCCACAAGTCACAGTTGGGCTTGACTTTTGTTTCATTAAAAAATTAATTGGAACCAAACTGTGCAGTCACAAAGCTCATCAGTGGTTCCTGTTCACAATGTTAAAGAATCAGATGTTCAAACATAGCAAATTAGTGAGGAACATGTTTACACTCTGCTCCCTTATTACTGAAAATGATTATTTGATAAACAAAGAGGCACAGCCAGGAAGAAATGCCAGCATTTGTTGACAGATTTATTGTGCCTTGGTGACTGCACCTTATACCACTGGGTGAAACAGGAATGGTGCTTCAATGAGTACTCTTGAAGAACTGATAAATAAAAGAGCAGCCAGCTGCCTGTGAGTTCCAAATAAACCTCAGAGCAGAAACAGTACAGGACTTTGACTTCATGCAATACTGACAGCACTGTTCTAAACCAATGATTTTAAAACACGTGCATAGAAGGGAAACTTGTTTGCAACATGCAGAAGAATCTCAGAGGGCAATATACTTAGGATCTTTACTGTGTTCAGGGTATGTTCTTTGTCATGTTGAATGTCTTACTACTCATAGGTAGATAGCAGACGTTTTTGCTTTCATTTCAGTGGAAGCTGTATAATACTGCTGTACTGCTGAAACTGTAACATTCCTATTTCAAAGCTTATCCAGTTCAGATATTCTGATGAAAATTAAACTGAGAAAAACAGTTTTCTTCTTTCTGAGGCTTTAAAGGGTCAAGCTTTCCCTTAGGAATTAATGCAATGCTTCAAGTCAAAGAAACTTCTTCTACCTGGTTTAATTTCAAACAGCTTGCAGCTGAAAGAGAAACAGAATCTCTTATGAATCTTAAGAATCTCTTATGAAGGAAACAAACAGTTCAAGAACAAGTGAGCAAATTTACATTTTGTAAAGTGGCTTTTCAACTGAGATCAAGATCTATATGCAAAGTTGCAGATAGTCAAAACTTACACATTGGTAAATAAAACGAAGGGAGAATAGCAGGAAATTTATAGTCATCTGTGGAATTACTAACTGTAAATTCATTAGCTTATGTAGTTTTAATAAGAAAATATTAATTTAGTAATCAAAGGTGTTAAAATTAATTACTGTCTCTGTCAGTTTTACTGCCAGTGGGATTGCCATGAAATTGTTGTACACTAAAAAAAAGGATTCTTAAAGGTACTCGGGAAGTCTTTGTATTTAATTGTATATAATTTTAATCCTTAAATTTGCTTTATTGGATCTGCTTAATAACGCAAGGAATAGATTTAAATCTACGGACACTGAAAATTGCAATTTATGTAGCTTTGATTTCCTTTTAAATTAGATTAAATTGATTTAAGCAATACCTCCGCGTAGGTTGCAGGACAACTACCCCTGCATCATGGCATCAAGACCACATGCTGAGAAACGCAGCCTGAGCCATAAGGGCCTCCTGCAGGTTGCGTGATTCATATTGGTCTATGCTGACATCCTTCAGGTCACCAGGTCTGGTCTCTTGCCCTTGCTGCTAGCACTCAGCAGGCATCTGGTAACTCCTTTTCTCTCATTTCCCACTCTGCAAGTATTTGGAGTATAATAATATAATAATACTAACTAGTGATTTTTATTAATTTTTTTTTTATTAATTGTTAATTCATAATAATTGTATTAAAACTTTTTTTTTTTTTTTTTTTTTTTTTTTTTTTTTTTTACCATAGATTTAGCAGTTTGATAGCTCTTACATTTTTCTCTTCCAGGAATAAGTGCAGCTATTGCCATTTAATTATTGATGCCTTTAATAACATCTGCTTTGGCAGGAGTACTTAATTATTCAATCTGTTGGCTAAAACCTTTTTTACATTTACTTTTCCTTTTCTTTAGAGATTCCAGAAGCATTATGAGCAGAGTAGCATAAGATTGGCCATACAGGACAGTCCTGTATTAAAACAAACCAGGGATCCTGGGCCTGCTTTTATCGCTATGCACGTAAGAGGTGACTGCACTGACAAAGTATTGTGTCTATTTTCGCACCAATGAACCAGATTCAGAATTTAGCCTCTTAACATGCTGCCCAACCAGTCACAGTTGCTTGTGTGAAATATATCTTGCAAATCTTATAAAAGTTGTTTTAGAAGGATGTACACTTGTCACTGCATACAGTAGTCTAAATTTAACTAAAAACTAATTTTAACTAAATTTAACTAAAAATTAAATTTAACTAAAACTAAACTTAACTAAATTTAATTAAGAAATTCTTACACTTGAATCATAAAACTTCAGGTCTGCCTTCCCATTCTGTTGTGAAACTAGAGCTTTGTCCTACCATGTTATTTCCCCAAATACCAATGTTATGTTTCACACTGAGCCAGTCAGTGTACACCTGTAACGTTACTGCTGTTATATATGGAGTGGTAATTCGTGTCGAGAAAATGGTTGATATTAATAAAGAAGGGGGAGATTTGGGAGTGGGGTTGGAAAGCCCTGTGGTTGAGATAACATTAGACTCTTAACGATGAGGCCATCAGGAATGTAAAAGAGTTTAGAGGGAACAAAGAAGGGTGATTCAGGAGACTCCATGCAGGCTCGGGTTTCTTGTTCTCCAGCCATTAAGGCATGGAAGTTTCTAGGTGTTTGCTGTTGTTGTTATATTCAAAGCTGTTTGACCAATGAAAAGTTGTTTTCAAAAGAACTGCCGTGGAGAGAAGGGTATAAGAGGGGAGCCTGCCCTCAAGATAAAAAAAAAAAAAAAAAAAAAAAAAAAAAAAAAAAAAAAAAAGGCAACACGATGTGATGAAGTTATGTCATCAATAAAGAAGCAGAAAGAAGGAATGAAAAGGAACAGGCTAGCAGAACGGAGACCAGGATGGGAGCAGGCACATTGATCGCCTCATGAAGATGGGTTCGGCCAAACTCAGCAAACTGCTCAGAGAAGCTCGTCCAGAAAGTCGCTGGAAACAGGTGGCACTGGAGCTGGAGAGAAGCTCGAGCTGAGAGAAGCAGACCTGTGCACACAACTGCCCCTCGCTGGTAAGCAGTTGCGCATTATGGGGAATCATACGTCCTTAGGAACAAAGACTGTCCTGGTAGCCTTACAGTTTATTCTCCTTATTAACAATCGGACAGTATTTGAGCCTGAAATATGGGACCAAACTGAGGTCAAGGTGTGGGACTCTGCAACTGAAAACGACAAGGTGGCAGTGGGATTGCTCGGCACCTGGTGAGCAGTCTCTGAGGCCGTAAAGACCCATGTGGAGCCACAGTCAGAAACGTGTGGCTTGCCAGACAGTGAGGGAGCTGCGGGCTCTTTTACTGCTACACCATGTGCCCCTCTGCTGCTACAGCCATCAAAGGCTTTTGCTGTTACACCCCCTGTTGACTTGAACGTGCCTTTTGACCCAGGCCCTATTGGCCTTGAAAAGGAGATGGATATGCTTTTCTTCGATCCAGGAGGAACGGGATACGTAAGGCCTGAAGACCGAGTTGCTTGACAACTCAAAGCGAGACATATTGTTCAAAAGGAATGGAAAATGGAGACTGTTAAGTTATGGAACTTAAAGGATTGTTTGTTACCTTTTCTGATTGTACGTATGTATAGGCATACTCGGGTTTAGTATGTAAAGCAATGTTCTGTATATTTAGAATGTTTCGTGTTCATGTGTGCATGTTGGTAGAGCATAGACTCCCCGCGCACCCAGCGCTGTTTACTTGTCTTTTATAAATATTCTTTTATATTACTAAATTCAGAGTGAGTTGAGACTTCATTTATAACACTGCCGACCCGATGTGAACCCAAATTTACTGTATACAGAGTTGAAGGACAAATATGGTCATACGACACCCTTGTATTCTCCAAGGCATGCTTTGTAAGTTATGTGTAACGGATGCGTGTGCCCAGATGCTGCCTGGTTCTCGGGTGGCTGCGTTGTTGCCACAGTGTGGGGCGATGCTGGGGCTGCCCCATGCCGGCCCCAGTGGCACCACGGCAGGGCACGGCTGGGCCCAGCAGCCAAGATGGTGGCGCCTCGCCTCAGGGACAGCCTGGGGAAGAAAGGGGAGGGCACAGCGCTGCCGGCAGCCGACAGAAAGAAAGGAAGAAAGGGGGAGAAACAGCCCTGCCGGCACCCGGGGGATAGGAGGAGGAGGAGAGCAGGAGGGGCTCCAGGCGCCGGAGCAGAGAACCCCCTGCAGCCCCTGGGCAGGAGGCGGCGCTAGAGCAGGGATTTCCCTCCCTCAGCCCCTGGGGCTGGGAGGCAGAGAGGGGCTCTCAGGGACTGGCCCACCCTCTGCAGCACTTAGGAATGTAAGAGTGAAGCTGGGCCTAGGGAGAATGGGTATGTGTGTCATAAGCTGTTTTAATTTTTGTCTCTTACTCTCTAAGTCTACTTTAATAGGTAAAAAGTGAAACTAATGTTCCCCAAGCCAAATCTGTTTTGCCCGAGATTGTAAGTGATCATCCTGTCACAGCTCACAATCCTTTACGTCTTATTTTCTCCTCCTTTCCATCTTATTTTCGCCCCCTGACCTATTGAGGAAGGGTAGTGGGAGAGCAGCTGGGTGTTGGCAAGGTCAACCCACTGCATTGTGAAAGTACTACCTTTGAAAATTCATTCCACGTTTTCATTTTCCCCTAGTCACTACAAAAATAAATAAGTAAAGACATTAATGTGCATGATATCATTATTAACTGACATTTATGCACCATGCCAAATCTTCAGGTGGTATCAGTTTGTTTAATAACACTTCTGGGGGAAAAAAAAAAAAAGGACATCATTCTGCAGAGGCTCAGATTAAAGAACCAAAATTCAGTGCTGTTTTAAGAAAATATTTCTGGCAAAAAAAATACATAAAATGTATATCAGTGAATATTAGGGAAATTGAATCTTGATTTTTGGTGTTTGTGCTGGGGTTGCATATGACTGCAGAATTGATATATTTTTATCCGCACCAGTGTACAAATGCCTCATATGGTAAAATGCAGGGGAACTTCACAGATCTCACACTTTATGAGGATGCCTCCTCTCAACAGCTTGGAATTCAGCTACAGAATTCCCCAGTAAAGGCTGATTCTTCTGAGATAAGTGAACTTAATCAAGAAGACAGTGGCAGTGTCAGCTTAGTGTCCAAAAGACACATCTGCAGGCTTATTATTATTACTAATAATTCAGTTAGTAAGACTCAATCCAAAACCACCCACCTTTGTCAGTGTTAAAAGCAAGAAATATTAGAGCTCTCTGCTAGATCATAGAATCCTTAAGGTTGGAAAAGACCTCCAAGATCATGGGGTCCAACCATCCCCCTGCCACCAATATCACCCACTAAACCATGTCCCTAAGCACCATGTCCAACCTTCCTTGCACACCCCCGGGGACAGTGACTCCAGCACCTCCCTGGGCAACCCGTTCCAATTCCTGACTACTCTTTCTGAGAAGAAATGTCTCCTGATTTCCAACCTAAACCTCCCCTCGCAAAACTTGAGACCATTCCCTCTAGTCCTGTTGCTAATTACCTGCAAGAAGAGGCTGACCCCCAGCTCCCCATAACTTCCTTTCTATAGAAAACAATAAGGTTTCTCCTGAGCCCCCTCTTCTCCAGACTAAAAAACCCCAGTTCCCTCTGCCACTCCTCATAGGCCATGTTTTATAGGCTCTTCACCAGCTTTGTAACCCTTCTCTGGACACGCTGTAGGGCCTCAATGTCTTTGTATTGAGGGGCCCAAACTGAACACTACTTGATGTGTGGCCTCACGAGAGCTGAGTACAAGGGGACAGTCCCCTTGTCCTGCTGCCTGTAGTATTCCTGGTACAAGCCAGGATGCTGTTGGCTTTCTTGGCCACCTGAGCACACTGCCAGCTCACGTTCAGGTGAGCATTGACCAACACCCCCAGATCCTTTTCCTCTGCACAGCTTTCCAGCCACTCTGCCCCAGGCCTGTAGCATTGCATGGGGTTGTTGTGATGTAGCTTTGAGGTAGATTCATTACTGAGCTCTGGTCTTTCCAAGCACTCTCACTGAGTTGCAAAGGATTTACATACTCTTTTTAAAACAATTGCTATACCAGAATTCATTAAATTTGAGTGGTATTTAATTTATACCTATACTGCACCTTTTGGAAGTACTGATCAGCTGTTTACCAGTTCATGTGCTTAGGAGTTTCCCTTCAAGAGGTGAATTTATTGGAAAAGATGCTAACAAAATCTGCAGAGTTTGTGAAGAGTGAAAAGTGGCAGAGATGCATAAGACCTGAGCAGAGTCATAGGTTAGAAAAAAATCAGCAGCTAATCAGTCTGTAATTAATTCAGCTGTATAAAGTCTGCAGGAGCAAATGGGTTTTGTTTAATTCTGGCTCCTGTGGCCCTTTGCTGTCTCTCACAGACAAACAAATTGAAGAAGAATGCAGATTAAGTTAAAAAGAAATAGTGATCATTATCCTTCTTTCCATATCTGATACTGCTGCTCTTGAGAATAAAAGAAGGAGAAAGCCAAATCCTTCTACCCTCTACCTCAACTTCAAAAATGAGATCCATATTGGTACGGTATCTATGACTATATTCTCAGTTTACTGAGAATAACTTCAGTTACTGAGAATAACTTCAATATAAGAAGTTATCTGAGAACTTCTCACTGTAAGAGAACATGATCCTCTAATAAAATATATTGTTCCTCACTGCTCTTACCATTGTATTTGAGAGTAGTCAGAAACTGTGAGAATGGTAATATTTTCTTTCTTTCTGTTAATAAGAGAAATAACATTTTCTTTGAAATCTCATTCTTCGTTGAAGAACCAATTCCTTTCCTCAGTCTTCTTGATTATCTGCAAATGGAAGAAGGATAAAGTAAATCTGGATTAATTAAAATAATACAACTGATATAAATTAAGGAATTCCGAAGCCCCAATATGTAATGAGCTTAGGCCATCTGGAATTTCCATGTCTTAAAGGACAGCATATTCACTATTAATCCACAAATGAAAACTGTACAGTTTTCTTTCATTGACTTTATGTAGTTGGGCTGGCTATCATCATTTCAGGAGTCATTCTCAGTTAACATAAGAATTTCTTCAGAAATAATATGGCAGTATAGTAGTAAAGTTATAATTTAACAATTTTTTAACTTTCCATTCAGAAAACTGAGTTAAGTCTAAGTTTCTATGGTCCACTTCTTTATATACAATTTTAAAACGATCAAACTCCTTGAATAACTGATGCTTTATTGCTATTCAAAATGAAAGGGGAATTGTTCCCTGTCATAGTTAATTACATTGCTATAGCAGAAACATGGTTTACTGTTCTTTTACTCCCATCAACTTAATAGAATATTAAATAGTTATTGACTTTGGAAGAGGTGAACCATCATGATTTATTGAGCTGAGAGGTAAATATTCAGGAAGCCACTACAATTAAGCTTCTGCTTGTGTTCTTCGTTTGTGGGAAGTGTAGCTGGTAAGGAGATGCTTATCAAATGTGATAATAACTGCATCATTAGTTAGGAACCGATTTAAAGAGGATCTGAAGAACTGTAGTTTGTAAGTCAGCCCAACAAAGCTGACTTATATCAAAAATAAAAATAACAAGTCACTAATTAATTTTTCCATCTCTAATACCTCTGATTATATAGTTTTAAGTCTTCACACCTAAAGAGCAAAAGGGAAATGATAAAAAGATGCACAAAATCTCCTATTACCTCAAACTACTGTTTAATATTTAGAAGGCAAGAAAGTACTGCAAAACTGACATCTTAAACTTAACAGTTTTGTTGTGTCATTTTTCTATCACCCCTAATTCATGAAATGGGTAAGTGCCAACATCTGTTTCCATTTTACAGCTCTGAGAAACTACTTTGATTATTAACTGTAACATGATAGAATTGCAATCTTCAGGCAATTCAGCATTTAGAAAGAATATTTCCTACTGTATTTTCCTTCTGTATGTATTCAGAAAAGTACTGTGCTGTTGGTGAGTTTACATTTAAGAGAGGCAATCCATATTCCTTGGGATGGACTGATTTCACTAATTTAGATTAACAATTTACCACCAACATTTTTGATGACAAAGCATGGTCTGCCACCACATCTACTGAGCTAATGTTAAGTGTATTTTAATTGAAATAGATTGATTCACATCTTACCATAAGCCTTTTACATAATGAAAGGATGAGTGTAAAGGAAGCAATGCTGCCATTTGCAAGAAGTTTGTAGATCTTTTTTCCTTGCTTATCATATTGTTCCAGGCATGCAGAAGATCATTTACACTGTCCTCAGAAAAAAAAGGTAGAAAACAGGAGAGGTAGGGAATGGCTGTTTCTAGCCTGACACCAATCTTATTCTTGATCCTCCAGATGGGGAGATGTATGAGAAAACCCAATGGTTTCCTCGCATACACTTTTTCTCCAAAAAAGGATGGGAACTGCAGTAGTTTATTCCAATTCCAAGATTCAGTTCAAATAAATCCAGGAGAAAGGAAGTGTTCTCAAGTCTTTTGCAGAAGTAACTGGTGTTTTTTTGGGGCTGAAATGTTTTCCAAGTTACTGTAAAATCTTGGTCACATAGTTAGCTTTTTTTTTTTTTTTTTTTTTTTCTTCTCCATTGTGTAGATGCGAGCTACTCGGATAAACTTAGAATAGTTCCTTTTTTATGCAACTGCTAATTGATCCTTACGTATATTCAGATGGTAGGTCTGTAGAAGCTGGTATGAAACAAGTTAATTTTAAATGCAGTCATTTCTTGCATCTAATACACAAACTTTAATCCCCTTTTAGGTACAATAAGGACTAAAATCTCCTTTCTTACTATTGCTGAAAACACGAAGACCTACAGCTGTTCATATTCAGGTACTTATTACACATTAAAAGCTCTTATGTTACACAGATATTTGAATTGACTTTATGACTTTAAATGAAAGAATATACAATTTGAAATAGGTTCTACAGTAATCCGTACCCAAATGCTTATATGGAGTTCAGTTTCAATGTGATGCACACAAGGGAAAGTAATTTCTGTCTTAGAATCTCTTCGGTCACTCAGGTGCAAGTTTTGATTGCTTAAACGAATGTATTAAAACAATAATATTTTGTGTTCTTTGCCAAAATTCATTTCTATAGTGTGTCATAACAAACATCGTTACATTTTTGTACATTTATACATAATGAAGTAGTTATGCAAGTTTCTGAGCCAGACTGATATATAGAGAGCTAAATTTCACCCTTGAGTAAGTGAATCAGAAGGGAGAGATGAACATAAGTGAAGTAAAAAAGGAGTATGAATAGACTATTAAGAAAAAACAAGAAATGAGTTACTGAATCTAATTTTCATTGAAAAGTTAAGAAGTGAAGTTAGGTAGGCAAAATTCCAAGCACACTCCAGGAACATTGAGCTGATTTATTGAGCTGAGAGGTAAATCAGGGTAAAATTCAGGAAGCCAAAGCCAAGTGTGGAGGTAATAACGTGAAGGCACATGTGCATGCTGAAATGCTTATTTCCTGCCAGTTGGTGCAAGAAACAGAAGAGAACCATTTCTCATATCTTATGTTCAGGTGCTAGGCATTCCAGTGGTTGATTAGAATATGCAGGCCTATATTTTTCTGCCCTGACATATTCCTTGTTTTGCATATGTTCTGTCATCAGTTGTGACAGTACAAGACAAAATAGTGGCAACATCTGTTTTTTCCCTAATAATAATTATTATTCCCCATGGGCAAATTTGCCAGCCCTTGTGAGCTTGAAATCTTGTGCTTCTTGGAAAACACAGTTTGATTAGAAGCTACTGAAGAACGTTCTTAAAAAAAAATGTTTTCAGTGCCTAAGAGCTATAATGCGGAAGTGTGACAATGTCCTTCTAACACTACAGTTGCGTCCCACCATTTGTTGAAGCATGACAGGTGAAATTCTTAGCAAACTGAAGGTAATAGTAGTTTTGCCATTAACTTCAAAGGAGTCAGGATCTCATTTTTTTTTGTTTCTACCACCAGGTAAATGTTGCTTGTTGTCTTGCTGCTGAGATTCCATTAAATATTTTAGGCAGAAGCAAACAACAAGCATGAATTCATTAGTGTTGTTCTTCCAACTCTTCATTTTAATCATCTGTTCCTGCATGTTTCATTGAATGCGATGAAATGTCTTTGCTATTCCTATGGCAGTAACAACTTTATGGGACATTAATGCTAGAATATAATACAATTCCTTGTACAGGAAATGTATATGTGAATGACTTCTGTACTAAAATGATTTTGTTGGTAAGGTAAACACAGTACATTTTAAATGTACTTAGAGTGACAGTCCCATAATATATTACTTACAGTTTTGTAGTGAGTGTGTGAATGCTCACTGCTGTGCAGAGGTTCAATCATACTATGAAATAAACCTTGCTTTAAAGGGAGAAACATTTTGTGAAGACAATTTAGCTAGATAAATAGAAAGTTATGTGAGCTGTCTCCAGCCTACGCTGCTTTCTTCTTTATGGAAAGAACAGGAAAGAATTTAGTAATCAAATAGGGGTGTTTTGTTTAAGTGGTAGTTAAACAATTAACTCTTCCCTAAAGAAGTCTTTTCATTCTTCTTTGGGAAATGTTTTCCACATCCAGTTGCATATGATGTTTTAGGCCACTGCATGTTTTGTTTTTTTTGGTCTCTGACTGCCAAAAATAATCCTTCAAAGGTGAATATTGAAATTTTGTTCTGCTCTGACTACTGTACACAGCATCCTGCTAGGATGCTGACAGGGGAGTTATCTACACAGGGGGGCAGAGAAAAGCTTTCTGAGGCAGGAACTGCTCAGATATTTTTAGCTATAGCTGCATGAATACACCACAGGAGTAATTAAATTTTAGTACCAGCCTGCTCTGCCTTCACTGATCATGTCATTCCCAGCAACTGCAGAAGAAACAAATTTATTTAGATAAATAAGGGGGATATTTATTTGGATAAATACAAAGGGGAATGACTCCCCTTGCATCCTTTATGCCAGCATTTATGCTGCTGTCAGAGATTAAGATGAAGTGTCTGTCCCTCTGTGACATCTGTGTGTTCAGGCTTTGTTGCTGGAACTGTGTGACTGTAGTAAGAAGGTAGACTTCTGCTGATCTGCCACTACACTCTTAAGATATGCATGCTGTGAAGGGACTTCCAGGAGTTCAATACTTGCAATTCCCATGTGATTTAATAAATAACAGTATCTGCCTCTAGCTCCAGTACAACACAGTATTAAGTAGTGGAGGTAAATGCAGTAAGCCTTCCCCTGGAATTCTGCAGATTTTAACACAAGATAAAGGAGATTGTCCTTACTCCTCCATAAAATTTACATAGAAACTTGACTGTTACAGCTTTTGCATAATGAAAAATTTCACCCAGGCTTATTCAAAATACATAGTATAAATGCCCAGAGAAGCAGGCCTTATATGTAATTATATAAAAATAATACAACATTTATCTTGGGTAGTATGAAAAATATTTTTTTTATCTCTAAGTTTACTGTGATTTTTGTAACTCATGAGTCATAGGTTTTTGATATTACTTTTTTTTGAGAATCCATGTGTTTCTTTTCACAATCAAGATAGTGCCTGTGGTTACATTCTCAACATGAGGAGCGTAACCCTCATTCATTTATTAATCAATGTTCTTTTGTGATATGCCTTAGTGTAGTATGATTGAAAATGTGGTAATATTCAATTATAAGACATTAAAAACCAAAGGTATGAAATGTTCTGCTAGCTGCCAATTACATAAGAAATCCATTGTAGACTTTATGAGAAAGTTGAGGAAACAACAGAAGAAACATGACAACTGTTACAGGAGATTTCATGATGAAAGAAAAAAAAAGAAAAAAATGCACTTTCATTTAGCCTGTTTACCTGGGATCAAATTGTCTTCAAGGCTTTTTTTTTTTTTCTTTTTTTTTTTTTTCTCTTTTTTTTTTTTCTTTTTCTTTTACTGAAAATGGCTCTCAGTTGTAAATTGTAATTTCTTATTTTACAGATGTAAAATGTAATTTCAGATAGTCTGGTGGCTAAGACAAAATCAAGAAGTGATTATTTGGAAAATACCTACTTAAGAACCTAAATAGGTATAAAAATATGTAAGTTTAAGATAGATATTAGATACTAAATATCCATGACTATTTGGATTTGCAGCTTTGGGTCTCAGTTTTGAAATTGGGTGGACACATGTTTTTCTGATGTTGTCATCACTGTACATTCATGGAATGCTTTAAGAACAAATCCTTGACAAGATGCTAAGAATTACTAGGTGTTAAGCTTTCCATGGAAAGCTATTCAGACTCTTGGTGCTCTTTTCTTCATATCAATACATGTTTTTACATGCAGAGAGGTCAACCATTGCCATTTTTGCTTCCCCTCTTCTTTGGCTGGGCAAAGCTGAGCATTATCTAAAATGTGCTTATTACATGTTCTATTTAACTAGTCTCTGGGTTGGCTGGCATACCTTTCTATATTCAGCCTTGTAGTATCTCAGTTTCTTTATTTGTGTCAGGACATTGTGCTCAATAAACACAGGTATAAAAAATGGCAAATTCTGATTGCTACATCTTCTAGCATTCTGCAAGCATTGCCTGTGTTCTTTAAGACTTTAGGCTGGTTCTTAAGCTTTCTATCTGTCAAAATTGTCAAAATATTCTACTTTTTGTTTTATTTGTTTGTTATTTCCTGAGAAATCCTCTCTCCTGCATTTATTTTCTTGCTTAGTCTCAAATACTTGGTCTCATTTCTGCTACACAGCTTCCCAGTTTGTTTACCAAGCCTTCGTTACTGAAAATTCCCTACAGCTATTACAAGTTCTGGAACATTTCGGTGGTGCTGTTGGAAATTAAGCCATCATCTGAAAGTCTTCGTCTTTGCTAATGCTTGATACTGACAGGTACAGATGCACTTCTGATTTCCAGGCTTCCAGGGAGCTTCAGCTCTAGTCAGGCTTTTAGCTGCCCATGTTCTTCTACCATTGAAGGTATTCTGCTAATTTGTTTTATTGCTGATATTTTCCTAGTATTTTCTTCAGAAAATGCCACTGGAAACCAAGAAATATGCCATGTCTGTTTTATGTAGTGCCTATATTTTATCAGCACAAGATCAGCTGTTTCCTTTACCAGGAATTTCAAGTAGCTCATGACAAATTCTGCCATGTGCTAGGGAACTGTTGACATTAATATTCCCTTTTGTATTTTTCACATTTTCCTCTTTTTCCTTTAAAGTCCGAAGAGCTATTCTTCCTCTGTCCTCAAGTAGCCACGTAGCTCCTAGTCTTCAACCAGGGAAGAAATCAAAGTTTTGTTCAGCGTTCAGTCTTGGTCCTTGGTCCTGCTTTTTTTTTTTTTTTTTTTTTTTTTTTTTTCCTTTCCTGGCCAAGCAGTAATACTCTGTTCCCAAAGCTGGGGGTCTCACTGCTGTTGTGGAAGTAGGAGTAGTTATATATCCTTAGTGCAGATTGTGCTTTTGTTTGCATGCTTTGTACCTAGGAGTCATATTAAGCAAATAACTATTAAATGGTCAGAAAAATCCTGGAGCAGTGTTTGGTGAAAGAGCCTGCTGCTTTTTAAAAGAGGTTAAAAACCTAAGGGATGTAGAGACCCTAATAAAACCCAGGAGAATTTTGGAGTCAGGAAGACACAGAGCAGCAATAAAAGGCTACTGTGAAGTTCGTAGTCTTAAAGTCTAACATTAACCATATCATGCAGAAGTGGAACATAAAATGGAAAATTTCAATGTCTGATTTTAACAGTGCTTGATTCTCAGGAGAGAATTGGAGCAGAACTCACCAAGGCACCTAAGAAATCTTGTGTGACAGTGACTGTTCATTTTTGTTATTTCTACTAATAAATTTCAGCTTAAGCTTTGTAACTCTTCAGAGAACTTCAGTTAACTGCTTAAAAGAGATACTGAATCAATTTGTGAAACAGCTTTTTTAGTAACACAGTGTCAAGAATAAACACATAAATCAATAGCTCTGAAGCAGTATTCAAATACCCCAGGGTGGGGGGGGGAGGGGGAATAAAAAAAAGGGAATGAGTCGTTATTGATGGAGCAGATGCATATGCAGGACTCTTTTACAAGACCGTGGCCCAGATTTGGATTTCTGGAGCGCTGCCTTTACCAGTGTAACCCCAGGGGAGATTCAGAATGGCCAACATGGTGCCATGTGTAAGCCAGCTAACAAATATTTGCCTTGCATCAATGTATGATCAGCTAATTGGATATGAGCACCATCATATTCACTCTGACACAGGCTTTAAGGAAGGATCCCAAAACTAGAATTCTCATTTCAGTGGAAAATGAAAGTAGGGATATCTGGAGTACGCTGGCATGGCCTAGGTGATGTCTTGTTTTCTCTGATTACTTAATGAAATAATAGTGATATTTTAACTGTCCAGTGGTGGTACTGGTACATCACATGTTGTTTCTTACTCTAATGTATCCATCAGGTTATGTTATTATAACATACAGCACAAGAGATTTTTAATCTGAATGAGTCTTCACATTTATTCTCATGTTATTTAACATCTCTTTTATACGAGCTAAATTACGATACATGCATACTATTTCTCAAATAGAATAAATCTCCTGCCTTTCCAGTTGATTGTAACATGTTAATGATACTGTCGTTCATTCAAAGTCTGCTTTTAAAATTGAATAGTGAGAACCATAGTGAGATGCTAAAATGAATAGTTTAGCCTATAGTTTACTTAAAGCAAATGGCACGAGTGATGGCCAACAACTAGATCATCAGAAACATTTTCTTGCTGCTTTATGTATCTGATTAGTTTTTTCTACAGTTCCTGCAGAATTTTCTCTGCCTTGTACTATTGGCTTATTGACTTCTGTCATCTCCCTCCTTTATACTCAGTCTTTTCACTGTAGCTTCGTGCACACATTTTTTATGCTGCTTTTCTTTTTATGTTGTCCTTCTCACCTGCTTTCTTCAATTACATGTGTATGTATATTTAGTTCATGATGAAGTAATGTCATAAAATTAAAGAAAATAAAAAATACTCCTTAAAAGTGCATCTGATCAGGTAGCATGTCTCTCACAGGCTTTCCAGAAAAATAAAATGAAAAAAAAAAATAAATAAAAGCATCAACAGGCTTCTTCAAACTATTCTGGAAGCTGATATTCTGAGTTCACTGATAGCTTCGTCATTTAGACTCACATTAGTGATTGTTTTTTCCCTCTTGCCTCCTTTCTAATCTGTTGAACTGAGATGTTGAGTAGTTATGGGGAAACTACTAATAAAGATGATAAATTTGGCTCTAAAGGTTTACTAGAGTGAAACTTCAAACAAAACAAAAAAAAAAAGAGAGAAAAAGAAAAAAATAGGCACCTGTGTGTGAAAGCATTATGTGTAATGATCAATGTCTAATTATAACATAATTATGCTTTTTAAATGAATGTAGATAGTTTAAAACTAAAAGATGATCATAGAAGTAGATGTGGAGATGTTTTTAACATGTCCCATTGTAGCCATTACTCTAATATTACTTTTCATGTAAATGTGACTGGCTTTGTGCCCCAGCTACTCATGATAGACATATCGTTGTAATATTATAGTAACAAATGTCAAATTGCAACCAGAGGTAGTATTTTAATCTATTTGCAATTGCATTTTCAAACTATTTCCCCCACTTCTGCGATCATTACATGTTTAACTTAATTTGGTGCAATATCTACACTTTGCATCCAATTATTTCAAGAGCAGTGAACTCTGGCCTGGTGACAATATGGCCAATTTATGTTAAAGAGAGAAATATGTAACATAGGCTGCTGTCTCTATTCCATTATTTAGACTGTAAATACTGCATTATTGTTTACTTGTGACTAGTGATGCTGAATGATTTGCTTCATTGTTTGTGCCCCTGATCCAGTTCCTTAGAAGTGTGAGTTCCCTCCTCTAGATTTAGCATAATTACAGAGAGGTTATGGCTCACCATGTAGGTAAGTGAAAACTGAAAGGTATCGGGTTTTGATTTTTTTTTTTATTTGTGCAGGTTGGGAGGAACACAGACAAATGGATGGACAATTCCAATAATGTCCTATGAACATGAAGGCAGTTATTCTGTATCCAGAATATGTTTGTATGTTATATGTATGTTTTATGTATCCATGCACCCTTGGATTCTGGATTAAGAACAATAAATTGAGTATCATTTTTCAGGAGAGATAGAATTGCCTTTGTCTGATCACACAGTCATAATAGGAATAATAATATCACATATATTTAAGTAACATTTATGTGAAAAAGCACAAAACACTGGCTTCCTAACTGCGGGGTTCATTACAGTGGAGCTGACCTTTTTGCCCTGCTGGGATGGAGCTGTTTAAGCTCAACTGGTGCAGTAATCTTTTCAAGTGCTCTTTCGCCCCGCTGCCTGATTTACTGCTTGCAGGAGCAAGAAGCCCAAGAGAGAATCCATTTAAAATTCACTGCAAAAATAAATAAAACAAATGGAGGAATGAACTCAAGCTTGTCTACTGCCAACCCCCCTCTGCTTGTGTACATCAATGAGTAATAGACAAAAATGTTAATATTACTGCTATATTTTTATGATTAAAGGTCTTGTGCTATAGGTAGATGACACTAAAAGCTCTACAGTGAAAAAGGGTTTAGATAAGCAAAACAATTTTCAAAGTATTGGAAAGCCCTTGGCCCTATTTTCATAATACTTTGATAAAACTTGCTTTTTGGTTAGCGTGTTGTTTTCCAAAGGCAAACATTCAGCTTCAGCAGTAGCCAAGAAGAATCACAGTTGGCATGGATAGCTTAGCAGAGGCCAGAGATGGTGCTGTGCACTGCCAGAGGCAAATAAATAAATACATTTTTTTTATTATTTAAAAATTCTTCCTTTCCCTCTCCCTTTCCTGCTAATTTCAAGTATTGTTTGTTAAAATAGTTAAGCATTCCTAGTATGCTATAAAACTGTTGAATTCAGCAGTATATTTAACTCTTGTCTCTTGGAAAGATTAATTTCTTCATCCTAATTTGTCTATCTTCACAGAAATTAAATCAGAATGGAATTCTTAATGAATTACTGCTGCTGTTCTTTTTTTCCATAAGACTCTGTGAAACAGGGTTTGTATAAAACTCTAACTGATGAAGCTGGAACAAAACACAGAAATACTGCTGCTTGGCAGTAGTGTCACAACAAACAGAATTTATCAGAGTATCAATCACACATTCAGCATTGGAAGTATTTACTGCACGTACACTAATATTCCAGGTTTTAAGTAGAGGCAGTGGTGCTGGAATATTGATCTGAACAGCAAGTGCAGGAGATTACTCTTGCACGTTGTTTGGTTCATGATACTTCTGTTGTTGAGACAGAGAGATCACTGACCAACAGGAAGTGTTGTAGGAGTATTCTGAATACTGTTTGAGGGGTGTCAGCATCTGTCTCTATGGAGAGAGAAAAGCAAGTTACACCAGGGGGATGGCGTCTGCGTGCAGTGAGCTTTCCTACTCACTGATTAATTGGCCTGCAATTCTGCTGCTGATTTCTGCTGTTAGAGGTCTGGAAATAATATGACACCATTATGTGACACAGCAATAGCATTTTTATTTGTAGATACTATGTTTGTTATCAGGCTGATAGCTCTGGACAAGAATGCTATTTGAGCACTTCAGGAGTCTGAGAAAACATACTGGATTTCATAGTTTGCTATTAAAGTGTTTGTAAACTTCCAGAATGTTTGCATTCATGAAAAACAGACTGATTTGGAAACCCATAATACTTTCTTATATATTTTATGGATTTCTTTTTTTTTTTTTTAACATCAAAATTCTGATTTTGTAATCAGTGTATCTGTTAACCTACTTTATTAACACAGCCATAAAATTACTGTAGTATTTTTTCAAAGCGTGTGGAGAAAGCATAATTACACTCATGTGGTGTTCAGTGTAAGCTAAAAAGTGCAGGCAAATTCATTCCACAGACAGGTAGCCTGGGGGTCCCCACAACATGCCCTGCAAAAAAAAACATGGAGTGGAGGGCAGGGTTGCTTGAGATGATTTTGAACAGAGCCATTCTTGCACTGTGTTTCGCAGCGCTTGAAACAGCACTTAAAACAGCACTTAAAACTAAAGGCAAATGCTATGCAAAATCGTGTTAATTCTAATAAAAGAGGCTAATGAGGCCTCTCAAAATCCAGAGAACTGTGCAAAGACAACAAAGTTAGGAAAAGAAATGGCAATCAGCACACAGACCAGGTTTTTCCGTTGTCCATGGTAGGCTAACCCTCATGAGATCAAATAAAGGACAGTTGAATTCTTTAAATACTATACGTTAAGTTAGAAGGTAGGGTTAGAAAAGGTTGATACCAGCCCAGTAACCTTTTGGACACAATGACCGGAACAGAAGAGATCTATTGGACTGAAACCCATTACAGTTTAGTCCTGCATTTGGCCTGCCGCTTGAAAGAATGTAGCCTTAAAAAAAGGATTAATCTGAGAGCAGTTTTTGGATAAGACATAGAAGAAAAGTAAAAGGTAAAGGTTTAGGTATAGGTGACTCATCCAACATCTTTCACAGTATACAGTCCATCAGCAGTATAGATTTTATTTTACCCAACCCTCCATTTGAGTGTGACACCATTCTCACTCTGTGTATAACTTATTTGGCCAATTAAGCATGCTGATTTGGTGAGTTACTGCCTTAATAAAATTGATTAAAAAGACTTAATGAAATACACACCTGGAAATATTTAATCTATCTGACACAGTTTATAAGTAATTAAGGCTAAATCAACACAGTTAGCTAAAAATACCAAGTAATAAAAAGCAGGCATGGGGATTTATCTTCCAATATGCAGCAGTGAAGCAGGCAAAGTGACCACCAAAACAATGTTGTTGATTTTGTGAAAATGCGCAGCAGAGCAGATGATGAAAAATTGCAGGTACATAAAGCTGTTGCTATGGTGTTCAATTCTTGCACCACTGTATCTGGATTTAGTGCCTTAGACTGAATTACAAAATCATATATTCCAAATACTGCTTATCATTTCAACAGAGCCTAGCAATAAATTATAGGAAATGCATTACCCATCCAAAATGTGTAAGAGTATATGAGCGAAGATTGAATTCAGGTTTCCTAAAATGCACACTATTTTTTAACCTGTCATTTGTCTCCCTAACATATACATCCAGTTCATAATTCTGAGGCATTAGGTGGTATCTGAAGACAAAATTTGGTAACTCAGAGCATTTAAGGGATAGTGAGACCATGAAGAAGGAAGGATATATAATACATCTGTAGATCTAATCAAAGTCCATGCTTTAAAGATGAGGAGAAAATAATGGAAAAAATCAAAAATTGAAAGTTCAAGTATCTGTACAACATTTCAGGCTGAGTGTGGCACAGCCCTATATGCAATGTGGTGCCTCAGAAGACATTGCTAGATAAATAAATTGTGAAATGGACTTCTAAAAGATACGAGTCACAATTCTGAGACAACAGAAAGGGATAGTCAGACTTTTATGAAAGAACACTAAGAATGATGGCAAAAACACCTTTCCTTGACCTTCCTACCTCTTCACTGTATCTTTTTTTATTATTATTATTATTTTTTATTTCGTCAATATTGACATAGATGTTTTAAACCTGTTTTTCCCTAAATTTCCTCTTTTCTGGGATCTTATATGTTCTGGTCTCTTGATCTTCTTCCTTACACCTTTCACCTTGTACTTCAGACGTCCTTTCCCTTCTTCCTTGTTTTTTTTTTGTTTTGTTTTGTTTTGTTTTGTTTTTCCATATGTCTTCTGTAGCGTTTTTCTCATGATAGTCTTGAACCCTTCATCATTTTAAGACAACAACAAAGCCAGTGCAAGTTTACAAGTACCTTGTGCTTTAACATCATCATCCTGCACTCTAGCCTTCACTAATGCCATCTTGCCCTATTTGTATAACTTGAAAGCATCATTGTGGAGTTGATGTTTATATGCTGTCATCTAGGCTAGCTCACTTTTTCTCTTGATCCCCTCCACAGTGACATCCTGATCTCTGTTACGTCAAGCCTACATGATGTAGCTTTATACCAGCTCTCCAAGTTTCATGCACCAGTTTCAGCAGATTTCTCGTACTAGAAACCTTCCAAGGGGACTTCAGATGTGAAAACACAGAGAAGGTAAGCAGGCAGAAGTCCTTTCTTCTGTTCGTGCACATGTGATTCTTCCATTAAAACTCAGACATATGTAATAAGTTAGTAGCATGTAAAATACTGCTTCAGACCCCACTCCTGTTTTGGTCAGTGTGGAAAAGTTACATTAATCTTTGAGTAAAATGGAAATAATTTTATTTCTTCTGTCATTTATTTTTTATGGACATTCTTCCTCTCTTATACAGTGGTTATGATCAGGACATCAGACAAAAACAAGTTTCATGCTAGCCACTGGAAATACAGATTTTGCCTAATGCATTTTGAAAATACCAAAATTTAAGAATTTAATCGCAGATATCAAAAAACTACTGAGAGTTGAAATGACAGTGTCTAATTTGAAGATAAACCGATTTATCAGTGTGGGTTAAATTGAGATTTGGCAAATTTGTGCTCACAACTAGGGACTTTAAAGCAAAATAATGTAATGTGATGTAATAATCAAGTTTAATACTGTGACAGATTCAGTAAAAGGTTATATGAAGGTTTTGTATTCTATGCTATTTTTGTTTAATTGTACAATAATAATAATAATAATAATGTTGAATTAATTATGCTCTGTCTGTACAGACCAAAGAAACTCTCCATACTTTATTCAGAAATATAAGGCTTGAGAGAAAAACAGCTCAGCCAGGACTTAACAGTGCCTTTGCCTCAGAGGTACACTCACTTACGTGTTTCATGGTAAAGTACCAAACTGTTAGCATTAAAAAGAAACAAAGGGGAAGTAAAAAATAAGAAAACAAAGAGAATAAGAAATTTGAAAAATGAAGGCAAAAGGTGATACGTCACTGTGAACGGAAGATGAGAAAATATTCTTATGGATCAGGACATAACCTTTTACTAAGGAAAATTAGGAGGGCCATAGAATTTGGTCTAATTATACACAAAAAATATCGATTAAGTGATTACTGTTTACATGGCAATTTTGGGAATATAATACAAAAACATTCTAATGCAATTGCATTAAGCAGAATATTGACAGGATGTTTTCAGAAGCTTCTAGAGATTTGATCAATTTGCAGAGTATATTGAGGTTTCAGTTTGCTAAGAGCAACACTCAGGCTTCCTAACTTTTCATGGCATTTTTTTCACCTAGTGCACTACTGTATAATATCTCAGCAAAACAGAGTTAATTTTTGCCACTTATGTTTGTAATTCAGCAGCCTGTGAGTGCTGACAGTGCTTCATTTTACACACTGAAGAGGTAGGAGGACTCCCTGGAGAGCACCTCTTACATTCAAGATGCTGACATGTTGGACTTTCTCATATAGCTTCAGATTTCAAGTGAGGAAGAGTTAGAACAAGGTTGTTCCATGTGATGGTAGCAATATGAGGTGTTCAGCACTGATTTCAAAGTGTGGATCTGAGGAAGGAGGTCTTCATGGAGTTGCACTTGAAGCTTCAGAGAAATGCTCATGCCAGGCCCCATCAGGGAGGGGACTGTGCCAGTTCAGAAATGAGTTGTGATTGTGATCTGAGAGGCTGCTGCTTCACAATGCTGCAAGTACCCGCCTAACAAATTAAACTTTCACAAGTCAGTGAAAAGTGGTGCAGGAGTCAACTTTGTGGTACTCATTGATGGTACTCATTTATGTAAATACTGCTGTGCTGTACGAGGTCAGAAATTACTTGGAAGCGATACAGCAACTTTATTGGTCACTCATGAACTCAAAAGCTCAACTGAAAGAGGCAGTCAACTTAAATTCTTCTGCTGAGCCTTCTTCGAGGCTTTTTTGCTGTTTGTGTAACAGCAGTGCATGTTTGCTATATGGGTTGTTCTGTGCAGCTGGAGTGATCTGAGGTTTAGTGACTGTCCAAGATGTGAATTTATTCTCCTTTTAGGATCTAATCTTCACTGTTCTGACCTATAGAAACATAACATGAAATTAAAGCACCTTACAGAACAAATTTTATTTGCAAGGCTAGCACTGACAGAATTGACAGGTGCACTACAGTAGCAGCTACCTACACAACTACTTAGATGTCAGTGATTAATGCCATCCATGTTGCCACTGCAGGTTTTTCCAACCAAATGCCTGTAGGTGAGAGTTTTCCTCAAGAGAAATCAAAGAAATTCAGCTGCCTTTTGCTGCTTTCAGAGCCCTGGGTGGGTTCTCCCCCTCCTAACTCTCCTGGGATTGGGCTGCCTGGGCTCAGGGCCTTAGTGCAGTTCTCTGGCCTTGAGGCACCTCAGCGGGAGCCCTGCCAATGCTCAGGAGCCACCTTGAAGCCCCAGCCCTGTCCCAGTCATGGGCCTCATTCCCCCAGTCCACCACCCCAACCATATGTCCTGCTGTGTTAAAAAATAAAAAATAAAAAAAAATGTGTTGCTACACTAAGAAAATTTATAGTGGTATATTCTTAAAAAATACAATGCAGTGCTGAGTTTTTCAACCCTGAAACTAAGTGGGAAGAGATTGCCTATTGAAGGCATATTAAACACAGATGTAATCTGTAGCTCAGGAAATTTGTTGATTTTTTGAAAGCTGGGAGAGTATACTGTGAAAAAATCATTACCGTGTTTGACCTGATATTATAATTTTTTTCTAAGAATCCAGTTTTTAAACCGCTACATACGTTATGGGGTGGATTTTACAGTTTAACCCAGTGTTGGCATTTCTGCATTTACAGTAGTAAAGGTGGGAGTCCTGGTAGTAGTGGGTTTACGTGGTAAGGTTTTGGTAGCAGGAGGCTATATGGGTGGTTTCTGTGAGAAGGATCTAGAAGCTGTTTTGTGCCTCTGTGAGAGCATATTTAAGACAGGGAAAAAAATGCTGCACCACACAGCAGCTGGGAGAGTGAGAGAAGTGAGGAACAGCCTTGCAGGCGCCAAGGTCGGTGAAGAAGGAGGGGGAGAGGTGCTCCAGGCGCCGGAGCAGAAGTCCCCTGCGGCCTGTGGTGAGGACCATGGTGAAGCAGGATGTCCCCCTGCAGCCCATGGAGTACCACGGTGGAGCAGGGTTCCACGCTGCAGCCCGTGGAGGAGACCACGGTGGAGCAGGTGGACCTGCACCGACGGAGGCTGCCGCCTGTGGAAGATCCCTGCTGGAGCAGATCCCAGGCCGGACCTGCAGCTCGTGGAGGTCCGGCCTGGGACGACGTGGAGGTCCGACCTGGAGACCACGCAGGAGCAGGTGACCTGGCAGGAGCTGCTGCCCGTAGGGGAGCCAGGTTGGAGCAGTTTTCTCCTGAGTGATGGACCCCGTGGTACGGACCATATCTGGACCAGTTCTGGAAGAGCTGCTGCCTGTGGGAAGCCCACGCTGGATCAGTTCATCAAGCACTGCATCCCGTGGGTGGACCCCACAGCACAGGGGACGAGAGGAACCGAGAAGGAGTGGCAGAGAAGAAGCGCTGTAGACTGACTATAACCCCCATTCCCCCGTTTTCCCCTGCGCTGCTCAGGGGGAGGAGGTAGAAGAGGGTGGATGAGGGAGGGAAGGTGCTTTTGGTTTCTTTCCTTTGTTTCTCACTTCTCTAGCTTGTTAGTAATAAGCAATAAATCTTACTATCTCCCTATGCCGAGTCTGTTTTGCCCGTTACAATAATTACTGCGTGATCTTCTTGTCCTTATCTCAACCTTTGAGCCCTTTTCATCGTATTTTCTCCCCGTTCCTCTTTGAGGAGGGGGAGTGAGAGAGCGGCTGTGGTGGAGCTCGGCTGCCCACTCGAGCGGAACCGCCACACTGGTACACTGCTGATACTGTGAAAGCAGGGAGATCCTTGATGAAGATGAATTCCTAAATTACTAAAATTTCTGCAGATACTATGTGCTTTTTTGGCCTACTCTGTTTATATTCTAAGCTTGGTCATTCTGTCCTTCTTTGTTTTTCCAGTGTCTGGTCGAGGAGACCATGTCTCAGACTTTCCTTTCATGATGACTTTTCATACTCTCCTTATGAATGGCCATCATGTGGCAGTGTAACAGAAGTACAGGGTACTGAAAAATAAACACATAGACGTCTTGTCTAAAATAGTAAGCAGTGAAGCCTGCTGACATAAAAAACTTTTATTGGGTCAGTATTTCCTTGTTTCACGTTTAAGATACTGAATCGGTGAGCTAAGACTTTCAGATGCAAAAGTAAACCAGAACTCTTTCTGAAGAAATCATCATTAAGAGAAGGTGAGAAAAGACAAAAAATGACTTGGTAGCAAATTTCTTATAAAATGAATGTATACAGATTTTTCCTTTATTTTTATCAGATAACTGTGTAGAAAAAGCAGCCACCCTCTAAGGCAAATTTTCATCCTTTTGTGTAAGAGAAACTTTTGTAATCCACTGATTGATTGATATTCTATTCCCTTATATTCAAGAAATTGAAAGGTTTTGCATGCTAGAGGGAATGTTATTGAAACTTTTTTTCTGCCTAAGGATTTCCGTGTTACATGATAAAGTTATTTTCATTTCACAAGTAGCAAAGGTGGGAAAGATACCTCAAGAAACTAACAAAATCTAATGTTTCCAAAACCAGTGCTTTTGTTGACATCCAACGTGGGATTCACTCATAAATCTGATGTGATTTTACTCATAATAACAGTGATAGAGGCATATTTCATTATGGTGCATCTTCATTCTGCTCCAGTGCCAGTGTTTGTTTGGTTTTTTTTTTGCCAAGTTGGCTGTGTCTAAACGAGCATGTAGATTTGGAAGAGAGTTTTGTATTGTTGTGCTAACTTACCTTAGTTCTAGCACTGTTTTCTGTTCTGCAGTTCGGTCTTGTTTTTCCACACCTTTCTCTAAGGGATCTTTGTGAGTCTTAGGTCTCTTCTCCTCTGTTTCTAAATCTAAAGAAAACAACTACTTCTACTCAGTTCTTGAACATTGTATTATATCCTTTCAGTGGGACATCTGTGTTAGCCAGATGTTGTTCTACCGCCAGCGTTTAGATTCTTCTCCCAAAACAATATTCTCCGTCATACATGGAAGCACAAGCACAATTTGAGGTGATTCTCTATTTTGTTAAGCCATTTTGACATGACATAGTCTAAAGCTCTTTGGTTTAGGCATGTTTGGTGTCGCAGAAATAGGCTGCTGAAGAAGGGGCTTTTGCTGATGGAAAAAAATTGCATACTGCACAACACCTTCCACTATGTGTGAGATAGGTGAGAAATGAGTAAGAAAAGCTGGATAGTAGGAAAATAATCAAAAATTGAGATCTACTAGAATAAGCTTTTAAAATGTCTTCATGGCAAAGAGATCTGCCCTAAAATAAAAACAGAGAAGAAAGAAAAGAAAGGAGAAAGGGAGGGAAGGAGGGAGGGAAGGAAGGAAGGAAGGAAGGAAGGAGGGAAGGAAGGAAGGAAGGAAGGAAGGAAGGAAGGAAGGAAGGAAGGAAGGAAGGAAGGAAGGAAGGAAGGAAGGAAGGAAGGAAGGAAGGAAGGAAGGAAGGAAGAAAAAGAAAGAAAGAAAGAAAAAGAAAGAAAAAGGAAGAAAGAAAAAGGAAGAAAGAAAAAGAAAAAGAAAGAAAAAGAAAACGGAATTCTCTTACTGTGAATAAATACATGGTGTTTCAAAGCATGGAAACATAACACTAGGACTTCTTTTTTTAAAAAAAAAAAAATGTGAACCTGGGCTAAAAGCCACATTAAAACTGATCATAAATTTGTAGAGGTAACATAGTCAAAGCACCACACAGCTCCACACTCTACATCTTATTTTCAGGACCTAAATCAGCATATTCTAATGTGCCTGTATCAAATTACAGTGAATGAGATTTAGACTTCTTCCTCATCAAACACCCGTAGAGGACTGCCAAGGACTCCATAAGCAATCTTCGTGGTTAGCACTCTGGCTACGTCTGCATATGATTCGATTTATTTGAACTCGTTAGTCACTAGTGTCAGTAACTGTGCATGTCAAGCATTGCATGGACAGATGAAGATAATAAATCAATGTGAGCCCTTTTGGTATATTCTTTTTTTCTGAGAGGTAAGTTAGGCTTGTCACTTTTTTTCATGGCTTTGATTCGTGGTGTTGAAATGCATTGATTAATTAGGAAACTAGGAAAATGGTAAGGAATAGTGAATTTTCTGGAAGACTTTTTATATTTCTAAGACCTTCCTGGGTGCTGGACAAAACTTGCAGCCCATGTTTAACCCAGTGCCTGAAACCTGTATTGTGTTTTGAAGACAGATATAACCATGGGAAAAGTCTCTAAATCTTGATTGAAGCATGTTTAGTACTAATTAGGTCTTCCGAGGTGAAATGTAAGCAGAGATCTAAACGGTGTGCAGAGATATCATTGATCATTCTGCAGAAACTGCATTCAGTTCCACCAGAACGGAGAGCTATTCATATGCCAGCAGGCTTGCGTGCATATATATGTGAACATCTCAGAAAGTAAGGAACTACAAGGTCACCTCTGTTTAGTTACTGTCTGCTCCATTGCTCTAAGTAATGCAAACGGTTTTGTTATGCATTGTTAGCTTGTTTTCCTATTTACCTATGCTATTGTGTGTGTTTGTTTACTTTTTTGTTTTTGAATTTTCCCTGCAGGCATTTTCCTTTGCCTCTAGGTGTTTCCTGGATAAGACTGTTCTATCACACTGGTGGCACATGTGATCTCTAGAGTGGACTATTCGACTACATCTTCTACATCCACAAATATTTATATTTAGAATTGTCAATCATGTTCTACATTTTGATGAGTGGGCTCAGAAGCTGCGGATACTTCGCTTCTCCTTCACTTTTCTTCCTTACATTAAAAAAATGAATATAGCCATACGAACCATTTCCACTTTAATTAGGTAGTCCACATGGATCTTCTCATTAAACACACGTGATACTTGCAGTGTTCAGTGAGAATCTTCTGCAACAAAAAGTTGTGAACACATTTTTCTTTCTTCTTAGATCATTTTATGCATGTTTATTCATCAGGGTGCTGGTAGCCCTCTATGACCACTGCCCCAAACAGGGAGCAGGAGACCTGACCATTATGGCCAGGTCCAACTAAGAGTCCAGATCACAGTGATGAGGCAGGTTTGAGTGAAAGTGAGAAGTCACTCTAAATTTTAAGATTAGATCCAGTAACCATCAAGCAGTCCATGGGGTTGGGGCTGGGCTGAGGCTGGGCCAGCACATCAGCCCACAAGTGAGGTTCAGGATCAGGCTTAGTGCGGGGAACACAGGTCAGACACAGCCCGGAAATATATTTTGGTGAGTAAAGCTGTCCTGCTTGTTTTAAATTTAGAACTACTCAGTAAACTAATTTTAATTTTTATGCTCTGTTCTCCTATCTCCTATGCTCTTCTATCAGGAGAACATGATTAAAATGAGAAGAATGCAGTTTCTCTCCCATATTTATGTTTTCTTTAGGAAAGACCTGAAAATAAGAAAAACAAACACACAAAACCCCCCTTTTTTATTATAATCATGAAGATTTTCATTAAAACTTGTAAATGCCATTATTTGATGTTTTCATTTGCTGATAACATATTTTTCTTATGGAAAAGGCAAAATTACACCTCTTCTTCCAAACCAAATGAAAAATATAGCAAAACAATCTCTGTCTTTGTTCACTTTATTCATGGAAGCCATTCCTTAATTCTCAGTTTTGCCTACTGTGGTGAGTTATTTGCACCAAACACGTAATCTGAATTGCACCAATCATAAATCTGAAATGCAGTCTGTTGCAGGGTCCTATGAAGAAGGTCTAGGAATCCTTTTTAGTACAAATATTTCATAAACAGGCAATTTTCAGGTATAATCTAAATGATCCTATGCTTGTCCACTCACATAATATATCCTCCATAAGCACAGTTGTACTAAGCATAAAGGTTCATCTAGTCCATTAAGCTGTTGTCAGTGTTCCTTATTAGCAGACACTTTGCGAAAAGTACTCTGTGGTATCCTGTCCTAGCCTCCAGCACTCTGAAGCTCAAGGACAAGTAAAACCAGAGGCAATATTTGTATTTAATGATATTTGCTAGATTATTTCTGTGAGTGCTCCTGATCATTCATTTTGAAAACTAGTTTCCTGTTCTTGAACCTTTTTTGTCCTCTTTTTAAGCCAACCCATCAGAGTTGTATAATTTCCAGTTTTAGCAACATTTAACTGTTGTCATTTTTTAAAATTTAACTACTATATTCTTTTTACTACTTTCCCTTGTATTTTTCCTGTATAAATTTATAAGCAGCAGAAAGGCCATTATGCTTGCTGAATGCTAGCAAAAATCATTTATATAAATTAAACTTCATTAACAGGAATAAAGCAGCATTTGAGCAACAATCACGGTGAAACTATGCCTGCTAAATTAAGAAAATAGGTTTGCATGTTAAGGGAAAATAGCCCAGTAGTGAATAACTTGAAACTTACTCTAAAATTTCTAAGTGCATATATTTGAGTTTGTAACTATGGGTGCTAGAATTGCATCTGCCCTGGAAAACAAAAGCTAATTAATGTATTGTAATATACAACATATGAATTCATTATGGATTTAGTGAATCCATCATCCTCTTTCCATCTATTTCCATCCTTTATCTATGTCTCAAAAGCTCTTATACGCATGGGTTATTCTTTTACCTGAAGGTAAAGCTCAAAAGTCAGCTTTCACAAAAGGCCAAATTGGTAACATTTACTTTTCAGCAAGGGATTATCAAATATATTTATATATTTATGTATTAGCAGAAGCTAACAGGGTTATCCAAGAGACACAGCAGTTTGTGCAGCAGATCACACCTGCTGTAGCTGACTTTAATTTGAGCAAGTGTTGGCCTAGATTCTCTCTGAATGCCCCTATCAACCTCAACTATGTTATGATACTATGATCATAATACCATGATATGATATTATGATTTCTATGGTTTAGAACCAATGTAGTGATTTTCCATCTGCAGTGAACTTTCTGGGCTACTTACTCTCTGAATCTACGCTGGCAATTACATAAAAAGTCTGAGCCTGTGAAAATCCACATTCGTCTGCTCCATTTCTGTTTTCATCAGCAAAAGCTGGCAGAAGCTGCTCAAGAAACCATCCTCTACCTCCAGCTGACCAGAAGCCAGCATTAGCTTTTTGGCATAGTATCATCAGAATATGTGATTTATGTACATAATTGTATTTTTTACATTAGCATATCAGAAAGAAAGTTAGAAACATGGAAGTCAGCCAAGACCATTCCATCATGCTTTATGGTTTTGCAAACCGAATTTCTGAATGACAGTCCTGTTAAAAATTCTTATTGTCCAGTGCCGACTTGTTTTTGCCTTTGGAGTTGTCTGGATTAATAATGAGTAACTGCACTTGGAATTTATTTCCTTTAGTGTTTCTTTTTTACAGCTATAGACAACTGGATTATTCTGGATGAGAGAGGGAGAGAAATCATATGAATGCAGTCAGTATGAGGTCTTTGCAACACTGAGTTGTCAGTGAAAGTCTGTGGAGGATCTGTGTAGGTGTTTGTATATATATATGAATGTAACATCTTCAGCTGGCTAACATCTTAGATACTGGTATTTCTTTAATCTGCTTGGGTACTTCTTACATAAAAATAAATTTCTGCACAGCACTGATACAGTGATTCTTTCTAAAGGAAAATGATTTTTGTATAGAAAGCAGTCTTAGAAGGGTATAGCAACTTTCTGCTTTTGAGATACAACTTTGAATATATTGTATCTCTTCCAGTAATAAACATATATATATATAGTGTATATATATATAATGTATATAATAAAATTATCCTAGGAAATCTAGCTAAAATGTCAGTGTGGGGACCGCTAATTTACCATGAACAAGGATTTGTTAACATTATCCATTTGCTCATCGAGTTCTTCACATGGTGGTTGTTGTTGTAGTATATGAGTATTTTCAGTCTTTCAGTACCACAGATTTGATACATCATGCTTAACATATCATCCAACACTTGAAGTTCTTTGATTTTTGTGAAGTTCATCTTGAGATAAATAATGTTTATACGTCTAGGACCAGGTATAACTGTCAACTCTTAAATATTTCCTTGAACATTTCTGCTTATTTCCTGCATATTTTTAATTGAAAATATGACACAAATTATATGAGTTTATGGTCCTGCATGGCTGTATATTCTAGCAGGAGAAGCCAGCTGGGAAACAAACTGGACAGATTTAAAGGATTCAACGATCACTGTTGTGTATACATCAACATCATTTTTATTCTGTTACAGTTATTACCCTTTTCTGACAATGACATTGTCTTCTTCTAAATGAGTGAAAAATATATGCCAAAAGGGGGGACAAATGCAGAGTGCTTCTCTTGCTAAAGAGCACTTTCCATAATTGAGAACAGGAAAAGATTAAGATTAATTTCAAACAATTTTATGTGTTGGCACTAATTATGTTGCACTGGGAGCAAATACATGTATGTCAAAAGAGGAAACTTGAATTTGAAAATAATAATTTGAGGCACAGCGATGTCAGGTTTATAGTTTTAAGTCCATAAACACACAGTCTCCTGATCATCAAACACATATTTCTGTGTATTTCAACTTTTGCCTAAAACACTATCTTTTGTTAGCACAAAAGAGGGAAAAGAGAAGCGAAGCGAAGCGAAGCGAAAAAGAAAAGAAAAGAGAAGAGAAGAGAAGAGAAGAGAAGAGAAGAGAAGAGAAGAAAAGAAAAGAAAAGAAAAGAAAAGAAAAGAAAAGAAAAGAAAAGAAAAGAAAAGAAAAGAAAAGAAAAGAAAAGAAAAGAAAAGAAAAGAGGGAAAAGAAAAGAAAAAAAGGAAAAAAAATGAGATAGTCAATTATAAAGATACAGCAAGAAAAAGACACTTGGAAA
Source organism: Netta rufina (assembly GCF_964035555.1). Lineage (NCBI taxonomy): Eukaryota > Metazoa > Chordata > Aves > Anseriformes > Anatidae > Netta > Netta rufina. Next base: position 74,449,141 of record NC_140124.1, on the reverse strand, counting down.
CTCCATAACTCCAACTGCTGAGTTATGCTATTTTATTTTTCATTCCATTAATGCAATTGAAGTCAGCTTTTATAAATAAATTCTGTACTAAGGTATATGCCATATTTAGGTCAATGGAGATATTGTGCATAAACCTAACGATAAATCCTTTCCCCCTACAATTCCTTCGTATCTCCTATGGAAGTACTAAAACAGCTGTATGTACTCCAGGGGAAAAAACAGTTTTACTGTGCTTACTCTAATATAATATATATTTTTTTTAAATGCTGGATTAAAACATTATAAATGAAGGAGAACCAGAATACTGAAACCCTTTATGTAATGGTTCCAGTTATATAAGGGTCAGTTCCCAAACTTTTTTTTTTTTTTTTTTTTTTTCTGTCTTCTATTTCCCTTTTCATGGCAATGGTGGACTCTTTAGCTTTCTTAACCTTGTTGCAGGCTGAGTACTCCTTCAAGTATTGCATGGAATAGAAAGTACTGAATTTTTATAACAGTTGTGGCCGGATATGTGGGATAACAGCTCCTTGTATGATGCAACATGATCCAGTTTGACCTACCAAAGCTGTCATGTTAGTGTAAATTGAAAGAACTAGCACACTGAGGTTAAAGGCAGCTACAAAAACATAATTGACCATGAAATGTGTGCACTTCATATCTCCAGTGGATTGAGGAGGAAGAAGAATCCCTTGAATCTGCCAGAACACTTCTATTATTAGACTGATGGGATAAAAAAGGCTTAATGGAGAAAGGGACCTATTCCAATATTTAGCTCCAGTTGAAAGCAATTGTTTTCAAATGAATGACGTGATTATGTTAGGGGCCTCTACCACTTTTATTCTCCACAGTCAAGAATTAACTTCCATGGCCATTGCTTCACTTTCAAAACAGAACATCCTTGGTATCAAGGTCCTTTGAAGTATTACAAAAATTGTACTTTTAGGGAGAGAGATTGTTCTTGAAAAAATTCTCTATTGTAGTAGTTGCAAAAGAATATACTTCATGCAGCTTGCAAGTTTTCTTTTTCCCTATAGTAATTCTCTTGAATATTTTTTCCTAGTTAACTATTTATATACCAGCATCCTAAAAACCCTAAAAAGGAAAAGTAGTGTTTTAATTTGTGGGAAAAATAATTACCATCTAGCAGCAATATCCATCTGTATTTTTGTTTAAGAGTGATGATGTTGAGCAAAATTGGCTGTGATACAAATTCGTATATGGCCACAGCTGTATCTCTGTCAGTACCTCTATGCAGAATCGTCATTATGAAGCTATATTGCTTTTTTTTCCCTAAAAAAAAAAAAAAAAAAAAAAAAAAAAAAAAAAAAAAAAGCAGCTTTTTTATATTGCCTTTTAGGGAAGTTTTATCTTCTCTACTTTACTTCTTTTTGCCTCAGAGTAGCTGAACTCATCTTTATGTTGTGTATCTATAGCATTCTTCAAAGCTTTGAATAACATAGATTCCGTACCTATGTTCCAGCATAAAGCAGTGCTTACTTATTATTAGAAAAACTTTACAAATGATCATGTTGAAGGAGTAGAAAGGATAGAAAAGTAGAAAGTCCAATGCTATTGGAGATGGGACAAGAACGATTTATTTCCTTACTTTGAAGTATCTGATGCTTATAAATTATCATCACGCCTTCTAGAGAAGTGACTCCACTTCTTTCAGTCTTTGCTCACAAGCAAAAGTCCCTGCATCTGTGATCACTAAATGCTGTATCCTACCATTTCACTGTGGACAATTTCTGAAAAAGTGTCCACAGAAAGGTTTAACTTTTTTGTCTGGTATTTCAAATATTCTCTTTCCATCCTTTCTCTTTTCCATCCTTTTTAATACTTACTGTATGTGTATGTAATCAGCCAACTTCCAGTTTTCTCCAAAAGCTCTCTTTGTTGCTCATGGGTCCTAGAGGTAAACAGAGCATTTCAGTCCCTGGGAGAAAACATCACATTTATTCAAATAATGCATTCATGGCTGCAGCTTAAAAAATTTGTTAGGCATTACAAAATGCCAGGACAAGTTATTAAGAGAAATAATCTGTTTGATTTTGCTTGTGTGATTCAAGTTTCCCAGGTGACACCCCATAAAAAGAAGCACAAGGACAATTTTTTAACTTGTAAAGAAGTCATCTTTTTTCATTCTGTGAACACTTGCTTCCTCAGAAGATACGCCTAAACAAGCATGTAAAGAAAACACTTGTCAGCACCTAAGGAGTTTCTTGGGAGTTAGTGGTTGAAAGGTCCCTAGTCTATCCCTAGATGTGGCTGGAACTGTTGTTCTTCATGTTACAATTGCTGCAGAATATGATAAGGTAGTCACAGTTCCTGTTGTATCCTTCAAGACTGGGTTCAGCTCTGAAAGGTCTGCTCTACACCTTCAATAAGAGAAAAGGTCAAAAGGACATACGATGTAGCTGAAGACGTGGATCATGACTGATCCTTACAGCTACAGATGCTCTGAGATGTTACCTTAGAGAGCATAGGGCGTGGAAGTGGGAACATTTGGAGAAAACTCAGGAGAGAATAGAAAGCTGAATACCAGCAAGGGATCTAGGAATAAAACCCTCCCTGAATTTATACTGGAAGGTATCATATGTTAATGGAGTCTCACTCACCTGGCATACTCAAATCTCACTGAAACATGTCGTAGCCCACTAAAACTATGTTAATCTCAGCTGGCTCTCCTTGCCAGTCCTTTCTCCATAGCTACTTTGATGCCTCTGAAAAGATAAAGGTGAAATTGTAGGTATGGCAAAATTTCAATTTTGTCCACACTTTTTAGAAGTGTTGAGCTAGCTCTGTTTATTCAGTAGTGTTGTAAAACCATCCAATTAAGTATGACAGATATCTGATTACAAATGGCTTTATCATATGCTCTTGTTAAAAGCTACATAATTTCATATTATTTTCAATCTTCTAGATTTTGAGATATGTACAGAATTTTCTTGACTCCCTCAACTTTCCATCGCAGTCCATAGGGCCTAGGACCAGACACATACATTGCCAAATATATGTCAAATACAGAAATGCCATACTACAGAGTGACATTGGGGTCTTAATGCCCTAATTAGGGAGTCAGTTCCAAGCTGCATACTTTTTATGAAAAAAATAAATAAATCTGAAGTTAACCTTTAAATAGGGTACTAATCTATACTTTAATGACAATAAGGTACTAATTTATACTTTAATGACAATTGCAACAATTTACTTGCTTTTTATCCCCAAAGAAGTAATCTATTCCACTGCAATTCCATTGAAAAGTCTTCAGTTTCCCAGATTTTAATCACCTTTGCTACGTTTTTGTGGTGACTATGAGGTGAATAATTTATCATGCTCTAAACAGAGGGGAAGAAATAGAGTAAATGATCCTTCACAATTAGAGTTAGAAGGTGACTTTAAAATCTTAAGGGATTGACCAATATATTAAGACTAGTCAATTTAAAAATTTAATTAGAGAGGTAGAGTGGCTTCACTTGTTATGTGTGTACTTTAGGTTAACCCTGAAGCAGGTTTCATTAGTACTTGCTCATTCCTATGCATTTATGTTTTTAAGATTTTCTTCTTTAAAATGGCTCTTCTCTTTCCTTATTTAGGTAGAGGGAAGACTAAATACACTCAGATAAAATAAACACAAAGCCGTTAGTGGAAGGGCACATTTTTGGAGCAGGCAATTAGAATAGTCTGGACTATTTAAATCTAGCCAATTTATTTTTTTTACAAATTTAATCCATTAGAACCAGGTAAAAAAGTCAAGAGGACTCACTCAAGATCTTTTAATTTCATTTTCTTTGCAGAGACTGTTCTTTATCTTACATTTTTTGCTTTTTTTTTTTTTTTGTGTGTGCGTGTGTGTGTGTGTGTGTAAATACTCCTTCTGACAAATAATAATAGTAATTCCAGTTTAGAGTAAATCCACAACATTAAATGACCTTAAATCTTCTATTGTGGAATACATATGTATTTGAAAGAAATAATTTAAGATTATTCCACCCAGATCTTTTCTCTTTGCTATTGTTTATAAGAGTCTCAACTCTCTCTTCAAAATACAGATGAAGTCTAATTACAGATCTTCCGTAATTGCTGATTTTTTTAATTTTTTTTTCTTTGGATGGAAGCATGATGATAATTCATTGCTGTTTTTTGATGGTAAATATTAAGTGGTTTTAAAAGACGTTGTTTATATACAGAAACTGTGCCCTTGCAGATACTTCTGTTCTCTGATGACTTTATTCTCTGAACAAACATACAACATAAAGTTGATGTTCAGAATTCTTGTAGTACAGCAAGCTGCTGAAATGGACTTCTTTATCCTAAATTTTGAGCTGACATCAGATAAGATTTGCTATTAAAATTAGTTTAGAATAGCACCCTATATATCTCCAATGTACATTTTTCTGTCTTACAGAGGGAATCACCTTTACTTTTATTTTCTGAAATGAAATACAGTATTTATATCTTTGTACCACTCAAGAGAGACGTATACTGGATTTCATTTCTCTACTGGACCTTTTTGAAGATGATACAAACATTCATAGTGACTTAAGCTAGGTTTAAATTTTCATACAAAGTCTGATCCAGCTTTTCCACAGTTGAGTAAGTCCTGCTGAAACCTATCATAGCAACTTTGCTACAGGAAGCCTTTGGTAAAATGTCCATGTTCTGTGGAACCTTAATTAAATTCCATAAGGGTCCACAGGTTCATATGCTTATATACTTTAGAGTAGCTCTGTGATCCAATGAAGTACCATTGCCCCTTTTTTTGCTGATAAATAATTTTGAAGCAAAAGGAAAATGGGGTTCTAAATCACTTTTTAAAGTCTTGTAATAGTTTATCATAATGGTTTCAAATGTTTTCTCACATGATAAAACCAGTCAAAAAGAGGAAGGAAATGAATACACCAGTATATGTCAAGTGTTTAAATGTTCTATATTCATGTGGTTTTAAGACTAAGAAAGGCTACACAAGCACAAAATTAATCACAAGGTCTGAGCAATTGAGATCAACAAACAAGTCATAAATTTGTTAGAAGCTCAACTGACTTGCCAGAATGAAAACAATGCCATGCATGTTATAAAACTTGAAACAGATTACCTGCCATGTGAATGTTGTAATGATTACTTTGTCTTCTGAAACTGTCTTCATCAGCAAGTGTGGCAAATGTTTGAGTCAGCACATTAAAGCATCTAGAGTCTTGTCAGCATTTTAGTATTCTCCTTGTGGGATCTCAACGGGCATAATGCAGTGGTTTCTTTCCCCAACCCCTTTTCTTGAATGTGAAGGAAAGAAGATGGATGAAAGAAAATATTATTTGCAAGCATCTGGAATAAATTAGGAGCAGTCAAAGTAGGTTGGAGGTTGGGTGCACCTGGAGTTATTTCAAGGCTCTGAAAGATTATGAGGATTGAGCGGTTGGAACTTTATATATTATATATATATTCTGTCCTATCCTATCCTATCCTATCCTATCCTATCCTATCCTATCCTATCCTATCCTATCCTATCCTATCCTATCCTATCCTATATATTTATATATTTGGGTTAGGTTTTGAATTTTCTTTATTTGGTGAACTGGACAGATTAAATTCTGTTTTCTGTGAAATAAAAACTTTCATACAACCAGAGGAAAACAGAGGAAGTAAGCAGTATGTTTCCCAGGTAAATTATCTTTCCTTAATTAGTCAAGGGGTTCTGACCTGCCCAGGACATACAATTACAGTAGAAGAAGTCTGTTTTTAATATACCAGTTGTACTTTCCAACTAAAACTAGTGGGCTGTTATACGTTAGTATTTTGATTTTCAGAATTTACTGCGAGCATATACCAGTTCTGTGCTACTTCATAGTAAGGAACATCCTATAGAGTGCTCTGGTCATTGGCAACAGATATAATGATTTCAACATTGCTGAGGTCAACAGCAGTTGACTTGTTTACTAATATAAACTACATGTTTAGTACAAGTTTACGAATGCCCAGCTATCAGGCAATCCATGAATTAACAAAACACTGCATGCTCATTATTAGCATAGGTTTACTTAATGGCATGACTAACAATGTGTCTCTGTAACTCATAAAAGGATGCTACTTCCATGCACATTAATGTATGCTTCAGGAATGGCACTGAAAATTTTTCATTTTAATCGTTGCAAAACAGGGAAGAATACATGCTCCCCAAGACACTAGGAAGCAGACAAAATATTTTGAGAGGCTGAAAGTATTTTGGCATCAGTAACTCGGGTAAACAGTATTTTACCAGTTCAAAGGCAAAGAGTGCATTTTTCTTTTTTATTTCCCAATAAAATAAATGCTGGATTTAATATGAAGGTACTATAGTGACAAGGTAAAGATGCTTACAGCAAAATTTGATTGTAACACAGGCTGTGATTCAAACCTGATCTGTGATTACTTTGGTGAAATTCAGTGATGCTAGAAGTCTGCACATGGTCTGAAGTTGAAGCTGCACATATTGGCCTTGAGTAGTTTACAACACAAACCATGCCCACAGCACCATGTAAGAGTGAAAATAACTTATATAGATATGCTACATTTCCTTATACCTGCTTTTTTAGAATATAATCTTAGAAGAACAGTATTTTATTTATTACTTAAGGGCTTTATTTTGGCTTTATTTATATTATTTTTTTTTATTGTTTGAACATAGTTCAAAACAGAAGAAAATGAAGTGGCTAAGAATTTGTTTCATAGAATAGTTTGGGTTGTGAGGGACCTTAAAGATAATCTAGTTCCACCTACTTTACTCTGCTAGATCAGGTTGCCCAAAGCCCCCGCCAGCCTGACCTTGAGCACTTCTAAGAAGGGAGCATCTACAGCTTCTTCAAGTGACCAGTTCTGATGCCTAACGACCCACATAGTGAAGAATTTCTTCTGAATAACTAATCTAGACCTATCCATTTTTAGTTTAAAACTGTTACCCCTTTTCCTATCACTGCACTCCCTGGTCCCTCCCCATCTTTCCTGTAGGCCCCCTTTAGGTACTGGAAGGTTACTGTTAAGTCTCGTCAGAGCCTTCTCTTCTCCAGGCTGAACAACCCCAACTCCCTCAGCCTGTCTTCATAGGAGAGGTGCTTCAGCCCTCTCATCATCTTCATGGTCCTCCTCTGGACCCACTCTAGCAAGTTCCTGTCTTTCTTATGCTACAGGCTTCAAAGCTCAACACAGTGCTCCAGGTGGGGTCTCACAAGAGCAGAGCAGAGGGAGAGAATCACCTCCCTCAACCTGCTGGCCACGCTTCTTTTGATGCAGCCCAGGATACAGTTGGCTTTCTGGGCTGCAAGCACACATTGCTGATTCATGTCAAGCTTCTCAGCAACCACCACATCCAGGTCCTTCTCCTCAGGTCTGCTCTCAATCCATTCTCCATTCAACTTGCATTTGTGCTTGGGATTGCACCAGCCCAGGTGCAGGACCTTATACATGGCCTTGCACATGTCATAAGGTATATATGGAACCACCTCTTAAGCCTATGCAGGTCTCTCTGGCTGGCATCTCTTCCCTTCAATGTGTCAATTACACCACACAGGTTGGTGTCATTGGCAAACTTGCTGGTGCATTCAATCTCACTGTCCACATTGCCAACAAAGATGTTAAATAGTGCTGCTCCCAATACCAACCCCTGAGGAGTGTCACTTTTCACCGGTCTCCACTGGGACATCAAGCAGTTGACCACAACTCTTTGAGTGCGAACATGTAGCCATTTTCTTATCTGCCTGATGGTCCATCCATCAAATCCATGTCTTTTCAACTTACAGACAAGGGTGTAGTGCAGGACAATGTCAAATGCTTTGCACAAGTCCAGGTAGATGATGTCAGTTACTCTTATCCAGAATCACAGAATCGCAGAATTGTCTAGGTTGGAAGAGACCTCAAGATCATCAAGTCCAACCTCTGACCTAACACTAACAAGTCCTCCACTGAACCATAATTCTAAGTTCAACATCTAAACGTCTTTTAAAGACCTCCAGGGATGGTGACTCCACCACTTCCCTGGGCAGCCTTTTCCAATGCCTAACAAACTTCTCAGTAAAGAAGTTTTTCCTAATATCCAACCTAAAACACCCCTGGCACAACTTTAGCCCATTCCGCCTCATCCTGTCACCAGGCACATGGGAGAATAGACCAACCCCCACCTCACTACAGCCTCCTTTAATGTACTTATCAAGAGTGATAAGGTCGCCCCTGAGCCTCCTTTTCTCCAGGCTGAACAAGCCCAGCTCCCTCAGCCGCTCCTCGTAGGACTTGTTCTCCAGACCCCTCACCAGCTTCGTCACCCTTCTCTGGACTCTCTCAAGCACCTCCATGTCCTTCTTGTAGCGAGGGGCCCAAAACTGAACACAGTACTCGAGGTGCGGCCTCACCAGAGCTGAGTACAGGGGGACAATCACTTCCCTAGCCCTGCTGGCCACATTGCTTCTTATGCAAGCCAGGATGCTGTTGGCCTTCTTGGCCACCTGAGCACACTGCTGGCTCATATTCAGCCAACTATCCACCATCACTCCCAGGTCCTTCTCTGCCTGGCAGCTCTCCAACCATTCCTCTCCCAGCCTGCAGCTCTGCTTGGGGTTATTGTGCCCCAGCTGCAGGACCCGGCACTTGGCCTTGTTGAACTTCATGCAGTTGACCTCAGCCCATCGGTGCAGCCTATCCAGATCCTCCTGCAGAGCTTTCCTACCCTCAAGCAGATCGACACACGCACCTAACTTGGTGTCATCTGCAAACTTACTGAGGGTGCACTCAATGCCCTCGTCCAGATCATCGATGAAGATATTAAAGAGGACCAGCCCCAGCACCAAGCCCTGGGGGACGCCACTAGTGACTGGCCTCCAACTGGACTTGGCTCCATTCACCACGACTCTTTGGGCCCGGCTATCCAGCCAGTTTCTAACCCAACGAAGCGTGCGCCAGTCCAAGCCAAGAGCAGCCAGTTTCTTGAGGAGAATGCTGTGGGAGATGGTGTCAAAAGCCTTGCTGAAGTCAAGGTAGACCACATCCACAGCCTTTCCCTCATCCACCCAGCGCGTCACTTTGTCATAGAAGGAGATCGGGTTCGTGAAGCAGAACCTGCCTTTCATAAACCCATGCTGACTGGGCCTGATCGCCTGCTTCCCCTGCAAGTGCTGCGTGATGACTCTCAGGAGGATCTGCTCCATGAGCTTTCCTGGCACTGAGGTCAAACTGACAGGCCTGTAGTTTCCCGGGTCTGCCCTCCGGCCCTTCTTGTAGATGGGCGTCACATTTGCTAGCCGCCAGTCAACTGGGACCTCCCCCGATAGCCAGGACTGCTGATAAATGATGGACAGTGGCTTGGCCAGCTCCTCTGCCAGTTCTCTCAGTACCCTTGGGTGGATCCCATCCGGCCCCATCGACTTGTGCACATCCAAGTGCCGTAGCAGGTCACCAACCATTTCTTCATGGATAGTGAGGCCCACATCCTGCTCCCCATCCCCTTCCACCAGCTCAGGGTACTGAGTATCCAGAGAACAACCGGTATTGCCGCTAAAGACTGAGGCAAAGAAGGCATTGAACACCTCCGCCTTTTCCTCATCTCTTGTAACTAAGTTTCCCCCCGCATCCAGTAAAGGATGGAGATTCTCCTTAGTCCTCCTTTTTGTGTTGATGTATTTATAGAAACGTTTTTTGTTATCTTTAATGGCAGTAGCCAGATTGAGCTCCAGATGAGCTTTGGCCTTTCTAATTTTGTCCCTGCACAGCCTCGCAACATCCTTATAGTCCTCCTCAGTGGCCCGCCCTTTTTTCCAAAGATTATAAGCCCTCTTTTTTCTCCTAAACTCAAGCTGCAACTCTCTGTTGAGCCAGGCCGGTCTTCTTCCCCACCAGCTCGTCTGTGGGCACGTGGGGACAGACCGCTCCTGTGCCATTAAGATTTCCTTCTTGAAGAGCGCCCAGCCTTCCTGGACCCCTCTGCCCTTCAGAACCGCCTCCCAAGGGACTCCACCAACTAGTGTCCTGAGCAGCTCAAAGTCAGCCCTCCAGAAGTCCAATACAGCGGTTTTACTGGTCCCCTTCCTGGCCTCGCCAAGAATAGTGAACTCCACCATTTCGTGGTCACTCTGCCCAAGACAGCTCCCGACAATCACATCCTCCACCAGTCCTTCTCTGTTTGTGAAGAGAAGGTCTACCGGGGCACCACCCCGGTAGGCTCACTAACCAGCTGCGTCAGGAAGCTATCTTCCACGCTCTCCAGAAACCTCCTAGACTGCTTTCTCTGGGCTGTGTTGTGCTTCCAGGATATGTCAGGGAAGCTGAAGTCCCCCACGAGAACAAGTGCTGACGTTTTCACAACTTCTGTCAGCTGCCTGTAGAGCTCCTCATCCACCTCCTCATCTTGGTTCAGCAGTCTGTAACAGACCCCCACCAGGATGCTTGCCTTGTTGGCCTTCCCGCTGATCCTAACCCATAGGGACTCAACCTTATCATTCCCAGCCTCAAGTTCCATGACATCAAAACTCTCTCTGATATAGAGAGCCACACCACCACCCCTTCTGTGCTGCCTGTCCCTTCTGAAGAGCCTATAGCCAGACATTGCAGCACTCCAGTCATGAGAATGGTCCCACCATGTCTCCGTGATGGCAACCACGTTGTAGCCTGCCTGCTGCACGATGGCTTCCAGCTCCTCCTGTTTGTTACCCATGCTGCGTGCATTGGTGTAGATGCACTTCAGCTGGGCCATTGCCTTCTCTCCCAGCCTTGCCATTGCTACCCCTGGCACAGCTCCAACAAGCCTTGTTTCAGCCCCATCCCCCTTCCTACCTAGTTTAAAGCCCTCTCAATGAGCCCCGCCAGCTCCTGGCCCAGGATCCATTTTCCCCTTAGAGACAGGGACCCGTCTGCGGCCATCAGGCCGGGTGCCGAGTAAAGCGCCCCATGGTCAAAAAAAAACAAAATTTCTGTGTTGGCACCAGCCTCTGACCACATGTTTATCAGGTGGGCTTTCCATGTCCTCTCTGTACCCTCCCTGCCACCGTAGGGATGGACAAAAACACCACCTCTACTCCTGCTCCCTCCACTAACTGTCCCAGTCCCCTAAAGTCCCGTTTGATAGTCTTCAGGCTTCTCTCTTCAATGTCATCACTGCCAGCCTGGACTATTAAAAGAGGATAATAGTCAGAGGGGTGAACCAGATTGGGAAGGTTTCTGGCAATGTCCCTGACCCTGGCCCCAGGGAGGCAGCAGACTTCCCTATGGGTAGGGTCAGGCTGACAAATAGGGCCCTCTGTTCCCCTGAGAAGGGAGTCGCCCACAACAATCACCCTTCTTTCTCTCCTGGTGGAGGCAGTCCTGAGGTGTGGAATTGACTTCCTCACCCTAGGCATCCTCCTGGGTAGACTTTCTACCTCTTCCTCAGCTACCGGTCTCCCAAGCTCCAGGGCCTCAAACCTGTTGCGTAAGGGCACCTGGGAAAGTGAGGCCGGTAGGGGGGGCATCGCCTGCGATGTCAAGCAGGGACCTGTCTCCATTCCTCCTCAACTCCCAGGTCCCCTCCCTCTGCCCAACAGCAACAGGGTAGGGGGTCCACCCCCATTTGGGGTGTCTCAGGCCCTGAAGGGAGTTGCTCCACAAGTCTATCTCCTGCTCACACTCCCTGATATCCCTCAACCTCTCGACCTCCGTCAGTGCTGTAACCCTGTTGTAAAAGGCCAAAAAATTCTTCAGGCATGATTTGCCCTTTGTGAAGCAATGAATCACCTCTTTGTGCCTTAGCATAGTTTCCAAGAGGATCTGCTCCATGATCTTTCTGGGCACAGAAGTGAGACTGGCTGGCCTGTAGTTCCCCAGGTAATTCTTCTTTCCCGTTTTAAAAATGGGGATTATGTTTCCCCTCTCCTAGTCAGTGAGAACTTTATCAGACTTCCATGACTTCTCAAATATGATGGACAGTGGCATATCAACTTCATCCACCAGTTCCCTTGGAACCCTCAGGTGCATCTCATCAGGTCCCATGGGCTTCTTCGTCTTCAGGTTGCTTGGATGGTCTCAAACCTCATCTCCTACAGTGGTTCTTCATTCTCCCAGTCCCTGCCTTTGCCTTCTGGGAATTGGGTTGTGTGATTAGAGCACTTGCTGGTGAAGACTCAGAAAAAAATGTTATTGAGTACATTTCTACGTTGTAACGTTAGCTTTTTCCTTCATGCTTTAGATTTAAACTGCCTGAACTTTAATTATAGAGAAGACTTAATATACTCTTCCTTGATTTTTTTTTTTTTTTTTTAACATGATAAAGGCTTGCTTTGGCAATAAACCTGCACATTCTGCTGAGTAAAGGAGAAAATATGGCTATTTCACTTAAAAGGAAGTAAGAGTATTTTTTCATTATAGTGTGACTAGAAGTAGTATTGCAGCTCTATTTGGATATGATGGTGTATTCCCATATAGGGTCCTCAGATGAACTGAGGAAGAGAATAACAATTATGTGATATAAATTGTAAGTAAAATAAGTGCATTATGAGAATTTTTTTCTTGAAATTCGCGTTTAGTGGTTGATGATGTAGTTGATGAAAGAATGATTAAAATTGCAACTTAGTGTTGCACATCACTGACAGAACTTAACAGCACGAACCCTTTTCCTTAGGGCATCAAAACATTAATTACATGACTGGATGTGTTACTTAAGGAATTTAAAACTTACTTCTTTTTTATTATTTATTTATTTATTTATTTTGTTTCTCACTTAGACCACACTAAGGAAGGGAAACATGCTATTGTAGATAAATCTAGGTTAGGTATTTACATATTTGTTGAAATAAGTTTATTGTAACTACTTTAATTTTAGTTAGGGTACCTACTATCTCTTAGCTATTTCTTGTACCTGTATTTACAAAATAAGAGGGACTAAAAGAATGGAGTAATGATAGATCACAATGTAGCCCACTACACCCCCTTGGCCCCCAGCAAAGAAACAAAAATATGCATCACAGACACCCCACAGTGCTTTAGTGCCTGTACATTTATTCTTTTGTCTGTGGAAGTGAAGGTATATTTTTCTTGGATTGGTTTATGTGAAAACATACATGTACAGTATAGAGTAAAACCTTAGCAGAGAACAAGGTAAGCATTACTTTTTTTTGGTTTTGTTTTGTTTTCACATACCAGCATTGCATTTGTTTGTTACTTTGTCTTTTTCACACTCTCACTAATTAAAAAAGTGCCCGTGAAATGATTTTGAAATCCTTCAAGTCAGGAAGCAGTCTCTAAACAAAATTTAATTTCAAAGCAGATACATAATTGATCTACCCATCTGACAGTTTCTTGAAGATATTGAAAACAGTTGCAAATTATCTCGAAGGCAACTGACTCTCTACTCCATAATCTCTATATGTATGTTCATATTCTTACATGACATTTTGTTTTAAACTGCAGAGGGTGTGCAGAGTTTTCCTCTAGCTGCCAAATAACAGAAAAATGGATTTGACAGGGTGTAGCACATGAATTTTAGTAGAATATTCATCATTATTGCACTTGCACTTGCTTAAGGCAGTCCCTACTTCATAACAGTGGTTAGAATTGAAAACACAATGGCTTAAGTTCTCTTGATAGAGATTCCTTAGTAACTTGGACATCCTGGAAAAACTTCTTAGCCATCTTAATTTTAGCCATTTTCCAGTAGCTGATATTCAGGAGACCCCAAGCATCATAACTTCCTGCCTCCACCAAAACTTGCTTCTATCATGTCCTTTGCTCACTTTACCCAAGGCTATCCAATAAAAACGTACATGTGAAGTCATGATGCTCTTTTCCCTTTCTTCCAGACATCAAATGTGAACCAAACCATGAGAATTATCCTGGCCTCTTCCTCCAGTAAGAATTGGAGCATTTCAATACAAATTGTGCTTGAAAATGTAGAGGGTGTAGATGTACTCTTCCTGCATTAATGTCCATACTGACAGGTGCCTTTAAGCCTTGAGTAGCTGAAGACATCTTAGAATATTTGGTTGGTGTCTGATTTTTGATAAAACATCCAGTATGCAGAGTGAGAGAGATCGGTGACTTACTAACATTAGCTAATCAAATCTTGTAACAAATTGTCCTTTATGTCTTTATGTTGATGTGTTTACTATTATAACCTTTCATATTCTTATTGTTTTCTCTGCCTGTGAGATCTATAAAATAGAGGTAGCTTAATTACAGTTTCTACTTTAAACCAGCCAGAATTTCTGCTTTTTTTTTTTTTTTTTTCTTCCCCACATGATTTAGTTACCAATCTAGACTTTAATGTAATTCTGTTTCTTATTAGGCTGCTGTAATCTGAATGGTTACAATTTATGAGATAGCAGAATGAAAATTCTGGAAGTAGCACAGTGTCTAGTCTGCTTTAACTAGTTTACCATTGTGGATTTATAGGACATTGTATTACGGCAACAGGAGAGTTCTCAGGGCCATGGCAGATTGAGTGCAAGAGCCAGACTTGCTTGAAATGAAAATATGCCACCTGAGAAATACCCTTTCTAAAACAGTGTAAAATTTAGTCAGGACATTTTTATTGCACAGGAACTGTGAACACTAATAAGTCAGGATTTATGTATTTGATATAATTGCCTATTAAAATAAGCAAAAGACATTGTTTAGTATAAGTTACAAAAAATGGCTCTCTATCCTAAGAGAATTTCTGCTAACATAATTTCCTGTGGACTGAACAGATAGAAGCTATCTTATCAGAAACCAATTTCATGTGGAGCCACTGTATTTTTGGCTACAAAATTTCATATGATATTACTCTTTAGATTCCTGTGGAAAAACATGTATGCAATTAGGTGACTAAAATAAATAATAGCAAAACCAACCAACCAACCAAACAAACAACCCTGTTATAACTAGTGTGGATATGAACAGAGAAGAGCAGAAAGAGGAATTTTTAGAACATAGCTAATTTTACTAAAGGAGAAAAAATGAGAAATGGCATGCCGTGCTATTCATTGTCTCAGTTCCTCCATTTCACCCAGTCATTCTTTACAACATCTTTGGAAATACAATAGTTAAAAACAAGCTAAACCTTCCATTAGGAATTATATACTATTGACTTTTCCTTCCACTGCCATAATTGTGCAAATGACAGCAAACAAAACCCAAGCTAAACACCATCCAGTGGCAAGTGATCATTACTTCTAGTTTTCGTTGAGTTGCATTTGAAAAGCCTGGTGCCTTGTTTCCCAGGTACTGCCTGATAATTGCTGACATGATAGAGAGTTTTGAAACATGGAGCTATATACTGATCGGTGAACCCCCTTTTCAGCAGATGAGCGTAAAGTGATTTTTTAGTCCGACAATGTCAGATCTGTTGGCTACCATACTATTCTTTGTACCGTACTAGATTATATTATGAATTTTGAATACTCTGAAAATTAAAAAGTAGTCTACAAACAGTGGCTAGCTTCTCTCAAGATACATGGGTGCAATCGAAAAGGAGCTGACAACGTGTAGATTATAAAAGCTATAAGATACAAACAAGGAGAAAATCAAAATTCCCAGGCACAAGTATGTTAGCATTTATAGTAAAGCTAATTAATTTCAGTGAATGAGTATTCCAAAATATACATTTGCTGGACATTTTTAATAGCTGTCTTGGGGCTGGACGGAATGAAGTTAACTTTGTTCATAGCAGCCTGTCTGATCCTGTGGTTTGCATTTGTGGCTAAGACTGTTCATAACACACTTCTGTTTTGGCTATTGCTGAACAGTGCCTGCACAGCATCGAGCTTTCTCTTTTTCCCTCTCCGCGCCCCCAGTGAATGTGCTTGGGGTGGGCAAGAGTCTGGGAGGGGACACACCAAAACAGGTGAACTGAATTGACCAAATGAATATTCCATAACATACGATGTTGTGCTCACTAACAAAAACTGAGGCAGAGGAAGGAAAAACGCAGAGGTTTGGCTTCTAAAGTGTCCATTGCTTGAAGAATGGCTGAGCATGAGTCTGCTTGTGGGAGGTGGTGAGTAATTTGCATTGTTTTTTTTTTTTTCTTCTTATTTTTTCACCTATTAAACTGTTTTTTATCTTTACCCACCAGTTTTCCTACTTTTGGTCTTCCAATTTTCTTTCCCATCCAGTGGGGCAGTGGTGGTGGGAGCAAGTAGGTATGTGTATAATGTGTATATGCTTGGCTGTTGGCCATAGTTGGACAACCCACCACAATAACAAAGTAACTTTGTTTTAAAAAAAAAGGGGGGGGGGGGACGACACAATATGGCCATTTGTAATTTGTCAATCTCTGCAAGTATTTTTGGGCACACAACATAATTTCCTATCAGGGAGTACAGAAAGTATGGATGTGTAAAAAAGAGAACAAAACAAACAAAAACACAAGAACATCTTTTCCTACAAAAAAATAATAGAGGCAGATCCAGCATACTGAAATAGGTTTCTTAAATTCAGTATGAAGACTCATTTGAATCATCCGCTGTCTACTGTCAATGGGAAAGATATCCCAAAAAGAAAAGTTAGAAAGCCTGAGTACTGAGCGAGGTTCTGACAAGAAAATGTAAGCACCAGATCCTATCTTGTTCCTTCTGTTTCCCAACATTCAATGTGCTTCACCTTTCCCTGGATGGATGAGAAGCACTGAAAAGAAAGGGGCATGCAGCTGCAATGGCAGTGGTGGTATTCTTTGGCATATCCATTTGCAGTTAAAGCACTGAGGAAATGAAAGATCTCAGATGAGGAGATTTAAGTGAACAAAGAATTTGTCAGAACATGAAAGCAATTATTCATTTTAGACGCTTCAAAGAATTAGGAGATTATGGAGAATAGGTCTTCTGGATTGCTGTCTAGGAATTTGATCTGTTACTTAATAGGCTCTGGACCTGTTTAATGCCTTTTTCGCTATTGTTAAGCAATAAGGTGAATGGACTAACACTTTTCAGACTTTAATGTACATCAGTCTACCAGATTCTCAGAATATGCCCTAATGAATTGTTTATTTGTAGATTTAGATGCTCTGAAGAACTGACAGAGTAATTCAGTTCATTTTGTGAATGCAGCTATTATGTATAGTTGTGATGTGAGCATCACAGTTATTGCATTGGGTTGTTCCTTTGCTGCCATGTGTAGTCCCCAATGAACAATGGTAGAAACTTCCTCGTAAGCACTGAACAGGCCAGCTGTGAGACAGATCCAATTTTCAGGCTGTGCATATTATCATTAGTGTGGTCTTGAGATTAATTTAGGCTTTTAGCAGGACTTCACATATGAGGCTTGACACAGCATTCATTAACTCAGACATTGACTTACATCCACCTGTGTTAGCTTAGCTTGCCTATACAGATAAGTGCTTAAAATGTTTAGTTAAAAACTTGTCAAACAACATAGAAGTTTTCTATGGGTTGTTAAGAAGATCTTTAAAGTATTTTGAAAAATCACAGGAAGCAGAAATAAAAATAGCAAACTTATGACTGATGACAGAATACATTAAACCTTGAACCAATGACTTTCACAATGATGTCCAAAATGTCTGCAAGGAATAAGACTATGGGAGAAAGTGTGATCAAGGTCAATGCAGGTAAACTACGTGAGATGTTGGTAGTAAGGATTCAAGAAGCTCATGCCTGATTTTACATCATTTGTGTTAGATCCACGTTTACCACTCATGCTTGGAAGGTTTGCAGATCCATCTAAATGAGACAGTGCACTATAAAAGGCTAAATTTACATTTACCATAATAAACTTTCCTTATCACTTGTACACTAGTCATATCACTATGTGGACTCAGGTCCACATATACAACAACAGCTGTATGAAAATTATTTGGGGATCTTGATGAAAACTGTAGCTTATGAAGGCAGCAATTAAAAGAAAGGAATTATTGCAAATGGTCTGGAATTGTTTCCTACCATTTTCATTTGAAAATCTTAGCTTTTAGTTGGAATCAAATCCGCATTTTTGTATTTTTGAGTTACAAGAACATCTGTTCTTCTATGGGAGCATGCCTAATGTCAGTGTCCACAGTAATGCCTTTGGGAGTATTAGCAGAGAATTACCAGCAGCCGGGCTCAGCTCTAAAAACATTGGAGTAAGTTCAAAATAAGTGTCTTCAGTGTGCAGTGTAAACCCTCACAATGCCAAGGTCAGGGAAGATAAAACTGAAACAATAAAATAGAGGATTAGTGGCAGATGCTAAGGCTGCCCAAGATTAAGATCTGTGACAGATTTCCATGATGAAATTCACTTCAGCAGACCCCAAATTTAAGCTAATAAAATTACTTATTTCTATGCAACAGCAAAAGACCACCTAAGAAGTCTGTTTTTATTGTGAAAAGGACTTTTCCCAGGTTCTTTTAATCTGTTATAATGAAAAACAGGTACGAGTGCCATGGTGTGAAGCTACAGGCAAAAATCTGGTGGTCAATGTCTATTTTACTAACCTGTGGAGAAGAGAAAGACAAACAGTAATCCCAGAGATTCTGTTATTTCCATGCTAGTCACAGTGTGAAATAGAGGTTCAAATACTTTCAAGTTGGATGGAAGAAAGAGATGATAGCAATACAAAAAAAAAGAGAAAAAGAAAAGTAACTATTAAGAACAAAACCAGTAATGCTACTCTAACATATATTCATTCTGCAAAAAAAGAAGAAAATTCTTGGCTTTAAGAAGTAAAATATTAAAAAAAAAAATAGAAAAAAAGTAACTTGTTAAGATTCTTTTTTATTCACGTCAGCATTATAATTAAAGCTAGGTGTGTAAACTCAGCTTCTCATTGAGGAGACAGCTTCTATCAAGGGCAATCATATTAGGCTGTGTCTTTCTTCTAAATGTACTGTTCCCTTAACTAAAATAGCACATTCAAGGTGAGAAGAGAAAACAAAGTCAAGTCTATTTTTAATTCTGATATGAAAAATAGCCTATGGTTTCAGAATGCACAGAAATAGGAGTTTATAATCCAAATTTTACTCTGGAGACAAAGAAGTGGCTTATATGTGTGGATGTATATATTCAGACTCTGTACACCACTGAAGTAAAAATATGTTTTCCTGGAATAGGTAGAAAACAAATGTAATATTTGTTCTAAAATTCTAAATGACTGAAAAGAAGGAAACCAAATAACTTTGTGGAGGAAGGTTTTGTGTTGCTTTTCTTCTAAACTGTAATCCTCAATAATCAGGTAACTGTTCTTGTAAAGAAAAGGGTGGAAGGTGCAAGGAGTCTGCACATCGTACCTACATAGGGTTTGTGAGGTACAGATATTTCTGTTTATAGTCTAGCTGTTTCAAAGCTCTCCAGGGCACAGATTAAAATTTCCTGTGTAGAATACAAAGCTTATAAAACCAAGTGTGGCACAGGCAAAAATACTGACTGACTTAAATACAATGATTTTCAAACACATTGTATTTGGTTTTGTTTTATGGCCTCAGATGTTTTAGGGCACATTTGAGTTACATTTCTTCTTCCTTTCTTTAAATCTGTGAGAGCTGGGAACTTCTAAAATGACGCACAGATTTTCTTCTAATTACAGGGCTGGGGGAACTGGAGCTTAAAGTTCATACAACATGGGAATTGCAGTAAAATTAGGATCTGGCAATTTAAATGTTTGGCCCATAGGCTTGCAAGTAGTAAAGATGGAATGCTAGCATCCCTGCAAGGTCAGACCCATAGAGAAATCCACCGAAGACATCAAACCTATCTCATTCCACATACGTTAATTTAATCTGAATATAAACTCTACATGCCCTGTTTTGCTTAATTTTCTCATATTTACTTTTCTTGGTCTTTATTTATCTTTTCTGAAAGTGTACGGCATGTTTTCTTACTCCTAAATTAGAGATTTCTCTGTAGAGGCAGTTCTCTTGCATTTATATGGTCAGAAAGGCCACTGCTTGTGGAGTGTCATGACATGGAAGCACTGGCAAGGCTCCATACAGTGTTGACTGCTGCCTGAGCCTGAATTTTACTGGATGCAATCTGCTATGTGTGCAGGTGCATGTCAAATACATGTATGTCTGCAGTCCTCTATCAGCCTCTACATTGTCTTGCACCGCAGACAGTTGGGCTTTTTTGTTGGCATGAGAGCTGTTAATTGTATTTGGTGATCAAATGTCAGCAATGTTTAAAGGCCTTACAGAAAATTGAAAATTGAGAGTCCAATTTTTACAACGCCTTCCACTAATATGCCATAAGGATTGAGAAATATCATTAGTATATAAAGAAGTCTTTCCCATATGACACCTGATCAGACTATACTCATCTAGTTAATGAGATCTGGAGGTAGTGAGGTTCCAAATGAAGGTGGCCACATCATTCTGAGTGTAACTGTCACTATCTATACTGAAGTAGCAAACACATTCTGGGGTAAGATCCATAAGACATCTAGGAAAACACCCCATTAATATAAAATTCTAAGATCACTTGGCTATCCCGGGCCTGCAGCATAGTATTGATTCCCTCTCAACCATCGTTTTACAGCTCAGAAAATGTGGTGATGAATAAATCAGGTAAAATAAAACAATAAAAACGGTATTTCAACTGGAAATAGGGACCTTCTGTGACTAGTGTTCTCACCAAAACTACAGCAGGTACCATTGGGAAAGCCAACTGATGACCATTTGCCAAAAACCCTTTGCAAACCACTGTGTATTGTGATGCCCTGCACAGTTGGTCAAGATATGGTGGCTGGATAATTGCTTGAAAATGGCATATGCCATCTTCACGAAATATGGCTTGTACTGCAGAAGAAGAAGGGATGTTAAGTTCTAGCATAAGCCATTGCACAAGGAACTGCAGTGGTCTCAGATCTAGTCTCTATTGCTAAGGTCTTCCATGGTATACATATAGCAAGCCCAATCTATAGGAAAAATGAACAACTCTTTCTTGAATTCTTCTTTTCTTACTGTAGCTATTATTTTTCTATAAAGTTGCTTTATTCAGCTTCTAGTAATGAACTTTTTATGTTGTTTAAATGCTGAGATGGTCTCCGGAGGCCATCATGATGAGAAATACAGATTTCTACATTTACTGAAGAATTTTAGGACTAAAAGGCCTCATATTTGTAGGAAGTAGATTCAGAGCAGTTTGTCACAGCAGGTAGTATTCCACTTCTTTCTTTCAGTCTGATGATGAGCTGTGAATTTCTTTATGATCAGTTGGATTACAACTAAGTAATCAGTTGTTGCTGTTAAATGTACCGATAAATTGACACCTTGACCTTGCAACTTAGATAACTTTTTTGTAGTACCAACTTTGAGGCCAATCTGAATTATCTATGAATGTATTTCCATTTTTTGTCTGTACTGTCAGAGGCCCCAAAGGCACACCCTTTTACAAGGCTTATCACTATATCATCCTGTAAGATGCAGGTGTAGCATTGCTGTAAACAGTTTATTCTTCCTTCTGAATGATATATTTTAGGTATATCTTGCACAGTCTTCGGAAATTACTGGTTTCTCTCTCTTATTGCACGTACCCTAGCACCTTTATATTGTAATTGTGCATACTGATAGTCATAGGACAAGGTTACATTAATTATTTCTAATCCCCTTAATTGCCATTGGGAAAAAAAATATAGAAATAAACTTGCTGCTGTTATGGAAAGATATATTACTGGTTACAAAAATATACTGAAGTGATTAAATACAAACCTAATAGTAAAAAGCAAGCCAGGAAAGAAAACCTCTGTTTTAGCTGGGTTTATATAAATTAAAGCCAAAGACAAATGTATTTAAATGGAGTTATTTTGAGAAAGAATATTCTATTACAAATTATTACACTCAAAATTATGCTTAGAGCAAAAAGCATTAAATCTTATGCATGAAACTAAGATTTTATTACTAGCCTAACCAAAATCTAGCATAAGTTATCATTTGTCCAGTTAACAAATATAGGTTTAGTTATGTGAGAAAAATCTCAATATTTTTTTTCAGACAGAATGAAAAACTATGGATGTGAAACTATTTTATTCACGATTGCTATAGTGGGTGTCCTGCAAGAAGGAGCGCACAGTAAAAGTATATCATAACCTTATATTCCCTATTACCCAATACTGGATTCCTCCCCTGTTTCTTCATTGTTTCTTCATACAATTTTATTTGACCAACCATTAATTTCTCCTTTTCCTTTTTTTTTTTTCCTTCTCTTATGACTAGAGGGCCTGTGATTTTTTGTTTTTACTGTTTTCACACTGCTCATCCTGTTTTTCTTAGCTATCCTCCTTATTTTGGGACAGTGGGACCTTCCCCTTATCTGCTTACCATATTCCCCACTGCTATGCCACTGTCATGCCTGCACAATCACTTTTTAATATGCAAGGTTAGTGGAATTTTCCACTGAAAAAACATATTTTACTGTAAAAACACAACTTTGTTTCTCACAGTCTCCCCCTCTTCTTTTCTTACTCCTATTGTTGTTTTTGCACCTCTTCATATCCCCCATTCTTGATTTTTTCCGACATTAGGGTGCAATATTTTTCTTTTGATGTCATGGGGCATGACAGATACACAATACCATCATTATTATAATATCAACAAAAAGTTGCTTGAGCCGATTCCATTCAGGTAACCAAGAAGTTATTTTCTCCCAAACGTTTCCAAATCCTCAGGAAGCGTCATCTTGAGCCACTTTATGTAGGATCTTTTTCTTTTTTTTTTTCTTTTTTTTTTTTTTTCCAAGTATTTTTGAGATCAGTCTCAATTTGTCCTGTCTGATCTACATACAGCAACTAGCATTAATTACAGTGCACACTTCTCCTTATGAGGCTAGAAATAAATCTAATACCATTCAATTCTGGAGTATTATTTTTGAACAACTTGTTACCTCCTCTTGTAGTGCCTGGACTATATCCAGAGTGTTATTTTCTAGTTCTTCAATTTTAGCCGAGATATTTACAATAGCTTTTTCTAATTCACTCACCCCTAATCAAGGTAAAAACCACCTTGCAAAACTGTAAAATGCCCTGTTGCTTTTTACTACAGGGTTATTTGAAGCCCTCTTTATTCTGTGTTGGGTCTCAAGGGGGCTTTGGCTCTGTGGGTCTTCAATAAAAGTTACATTTGGAATTATTGCCCCCATGGTGCAAGTTCCCTTCCATCATAGGGGCAACACCTTCCTGGTTTTGTTGCTATGTAGCTAATACCACCTCTTTCCATTCAGGACAGGCCATCTGGTTACAGGATTCCCATGTTGTATCTGGTGTGCATTATGTATATTAGCATTCCTGTCACCACCATATTTGGTAGAGTATGGCTAATTTCCTACTTCATGGATAATATTTCCACACCCAGGATCAGTAGTATTGCCCCTGACTTTTATATCAATGTTGTTTAAAAGGCACCTTTGATAACATGTTATACTGTAGCCAGGATTATGTGTAGGGAGCTCAACTTCAAAGTCTATTCCCTCCTGGGACTACGTATGCTCTGTCATTTTTAGAAATCTAGAGAATCCAGACACAGTTGCCGCAGATAACAGAATAGCAATCAGAGACAGGGCCTTTTCAGTATTTCTAGGCATCTGGGAGCAAATCCAACAATTATTTTGAGATAGAATTGAGAGAAGTTCTGGATTAATTGGAAATGCTGATTTTCCCCCATACTATCACTAATCCATTGAGAACAGATATTACTAAGATAAGCTTAAAATACATCATCTCTCTCTATACATGCCCCTATAATAATTTTAAAATGATAATTCATAAAAACAATAAAAATCACAAACTAATAAGGATTCTTCTGGTGGGATCAAATGCCCCCCCTTCTTTTTTTCCCACTTCCAGGGAGTGTTCCATGTAAACAATCTAATGCTGTGTAATTCAATCCCTTTTACCCATTAATTCATTAAGAATTCTTCTAAGGTGAAGTTAAAGGTTTGCAATAGTTAGTTTTAACAGTTTCAGCCTTAAAAGTCTTAGTTAAGACAGTCTCTTGGGTTTCAGGGTTAACTGATACTTTTACCCAGGTATAATGAGTCCAACCTTTCCCAGCTGTTCTTTGTGTCGTCTCAGTAGTCAGGAGCACTTGGAAGAGTCCATGCCACTCAGGCTGCAGCTTTGATTCTCTTCATGTCTGTACCTAATCTCCTGCTTGGAATTGATGGATCGGGACTTCCAAGGGTGGGGTTGGAGAGATAATAAAGAGGACAACAGCCCAAGTATGTAGTTTTTAAGAAAAGCATCTTTTGTCTTGAATTAGGTAATTTCGCTCTGCCCAGGTATGGCAATTCAAATAATATTTCATATGATGATAATCACATATCTTTTCTTGATGCTGTTAGAGTTTGCAGAAGAACTAAATGTAAACATTTTGTCCAGGAGAGTCAAGTCTCCAGAACTAAATTAATTATTATTTTTTTATTATTATTATTATTTTTATTATTTGATTCATACACTCTACTCTTCCAGAAGAGGAAGGATGCCAAGGAGCATGAAATTCCCTTTTAGTTCCTCGAGTCCATATTAGCCCTTGTAATATTTGTGAAGTAAAGTGACTTCCTTGCTCAGAGTCAATATTTTCAATAATGGGAATTATTTGTTCTAGAATTACCTTAGCTACTGTGCTTGCAGTAGCAGATACTGAAGGGAAAGTTTCCACCCACCCTGACAAATGATCAACCAAGAATAACAAGTATTTAAATCTATCTACTCTAAGGAGTTCTGTAAAATTTTGGAACCTGTACATTTTGGATGGGTTGAATTCCTGGTCCTCATCCCCCTTTGGGCTGACTGCAGATAATTTTCCTATTTACCTTTTGGCATACTACACAACTCCTGCATGTTTGTTTAAAGAGTATATTTATTCCTACACATACATATTTCCCTAGCACAGTGTCACACATTGCTTAAATTTCCCAGTGACTCCCTTGATGTAAAACAGTTGCCCAAATAAATTCAGTGGCCCTGTAAACCCCTGAGGTAAAACTGTCCACATATATTGTTGCTTCCGCCCCATTTCAGGGTCTTTCCAGTCAAAGGTAAATATATCTTTGTCTCGGGAACTGAGAGCACTCTGTTAGTAACACCATTACTCCGATCTAACAATTTACTATTTGAATGCCCAATTTCATCATCAAATCCCTTCCCAACAAGTTAGTCCCTGCCTTGGGTACATACAGTAAGTGCCCAGTGATCATTTTAACCCTAGTCTCAACTAGGTGTCCCCAAAAAGTAGCACTGTTATCCCAGTCTCTTCAAACCCTCTCCCCACGTCCCCCTCTCCACCCCCCCCAACCCTTCCCCCACAACATTTAAGGTTTCATTAGTTAATTTAATCCCTGATACTTTATGGGCCAGCAATGAACTAGCTGCCCTAGTGTATTTGGTTCATGTGGCAAGGTTCTGGTAGCGGGGGGAGCTTGCAGTGGTGGCCTCCGTGAGAAGAATCCAGCAGCTGCCCCATGGCAGATAAGGGACAGTTTCAGCCGGCTTCAAAGGAGTCCACCACTGGTAAGAGCCCAGCCATGAGCAACAGTTTATACCTCCATGAGAGCACATCCATGAAAACAACAAACAAACAAACAAACAAACAACAACAACAACAACAACAAAACCTGCTGCACAACACCGGCTGGGAGAGTGAGGAGTGAGAAACCTCCCAGCAGACACAAAGATCAGTGAAGAAGGGGGGGAGTAGGCGCTCCAGTTCCTGGAACAAAATCCCCCCACGGCCCGTGGAGAGGACCCAGGTGGAGCAGATTGTCTCCCCCGCAGCCCGTGGTGTACCATATGTAATGGGTTTACGTGGCAAGGTTTTGGTAGCAGGAGGCCATATGGGTGGCTTCTGTGAGAAGGATCTAGAAACTGCCCCATGTTAGGTAAGGACCCCACTGCTGACCAGAGCCGAACCAATAAGCAATGTTGTTTTGCGCCTCTGTGAGAGCATATTTAAGACAGGGAAAAAAACGCTGTGCCACATGGCAGCTGGGGGAGTGAGAGAAGTGAGGAACAGCCTTACAGGCGCCAAGGTCAGTGAAGAAGGAGGGGGTGAGGTGCTCCAGACGCCGGAGCAGAAGTCCCCTGCGGCCTGTGGTGAGGATCATGGTGAAGCAGGATGTCCCCCTGCAGCCCATGGAGTACCACGGTGGAGCAGGGTTCCACGCTGCAGCCCGTGGAGGAGACCACGGTGGAGCAGGTGGACCTGCACCAACGGAGGCTGCCGCCTGTGGAAGACCCCTGCCATAGCAGATCCCGGGCCGGACCTGTAGCCCGTGGAGAGGAGACCACGCAGGAGCAGGTGACCTGGCAGGAGCTGCTGCCCGTAGGGGAGCCAGGTTGGAGCAGTTTTCACCTGAGGGATGGACCCCGTGGTATGGACCCATATCTGGAGCAGTTCTGGAAGAGCTGCTGCCTGTGGGAAGCCCACGCCAGATCAGTTCATCAAGCACTGCATCCCGTGGGAGGGACCCCACAGCACAGGGGACGAGAGTGACCGAGAAGGAGCGGCAGAGAAGAAGCGCTGTAGACTGACCATAACCCCCATTCCCCCGTTCCCCTGCACTGCTCAGGGGAAGGAGGTGGAACAGAGTGGATGGGGGGGGAAGGTGCTTTTGGTTTCTTTCCTTTGTTTCTCACTTCTCTAGCTTGTTAGTAATAAGCAATAAATCTCACTATCTCCCTATGCCGAGTCTGTTTTGCCCGTTACAATAATTATTGTGTGATCTTCTTGTCCTTATCTCAACCTTTGAGCCCTTTTCACCATATTTTCTCCCCGTTCCTCTTTGAGGAGGGGGAGTGAGAGAGCGGCTGTGGTGGAGCTCGGCTGCCCACTCGAGCGGAACCACCACAGCATGACAGAGTAGATTTCCACATTGTGGCCCATGGAGAGGAGCCCATGCAGGACCAGGTGATGAGGGGAGGATTCCTCCCAGCTCCTGCTGCACCCCCAGCTTCCTTGCTGGCAGGGCAGCACAAGAAGCTGGCAAGTCCTTGGCTCTGGGTACGCACTACTCTTCCACAACTAAACCACTGGGGTGTTGTCAGCATTATTCTCATCCAAAATCCAAAACACAGCACCACACCAGCCACTGTGAAAAAAATTACCAATATCCCAGCCAAAACCAGGACAAGATGCCACTTCTTCAGGAGGGCTGGCGGATGGCACAGCAGGTCTCCCACAGTCAGAAGGGGAGATGAGCCTGCATGCAGTCCCCAAAGAGCCAAATAGGAGAGGAGAGCATTTTTACCAGGTGGTGTGGGTGTTTTCTTTTTCTTGCCGATTGCCCCATCTTGGGAAGAGCTCCTCATGAAGCATCTCAAAGGGACCCCAACACTGAATTCCAGCACTCTTTCCTGGCAGACCTGAAGCCTTTTCCTTCTCCAGAGGAACTGCTGCCCTTCTCGCTTCTGTGCTCAGTCTGCTGCTATGCTTTGGGCACTGCCACGGGGGCTCTGGCTGCATCTTCAAGCACCCTCTCTTTAGCCTTCTCATCCCCAGACTGAGACACCTCCCAGCATCCCCCCTCCCCAGGCCCATGGTGGCCCTCTGAGGGACACCTCCTGTGACACCAGTACAGCAACGGTGGACTGGTGTCACAGGACAATCAACAAATCAACAAATCAACAAATGAATTATTTATGTCTGCAATGTCTTGCAGGTGAGCCCGCAAGACATCCATAGCAGTGGTTCTGTCCAAGTAAATGGTGGGCGTGGAGGCTATGCTGTGTGTAGGGAGCTGGCCGGGCACTTCTGCGATGAGCGTGTCGTTCTCGCATGGAAGTCGTCAAAGACACACCAGGGTAGCTCCATGCCTGCCCTGTCAGTGGTGGATCCACCTCCATGCATTCTTCCTCCTCTGCTCGTGGATCCACCTCCATGGGCTGTTCCTCATCTTGTGGTGGATCCAATTCCATGGGCTCTTCCCTGTTGTTTGGCAGATGGGCGTGCCTGTGTCCCCGGTGCTTCGCACGATGATTGGCATGCCATGGTCCCACACCATTCTTTAGCCAAAAGACACGTTGCGGCCTCATGCTGCTCGCTGTTGTCTTCACAGCCGTGCTCTGCATGCCACTGGTGATACGAATGCCGGCCATCGCTCTTGTGACGAAGCAGGTCTTCCTCTTCTTGTTCTGCTTTGTCTTCCCACAACACAGCCTCCTCATCTTGTTGCATGTTGACAACTGACCCAGTCTCTTCATCACTTCCCTCCAAGATGGGCAGCCACCCATCTTCCCAGTCTGCTTCCTGTTGCTTCCGCGTTTGCTTGGCGTTAGAAAGCCCCGACGCCTCGCAAGTGGTGAGCCAGCAGTGAGGCTCCTGTATTTATAGGGCCCAGATGGAAAGGCAACGATGGTGGTGGCAACTATGACATAAACAGGTTGCTGTGATGGCCATTGTGACGGTGATCCACACGTGTAGCCAAACATGGCTGTGTTGCCATGGCAAGGAGCTTCAGCCTGAGGGCGTCCCCCCTCCAGGTCCCGAGGACCTCGGGGGCCCTCCAACAGACTCCCTCTGTTGTCAGATTTCTAATTTTTTCTAATTTTTTTTTTCTATTTTTTTTTTTTTAACTAATTTTAACCTCTTTTCTTCCTTGGGTTGTTTTATGGAACTCAGCCTAGTCGGTCTGTCTTAGTGTTAATGTATGGTGTTTTTTGTTTTTTGTTTGTTTGTTTGTTTTTCAACATTTGAAAATCATTCTGTGTAATCTCTTTGCTTGGGGAGTAGTGAAACAGCATTTAATGAAATGGTTTGAAATGTTCTTTGCTTGGTGTTTGGTTATGGTCACTGAGACATTGCTTCCAAGAACAGTACTTCAGGGATGTCCCAAAAATGTCATGCTGGAGGAGAGACAGCAAAATAATTTGTCAAAGATGTATGAAAATCTGTTATATTGATGTAATTCATACACAACAGCGTCATATGTACTTAACAAACCCAGAGAGGAGGTAAGTACAATAAATGCTGTTAATATAAAACTGACTTAAAGCATGTATCATCAGTTAAGATGGTAGGTGGCACCAGTACCTCTGATGTTCCCATGAAGCTCTAACAGTCTGAGTCTGAATCCCCCTTTAGCAGCTCCTTTGCACTGCAAATGGTTGTGCTGGTGGTTCTGAAGTTGCCCTAAACTGCAGGGCTTTTAGTTTTATAGGCTGCACTAATTAGAGCCATAGAACTGCTCTTCATTCTTTGTGGCATGGCTTTGTTTCTTATATCTGGACGTTTACAGGTTGTTTTTGAAAACAAATGTTAATGTTAGTGTTTTTCAGCAGCTAAATGGAGAGATAATGAAGAAAGTAACAGAACTGAATGAATTATTTAAACAGTTATACTGGTTCTGCATGCGTATTTACTTCATCCAATGTTATGTGGTGTTATCAGTGTTAAGCCATACCAAGACATAGTAATTATCAATAAGAGGAATTTTTTTTTTTTTACTAGGGAATGATGTCAGAATGTTTGGATTAAGCACATGCAATATTAATATGAAATAACTATTTCTAATGAGCTTTTTCTGAAATCAGTTAATCTGCAGAAAAGTTAAAATTGTTAATAATGATCAGCTTTTTAAAGCAGAGTAGTCATTAGTTCGTGTAAACTAAGTTCTAAAATCAAAAGTGTTATATATGGAGTGGTAATTCGTGTCGAGAAAATGGTTGATATTAATAAAGAAGGGGGAGAATTGGGAGTGTGGCCATGGGCGTCGGCAAGCCCCGTGGTTGATGATAATATCAGACTCTTAAGGATGAGGCCATCAGGAATGTAAAGGAGTTTAGAGGGAAACTCCTCTAAAGAGGAGTTTTAGAGGGAAACTCCTCACTCCTCTCAACCTTCCAAAAAGGGTGATTCAGGAGATGCCATGCTGTCTCCGGTTAAGGCATGGAAGTGTCTGGGTGTTTGCTGTTGTTGTTATATTCAAAGTTGTTTGACTAATGAAAAGTTGTTTTGAAAAGAACTGCTGTGGAGAGAAGGGTATAAGAGGGGAGCCTGCCGTCAAGATAAAAAAAGAAGGCAACACGATGAAATTATGTCATTAATAAAGAAGTAAAAAGAAGGAATGAAAAAGAACAGGCTAGCAGAACAGAGACCAGGACGCAAACAGGCACATTGATCGCCTCATGAAGATAGGCGAGTTTTGCCAAACTCAGCAAACCGCTCAGAGAAGCTCGTACAGAAAGTCGCTGGAAATGGGCACACTGGAGCTGGAGAGAAGCCCGAGCTGAGAGAAGCGGACCTGTGCACACAACTGCCTCTCGCTGGTAAGCAGCTGAGCATTATGGGGAATCATACGTCCTTAGGAACAAAGACTGTCCTGGTAACCTTACAGTTTATTCTCCTTATTAACAATCGGACTGTTTATGATCCTGAAATATGGGATCAAATTGAGGTCAAGGTGTGGGACTCTGCAACTGAAAACGACAAGGTGGCAGTGGGATTGCTCGGCACCTGGTGAGCAATCTCTGAGGCCTTAAAGAGCCATGTGGGATCACAGTCAGAAATGTGTGGTTTGCCAGACAGTGAGGGAGCTCGTTTACTGATCCGACTGCTACGCCATGGGCCCCTCTGCTGCTACAGCCATCAAAGGCTTTTGCTGTTACACCCCCTGCTGACCTGGATGCACCTTTTGACCCAGGCCCTATTGGCCTTGAAAAGGAGATGGATATGCTTTTCTTCGATCTGGGATGAAAGGGATACATAAGGCCCGAAGGCCGAGTTGCTTGACAACTTAAAGCAAGATATATTGTTCAAAAGGAATGGAAAATGGAGACTTTTTTGTAATTAAGAAAAGGAATGGAAAATGCAGACTGTTAAGTCATGGAATTGTCAGGATTGTTTGTTACCTTTTCTGATTGTACATATGTATAGGTGCACTCAGGTGTAGTATGTAAAAGCAATGTTCTATATATTTAGAATGTTCAATGTTCGTGTGTGCGTGTTGGTAGAGCATAGACTCCCCGCGCACCCAGCGCTGTTTACTTGCCTTTTATACCTTTTATAAATGTTTATTTTATAAATATTACTAAATTCAGATTGAGTTGAGACTTCATTTACAATAAAAAGCAAATTTTCTGTTTCAGAGTTGGAGTATGAAACCATCTTATACAGTTGATAGCAATGTTTTTTTTATATATATGTTAAAAAAACAAACAAACAAAAAAAACCAACAACTTCCATTTATAAAACGAAAATTGAGAGTGGCTGATCTCTCATCATACTCTTTCAAATTTTTTATCAATCCAGTAACATGGAGATACTGGCTCTGAAGAGAGCTATAAATAATTTGAGCAATTGACTTTGCAGGAGGAACAACTTTATGTACTGCTTTTTAAAAGTCTGTCTTCTATCATATTTCATAAGCACAGGTGAAAAAATATGAAGAGCAAGCAGGTGATGGTGTTATGCTTTGTGATATGGATGCTGACTGTCAAGTGTAGGAACTCATGGGAACTGTGCTCTGTAGTGATGCAGTCTCTTTGATCAGCTGTTTTAACTACTCAGTTTCAAGATTACAGTGAATATCTTGCATGCATTGTTTTTTGGAATATGTTCTAAATTGTATTTAATGAGAATGTACAGCTGGACTTGTTATCTAACTACTAGTATGCTGATTCAAAACTGGTACTAATTTTGTAGTAGAGCTTTGATGTCTCCATTCAAAAGGGAGTGTTTAAGATTGCATGATAGCTGCTTTTCTGTCTGTCATGCTTGACAACACAGAGGACTTAGATCTCAATTCCTACACCTCTGTATTGCTGCCTGAAAAGCTTTCAGGTTACTGAAGTGTCCTTTACTAAATATCTTGGGAGGGGGAGGAATTCTGCAATAAGCAGTTAAAAAACAACTTTACCTGGAGAAGATTTCTCTCCTGAACCCTAATATTTTATTCATCTATCCTAATTTTTTTCCCTATTGAATGGTATTCACTACACCTACTATTTACAAGCAGAAACTCTTTCATTTAGCATGTAACCTATAGTTGCCTCATGAAGTGTCAGGATTTTTCTTTCCAGGTTATCTCAAATTCCCCAAAAGGTAAGTTTTCCAATAGCTGGATTGTACTGACAAGCCTCTCAATTACTGGTTGTAAGATGGTTTGGTAGCCTCCGGCTCTGCCTAAAGCATGTGAAAGATGGTGAATTAAGCTTTACATAAAACCTTTTTGCTTTAAATACAGCAGTGTATGTAAGTTAGCATACTGCATCAGAAGCAGAAATAAAATTCCTGCACGTGGGAGCAGTTGCCAGTTACAGTCCCTTTACTAAAATGATGAATATATTGCTCTTTATAGCCAATATTCCTGAATTTAAGATCCCTAAGTTCTTGGACAAATGAATACTTCAGAGTAGAGTACTAATGCATGTAGAACACAATACCCTGACTGCCCCTGGCGAGTTGCTACTGTGAATGTGTTTGTAGCTTGGAAGAGGATGACAAAAACCATGGTAAGGAACACAGAAAGGAAGAAATTGCTCATAGTGTTATTCCAGTGCATGTGATGAGAGATGGTTGCATGAAGAGTGAGAAGTGTTGCAGAAATATTAAAACATTTAATTCTATCTAATGTAATTGGTTGCTAATGAAAGAAAGTGAAAGTAGGGTATCTGAGGTGAATTACCTGTCTGAGATGATAACCTATCTTGCTGTGTGTATTTTTCTTCAGATTTAATGGTAATAGATAGGCAGGATAACATCATTTTCAGAAAAAGAGCATGCTGGCTTCTTCAAAAGTACCTTTTAATCAGTTACCAACAGCTTTCTCCTCCACTTTATGAGACAGGGAAACTAGGTTCTGTGTTACTCAGAATGCTGCAGGGCTTTGAATGACCTGAGAGGCTTGGTGTGGGTAACAGCTGCTTTCCTCTGCCAAAAGCCAGGGAGAGGCTCTTGCCCAGGTCTAATATCAGGCAGTACTGTGGTGCAGGAAACAACACTGTTTTAATTAGCTAGCTCAAGGTTAATGTGGCTTCATAAATATCTTGGTGTAGATTCCAGGTGTTTGTAACTTCCTTCAAGAAAAACTCCCAAGATGAGCTTCAGCTGTTTGTACTTTCCCAAAACAACTATTGAGAATGTAATATGGAATTCCTAGGATTTTTTTCTGCATCTGAAGCACTGAAACTACATGGAGTGAAGACCAATTTAAATGTAAATGTGACACAGATACTGTGGCGATAAGTGCAGAAGCTCTGAGAATACATTTATAGGTGTTGACTACAAATACGGTAGGAATGTAGTTTCTTGAATAATAAGTAATTCAAATATTAAATGGGACTTCACCACCTTCAAATTTGGGTGTCAGAGCTGTGGACTGCTGTAAACCACTTGGAAATAGTGCTGAAGGAAAGTCTGCCTATTCATTTTGGTGTAGTGTTAGTCAGTTCTGCACTTAATTGATTAGGTCACAGCTGATATACATTGCATATATTTTTATGCATTTTGTGAGGAGTTCCAGTACCCACAAAGCCTAATGATCACTACAGAGTGATGTGCAAAGGGCTGCTTTATGTAACCCTCTCTTCTTGAACCAATGCCCCCTCCAAATGATGCCATTGCTAGTTAGTGCTCAGCATCCCAGCTGCTGGGTTGGACCTGGTTCCCTGTTTCTTTAAGGGCAGGGCATCGCAGCTCAGGGATGGGAGAAAGCTGTCAAACCAGCAAGCAGTTGATGGTCCTTTTCTCAGAACAAGGAAGAAGATCCTCTTTCCATGGCTTTGTGATCGGTGTTTTTTGCTGTGTATAGTAAGTGATGAGCCTGTATTTCATATTCCTTCCTGTACTTCTGAAGAGTCTTTCAGAAACAGGTAACATCTATAGCAGCTCCCATCTTTTTTGCTTATTTTAATGTGTCCTTCGAACAGACTCCTCTCTCTCAATATTCTTCCCTAAACATTACTGCGTGTTTGCATTCCCAGAATGTTTTTCAGGTGTGATATTATAATCTTGTGATATCTTTGTAATGAAAATCATTATAAATACAACCATACATCAGTTCTATTTACATTAAAGTATTATTGAGTATATACTATCAATTTAAAATATTAATCATAGGCATATACTATGTTACTAGGATATGCATCATTGAAAACATTTATAAATTACAAAGAATTAGCTTGACGTTTTATCAATTTAACGTCAGGAAAGGCTAAACTCAAACACCTTAACCTCCTATTTGAAAAATCTGGACAGTTAATGCTGATAAGACTGTCTGAGGTGATAGACTCATTTTAGGCTGCAAGTTAATTAGAGAGGTCCTAGTTAGAAGCACAGAACCTAATGATTTGATAAAGCTGTCTTGTGGAAAATCAATCTCTAGGGTTTTTTTTGTTCGTTTGTTTTGTTTTGTTTGTTTGTTTGTTTGTTTGTTTTAACTCTACAAATAGTTCTCATTAAGTGCTGGTAGCATGTCTGAAGTTAAATATCAGGATCCATGGACTACACTCAAACCAGCTGACCAGCTACTATGGAAAGGAATTCTTCACTAGATACTAAAGTTGTTGGGTAACTTGAAATGAGGGGAAAAC
Source organism: Netta rufina (assembly GCF_964035555.1). NCBI lineage: Eukaryota > Metazoa > Chordata > Aves > Anseriformes > Anatidae > Netta > Netta rufina. The sequence goes on along the minus strand of NC_140124.1, from coordinate 74,414,736 downwards.
AATGCTCAGTTATATCTTCAAGTAATTTGCATATATGCAGTACTCTCAATGGGGAGAAAACTGAACACTAGTTAGAAAATAATTATGGATGCTTTGCTGATTTTTACATTGCTAATGATTTATCATTGGTCTTCTTTTGTGGTTTGTATTGAGATTCAGTTCCTATATTTTGTTCTCTTGATACCTGTTTGAGATAAATAGTTGTGTAGGACAGGATTCTCTACTGCTTTCTGACACGTGTTTGCTTTTTGGCTAGTTCCAGGAGCAAAATATAATGATAGACTTTGCCAAATGTGTAAGCTCAAAATTACTCTGGGATGCATTAAATGTTGCTGTGCATACACAAAAGGAACACAACATTCTAAATGGCTCATTTAGTTCTTTCTATGTGAAGTTTCAGTTTCTGGCTGTGTTTTTTTTTCTAGAAATTTAAATACTACCAAATGAAGGAAAGAGATGCTGTCAATACTTTTCCCACTGTATGGTCAAATGGATTGAGAAGAACAGGAGAGGCTGGCTCAAAATGTATTTTAACTTTTAAGGTATAAAATTAAAATTTGCTTTCTTCAGGGCAGTTCCTTTACCATTCCTTTGAACCAATGAGACATCACTTAATTCTCTGTGTCCTGGAGACTGTCCTAAACCTAAGCTGAAATATTCTTGATTGAAAAAAATATTGAAGGAAATACACAAAATAGACAAACCGTAATTTTTACCACCCCCCAACTATTGAGTTACCCAGTGCCATAGACACCCCTGCTTGATGATGAGCTTGAGGTGAGCACAGAAGAGGATAAACCCCTTTGCTTTTCAGAGCTGGATTGTCTTTACAAAGTGTAGGGGTGTTAATGTTTCTATTGTGACTTGGCTATGACAGTTTAATACTCTGTACTCTTTGTAAACTTTCCTTGCTTTTACTGGAGGAAAAAAAAAAAAAAAAGTTCATTATTGTTCTTTGGGGCTGAATAAAATAACTGCCCACAAACACAATATTTTAGTTACAGCTTGTTTACTTTTTCCTCTATGCTTTTTTTCTTCAGCCACTGAATTGAAAAAAAAAAAAAAAACAAAAACAAACAAACAAACAACAAAAAACCACAATTTTGGCTATGATATTATATTACTAACAGCTCTGTTTTTACTTGCCCTCTGAAAAACGTAAGTTCTTGGCTTGAGATATTTCAAGTAGGTTTGCAAACAGAGGACAAATCCATACTGTACAGTCTCAAGTATTTTCTGCATAGATTAATATACACAGTGAAGCCACAGAACAGGGGATGTATGTTCAGTGTTTGGTACTGTCCATAAATGTGCTTGGCTTCCAGGATGCTGTTAAACCAAAGATGCTTCCCTTTTCTTGCATTTTTGCCTGATTTTATTATTATTTATTTTATTCTTTTAAATATGCTACTATTTGTCAACCAAAATTAGACTTAATTGGGGAGACAGTGGATAAAGAGGCAATAACCTTCCTCTTGGTATTGCCCAATGTGACAAACAGCTCTAATTTTATATGGCGTGCTACTGTGAAGCTGCTGCAGAGCTTCCTGCTTACCAAACTCAGATCGCGGCTGATTGTGTAGCTAAATCCTAGCAGCACTAGCAAATGAAACAACTTCTCCAAGATCAGAAGACAAATGAAAGGGACTTTTAGCAGTCTGATCTGACATCTTTTTCCACAGTATGTGAACGGACCAGAGTCTCTCTTCAGAATAGACAGGATCGATTTTCAATTGGGACTTTATTTTATATTGGTGTCATAGTATGCGAACATACAATCGATCGAAGTGATGCTGTTACCACCCAGTACAGATACAAAAATAAAAAGGTGCTGGCAGTGCATACAGGAGTGTCTGTGTTGCAGAGCTTCATTCTGTACTGCATGAGGAGATATTCTAGCTAGCTGCAGCTAAGTCAATGTCTTTGTGCATGATGCTGTACAATGCGTAGAAACGGAGGCACAGGAAGCAGTATAGCTCTGTAGCACTGTTCTGTGACTGGGATGTTTGGCTCTGATATTTAGCCCAATTTAAAATATAAGTGTATATATATAGATGAAGCTATATTCTCCTGGCAATTGATTTAATTTGAAAAATCTTTCTAAATTGCACAGTGCAGTCAGGGTGGGTAACCTGCACTCTGAAATAGCATATCCCATGTTGTTTCAGTGTTTTGATAGCAACATTATTTGTCCTTTATATAATGAGATCATTCATCCCTAAAACCTAACCAAGCTTGTTTTAAAACACATCAAACTGTTGTATCTTGTTTGCTAGTTTTGAACACAGTTAATATCTATTCATTTACCTTAAATATGTTCTTACAACAAAATGCTCACAGTTGTTGCTTTAAATGATCAAACATTTATTTTGCTTTAAAGTATTATGTTTACTTCTGCTATTGAGATTTTTTCAAGGAAAGTAAATGTAGTCTTTATTGTTAAGAATTTGAGTGCCAATACACAATAGGAAATACAAAGCAGTTTGAGATTGTTAAAGTACTAGGCCTGTATGTGCAATTTGTCTTTAAATTTCTTGATCTTTGATGCAAATCAAAGGGAAAGGAAAACAGAAAGGATCAGAAACGCTAAGAAGATGCAAGCAAAATACAGAGGCAAAATACCCAGAGTTAAAGGAATAACTTTCAAAAGGTGTGAAGTGCAGTCAATTATTTTCTAAAGCTATCACATGGAGGAAAGCTGACAAAGTTTGTATGGCTAATTAAGTCCGCTTCTTATGCCTTTATCAAAGAGGGTAAGACCACAGCAAAGGAGTTTATGGGAGGCGTTGCATTGCTGTTCATCATTGAGGAACTTGAGGAGTTTCCACACTGAAATCCTGTTTATAATGTCAGGGAACCTGTTAAATGGAAGAGTTAGTAGAAGGTTTTATGGAACGGATAGAGAACATAGAGGATATTCACCAGTCTCCTGTTTATCACTCCAAGGAGTTCTAAAGCAACTTGGGAAAAAAAATGTTTACCACAGTTTGCCTATCTCCAGCTTAAAGCTACAATGGTATCAGGGGCCAGGAAGAGGCTAATATGGTGCCTTTTTTTTTTTTTTTTTTTTTTTTAAAGGTTTCACCAGAGATCTGGGTAACTACAGGCTAGTGATTATGCTATTGGTGCAGGGCTAATTGATGGAAGCTATTCGTAAAAAATCAAATTAGTCAACACAGATGAATAAAATAGAGTGGATATGATTTTATGAAGGGAAACTTCTTGTCTCAGGGGTCTAAAAGATTAGGAAGATACTGGAAGCTCATGGGTATCTCCTTTGTAGTCTGAATCACAAATTTCTCTAAACTATCAAGTGTTTCAGGGAATCACCATTAAATGTGTGCTGTTCTCATTCTTTCCTACCTGTTCCCTGTTGGACTTCATGAGAGGGTGGGAAGAAAATTGATATAAACGCTTCATCTGATTTGTAACAGTTTTGCTCTTTATGATGAATTCTCATGACTGGAAAGCGGTATTCTGTTGAGGTGGACTTTTTAATTTGGTCAGAACAGATGTCTGTTTCTGGTTAGTATTCTGGCTTCTTGTGCCTACACTGTAGCCCATGCACAAGATAAATATTTCCTAAAATGAGAAAACATCTGTTGATGTACAGATGGCATACAGAACAAATGTCTGATACTCACTGCCAATACATGAATCTGATTTTAATATGGCAAAGAAGTCTGACTTCTAAGAAACCAGGAAGCATGATAGGTCAGAAATCACTTCTCTGTGGGCCTTAAGGAATGTGTTTTTCTGTGATGGGGACTCTTTTTTTTTTTTTTTTTTTTTTTTTCCAAATAAACCGATTGCATATTAATTACAATACTAATGTTCTTTCATCAGCAAAACCGAAGAGTTGTGCAAACACAACTATGGAAATAGATTACAGAAATTAGCTAATAGTTTGATACTGTGTTATACAAATCTCCTTCATAGTAGCTTATTTCTTAGGTTCCTAAGCAGCAATTGCAGCTACACAATGCTGGCTTTACTTAAATGGGATTGCAAAGATGGTAAACATTTGGTAAACATGGTAAACATTTACTGTGATTTGTAAAAACATAAATTGTAGCTCTTGAATTGCATTTGAATACTGCATTGTAAGTCATTTGCACAGTTTTATTTTACAAGCATACGCCTTTATCGTTTAAATCTAATCAGCTTAATTTTAAGCAAACTTCCTAAAATACTACTAATTTTTGTTCCCTTTTGAGGGAAACAAAATATCCTGGTAGCAATATTTCTATGCATTCCAGCTGTAGTCAGACTTATTTCTGGCTATCCTTAGCTGCATGTGTGTAAAACGGGTGTTTGACTGTATGATAAATCATTACTAAACTATAACTTCATTGTTGACAGTATGGAGAAACTAAGGCAGAGATACAACTCAAGTAATGAAATTCTATTAGTGCTATGCAGTGCTTATTAAATGCTACACTGAAATCTTCAGTTGTACTGGTTACTGATCAGTTCCCCAAAACCTTTTCAGAAAAACTCTTCTCTAGAGTCCTTTGACCTCCATAATTTGTGACCTTACTGTCAGTTATCATGGCACGTGTTCTGTTAGCTTGTGCCCCACTTATTAGGCATTCCAGATCACTTTGGATTAGTGATCTATCCTTTTCATTATTTTCCCCATTTCTCATGTCATTTATAAGTGTTATTAGTGATTAATGTGTGCTTCCTTCCAGGTCTTTGACAAACTGTTAAGCAATAATGGGATTAGAACTGATCTCTGAAATCCTGCTAAAAACACACTCTGACTATTATTCATCCCTACAGGAAGCCCAAGGAAATATTTATCAGCTTTTTAATCTACTTACATGTTGCTAATTCTTGTGAGTCCCTTTAACTGAAATATTATGCAACTATGTCAGTTGCTAAGCAGTGCACTAAGTAAATAACAGGAAATAGCTTGATATATTTTGATCAGAAGTGATGTTGCTGTTATCTCCTCTTGACTGGCATTAATTACATTTTAATCCTTTAATTCTTCAGCACTTGTATTAATTAATAGCCTTGTATCAGCCATTCACTATTTTACCCTGGATCAATATCAGGCTGACAAGTTGTTACTATGCAAATTTCATCATTTACTTATGCATAGGCAAAATTTTAGCTCTCTTCCACAGGGTTTGGAACTTGGGAACTTGGCTAGTTTGTAAAATGTTGCTGAACCTCTGTGCTCCTGTCCCAGCTTCCCTCTGGAAACAGGTCTTGGATGCAAGCTAACTGGGAGCAATTTCCCAACATGAGGGTTGTGGTTGCATCTTGATTCTGTGATACTACAATATCACATCTTACAAACTTGTAAAACATACTTAATTTTCTGCCCATTCTGTGAAATGTGGCTATCATTTTTATCTAAAAATGCACTTAAATTATGCTGATTTCTGTTGTTTCTAACAGACAAACCCCCGCATCTTATTTATTATCTTTTAGTTTTGATAACCATTTAATTCTAGTGTTCTCTGCTTCCTTTTCCATTTTTTCCCTCTTTTATAACTTTGTTTCATAGTCAGTGCACTCACCCATTACATGTCTTCTGGGAATTTATTAGAGTGCTTTTTCCCTCATGAGCAACATATTGATTTTTTTGTTAAATCAGTGAAACATTGCTGTTATAGGACTGCGATTTCTAGAGCATCTAGCCAAGGAATGTTAAGTAACTTCCAATTACTATTGTTTCATTAATATTTTACCAATTAATTGGACCTATTTGTCTCTAAATTCATAAACATAGTTTGTTTTCAATCCATTTGGAAAAAAATCTGCACGTGTTTTTAGAATAGTGAAAGTGTTTGGTTACAAAAATGTTAACTTATTTTCATTATTTTTTCCTTGTGTACAAAAACAGTGAATGTTTCTCCAGTAGATTCTACATAATGAATCTAGACTTTCTGATTTTCTAATTTCAAACCAACAAACCCTTCAGTATATATAAAATTGGAGTCATCAACAGAAGGAAATCTTTTGAGGAAAAGACTACTATGTTTGAGGAAAGACTACTATTTGGCTTCTAAACCTTTTGAAGAAAAATCTAAAATTCTACTTCAGTTGTAAATGGTTAAGTGTATGAAGTTACCCAATGTGTGCTGTGACCCCAAGTCCTTCCTCCTTACTTGGGCTGTGGGGAAACAGTCCTCGGGAGGATTTGTGTGGCTGGATTAGGATTAAAATGGAAACTGACAACCTGGTATTTTGTTAGCATTGGATCCTCTATTGCACCTACACATCAGTTCTTGAGTGAAAGATGTTAGCACGTAGCCATAATTATACTCTCATTCAGAAGCTTCAATGGAATGAGCTGTTCCTGGAGAGCATCTGTAACTGGAGCATCATCACTGCAGGAAGCTGAGGTAAAGTAAAATCTCCCAAGTAGCAGGCAGTGCCTGTCACAGCTGGCATGCACAGCAATTGCAGCAGAAAACTGCATGGCACAGCATTTTCTTCAGAATAAAAATGTGCCTATATTCTAAGAGAACCTGCAAGGCAATATATAACAGTATTATATGCAATGTAATGAATTAGTCATGTGAAACTATTAATCATACTCCTTTCAACACTTGCTCTTCTATTAATCCATTCCTGCCAGAAACTTAACATTACAAATTCCTCAGATGTTTCATACACATACCACTGTTTAAATTAACCTTAGATTTCCGCAAGTCTCTTTTCCCTTCAAACTATCTATTCTTCTGAGGAGTGAAAGACAGCAAGATTTCTATAGGAGGTTAGTTATGCTAATTGTTGTGGGGGTCAGTTCTACCATTATAAACCCAGAGTGTATTTCATGTTCAGCAGTGTGTGACTATAAAAGTTAAGCTTTCCAAATCTGTTACTAAGTTCCAGAAGTGGAAGAAAGCAAGGTTTCATTTTACGGTAAAATGGGTACAGCACAGAAGCTGTGATGGAGGAGGTGATCCTCAAATATTAGCCAGCTTTCCTGGGTCCCTCTTCCTTTGAGGGCTTTGTGCCATGGTAGTCTACCAAGCAGTTCCCTGAAGAGGCCTGTTCTCCCAAAGTTCAGGATAGCGAGCTTGCTGTACACCCTCTTTGCTGCCCTCAGGATCCTGAACTGCACCATTTCATGGTCACTGCAGCCAAGGCTGCTATTGAGCTTCACATTCTCCACCAGCCCCTCCTTGTTGGTGAGAATGAGGTTTGGTATAGTACGTTTCTCTATTGGCTTCCCTATCACTTGGAGAAGGACTATAGTAATAGTGTACAGAATCATAGGATAGGGTCACTCAGGCTGGAAGGGACTCCAGAAGGTCTCTTGTCCAACTGCCTGGTCAAAGCAGGGTCGGTTTCCCAGGCTGGGCAGGTCTTTATCCAGTTTAATCTTGAAAACATCTGAGGACAGAGATTGTACAGGCTGCCCTCTGGGCACCCTGTTCTGCTGCTCACCTTTCCTTAGATGATTTTCTTTTTTTCCTCATATCCAGTCTGAACCTCCTCTATTTCCTTTAATCACTGTGAACCTCTATATAGAGCCTGCCTCTTTTTTTTTTTTTTTTTTTTTTTTTTTTTTTTTTCTGTAACTGCCATGCAGGTGTGGGCAGACTGCTTAGGTTTCCCCAATGTATTCTCTTCTCCAGGTTGAACGAGCCCTGGTCCCTGTCACCTTCTGCACCCAGGGCAAGTGTTCCAGGCCTGAGTTACCTTGGAGACCTTCCACTGAGCTCCAGTTTATTGATGCTCTTCTTGTACTTGAGGGCCTAAGATTGGATGCAGTATCTGGATGAAATTTAATTGCTGAGCAGAAGTGGACAGCACCAGCCTCTGTCCTTGCACTGGTGCTTCCTGCCCAGGCTCAGCTTTGTTCTTGCTGAGTTTCAGGTGTTTCATGTTGGTGTGCTCTTCCAGCCTGCGTAGGTACCTCTGAATGACAATCTCGCCTCCAAGTGTATTGACTGGTTCACACCAATTTGTCATCTGCAAATATGACCAGCATGCCCTCTGTCACCTCCTGCACATCTACCAGGTCATAAAGTTATCAAACAGGACCAGTCCTAGGGAAGATCCTGTAGAGTATTTACCACTTGTATATTACTTATGCACCACTACCCTCTGAACCCAATAATCAAGGTTTTTACCCATCTGCATATTCACTTATTGAGACTGTCCTAATATGATTATCAGAACAATTTTTTTCCTATGTGAAAATGTTGATGAAGGGGGCAAGTGGAACAGATGCATGGAAAACCAGGGAGGAGTGCATTTAGATAGGAAAAAGAACAAAAAAAACACACTGGTACTGTTCTTTCCTTGTTATCTTCTGAAGAAATCAGGAATGTGGAAACAGTGAAGAACTGAAACAGTTTACAGTACTTTCATTACAGTGAATATTTTACCTACAGACATCAGTATTAAACCTGAGGCAAAAGACCTTGATGTTTCTTAAGACACAAAATACTGTCATGGCACTTTACTCAGCTGGAAGTGTAGCTGCTAATCATTGTGGGATCCATTTTTAGCTAATAGGCACAAGGAGGCATTGAACACTTTGTCCTATTTTAGACATCTGTTCTATGATGACATTACTTATGACCTAGATACAATAGGCCATAGTAATCTTTGTTGTTTAAGCTAGTTACCCTAAATTCCTTATATAAATACAGCAGTTTGCTTCATGGTCAGATGTAGGGTTTTTTTTGTTTGTTTTTGTGTTTTTTTTTTGTTTGTTTGTTTTTTTTTTTTTGTTTGTTTTTTTTTTTTTTTTGTTTGTTTGTTTTATTTTGTTTTGCTTTGAGGCACTCCATTAAGTTCTGCAGCTGATGGTGAGGTCCTCTGCTGGAGAAAGATTTAGACTTAAACAACTGCCTCCAATCAATGTGGTTCAAACTTTAGCTTGACTCCAAATGCAAATTTAAGTTTTTGGTTTTGTACATAGCAACATACCACTGCTGTCAAACTACCAATCTGTCAGTAAAAGCTTTTGTTGTCATATGCTCTGAGTGTAAAGAATAGGAGAGACAGCTACCACAAACTGGCAGACCATATAACAGCAATAAGAACAGACTGTCATGCTCAGGCACTCAGCAGTGATAAAATACTGTAAACAGTGGAAAATTCAGGTTTTTAATGTCTGCTTATTCTGCATTTGTGTCTTACTCATGCCTTGAAAAACATAGTTAGTTGTTACAGAAACATTCCAGGGTTTTGTATTATATTTCAAGGGAAAATAAATCCCCACTGAAAGTGGCTTTTTTGATTACAGTGTCTTATGACCACTAATTATAAATAGTGGGATATAATGCTAATGAGACCTAACTACACTTTAAGAAAACGCCAACACGATCATATCAGAAATGTATTTCTATAGAAAGCCATAGCTTATATAGCAATATTCTAATTGTTCATTGAGTAGATTCTTGTTTGAAAAGACTCCAAAGAAACAATGCAGCTAATTATTTGTTCACTTAATTCATTAAGTAAATTCAAAGTTGATTTGACTTGATGCACAGTTGATGCACAACTATCTAAATAGCTGCCTAAAAACTAGAAATAGTAAAATGCGTGGTAAAAAAAAAATAAATAAAAAATGCAGTAGTTCTGGTAGACTCATTCATCTCCAAGGTTGTCTCAATTTTTAGTTGATTCCCTAAATACTCTTTAATTCCCTTTGCTAATGGCTTTAATGACTTCAAGTATATAATATAATATATATTGCATATATATTATATTGCATTCAAGTATATAATATAATATATTGCAACTTCCTTTATTACTGTAAAACCATACTTGCATTTGGTGGTTACACTGGAGGTAGGGGAACATTTTGTGGATCTGGTATTACTGTTAAAATTCTTGTGTGAGGGTAACCCTTTATTTTATTATTATTATTTTTTTTTTCTGTAAAACTTTTCAGCAAAGCACCTAGAAAAGCAGTAGGCATGCCTGACATGTAGTGATGATTATTCTCAATTCTTTGTGCTTTATGTTTTTCTCTTCATTTCTGTTATTTATTTTCTTATTCAAGAACACAAAACATTCTAAAGATGTTTTGTAATTAACAGTGACTTTTTTAAGAGATTAATAAGTCAGAAGTTCCTGCTTCTGCACCAACCCAGACCTTAAAAAGTCTTTTTCCATCCTTTGTACAAGATCTTTATTTCGTATTCATGTGGGTTTTCATAATAGCTAGAATAATATAAATGTTATCTTGCAATCCTTAGGCTGTACCAGAAGAAAAATAGGTTTTATGAATGATCTTCAGATCTTAAAATCACTCCTCCTTTTAAGCGACAGGACATTTTATTTACAAAGCACCTGGGAACGTTGCAAAAAATCTATACCAGAAGCAACATGAGTTTATAGAAGAATTTTTTTTCTGGGATTAGAAATTTATGGTAATAGCATTTCAACACATCTGTGGTGGCTGAGAAATAAGAACCTAAAAGCAGAGCTGAGATCTTACCTTAGAGGTTAGATTCTTCCACTGAGATTAGTGTATGCTTACATCATTCTCCTATACTTACAGCTAAAGTCTGTCTATAGAATAGAATATTCTAAAGAAAACATTCTTGAATTGAAGTAATTTTCACTAAATCTTTTTTCATAATGTCTTTTTCTGTCTAAAGTTGTAAAGGTTTCCTCTGTGTGTCTTATAACAGAGTATGTAGGGGTGACAGGATTTATGCTTCAGCCTATTTGACTCCAATTTGGCTATTCTCAGGTATATTCTTAGACTCTTTACTGCAATATTTGAGGCTTTGTTACGTTTTGTAGGAGTCTTAATCTCTCTCTCTTGATGCAAGGTTTTTTTCAAAACAGATTTGTATTGTACCTCTAGCTGCAACTTTCATTACAATTCATCTTTAACTTTCTGGGCTGTGTTCTCAATATTTCTAATGAACACTTAAGTTTATATGTTAATTCTACTAAAATGTTATAAGTATGACATTCTACTTGAGGAAAAAAAATAATGGTGGAGTCAGGAGTAAAACTGAAGAAAAACGTAGACCTGGATTGCAGAGTTGAATGGGAAAAAGCATGGTCAGAGAAGATAGGGGAAATTAACACATTAGCAAAGTTAATAAAGTAGGTAAAAATAGTTGGATTAAAAGTTCATTTAGGGGATAAGAAATGAAGGGAAAAAATATTTTTACCTGTCCAAAGGGTAAGTATGATGTGAAAGCATATGTATGATGGTTCTTGCTTAAAAGAATAAAATAAAATAAAAAAATAAAAAAGGTGATCTGATAGAGGAGAATATGCTGATCCCAAACCAAATGTCATCTGCAATGATAATGTCAGCTTTTAACGACAAACTTGTCTTTGTGCTAGAAGAGATCTTCAGACTGGATCATAACTCCACACATGCTCTGAACAGCATTAAGCCATGTGAATGGTCCCTTTCCAGCAACAGACCTGTCTCACGTGGAAGGATGTGAAGCCCATGGGGGCTGTGATACATGTATGCTTTACAATGTAAGTGTATTTGGATATCAAATGCAGTTATAATGTGAAAGATATCTTAATAATAGACTAGATTCATAGGGTAATACTTTATGGCAACGACTGTCTGCAATGCACTTGGCCAACAAGCCACAAGGCCTCTGGTAAAGCTAGCCATTTCTCTGGTCCAATTTGCTATGCAGGTTTACCCATGAACTGGAGTTCAATGTTTTTTATTGTTTCTTCAAGCTCAAATAAAGTTCAGCTAATTTCTCTATACCTAGTGTTATATTTCTTGACTGTAAAGCAAGCAAAACAAACAAAAAAGTAAAAGGAACTCATCTATAGGTATTTCAAGTAGAACTTGGTACTGAACTTACAATATTGGTAAATACTAATTTACATGTATATTGACTGCATTCAAACTGACCAGATCTGTGACCTCTTGTTTGCTTTGCTATAAAAGCATTCTTGCATTCTGGCTTGTGCTAGCACAGATATTTAGGGAAAAGCCTTTCCAAAACCATACATACAGAAACTAATAATAACAACTTGTTCATAAAGCAAATTAAGCAATTTTAAGCTTGAGTAATTAAATGGTGGAGAACAGACTATAATGTATTGAGTCATCAATGACATACAAATTGTTGAAAATGTCAAAAAAGAATAGTGATATAAGTGGTGATAGGTGCCTCTAAATTCAGAGAATTAGATTTATCTGAAACAAATACAAACTTAAAATATCCGGCAGTATCGCATAGTTCAAGCTGCTTTTAGGATTTAAACTTCAATCACTGTTAGCGCTTTTGTTTTCTCTAAAATTGCTTTAAGCCTGTGTCGAAAGGCTTACAAGTTATTTACATGTAAATCTCACATAGTTTGAGTCAGGTCTTCTGTTCCTGTATTCTACAAACTATTTTTTATAAAATTTCATCTAAAGGCTTGTTTCACAGGCCCAAGGTTATAAACAGGTTATTACTATACAAATTCATATCAAGGTCTGCAAATTAAAACTCCAAAACCTATTTTAAAGCTCTGATCTTGTTTAATCAGCAGCATAAAAGCAGTTAATTCCCTTGTGTGCTCCAGTTAGCTAAACATTATTGCTTAGATAAACACTGTACCTGTTCTGATTAGGTTCATGTTTATTCATTGAGTCAAAAAAATTAGAGCTGGGAAGACCTCTGAGGTCATCTTGTCCAATAACTTGTAGGTGAGGGATTGTTCCAAGCAGGTACTGGAAGCTAGGTATTTTGTGCAGTCCAGCATTAACCAGCCCAAGTAATGAGGTTTCTGTCACTTCCTTTGAGAATTAAGCAATTTATTAGGCTTCAGTCTTAAAAATATTTTAGTCATACTCAGTTTGCATTTGATTTTGAGTTTATGGCTGTTACACTAGGTTGCAAGTTTCCTCTTAAAATTGACTCTGCTGTCTTGCTGAAAACTTAAATGGTTGACTAAGGTTTTTCTCTTTTTTTGGGTGGGGGGAAGACATCAGGGTATGTAGTATACTGTCTGTGTCTAAAACTATCTGTGTTGGGTTTCTTGAGTTTGTGATGAGAATCCTTTCTGAAATTGCTCAAAACTTGTTACTAGCTATTTGTGCTTGCACTACTACAGAATGTATAACAAACACAACACTCAAATTTGTTTGCCAAGTTTGTGTACATTTTGAATAGGTTTCAAACAAATATTCAAGGCAACTTTGACTTTGCAGCCTAAAGTTTGTAGAAGCAGCTTCAGATGGATACAGACTGTCAGGTGACAGAGTGCTTGTGTAACTGCTTAAAAATTCACTGCACCAGAATTTGAGATCTCCTTCTACAGTAGCCTAGGTTTTGAACACATTTTTGTCTTAACCTGTACAATTCCCTCTAGGTACAGAACACTTTGCCCTCCCAGTCTTCCACATCAATTGGACATCAACCTCTCTGTGACCTTTACTTGCAAAGCAATTATGAATGCTAAGGAAATCTAATGGTTTACACAAGCTCACAAGATGGGGTTGGGGAGAATAATGAAAAATGAAGCCACCAAACAACATGCCATACTTTTCTTTGCAGCTTATCTGTATCTACAGAGCTTTCACTGTGGTCAGAACTCCAGATTCTCCCTTGTCATCCCCCCCAACCCCCTAAAAATAAATAAATAAATAAATAAATAAATAAATAAATATATATAATCTCAAGGCCTATTATAAACATTCTCAATTAATAATACTGGAAAGCCATTGTTCAGTAAAATTGCAACCTGAGGCTACTTTTGGTTTGTCATATAATATAGGGCACTGGGACTAGAACAGCAGACGCTATTTTAGTAAACTCTTGTGCTACTCTTTAGTAGCCAAATGCACAATCATACTAGTATTTGGCTTTCAGTAGTTACATCGATGAAACTCTATAAAAATAAGCTATATATATATATATATATATTTTTTTTTTTTTTCCTCTTTATCAAGCTGCAGTGTATGCAGAAGTAATGTCCTCTTACTTGGGACAGATTTGTATGCTAAAAATAAATCTCAGCTTCAGCTTGTGCCATGGCACTTTCAACTATGTCTAAATGTTACAGTTGTGTATGTGCCAACTTTCAGTAACAGATAAGATTGATTTTTCTTACTAGAAACTTAACAAAAATATATATTTGCATGACACTGATGGTTGGTGTTAGGGGTGGGTAGAGAAACAGCCAAAGGAGTGCAACATTGCAACTAATTAAATTTTATGTAACCAATTACATCACTGTGTAAGTGGAATTTCAATCTTGGGCTATCTGAAAGAACTAGGATAATGACTCTTTAAATACTAAAATCTAAAATCTATTAGGGTAGACTTCTCATATAAAATTTTATCATCTCTGTAAATCTTTTATGGAGCTGACTTATTTGGTTTGTGTATTTAGCACCATATCTTACTGAAACTAAAATAAATTAAGTGCATAAATAAAAGTGAAGATACCAGTTTGCCTTTAAGAATAACAGTTCCTCACTCCTAACACTCAAATTATTTTTTTTTTGTGTGGTTCTCATCTTGATACAATAAGGTCAGTCAGACATAATGATCATCTTTAGCTTCCAGGCCCTAACATCTACAGCAGTGAAATAAAACCTGCAAATTCTCTTTTTATGCAGGAGGTGAAACTGAATTACCATAATGGTGCCTTGAGGTCTTAATGTTTTGAGTTGTGCACTGAGAGCCGTATTGGTCGAGCAGTTGGCAGGATTTCTTGGGTGTCCTTGTCCTTTATAGTGGAAATCTTTGTGTTTGTACAGTGGCGGGGGAACTGTCTGCTCTGTAGGGCGCAGCCAGCTTTCCAGCAGTGTGCTCAAGCATAGCCTCTGCAGCATGAGTACAATTCAAGAATGTGTTTGCCAGGGCATAGGGGGAATAATGAAGACAGGAATAGGAGAGTACTGCCTGAACAGTTACCTGTGTTATCTGAACTTGAGCCTGACCAAGTGGTGGTGATTACCTAGCAGCTATTAATTGCTTTTAAATAGTTCTCCATTGACAACTGGAGGGTGGGGGAGGATGTATACAACCACTCCTGTTAGGTATAGCTTGCTTACTGTATGAGAGTGAATCTAGGTCACAGACTGCAGTAAAGGGTAGATTTGTTGGGAGGGAGGGTGCACTACAGCTGTGTCAGCCTTCCTTTCCCTACCTCTTTCCATTCATTTGAGGCTAATCCAAGTGTGGTCTCACATTGTCCTGTCTCATCAGGATCCTCATGCTCCTGGTAGCCAGGGAGATGGAGATCTCCTCGCAGACACTTTGCATTAACATTTTGGCACTGGTTATTTAGTGCTGGAACATGGTGATGCGTAATGGTCCAGCAGTTCTTAGACCTCTCTGCCCAGTTCTGAATCACACCTGGAGATAAGTCTCAAGCGGTAAAACAGTTGGATGCATCAAAATTCAAACTGTCCTCAAGTTAACCAACACCTGAGCTGTAATACAGCAGGGGTATTTCCAAGAGTGCTTGTGTTACATGTTCTGACATTAGGCCTATCAGCTGTAATACATGTATTTCAACCACGTGTGTGAATCAGATAGAATAGCAGCACAAGCATTCCTGTTCTCATTTAAAGAAAAAATGTGTAATGCTGCCTACAAAAAAATTTCATTTAAAAATTGCAATGAAGCATCAGAAAGAACAGCTAGAGAAGCAAGGACCGTTCTTGCATAGGTTCTAGCTGTTCTGGATAAACAAGTGCATATGTTGTCATGTACACAGATTTATAAATATGGATAAAGGCTACAAAAGTAACATTACCACACGGAAAGAAAAATTAAATCCTATGAAACAGAGATTTCCTTTGAGAAAAAGAAACTAATAATAATAATAAAATAACGTGGTATTTGCTTTCATTAGTACATTGAGTTACAGTTGTGAACAGGAAAGAGATGGTATGCATTTATAAACAAGCAACAGACAAGAAGAAATGGGACACTCAGCAATATGTTTTCCTAGAAGACAAGGCAAAATAACTTGCAATAAATTCTAACAAAAGGTACAGCTTTGTAAGGCTTTCAACCAAAGTCTTTTGTATAGAGTTTAAAAGTCAAGAAAAAGTCAGAAAGAAAGAGAAAATAATCACAGTGGAATGATACAGCATAAAAAAAAAAAATCATTTGGTCTTATCTGCCATGAGAAAAGAGCAAAGCATCTATGGACTAAATAGAACAGTGCGAAAGCAGAAAATAAGGACTCTAACTGGAGTGAAATGTGCTTTTTTCCAAAAAAGGTGTCAATTTCCAAGAGAAAAATAAGTTTCATGCTGTTTCTCTCAGCACTTGAATGTTTTATTTCTTGAATACAGTGCAAAAACACTTGCAATAACAGTAAATTGGCTATGCAAATTAGAAGAAAAATGAATGTGTTGCTGTGCTACAAAAAGCTTTTTTTTCCAGATATGAGACATCCCAGACATCTGTGCATAGGCTGATTTTTAAAAACAAAAATAAAACCCGAAAGGTAAGAGATGAGTTGAGAGGGGAGGAGAAAGACTAGTATTTGTTGTGAAATTAATTGATTGTTTTAAAGCGGGTAGATATGAGGCTAACAGCAGTTCACCTCAGCAAGGTTTTGTGATATTCATATGACATTAGAGCATGAATAGAAGGCTATATAATTATAGTAAACTATAATCAAGTTATTGCTGGTGAAATCAGATCCTGGCACGTTAATAGCCTTTCTTCCTCTGATACTTGTCATTTAGGGGATTTTCTGACTTGTATAAGGAGAGAGAGAAAAAAAAAACTATGAAAAACACCTATGAAAATCCATTCCTATTCATGGTACTTTCAGATGTAGTGCTTCAAGAATTGGATAAATAAGGCAGTCATCTTTTGTAGACTGTGTTTTTAACTACAGAAATGGAAAATACTGTTAATATATCGTAGTTGACCTTGTTAAGATCTGCATTAATGATCGTTTTGCAGTGGACAACATTAAGAATAAATCTGAATACCCAACCTAAAATAATGATCCTGTTATATTTATTTTGGAAATTCCTAAGATGTGGCAAACTTTTTTTGTTGTTGTTGTTCTGCTCATATCCTAGTAATGCCTGGTACAAAGAACAGTATCATTGGATTTAATTCCTAGATCCCCAGTCTTGGTAGGTAGCATTAATGATCAAACTTATCGTGTTAAAAAATAAAACCACTCTAATTTTAAAATAAAATACCTTAAACTGGCAGTTGTAGTATTCAGGTTGCTGTCTATGTATTGATTAAGAAGTGAAACTCTGGTGATACCCTTTAAATGCCTACACGTAACCCTAAGTGATAGTGCCCAAAGCTGAAATCTGTGTTCAAATCTTTAAAAATTGGTATTTTTGTGATTATCTTTCCAAATTGCCTAGTTCTCTTGAGCTATGTGGGGGCTCTGAACAGAAAATCTGTCCCAGGGACAACAGAGAAGGGTTGGACTCATGTTGCTGAGTTTGAGAACAAATGCTGTTCAACTTCTAAATTTGGCCTCTTATAACAATTTCACAACTGGCATTTTATTTCAGTTATATCAACTTCTAAGCATAGTAAGACTGAAAATGTAAAAGAATCTTCTCTTCCTTTATACCTGTAGGAGGGAAGAGAGCACAATTCCTGTTTTTTAAAGTATGATATTTGATTTAAAAAAAAATCACAAAAGAATAAAGCATTATAATTAGGAATATAGATTAAGCACGTAAGTGATTTGAAGTGTTACCAGTAGAAATACTCTTTGAACATAAAGGTACATTTGACAAAGCTCAGTGTGATATTCCCCTGGCATGAAGTTAATTCCTCATCGTTTGGGAGTACCTCTTCTGTAATGAGAGCAGATAATGCCTTTTAACATTAATGCATTCTTGAGGAACTACAGGGTATTTTGAGGTGGCTTCATTGCTCTGAAATATCTCAGCTTCAAGTGATTTCCAAGGCATTTCAAAGGAAACAAATATGCAAATCTACTCCTGAATTATGATTTGACTGAAAGATATCTTTGAAAAATATCCAGTGATTGTAATATTAATGGTTTACAGCAGTTGACTGGAATGGGTAGTGTTTAGCACTGAATAGAGCCAGGAAGTTGTTCAACCCGTGGGGTGGGATAATGGAAGAGTCCCACCCTCCATTTGAGTGTTTCCATTTATGTCACACTCTGATGGTGTGGAGTCCTACCAGTGCCTAACTAGCTGCTTTCTCTGGTCTTTGTTATATTATGCACTACAAAAGAGGTACAGACTCTACTTAGAGTTGCTCTGCCCTCTTCGATGATTCAGAAATGGACGTACATCTTGGAGTCAATATGGAGGTTGCAGTTGTGTCACCAGGCCCACCAGCCACCCCCTGCCCAGGGTCTGTGCCACCTGGCCAGGCACCATGGTGGGACATGGCCTGCATCTGCTGGGTGGTAGCTGGGCATGAAAGAGACAGGAGCTTGGGCAGGACCCTGTGCTCAGGAGCTGTCTCAGAGCCCTGGCTGGCCCTCAGCTTTGGCCCTGCTCCAAGCCTCTCTGTGCCCCGGTACCCAGGGACACCACGTCACCTGGACGTTGTGGCTTCCCTGGGCCTGCACCAGCCTCACTGGGGTGCAGTCAGACAATGGCTGCTGCTGGTAGAACAGTCCTGTTGTAACATGCTTACAAGTTACTTAATGTCTGCCAAATATATTGCTGGCTCATAGAACTTATATGTAGAAAGTAGTAAACAATCAAATGGCATAGGTAATGGAAACTTTCATATATATATATATATATATATATATATGGGGGGATTAGTCTAAAGGCATCATCACTGTTTTCTTTGTAATTTCTCATATGCTTGTTTAGTCTGCCGAACTGATTTATAATTTTATTATCATTTAGTCCATAGTTTTTTTGTCTTTTTTTTTTGTCTTTTTTTTTTTTTTTTTTTGTTATACAGCTCAATATAAGCTATGATAGTCTTTTATTTGTCTTCCTCATTTATTAATAACTTTGGAAAGGTTAAGGCTAAGCTTATCATGGAACCCCACTATTTTCAGCGTGTTCCTAAAAGGAAAATTATCTCATGTGTCCCTGCAGTATGACCTTCTCCTCAGTCATTGAGGCCACTGGAATTACTCACTTCCTTGTAATTAAGCATATGCTTAAATGCTTTATTTGTGCAAGTGTAGAATAATTTTTTTTTTTTTTGCATTAATTTATATTGTTTTCTGTTGTGTAACTAATGTTTTCTATTTTTTACTGAAACTTTTTGCAGCTCTTTTTGAAAAACATTTTTGGTGGGAGTTCCTTACCTTAGGACTTGGCAGTCTTTTTAGTGATGTCAAGTGATTCTAACACTATTTATTTATAGGCAGGAAAGAACACAATTACTTGCTTCAAATACTTGAGGGTAAAATGCTCAAGAAAATTCTAAGTGGACCAAACAAGTTTATGCTTCAGAGTATGGAGTAATCCTGCTTTCTTACATAGAAATTAAATCTGAAATCAAATTTTCAGATCTCATATTATCCCCACTGCTCTTCAGATAGCAATCAAGGAATAGAACATTACTTAAGAATGCTTTCTACTCAAATGTACAATTGCTAGCTGAGTAAGCATGCCACAACTAGAAGACTGCAGAGGGACTAAGGTTGAAAGAAATAAGAATACTTAGCTAATAAAGATGTATTTGTGTACTTTTCCTTAAAGTCAAACTTATTTGTGAGGCATAACAATCTATGTCTCTGTTCCCTAATATGTTAAAATTTCTAGTAGGCTTTGCTAACTTGTTCTTAAACATGGCACATACTTTGCTCAATGATTATGATGATAAATAGTTTGTACTTAATATCTGCAGGATGATCCACTGATTGAAAGTGCATTTATGAATCTCATGGTAAATAGGCAGGACCATTGTCTGTTCCTCACAGAGCTGTCAATGAAACCATTAATGTGTTAGTGATCTAGCACCGGAACAAGTCTGATGCTGCTGGCAATAATGACATGCCCTAACTCTTTTTTTTTTTTTAATAATGGAATGAGATACCAGATAGATTGTAGCCAGTGAAATCAATAGCTTCTTATGCAAGGCCTGAAAGGCCATTTTCTTAAATTTTCCTTTTATTGAGCATGGTCAGCAGAGAGTAGCTGAAATGTCTGTGATAAATGCCTTCATATCTGCAGTTTTGGTATGGGCAATCCCTTCATGCCTTGCTAGGAAAACATCAGGTCTATTTTTTTTTCCATTTCTGTCCTGTTTTTCTCTTGCTAAAGGATTATACCTTGCATTAGCAAACTGTTGTGGTTTAGTCTTGGCAGGCAGCTCAACACCAGTAATCTGCTTGCTCACTCTCCCCAGGTGGGATGGAGAAGAGAATCAGAAAGGTAAAAGTGTGAGAACTCATGGCTTGAGGTAAAGACAGTTGACTAGGTAAAGCAAAAGCTGCGTGTGCAAGCAAAGCAAAACAATGGATCCATTTGCCTACTTTCCACCAGTAGGCAGGTGTTCAGCTATGACCAGGAAAGCCAGGGCTCGTCATATGTAATAGGACAAAATGGGACAAATGCTATCACTCTGACAGCACCCTCCACCCTATCCCTTTCTTTCCCCCAGCTGTTATTCCTGAATGTGACACCACAAGGTGTGGGACATCCCTCTGGCTAGCCTGGGCCAGCTATCCTGACTGCGTCCCCCCCCCAGCTCCTGGGGCACCCCATTAGGTTCCATTAGGAACTCTAGAGGGAAGTTTAAGCAGTGAGTAGGACAACTAAGCACAGAAATACTTCTAACTGTTCATAGAATAGGAAAAATATTAAGCCTTAATTCAAATGTTCATGATTTTCTTTCACATCAAACCTTACTTAGTTGGTCAGGATAAAAGGATAGCACCTTACTGGCAATGCTCATTTTTATTCTTTTCCACAATAAAGATGAGTTACAATGAAAAGTCTTCCACATCTGCTGTTCCTGAAACTATGGTTAGAGTAACTTGTCTTCTGAGGCTTGTGACTAACTGCTTAAGCACAACAATTGCGAGCATGTATTTCCATTTTACAGGTTTATAAAGGAACTAAATCTGTTTTCTGTAAACAAAGCGAGATGAATTTCACATTTATGATCTGTGAATAAAAGTAAAAGACGAAAAATAGAAAGAAAGCTAATACAATTGTCTTAGGGCTGTAGTACTTTCATTTTGAAAACAAGCATAGAATCTGAAACTTAGTTTGCATATTGGGTATAGCACAGAGTATCATGAGACAAATTCAGAAGTTGGAAGCCTTAATGCTGGGTCATTCTCATACATGGAGTCACTCTAATATGGTAGTGGTTTCTTCTTTCCCAACCAAGAACACAAGGTTCATATTGAACATAAGGTACCTTGAAATGGTGTCTTTAAGACCCTTTACTTGGTGCTCTTTTATCTTCCTACACTGTAAAACAAATTAATAGAATTACCTTTTGCCCTGAATAAAAATTAATTTTGGTTATCTTTTAATTAAGGAAGAGTAGATGTCTTTATCTCTTCAAAATATAAGGCCTCCCATTTCCCACTATGAATATATGTTTTAGGTTGTATCTTACTGATAGATGACAGTACAATTTGAATATATATAGTGGAAACTAAGACGTATTTTGAATAATAAAAACAAATACATCAGTCGTGTTAATTATTAGTAGATATTTAATGAATTTAAAGTGATTGATCTGTTGAAGTGTGAAAACTGCTTGGAGCGGAGCTGAAGGTGCATTTCACAAAGCTAACCTACAGAGTACCTGCTTTCTTAATGCATCGTGGAGAGTTAGCAAAATACTTGATCTAACCACTTCTTTATACTGCATCACTGACCTTAATCTAACAGTTCTTTAGCATAATAATAGCAGCGGTTTAACCTTTGTTAGTGGAGAAGTTGAACAAGAAGATAATGCATCTTCTGTCATCCTCAGAGAAAACTTCTGCACATCAACTCTGATTATGATTTCAGTCATAAACCGTAATATAATTATATTTTGCAGTTACGTTCTTCATCCTATAAATAGCAAAGAGATCATTGGTGTGTTTGTTTGTTATTTTTAAAGACCAAAAGTGCATGTACTATTCTTTTGGAAGAAATGCAGTACTTTAACAAATGAATTCAGAATGACAGCTGTAATAGTATGAGAAAATGGTGTGTGTGTGTATATATATATGCATTCATGTATATATGCATGCATGCAGTGGGAGGAAATAAAGGCTTGTTGTTTAAAATCAATTTTGTTTGATTTCTAGATAGTTCATTATCAGCGCTTCACAATCTAAAATGAATTGATCTTCATAACAGCCACACTGATAATCATGGTTACAGTTCTCTGGAATGTGGGTGTCTTCTGTGGTGGTCAGAGCAAGAATCTCCTTGTCTCCGGTATTTGATGCTCAGCATGTAAAAGTAAAACTGCATAACGGAGTGTTTTAAGGAGAATCTGTCTATATCTACTAATACTTAAAACTTGTGACAACAATAAAAGCCTACATGTGTTCCCTGAACACTGCTTGGAAAAGTTTGAAAGAAGACTTCAGTGGATACATCAATGTACCTGCAGAAGCAGTGCTCATTTATGTGTAGTTATTGGCTTTGAGTGAATAAACATCAATTTGCATGCCCATTATGAGGTTTTGTCAGCATAATGTGTGCAGAAGCATTTATGTCAGGCACAATGAGTGTGCCTATAAATCTTGAAAGTAAATGTTAAGAGCCAAGACATTTGAAGTTTTGAGTATATGCAGAAATGGTTTGCTTAATAAGTAGTGCAGGGCTTGAATGCTTGTGAAATTATTTTCTTTAGGTTTTTGTACTGCTGCTGTCACAGTATTTGAAACTTTAACACGGTATCCTAAGTGAAATATCTGCCATTTTTAACTTAAGATCTGTTTTTCTTTTCTTTCATCCTCCTCTTGGAAGGAAAAGGTGGAATTAGCTGTTAATTTTACCATTTAAAAACTAAAAATTCTGTTACTGCCTGTGACCCAGTCAATACCTCCATGATACAAGTGTTCTTTGTGGCTATTCAACTTAGAGTTGTTTTATGATCTAGATGTTAAATAAATAAAAAAAATAAATAAATAAGCACAAAGTATCCCCCCCCCACCAAACACACATCAAAAACAAACACCACAGCTGCTTAAATGTAGATTATTTCTGTATCCCATAATGGCAGCTTCTAACACTATGCAGATACATGAATATAACTGAGGGACAAGAAACCATGTGAACAAGCACCTGTTGCTGTCAAAGGATGTCACCCCTTTTATTGTGAAATTAGTATGAAATTGTAGTCTTAGAGAAGGAGTTACAAGAGGACCTTATATAACCTAGCTGTGAGATGATTAAGATTATACTTAAACAAGGAGATTTAATTCTTGCTTTTTTTTTTTTTTTTTTTTTTTCAGTAAGAGAGTTGTGGTTACTTTTCTTTGCATTAATACTTATTAATATCTTCTTGGATGACTGATAGGGCTTGGCAACCCCTGAACCTATACGGAAAGATGTATGAAAGTAGCAATGTATAAATGGTATATGCAAGTAAAATAAAAATAAAAATCTGGCAGTTGAATTCACTGATGTCACTTCTATAAAGTTGAATTTGGCAGGTCATCCAAGAGGAAATTACAATGACCAATAAGCATTAATCAAAGCATGGGACAGGTTTATTATAATATTCCAATTAAAAACATACAGCAGAATTTCTATATTTCTAGGCTGAAAAGCTACTGTAAATGGAAAACATGGCACAATTTTTGGGGATAAACATAGTGCAGGCTTTTAACAGACTTGCCCAAAGCATAAGAGGCATGGTGTAATTAAATTAAATTTCCTAATATATGTAACCATAGTCATTCCAAGCAAGGAATAAACTTATGCATTATAAATCATTTGACAACTAGGTATGTTTAAAGTGTGAAAGTACTGCATAATCTTAGAAAGAGGTCTTATTATGATAGCTTCATCTGAATAAAGTTTTTACTAATTGGTAAGGAACTCTTGTGACAGAAATCAAAATCTGTAGCTCTTTGTTAATGAACACGCTAACTAAAAGTTCTAAGCATGAGATCATGTAAATATGCAATGATCTCAAATACACTGATGTATTTCACAAGTAAACATTGTGGAATTTGGAATATTAACCCTCCTAAGAATCGATGGGAAAAGCTAATAAATGATTATCGATAAATTTGCTTAGAAGTGGAATTTTGTGGGGCTTAGAGTTTGCAGGTTCAAGCAGGCAAAGATGTGCTGTCAGACGCTGGCGCATCACATGGGAGTCTGAATCTGTTTTATAGGGCAACTGTGGAAGCTTCTGATAAACCTGGTAAAGTCACTGGCCCACGTTTCTTCATCTGGAGGGATTCTATGAAGAAGCGGTATAGATGACAGGCAAAATATTCCAGCTTATCTCTTCTAGATCATATACTTGAATTTTCCATTGATTTATTATTCCTTTCTGAATGCATTTTAAGTTATCACATAAAAATGTCAGACTTCATTCAGCATATTCTGTCTTCATAAGTGGTCACAGAAGTTAACATTTCCTATTAAATATTATACCATAAGCATTTAATTTTGTCAGATCCTAGTTTTCAGCTAATACTAGGTATTTTAAACTTTTCATATCAATGTCC
Source organism: Netta rufina (assembly GCF_964035555.1). Classification (NCBI taxonomy): domain Eukaryota; kingdom Metazoa; phylum Chordata; class Aves; order Anseriformes; family Anatidae; genus Netta; species Netta rufina. The sequence continues at coordinate 74,390,220 of NC_140124.1, read as the reverse complement.
CATCCCCCATCTCTTTTACTCTTGTATCAGAGAAACTGTAAAATACTATGGAAAGTGATGTGAAAACACGAGTACAGTAGACATGAAGACCTGCAAACACTGTTAAACGTGTCAGTGCTGTGATGTGCAGCTTCGTGTCTTCCAGTCTGTTTGGGCTTGTGACATGCTCATACCAAGACTAAACACTTCGTCCTAAAATGTTTCTTGTCACTCTTGAAACCCCTGGTGGCATAACTCATGCTGATTAAGAGCTCCCTTCCAATCTGAGCAATACATGTAGTTAGCTGGGGATGTTTTTAAAGAAACTTAGAATATGTGAGTGATATGGAAGAAGTGTCATCCCAGCAGCTGGCCTCGGCTCGTCAGACAGCTAAATCTATGCCACAGGAGGGGGGCAGTTGCTTTTTTTCTGATGATGGGAAGCAGAATGAAGGCTGAAGGCAGTCTCTCTCCCCCACTTCTCTCCAAGCTTCTCAAGGTGCTGCAGGGGTGACCTGGTGCTTTGGATGCCATTGTCTCTCTTGATACAGCTAACCACCTTTCCCATAGTTCGGTGAATCTCATGGTCTTTCCATTTTGTGGATCAGAAAGGTATTTTTTTTCTGCTGAAACTGAACTCATAGTTGCAGGAATGTTCATATTTTGTAGCAAAGAAATGTTCTTCCTCTTGGTTTCAGTGCTCTGTTCCCTTCAAGGAGGTGACAAATAGGTCAGTCCCAGAGGTACCAGCGACCAAGCTGCAACACTATTTGTCAGGGGAAAAGAGGAAGACTTGGGAGTTTTTTTTTCCACATGGTACTTTCTTTGCAAAAAGAGGTTGAAATGATACAAAACTGATCTGAGCCCTGTGGAGTAAGCCAGAGAAAGCCTGCCCCACAGCATTGATTTTATTACAAGGACTCTATAGTGCTTTCCTGAGTTCAGTAAAATGCCTGGTATCTGATAAGTCAAAAAGTGTGCAGGCAGTACTTCTCCCATTGCTGAGTTAAGAAAACTGGCCTGCTGCTTAAATCCGTCCATCCCTATGTTCGCTTTTTCCTTCTGGGTATCTGATCAATAGAAGCAAGTCTGTGACATAAGAAAATCCATTTCTCATGGATTTTTCTCTAGAGCTGCATGTGAACTATTACTGATTTCATAATAGCTGTCTGTCGTGCTACATACGCAGTCCCAGTCATTATCAAGTCAACAGCTTTCAAAGCACCCCATGACTGTCACAGGAAGAATAGAATCTGATTTTGTAATCTTCATCTCATTTAAAAAACACCATGTCTTTTATGTTGAAACTGAGACTCTTAGTACTTAAAATTGTTAAAGATCTCCTGTTATTTAATGTTGGATAAGAGATTGGTTATAGGATTTAGACAAACTCCAGATCTATAGAAACAACCAAAAAGTCTAAAACTTATCTGTAATATTGCAGCACACAGATAAACAGTGCATGTTCATATTATTTTATTTTATTATTATTATTTTTTTAGTGGAAAATAACATGACAGTTAAGTATACCTGATTTTAAAAAGCTTCAAAGAGTTTCAGGGCAAAAGTGACCATATGTGCCTAAAATGTGATATAAAGGAAGGCAAGTATGAATTAAAAAGATTGACGCAATCATGAGTCTAACTAAAACCATTTCCTGTTTCTGATATGCTACTATGTTAGAATGTCTTACATTGCTTTTCTTTTTTTTTTTTCTGCTTATATTCTGACTTTGAGTATAAATTGCAAAATCAGTCTGATTATTTGTAAATTTCCTCTTAACTCTCTCATTTTAAACATCAATATTTGCATGTCTAAGAGTATTCATTGTTATAAATAAAACTATACTGCTCAAAGTAATGATTTGTTCCTGTTTTCCAAACTGTTTTTCCTATGACAAAATCATCATTTCTCTTGCCACTGTAGAATTGGTAATGTTGCTTTCTGTATAGTAACAAATTGTACTCCTGTGTCAGGAATATGCATCAGTGGCTTTTTCTCTTTGTATACAAAATGAGTAGTCTTCTCATTTTCTATTTATCATCTCTAAAAGCAAAACCACTTTCATGTTAGTGCCTTGATGCAGCCAGATAACCAGCAGTGAACCTTGCAAACAGGATTTTCCAAGTACCTTCCTGACTCAGGGCCTGTAGGTCTGCAGAACGTTCTCCAAGCAGAGATAAAAGTAATCCTGTGGTTTCTACTGGTCTTACTGATGCTAAGGTTTAATGGTTTTGTTCAGTCCTTACTCTGAGAAAAATGAATGGAAATTAAGGAGTAAAACCACACTGTAAATCAATGCTAGATACCTGATTTTTATTTATACCTTTCAGAAATTGTACCCCCTGTCCTGCTCCTCCTGAATTAGACTTTGCATTTGTCACATTCCATAGGAACTTTATCTGAACTTTGATTTGACATAGGTACACAATTCATGTTTTCAGTAATTCTTTTGGTGTGAAATTAAATGCGACATTAAAATCTGAGTAATAGTTCAGAGAAGCTAAATTATTAAGATCATATTTCCATACTCCCTTTGAAAGCTGGAATAAATAAAATTCCTAAGCATAGACCACAGGGATAGCTTAAGCCATGGTCAGCAATAATTGGCTGACCTGTATTTTTTCAAAGGTGATGATAACGTAACTAATTTCAGTAAATGTCAGGTTTTTGATAGCTGCTTGGTAGCTTCCCAGTGAAGCAGGCTGGGAGATCTCAGTGGCAATCAGTTTGCAAAGATCAGTGATGTTTGGGGTGGCTCCTGGTGGAGGTTAAGGGGCTTTTTGTCTAAAGAAATTAAACTTGATAGGCCCTGAGCCTTGTTTGCTGGGAATTCCTTACTGGTTTGTCTTGACATGGAGATCAAGAAATAGTTGTTCACTCAGAACTTCATAATTCACTTGAGGCAAAGAGATTTCCCTATGCTTACTAAAATTTAAAAGCAGTACAAAGCAGGACCATATTAGGGTGCAGAAGCCAGGATCGCTGTTGCACTGGTGAACCATACTGTCAGGAGGAGCTGTAGGAAGGGAGGTTGAGAAGGGTGGCTTAAGGAGGAAGTTGAGGAGAAGCTGAGTCATGACACCACATTTTGCTACTCTCATCTCTGAGCATCTCATCCCACTGAGCAGCCTTCTTTCTTTCTTGCCTATGCTGAACACCAGCTCTGAACAGGCCTTTATTAGGAGGTGGTTATTTCTGTGTTACTGAAATTCTTGACAGTCAGATATTCATATCTGAACCTTCACTGTAGTCACAGAGTGAAAAGCTGGGACAGTATGTTAACCACGTTATTTTCAGCCATGCTTTCTTTGAAATCCTGTGGTGATAAACTGCAAATTTATTATCTAGCTGCTATGCATGAAGTATACAATTACTTTTGATATGGGAATAGTAATAGAAGATAAGATTTATTGCTACTCTGAGAGGCTGATTGCACAGCTGTGAAGTGACTTCTGATCCTGGGAAGTAAAGGTTAAATGCAAAGCTACTGGACCAAACGTTGTCAGAAAGATGGAGGGAAAGATATTACTGCTGGGTTTAGTGGAAAGAAAATCATTATTTTTTAATTTGCTATAAGTAATGAACAATAAATTTTACTTCTGAAGTATTAGCTGTGTTTCATGAATGAGGAAAAGAGAGGCAATAAAAATAACAGAGTTAGCAGCTGAATGGGAAAAAAAAAAAAAAAGAATAGAAGCAGTATTTTTTTTTTTTCCCATTATGATGTCAGGATCTCACTTCATGCAGAAAGCATCATCCAGTTGTGACCTCATGGTCTGTAAGACTTAACTTCAAAGTACTGACCAAGCAGTCAGTGTTGTCACCTGAAACAGCAGTACAACATTGCTTTTAGCTGCTAGGGTATTGCAGCTATATGAAATGAATGCATCTAGCTTATTTCCACACTGCTCTGTGCTGTGTGGCCATACCTTGAGAATGGTGTGCAGTACAGGCACCACAATATACAAACAGATAAATATTAACTTCCAAAGAAGGACTACAAAGATAGCTGAGGGTCTGGAGGGGAAGGTGTATGAGGAGCTGCTGAGGTCCAGCCAGAGTGGAGCAGGCTGAGGGAAGGCCCCATGGTGACCTGCAGCTCCCTCAGGAGGGGAGTGGAGGGGCAGGCGCTGAGCTCTGCTCTCTGGGGACAGTGACAGGACCGAGGGAACAGCATGGAGCTGGGACAGGGGAGGGTCAGGGTGGGTGTTAGGAAAAGGTTCTGCACCCAAAGGGTGGTCGGGCACTGGGACAGGCTCCACAGGTAAGTGGTTGTGGCACCAAGCCTGACAGAATTCAAGAAGCGTTTGGACAGTACTCTCAGACACATGGTCTGACTCTTGTGTGGTCTTGTATGGAGCCGGGAGTTGGACCTGATGATCCTTGTGGGTCCTTTCCAAATCAGGATATACCATGGTTCTATTCAGTGCTGTATTGTGAAGTTTAAAAACCTCACATACAGGGTTTTCTGGTTATTTGATGCCTTGTCACAATTTAAATGCTGGTAGTGGAAAAAATCCAAGTCTGAAAACAGATTTTTTTTTCTCTTACATCTAAAAATCTATACATATCTGTGGCAGAAAGACTTTGCATCTTAATAATGCCAACATGGGATGCTATTTCATTCCTTGTTCTCCATGTTCAGTGAATATGAAGTCTCTTGAAATTTAAAGAAATAGTTGGGTTTATTTTCCTGGTGAAGGGTATATTTCTGCTTTTGGAATTACTTTCATCTCATTGGTAAACCTGAGAGCAAATGAATTTGACTTAATTTGCTGTCAGTTCAGTGACTGCAGGCATACTTTCAAGGCTTTACCATGACTGCAGTCAACTGTACAGACTTTAATAACAGCTTTCAGAAGCAGTGATAGGTTTGGTATCAAGCTCAAGTTGTCACTTAGGACTGGAGTTCTTGTAAACAAGTTCAGCAGATGTCTGTGTAACCACTTCATTCATGTAATCCATTCTGCAGAAGCATTTGTTTCTGTTCAGGAAGGCTGAAAACATGGACCATTTTTTTCTGTGTAGGCATGCAATTATGTAGTTCTTGCCCATGGAAGACCACTACAATTGACGTAGCATTTGGAACAAAACAGCATAGCCTTGACAATAACATGAAGTTTAATACATAAATCATCTTACTGAAGTTAGCAATGTGCTGACTTCCACACACTTCAGTAAGGACACTTGTCAATTCATGGTATAAGTATTCATTTAATTACTTACATATAACTTCACTAGCCATGTTTTGATCAGCCAAAGTCAGAGTGAAGTAAGGTTTTATAACAAGTATCTTCTGATTAGTTTTGTATTTCTAGCAAAAGTACTTTTAACTGTGACAAAGTCAGTGAACTGGACAAAGGAGAAGGGAAATAATTAAAAGATATAAGGACTTAATGCTGCTGTGATTTTAGGGTTACAATATACTTGACATTCACTTTCCTTGGTACTTCCAGTCCCTCTGAAGGAGAAAGTATCAGAGTAATATAATAAACCAGGACATTAGAGAATTTAGCTTTTCTGCTTGGCACTGGTGTATTAGTATAGCCTTTTTTTTTTTTGCTTCTCTATGCCTGCTTTTGAAATGCATGCACAGTGGGCTCATACACTGCTATGCCCAACTGCATGTGTTGGAACTGTTTCTGGCTATGAAATGGGAATTGTCTGAGAAAGAAGCTCCTTGAATTTCTTCGTTGTCCATCCAGAATCTACAATGTAGACATAATTCACTATTTAACATTTTGCCTCTCCATATAATAATTTTATTATTTTTTTTAATCCAGCTGGAGTTAATACATGCATGCTGCCCCATCAAGATAGCAGGCTCTGGCCCAGTATGGGTAATTGGCATCAGATACAGTCCAGTGATCCCTAAGCAAGTCCTAAGTGGTGGGGCAGGGCTGAAGCTGGGCTGGGATGTCAGCATGGCATAATTGTTGCCATTGTTCTGTTCTTCAGAATGATGAAAGCCTGTCATCTGAGTCTATCACTTCCTTCTGTTCGTTGTGGACGTTAGCACAAGGGAACAGACTAATAGCACTGATATAAAGTACATATGCACAGAAATTATCAGTATTGGAAGGATTCTTCCCAGCAACAGTTAATTATTCAGACACCATTCAGCCTCTGAATGCGTGGTTCTAAGTGGATTTATCCATGGTAGTTTGAGACCTTATCCCCAGTCTGCATCTGTAAGTCCAGTTCTGACTTCAGCAAAACTGTAATGAAGTAGAGTGAAATTACTGAGAGTTACTGCAGGAGGTAGTCTGCTGAATTTAAATTGCATCTTCCTCTGCACTGAGTTTTATGGTATCCTGCTCAGCTATGACTGTCCAAACAGTGGTATGTCTAACAGCACAAGGTCCTTGCTGATGTGGGGACAACTTCTATCTGTGCTCAGTGCTTGGGCAGACTGCTGTGGTGCTCTGTGAGACAGCGGAACGAAAAAAAAAAAAGAGTTGCTGGGGTTATGAAAACTGTATAGAGAAACAGGGGATTTAGGCATTCAAGCATCTAGAGATCAGACAATGTGTTTGAAGAGAGTGAGTAGAAGCAAGAGGTAGTACAGCAGCAGGCTAAATGCTGGGAACAGCAGTGTGGACCATGGTTCTTTGAAAAGGTTGCATCTTTTGATAATTAAATAGATTAAAAGTAAATGGAAACGATAAATACTAGATAAAATCAGCTTAAGTCTGAGGAAGGTGTGACATAGTGAAAAGGGACTTCAGGATGTACATTGATGAAAATGTATTTTATTGGCAGTCTTTCACTCAACAGTCATCAGAGCCTCCCATTATTTTTCCACTGGAAACAAAGATGGCAAAGGCTCCGATTTTGCTGTTACAATGCAAATTGAATATCAAGGAAATCAACAGACTCAAAGAGGTGTGATCAGCCGAACCTGGAATTTGACAAATAACTTAGACAAACTGCTCAGTTCATTGGTAGTTCTAATTTTCATTGACTGTTGCTTATAAATATAAAGTGTGGATTTTTAACATTTCTTATTTTCTAAGGAAGGTTATTTATGTGCTAGCCTAAACTGTCAGCTTCCTTTGCATAAAAATAGCCTAGGTCTTTGTAAAAACTGTCTTGAAAAATTTGTCTTCATGCCACTTTCCAGCATTGTGAATGCCAGGTTTTGACACTTTTCCTGCCTGTTTTCTAACTGCCTTACTTCTCTTTGACTCCTACATGCACTGGCCCATGTTACCAGCACCAGGGCTGAAGTTCACGCAGCAGGAGGCGGTTACCCTGAGGTGCACAGGAGAAAGAATTGTCCCAGCAGTTACCTTAGTTGCACAGTACTTTGGGAACATACTGTGCCCTTGTGAGGAGGTAGGTAGCTAACAAAGGCCTCTAGAAATGATCTGTTTCTGCTGCTTTGATTGCAGGAGGTGGCTATTTCCCCTTCAGGAGTAGCACCGGCTTGCTTCAGAGCTGATATTGAAAGGATATTGCTTTTGTAGCTGGACTGACAGGAATCAAAGTGTACCTTTCCTAAGGAAGCAGGAGGAGAACCACATGTGGGACCAGTGCATTGGCTGTGTTTGTGGCATGCTGTGACTCAGGCAGGTCACCTCTAAACAAAAATCACAAATTTGCTGTTTTGCTAAAGGAGAGTGACAATAGCCAGTGAATGTTGTTAACATGCCTCTGCTTCAGGTTGTATGCAACCTTAGCTGCCGAATTACAGCTGTTGTTGTTGTGCTTGGAGCAATGGTATCATAATTGTTTGCAGGTGAGCTGGAAAGGCAGCCGCTTAGTATGATGAGAGTTGAGATGAAGTTCTTCTGTGATAAAGACTTTTTCACCCAATAAAGGGCTTCCAGAAGATCTGAAATGACAAACATGTTCTGCCAATGAAACTCACCATGTATCACTGGAAGAGACTCAAAGTGCCTGATCCCATCCTATCCCAAGTGTCTGACACCATTTACAATTCCTTCTGGTGCTCTCCTCACTTCACAGAAGTTATGCATTTAACAGTGGCAAAGCAAGAACTCATCAATAGATTACGGCTTGGAAATAAAGGTAGAATGTTTGGTGATGGGGCGGGAGGAGAACTGTATGAAAACAATCTGTGTTGTTAAAATGCAGCTATGGATCCTGCTAATACACGGTTGTGAATCGTGTATGTGAATCTGCTTCAACAAAATTTTAGGGATTTCATACTGTTTTGGCAGCCTGCTAGCTGTTTAACAGTAGATGTTGAGCATCTGAATCTGCTTCAACAACGTATTATCAGGGCCCATAGCTGACACAATATGTTGTCATGGTATGAAACTTAGTTTTGGAGGGAAAAAAAAAAAAAAAAAAGAATGAGAAAACAGTAAGGAAAACCACCCTCACTTGCTAGATAGGAGCAACAATGATGGATTCCTTCAGATGAGTGTCTTTTGTGTGAGTAGTGTGCTCTCCAGTGCAACTGCTGATGGTGATGAAGACAAGGATTTCTCAATGCTTTTTCCCTAGTACTTTATACTTTTCATTGGGACCTATTTCCCTGTTGTTTATTTGTGTTTTTGATGCTCTTAGCATTGTTTGGAGCATGTTAATTAGGTATAAATGTTGCATATTAATTGACTTTTTAATTCCTATGCATGTCTAGTATCGGTTAATATTTATTAAGCATTCAAGTGACTTATCTCTGCTGTTGTGCACTACATTTAGTTTTCTCTAGCAAAAGCTAAAATCTTCAAAATGATGCAAAGGAAGGAGGGGGCAAAAAGAGGGGCAAGTCGCATGCCACTGGTAGTTGCTTCCCTGGGAAGGTGCTGCAGCAGCACCGCTGGCTTTGCAGATGCCAGGCACAAGACCCACAGTGCTGCAACAGCTGCGGTAAAGGGGAATTCTGCCATGGAGGCTCTGGGGGCACTGCCAGCCTGGTGTGGGCCGAAGGGTTTAGTGGTGCAAATAGCAGATCCCTAAGGCACTGCCGAACGCAGCCCTCTAATGTCTTTTCTGACATATAGACCTTACTGGGTAGTAGTTTGGGGCAGGATGTGGCCACAATGCTATTTGGCTTCTTCTGACACTTACGGCCAGGGGCCTTAAATAATGGAATGTAGGAGGAGATGATTCCTCGGAAAAGCTTTGAGATAGAGGTGGCTTCGTGCTATCTGCTTCCTTCAGTACTTTATAAGGGTCATGTGGTATCTGATTTTGAGATGGCATTATTATCTTGCCAACATCAAGACAAACAATGAACTATTTTTTGTGAAAAAAATTACTTAAGAAGAACATGATCATTGGTTGGATAAATCAGCTAGCCTCCCTCTGACTTGCTGAATTCTGGAAGCAATAGGATACAAGCTGACTCGCATGCCTCTGCAATAGTTTCCTGTTTATCCTATTACCATATGCATTGCATTTGAATCAGTCTGATCTGTGTCCCACAGAAGTACTTGATGACAGGGCTCTGGGAAAGTGGGGCTTCTCTCGTACAGAACAAGAAAAAAAAATTATCCAAAAATATCAGTGATAAGGTGGTATTTTTACCTCAGCCTCTGCTGTGATTTGGAAAAGGGAGGTTTTCACTGGAGGTGGTTGTATGCTGCAGGTAGTGTCAGTGATACAAATGTAGATAAGAAATTAACATCTGTAATAGTTGGAATAGACAATCCTGTTTGTTTCCCGTGTTTATAGCCAAATTTTTCACTCGTTCAGACTCTAGTTAGACTTAATGAAGAGAAGTGAATCATGCACACACAAAGTGTAATTCAAGTGCTGTTGCTTTTTTTTTTTTTTAAGTTGGGTGTTTGGAGGGATTTTTATCTTCTAGTTCTATAGTTTTACACTTATAACAGTCAACTAAACTAAAAATGAAAAAAGATTTCTACAAGGAAAGAAAGCACTCTAAAATTGGTGGTTTTGTTGCTATTCTCAGAATATCTTCCCATAATTTTTTTTAGATATTTTTGTTCTTATGCCTAGAAGAAAGTTTCTTGACAGCACTCTTTTGGGGCTTAACTCCTCTCTTCCGTTGCTTCCTGTCAGTTGCTCTTGTGAACTAGTCTTGAATTTTTCCTTAAAGCAAAGGAGAAATTTTCATTACAGAAAGTATAAAAGGGATACCGTGTCTGATTATGAAGGTTTTGTCACTTTTTACTCTTACAGCAATGTTTTCATTATTATTTTTAATTCAGTCTAGTGCTTTGAGCCAAATTTTTCAAGGTATGTTGTGACTGATGTGAGACTGAAAGTTTTTGACTGGTGCTGAGGTTACTCTGCTCTTAAGAAGACAAGGACTCATTCATTCCCTATGAAGAGCACAACTTTTTCAGCTCTTGGAAGATGTCATCTTTTTCACCTTTTAATGAGAACAGTGTGGCAATGGCAGAGAAGCTAGTGCACCTGTGTTTCTCTCTGACCAGCAGGAACTACTGCAGTATTCAGGAGTCTGTGTATCTCATCTTCTCAGTCCTGCTTAATTCTTTTGCATGATCACCTGCCCTTTTTCCGTGAACTATAAGATTACTGGCTGATACCAGCTTTTACTCACTGAATCCAGTCCCTATATACATGTATACTGTCAATGTGCAGGTGAAAACTGTTTCCTACAATCAGTGGTCTTGAGCTTTTCTGTGTGTTGACTGGTATGGGAAGAGTATCATAATTAAAATTGTGGGAATGATCTATGATGAATAATTTATCAAACAAATTCCTCAATTTTGTCTCCTAGGAATACCTTGGACAATGACCTACTCTCAAAAAACAAACAGAAGTCAATTTACTTAGAGGAAGTGTTTATCTTCCATGATTAATAGTCAATGCTGCCTTTCATCTGCTACTGTTCTGGTTGTTGCTTAGCCTTGATTGGTCTAAGTCACCTTGGGGTTTACCTTTCTGTTAGAATAAACAAACAAGGTTTTTTTGTTTTTGTTTTTTTTTTTTTTGTTTTTTTTTTTTTTTTTTTTTACTTAATTGTTTTACAATGCTGTTACAAAATCTGTTTTAAAAAATAAATAAATACTTGCTGTTAGTGACTGAGGCAAACCTCAATCTCATCTTTTTTTCATTTAAAACAAACAAACAAACAAATAAAAAAAAAACCTTAAACCACTAATGGGAAATGATGTAGCTAGTACGATGGCTTCATTTACCAGAATGCATTTAGATCCCTAGACTGTGATTTTAGCTATCCTGCTTGTGTAAAGGGTCTCACACAACACACACAAATATCAATGAAAATTTTAAATTTACAATTAATGCAATAAGAAATGGGTAGAAATATTGCAATGTTCTTTTTTGGTTAAGCTTTAAGTAATATTTCAGTTTTTAAAGAAACATTATTACAATATTTCAATATTTCATAATTATTTTTAACAGATTATTCTAGTTTGGATCATACTATCTTTTTGTGGTCACTTTGAGATAAAAATGATCACTAGGTAGTTAGTCTAGCTCTACATTAGTTACCTGGTAAGTTTGTTTCCCATGCAATGATCTTATCCTGCTTCTCTTTGAAATGAGGTTCTCAGATGATAAAATTGGTATGCGTCTACTCTCTACAGTGGAAGTACATGAGTTAATACAAACAGTGTGCTGACAGAGGCAGGCAGTTTATATGACCAACCTTGTTACATTAGAAAATTATTACCCTTGGGAGGATTCATGGTGAACAAGTGTAGTAATGTTGGCTTTTTGACTCAAAAAACACCATTGAATCTGTTATCTGAGTAATATCACAGTGCATATAGCATTAGGGCTACCTGTCTCTTACCTAGAATAATACAGCTGTCTGAAATTCCTGATTCTCCATTGTACATTAGGGTATAATTAGATCCAGAGCTTTAACAACACTTTTATAAAATAGCATAGGTAGTTGAAATCAAAGCATTTTCCGTGTTCAGTATTCTGCTTATAGCACTGCCTGTAATTGCTGGATTGCCTTTATTTTGTTACATTTTCTGCTTTGGTTTTTAGTGTATAAAGAAGCTCGAGTATCATTGTATCATCACAGTTGAAGAATCTGATCATCTACTTATCAGACAAAACAATTAGATAATTGTTTATTATTATCTATTATTTCTTGATAGAAAATTAATAGATAATAATCCCCAAATGAGAAAATAAATATTTTATAAATTCTGTTAAAGAACAGTCACCTTCCTTGCCCCCATATGAGCTACAGAGTCTTATGTTACTATATCAGTTTAATCCATTCTGTGATGGAAAAAAGTGCTTCAAAAACACAATGGCAACATTTGGGCATCTGAGTGTGTGCTTTTTGTTTCACTTTTTTTTTTTTTTTCTCTGTTGTTTAAGTCTTAAATATTCTATTTAATGCTCTACTTAGAGGGAGCAGAAAGTCAGATGGTTTTGAGTTGAGTGCAGAGACACTATAAAGAAACTAAGTGGTAAACGCTGTTACCTGTAGCATGCTTTAATTTCTAGGAATGGGTGCAGAGATATGCGTGCATTTATCCCCTCCTTCCTATTGCCTTAAATTTAGAAAACCTGTTTTTATATTGTTTTGAATCATATGTGATAAGACGGAAGGAAATGATGGGAACACAGGAGAACTATAAATGCGGACTGGAACAGATGTTTCAAGTATGGCAAATGTTGTTTTAGGATCATTATATCTTCCTTTTGTGCTTTGTCAGATGACTAGATGTGAAATGTCAAAAAAGTCTTTTCCTGATCCTTATGCAGGATCTTTATTGCTACAATTAAGTTGATGAATTTTATGGTCTTCCATATCTGTCTTATATTTCCAAACATTATAAAGATGTTTAAAATCATACTTCAGGAAAAGGTTTTATGGCATGCTTTTTATATTTTAAAGATGTATCACTTGTGACCTCTTGCTGTTCCTTATATGTCAATCAGTTCATTTTCCACATACAAAGAACTTGATTTTCATGGAGCGTTATGTGTATGGACCAGTCACTTACTCAAAGCCAACACTGCTAGATGCAAAGCAGTGGTGAAAGATATTTGCGAGGAGCATCCTGAAAATCATGAAGGCCATATGTAAATTGTTCCTGGAGGTTGTTCCCATACTTATTGCAGGGAATTTCTTATGATCAGGATTAGTGAATTATCCTGTCCCTATGCTAGTGTACAGGTAATGTAGATTTGTAGTTTATATCGTAAGTTCTCAGAACAGTGTATGTTTACACTGATTAATATTTTTCAAGTCTATATGGATACAAACTTAACGTACCATTTATGGCAGTCAGCAGTTGGATTTTATTATTTTACAGTAATGTGCCACCAATCTGTATGATACAGTTTGACTACATCAATATGTGCTATAGTGAGGGGGAAAAATAATAAAAAATGCTATATTACTGAAAATGAGAAGAAAAAGATTGTGGAAGGAATATTGTATGTTTTAGCAAGTCAGTACAGTAGATAAACAAGAAGACAAGCAGACAAACTAGAAGATTTTGACTGAGAGAACACTACAGGAAAAAAAAAAATGGGAAACTCCCTCATTACTGAGAATTGATTGCTAAAGTAATTATGAGTAATCACTTATATGATATTAGCTATACGTACTGTACCTGTTTTTTCATCACTAATGAAAATGCTGTAAATGCTGTACCTGTTTTTTCATCACTAATCTCTTACTGAGCACAGATTCAAACTTCCAAATCAAGATGGAGAGAGAATAAGCTGTGTGGACTTCAGTAGGTATAATCAAACACCTCTTTCCAATAGGGACATATAGTCATTCTAAAGCAAGTTTGGGAGCTCTCCCCTGTTGGGTGCATTTGAACATCACCCCAGTCAGTCATCTTTGAGCTATTTGAACACAGCTCAGTGAACAGAGAAAGAATGTAAACTCCAGCTTTGTCTGGAGCTAAGAGCATTTCTTACAGAAAGCCTTCCTGTTACCTTGAATTGTGTATTTGGAAAACACAAGTTAGTGATGCATGGACAGAAGTGTGTCTGTCAGTCTTCCCTGTAAACAGTTGTCCCAGTGTAACATGTTGAATCTGAGATGGGTTCTTGAGAATCTTGAATCTTGCGAAGGGTTCTGAGATGGAGACAGATGGGGAGTTTGAGGTAGTGGTTCGGAAACAGTGACTTTAACTTTTTAGGGATCTGAGTTTCCTTGCATTGTGAAAGCCAAAACAGTACCAGAATTTGATGATCTGCAGATGTCAGTTTTGTTTGCAGTATACACTCTGGGAGAGAAGCACCCTACTACATGTACATGTATTATCCTTATAAAGAAAACTTTGACTTCTGGAAAGGACAGATGTGGAATTGTCTGCAGTATTTCACCAACCTCAGAAGGGGAGGCTGCTTTGTAGATGCAGGCAATGCATGCAGTGCATCTACATTGCATAAGCAGCATTTACCAATCACTAGGTGGGATTCAGCAAAGCATTTTTACTTTAACTGTGTACTGCATAATGGATGGAGTTTCAGATGCAAATGTTGGAAGATAAGGTTTACCAACTGTATAGGGTGTAGCTGGTGATAAGATCTCTGCTCTTCTAGAGCAACAGTGCCATCCCATAACCTGCTACAATGAAAATCCAGAAACATTCTTGTTCAGTTAAGTCTTTCTAGCCCAGTGTCTTCTCACCAAGATTGGCTATAAACAGATACCAATGGATAAATAAAAAAGTAAAATATGTTACTATTTCCTCTGCTCACTTTCTCTATTTCCCAACTTTCTACATCTGAGGGTGTCTTGAGCTTCATAAGGCTTTTTTTTTTTTTTTCAAACACTTGTCTGGTTTCCCTTTGAAATTGTATCTTCAACATTCTTTGACAAAGAATTTACAGGTCCACTATTGGGGTTGAAAAAAGTTTGTTTTAATGTTGGAAGAACTGACGAATTGTTGAACTCTGTCTTAAGACCTTTCCCTTAATAATCATGATTTTGTAAACCTCCTAGACTTTTTCCATGTTAGAGTCCTAACCCATACCATCAGTCTTTCAAGCACCTTAATTACCCTTTGAGGTAATTATTTGTTTCCCTTCTCCAAATATTTTTCCTGGTTTTATTTAATTTATATATTTATTTTTAAGTTCACTTAGTATTGATATGTGTGTAAACCATGGATTTATATGGTAGTATAGTTCACAGTAATCTCTGGCATTGGATTTTATTTATTTATTTTTAACCTATACTGAGCATTTAGCTGCTGTTTTCGTAGACTAAGCTGACATAACTTAATGTATCATTCATTAATTGTTGTGGTCACCTCAAAACCAACTGTTTGTATTGGGCCGAGAGCACTGATGATACATGTTGGTAAGGCCTGCCCCAGGTGCCTCCGGCTCTGGGCTGCCTTTTGCTTTGGAGAAGGGAGGTGAAGATCAGACTGTGGGTGCCTGGGGAATGCTGTGCACACAGTTAACCAGGCACATTCATTCAGCTTTTCTTTTTAGAGTGCCTAGGAGTTTTTGTGTTGCTGCCTGATGAAAACCGCCCTGCTACCTGGCCAGGCAGTGAGGGAGCGCAAGAAGGCCATGGCTCTGCCCAGGCGTGGTGACTGTAAAATGGCTGCCAGTGCTGCCATGCTCCATTTTGGCAGCTGTGGTGGGGTGCTGCTGGGGCAGACTCGGCTGTGACTGTTTGCTTGGCAGATATGGGCCTCCGAGCCCAGCTGCAGACATGCAGGAGTGGGCACTGGGTAAGCAAGAATTTGTGTGGAGGCAAATAGGACACTCGTGTGCTGTGGGCAGACATCCTGCTGCTTTTTCAGGCTGTGGACCTGTGAATTTTGCTGTGAAGACACTGAGTGAGTTGCAAACTGAGAGTTGTTTAGCTGCAGAACATGAGCTGTGCTTACAAGGAGTTTCACTTGCTTATATCAGCTAAGACATGAGCTAGTATAGACACTTAAGCAGATGAAGAACTGGAGGATACCTAAGGCCCTGAAAACTTTTTTTTTTTTTTTTTTTTTTTTTTAAAGGCTTTGTTTTTCTGCTTTTTCTAAAGCCGATTTATTTCTGTTCTCCTATGGCAGTGGGAGGGAGGTTGGGCCCCATCCCCATCTGCAGGAGGTAGCACAGCCCCCATAGTGGCTCTGGCAGGAAGGAGCCAGCATGTTTCTACTGCCCCTCATGCCCTTTTGGTTTGTAAGGAGCACCTGGGCAGCAAACTGATGCCACAGTCTTGTGTTTTATATAGAGCTGACTGGAGCCAGTGGTGTAAATGTTTCCCATAGAAAAGCCATGGCAACACAGTGTTGCCTCTTGAAGCATTTGCCTTTCCCAAATTCCAGTTGAGAATCTGAAAAACTTCCAGGAGGTTCAGCAGCAGTTTTGCTGGTGGGTTGTGGCTCATCACTGTGTTGCTGCTGGCCAGCTCAAAGTACCAGCAGGGCACACCGGCTTCCACCTGGAATGTGCCATTTAAATGAGTGCTGTACTATTACTATGCTTCACTTTTTTTTTTTTTTTTTTCAGTCTGGTTTACATCACCTCAGTTATATACTCTCTGGACTGCTGATTATACACAAGATGCATTATATAATTCTTTAGGAAGACCATTTTGTTAATTTATTTTTTTATGCTTTTTATCCAGAAGTTCAGTGTTTAGTAACTGCAGACTTGTATCAGTTCTAAGCAGGCTTACCTTCACTACTTTTAAGAGAAAAAGTTCATTTTTATAGTAGTTTTATTTTTCTTGGGGATATTATTGGTATTACTGTTGTTTTGGTGCAGGAAAATAGATTTCTCCTTGCGTGTGCTTTGCTGCATCCAGCTGGAGAAAGTGATAGAGCAGACCAGAGCTGCTTTACCTTGATACTTCATTTGTGTGCTCAGCTTACCTGTGTACCTGTATCCTTCAGGCTTGGTGTAAAGGGGTGTTAACAGCTGCAACTGTGCTGCACAGCTCCTTTGTACTTGGTAGTACTGTGCTATTTCATTGGGGTGTTATCTTCAAATGGGAAATATCCATACCCAGCAAAACGAGGGGAATTTGGGAGACTAGCAGAACTACAAGAAATACAGATGCACCCAGAAGAATATGGGAGAGTTATTGGCAACCTTTACCATCTAAGTTGGGAAGGGAGCCTGCACTACTATATGGGGTGCTCTATTCCATTTATTTCTTTAAAACCTTTATGAATGTTTTGTTTTCAGTTTACTAGAAACAGCCTAGTAAAAACAGTCTGTAAAACAATATATTCTGAAATGGAGAGATGTTTGAATCTGGAAACGGGAAAAAAAAATAACATTTCATTTTGCTTTACATGTATCAACTGTAGAAAAATGTGATGAAATGTTTCCAGGTCTCTGATATTAGAGGGGAAAACAAAAAAGAAAAGAAACATGGGTTTTACTTTACCTGATACAGGCCAGCAACTAGCTTGCCTTCAATACTTTGGAAAATATACTCAAGACTTTCAAAATTTCTTGGTTTCCCTTAAAGACATAGAGCTCAGTATTTCTGAAGAGTTATGTCACTGTGGCTGCTTCTTCATGTTATATGCACACACACCCCTACCCCTCTCTCAGATGTCCTTTCTAAAAGGTACACAATAGAGAGCCAAAGGCTTTATATTTGCTAGTTTTCCCTGATACTGGAAGAATAGCTAGAGGTAGCTGGAAGAAGTTAATGCTTTTTCTTCTTGTTGTCAGTCTCATCACAAGAAAACCTTTGCGGTTTATTGAACAGTTTTTGAGGTAGGTAAATGACAGTAGCTAGCTAATGATATACACAACTACTCTGAAATTTTTTGTATCACATTCAGCTCTTTGACATTTATTCAACCTAGTATATGCACAGCATAGAAGAAAAACAACAGATAACTCGAGATCAAAAATTTGCTGAGGTTAAATTTTTAACCCTCCCCCTCTTAAATTTTTTTTAGATCCTTTGTTGTTGGTTTTGCTTTTTTTTTCCTTTGACGTTAGTGCAGAAATTATGTATACAGATGATTTTGGAATGTATGAGTTTTATATTGCTCCAGCAATTATGCCATATTGCAGAGCAGTTATGCTAATGCTGTGTTACTTTTGCATGCAAATAGTTGAAACAAGAGCACAGAAATGCAACTGCTTAAAGTATAGATTTCCACTACTAGTTTTTCACTATTCAATAGGTATGCATCTTCCCCTGTAAATGATTTAGCTTCTCTTGTGTGTAACCACCTCTGTTTCACTTGTATGTTTCTCTGTAATTACAGCGTGAGCTGGCTAGTGTGTATATATCTGCTTTTCTGGGCTTCTTTTTTTTTTTTTTTTTTTTTTTCTTCTCTACAAGATTGTAAAGGTTAAAAGAAGCAGAAGAAACCAAAATGTCTTATATGCATAGTTTTTCTTTTGTATGTGTGCACAAATTCCACAAACTCTGAAAAATCCAGCATTTAGGTTAAATGCACAAAGCTGAAGGAATTACTTGATGTATGCTTACTATTTTATTTTATTTTTTTTAAAAAAGGTAACCAAATATGCAGGACCTTCCTTGAAAATACATTGTAGCTATGGTGTAAAAATAAATAAATTCTAAAAATAGTTTATTTCAGCTTCTGCAAAATCCTGGTAAAAGTCCTATTAAAAAGCCATATAAATATTTTTATATAATGTTAGTGATTATATGTGTTATAACACATAAGACTGTGATAAGGTAATATTAACAATTGTAGTATCCTTACATTATATAATTTATCTACTAATGCCTTCACCACTGGCATAACACCTCCTATTAGAGAGGGTACATGACCTTTCTGATGACCATTAAGTATTATTTGGCCACACAAAAGAATGGTGGTGATTTTTTTTGCTGACTAGGACACTTGCCTGGCATGGGATGTCCTACACTTTAGACTATGATATGAGAAGTTCTTAAGGCAGGTAAAACGGTGTTTCAGATCTTCTTTGGTAAACCGTATTCAGGGTGGTAACAAGTGTGCTGTTAGATGAAACTTGTCAGCATGGCTTCCTCTGACTGTCCTCTGATAGGAGAGAAGCACCCTTTCATGTTTCTTAAAAGGTGCCTTGCTCTGGGTGATTATTCAGAGATGTTGCTCACAGGTGAAGAGCAACCAGCAGCATGTGCCTGATCCTTCCTGAAAGGCAGAAGGCTTAAAAGCCCTGTTGGGGATGCTTTGAGTTACTTGGGGTATTTCTCTTTCTACACAGCAGCTTTTGAAAATTGTATTCATGCTTCTCTGCATTTTGTAGAAGGAGATAATGGAGAAGCTGTAAATTGTGTCTGTATCAACTGCGGATATAAACTGAGATTTTGTAAAATTCATTGCTATAAATTTTACCATTTATAAATGTGAGTGATTCCCATACTGTTAGGAAGAATACATTAAAAGTTGTTGTATGCTTCACTGCTGGGCTTAAGATGTATCATAGATGGAATCCATGGAAAGTGAATTTATTAATTCTGAAATTTAATTTTTCTCCTGGCTGTGGCAGTCTTTGACTCTCCTAAGCCATAATCTTACAAACATTTTTGTGATAATGTAAGGAGATAATGGTAGTGCTTCAAAGAACAGAAAATCTTGCTATAACAGCAATGTCAATTTGTAATAACCTGACACGCTGATATCTGACTGTTCCACAGTGATCTCAGATCACTGTGTATGTAGATACAATAAATAATGGAAACATATTTCACAGTATATTCGTAGTACTAGGATGAGGTTGTATCATGTATCATGTATTCAACAAATGATTTTTCTTTGTTTCTGTTACCTTTCATGATTTAAGGCTGAAGTAGATTATAGTGCAGCAATAGCAACAGTAAATTTTGTTGAAAATGTTGTCCGTAGATGTGATCAAAGCATAAAACAAAGAATTGCAAACCCTGACATTCTTTTTTTAGATAAGCAACTTCTCTGTTTCTTCTGTGTATCACCTGGGGAGGATGATTCTTACAAGCCTCACTAGGCTGTTGTCATCATTAATTATAATCTTTGTAAAGTGCTTTGAAGATTAAAAAAAGTGCTAGGCAAGTGCTAAGTAGTCGTATTATTCCACTGGAGTCACACTAGTGTCAAAGAGAATGCCAGTTTCAAAAACTGCTGTCAGATCTAGAGTGCTTATAGGATGGATAGAAGTTATTTAATTTTATCTGCACATAGTGAAATTATAATAGTCAATATAATAATTTCTTCAATCCAAATAGTACTGAAATGCTTGGATTTTGGATAGCAATTTAATACAAATTTAATATATAATCAATTTTTGGTTGTGCGATTATTACAAAAAGGATGGATTTCCAAAACCTGCTAACTAGAGCCTGTATTAAATATTACCCAAGACGTGCTGCTTTTTTTATTATTTTTTTTTTTTTTTGGGGGGGGGGGGGAGGGGAGGAGTAGGATCTCAAAGGAGAAGCTGTTACAGCTGTTTTGAAGAAGAGCAAGGAAACTAAGCACTAGAAGAGGAAATTTGAAGTAGGTGTCAATTAGGTCAGGATCCATGTTTTGTGAACAAACAAATCCACAGAACTTCAAGTCAGAGATTATTAGTGTTTAGACATTCTGTTAAAATCACCATAATTGTATGATCTAGTGAGGAATCTAGTATGCCCCCCTTACAAATTTGAAAAAAAACATCTTTCATTTTGACTTGATATAGTAATGTCTGTCATTTTAGTTCTACTAGAGGCTCTTGGTTTTGTTTGATTTGTTTTAAATTCATACAAGTTTGTTAAAACCTTTTTCTTATCACCTTGAAACTGACTTGGAACTGAGAAAATGTAGTTGGGGCTTATGGACTTTATATATTTTGATGTTTCTACAAGCTTGAGCTTTCATATCTTGCTTACATAATGCTTTTCACAAGTGATCTATAGCAGGTTGGGAAGCAATTCTGAAACCTTGATGCCAAAAATCCTGACCCCCTCAGATTTTGAAGCACCTCAACCTTTAAGGGCATTCAAGTCTGCATTTGAGACAAGTAATCGCATTTTAAGAACCAAATTTTTCTTCAAATAAACTACTTTATTTGTAAATGCAGCTTTACTGCTATTATGTAGCCTCAGTCTATCTTTTTTTCTCTTTTCCTCATAGTATTATTTTTCAGACATTATAGTTAAAGCATTGGATGTAACATTTAAGTCTGAGCAGTATAACACCCTAGTTTTCTTCATTGACTTGCACTGGAGATGAGAGGTCTCCTGTCAAACATAAATATAAAAGGAAACTACGTAATTAGTAATTGGAGTAAGGCACAGTTCATGAGTAAAAAGCATCCTAGGGAACGCATGATTGCAATGCCAGCTATTGCTGGAGCCAGACTGCTGATTTTGCTGTATTTTCACTGTTAGATTCATGGACATGATGTGTCTTTGTTAAGATTTGTTTAGGAGGCTGAATTTACAAGTAAAGAGTGTAGTAGAACACTGTAAAAGAAAAACCTAAGTGTGGTCATCAGTAGGAAGTGGAGGCTGTTCAGAGAAAAGCTCGGCCTTGTGAGAAACTTGAAATCAGAAGGGTAGATGCAAGGTAATTATCCAGCCCATTGACTGCTGACAACCTGAAAGCAGTTTGAGCTCAGTTCCCCTGGCACAGCTGCTCATTTGATCCAAGCAGCGGATGTGCATCTGCAAAGGCTGCCGAGGGTTCTTAATCTGTGCTTGTAGAAGGAAGCAAGACTATAGATGCTGCCAAGCCTGACCTGGATGCACAACCAGTCTTGATGTCTAATAGAGCGATGAGATTTGTAATTTATGGGGAGGAGGTGAGCAGTTTGAGTTCTGCCTGGACCTGGCATTCAGTCCTATACATTACAAGTAGGGTATTTTGAGGGTATCCCCAGTATGAAGGTGTGACCATACAGCTCTGTGCAGGAATGACTGACTGTAGCTATCTTTGTGTTCTATACATGGGTTTAACCGTCCACATTTGTGTTTACACACTGACAATGATTTACTTTCAATCCATAGAAATTCTTCCTAACTACTCCTCAGGATGTAAACATCTATCATATCATCTATCATATGCTTCAAGACAGTAGAAAGTCAGTTTTAGTATGTAGATTGAGTAGGAATAGGTACCTTCATCACTAAACTTTTGATCGATAGTTGTATGAAATCCATGGACTGTTTGTGGAGAAGTGGCAAGAAAATGCCTACAGTTACAATTAAATTTTGCTACTATGCATGCAGCAAAGTACTTTGAATGAAGTGCATTTGGGATGGTGGCATTAAAGTGCTGTCAGATAAATCCTCTGTATTACCCTTCATTTTAGTAAGCTAAATTCTGCTCTGAGCTTTCCTGTAATACTAAAACTAAAGTATTTCTCATGACTATCAGTTTAGTATCAGACATAGCAGAAGGTCTGCCTTGTGACAACTACTACCTCTTATATATAGCAAAGGTAATTTACTAAATGGGTCTTTGAAGTTTGCATTTAGCCACTGTTTGTTTGTTTGTTTGTTTTTTTCCTGTAGGGGAGTCCCTGGGTTTAGCTTCGCTAATCTCACAATTGTAATCTTAATTTCCTTGGTTGGAAAAGAATTATCAAGGGTTATCTTTCAGAGGTCAGGTTCCAACTAGTAGCATCAGCTCCCCACTGGGTCTCTTTTCGTCCTGCTGAGAGGAGACCATCTCCCTACTGTATGCCAGCAGCAGCTAGTTGAGGCCGATCTGTTCAACACCTTCCCCCATGTGCCCTTTTCTTCTTTGCTGCACCCTGTCTCCTTTGGTCAGAACTTGTCTTAAAGTGAAGCGGTTCGGCTTTGGGAGTTACAGGCTGCTTGTGTTCTGTAAATAGCTGTGTCACCTAGGCAGCTAGCTGTCCTTCCTCTCGCCTCAAGCTCCTTGCACAGTAGTAGTTTTCTGTTGATACTCCAATCTACATAGATTAATGGTTTTATACTTTGAATTCTTATATGCAACATTTTTAAAAAGAAGCATTTATATATTTATATATATATATAGCATATTTTCCCTCCCTTCTTAATAACTTCCATTTAATTTAAAACTTCTGGTACATTTTCTTCATTTCCCAGTAATGTCAAATTTCATGGCTTACAAGTCTGTTCCTCCCCACAAGTTTTAGAAAGACTTATCTTTGGATCCTGCTATATACACTGAACTGAAAATACAGTGAATTGTGGAGAGGGGTATTTGCATCTGAAAAGCATACACTCTGATTCACCTAAGCCTGTATATTGCCTCCTAACCTGCTGGAGTAAGAGTAATTGCATACTGTGAGTTAACCCACTGATACGTATATTGCTCAGATTGTAAATTGGACATTGCATTAGACTTGATTTCATTCTTGTATCTCAAATAGAGCCCCTGTAAGTTAGAAGCCCAGGTTCATGCTCTTCACTGTTTGAATTTCCATGTTTCCTGCGACTGAGAGACGGGGTTTGAGTAATAATCTAAATGTTATGTGAACTCTGAACATGATGGTACAAGCAAACTTGGGGATTTGTGGTTGTCTGAATGCTGTCACAGGCAGATGTGACCTTTCTGTGCATAGTGCTTGTCAGAAGGCACAAAATAATACTTGTGCCATTTTCTCTCATGAACACAGGGCAGTTATATTTGCAGAGTCATGGGAGGACAACATACTTGATCTAATCTTCCAAGATTGACCGAAGTACATGTACAAAGTGTGTTTTGGATACAATCCTCCCCTTATTACGCTTTTACTGAGCCTTGCGAGTACATAGATGTTCCCTTCAGCCATTCTCTCTTGTATTTCTAGCTAACAGAAGCAGAAGGTCTTGCTTACAGCGTGGTCCTGCTCACGGTCTGGGCTCTGCATTTCCTGCAGGCAGTGGCAGTCACTAGTATATCTTGTCCATGCTCAGAGCAAATACCAGCTGTCCTTGCTTGCTCTCTGGACCAGCTGGATGCGAGCCAGCTCCAAAGTGGAAGCCATGTAGCTGTGTTAGCACGGCACTGAGCCTGAGTGCCATACGAGCCTAAAAGGCTTGTCTCTCAGCAAGGCTTATTAGCTCAAACTCAGTGCCATGTTAATTGTACCTCAGTATCTTCTGGTCTGCCGCTGGCTTACATCCAGCGGGGCTGGAGAGCAGACAAAGCCAGTAGGAGCTGCCTGTAAAATACAGTGAAGATGCATACCATGTTTCTTTTTACAGCAGTCAACCTTCCTGTGCTTAAACCTTCTTTAAAGTTGCAGTATATGGTAGTAGCCTTTTGCTTAGAGGCGTAACCCTCTAAGGAATAGGAAGGTGGCTCTTAAAATGTCCGGAGACAGCTAGGGGAGTATTCTTTTATATTGTTAATAAATAACCCCAATTGTTTCTTGAGAAATTCATATTTGTCATTGTCTCTCTTGTTTGGTGCTGAAACTTTCTCTAGTCATTTAAATTTGGGTGAAAAAACATAGCCTTAGCGCATGTAACTTGAAAAATGCATAGTACAAACTCAGACTCTACACTATATTTAAGCTTCTTTCCCTTCCACAGGTATATTTTTAAACTGATTGCTGGGGTGCTTCAAAACATATTATGTCTTTCTACATTTTACTGGTTTAACACTTCTTAATTAATTGCTGTGTTGAAGGAGATCTCATAACAGCAATTTTCAGGTATTGTGTATTTTATGGTAGCTATAATATTTATTACTGGTGTATTAAAAGTAGGCAGGAGGCTTAACTAATAGCTGCTTTAAGGGGATCTTTTAACTGCGATATTACAAAAATTGTTCAAATAAAAAGTCTGTTCTGAACTTGAACTTCCATTTACTTTGAAAACTCCTCTGCATGCTGAGTGAACTCATAATTTTAAATGTTTGCTTCTGCATTTCAAACAGCATCTTACTATACTGATAAAGTAGCCACAAGGTAATTTTTACATTTCAGCAATGGATATCTTATCATAATATCCAAAAGGCACATACTGTGTTGCCATCTGCTTATTTTTTCATATTAAACTGAGTGAGAAACCAAACTTTTTAAACCATATTATTAAAAAATATTTGTCAACACTGAGTGTATGTGCATGGTAAATACATATTTATTTTTAGCTTTAAAAACATTTTTGTGAAAAACATGTTTATGATAATTGTTTTGTACCCGTACTCTTAACCCTTAAACAAGACATGCTTTGCTTTTTGATTTAAACTGATCTATTTACCAGAAATGAGGAGTGCGTATTTGAAAGTGGGGGAAAAACAAACCAACCTTATAGCCAAAACCAAATGTCAAGCTGAAAATAAATTAAGGCTCATAAGACAGGGAGAGAAAAAGATAAAAGTTGTACAACCTAGGATAGAGTAACACCTTCATTCATCATGAGACTTCTGCTAGTAGAAAAGGAAGGGTTGAATATTTATAAATATGACTATAGAGCAAGACAAACCTGTCTGGTTTCAAATCATGTCTGTGGAGATCAGTGCTTCAGAACTTAAAACTAGCATTTTATTTTCCAAACCTTCCAGCAATATCACTGGATTTTCTTGAGGATGTGTTATTTTTATTTGTTATTTAATGAATACCTCCAAAACTATGTCTTCTCCCTCACCCTCCAAATAGGTATTTTCTACTTCACCTCCCTTTCTCTTACAAGGTTATTTTAATCCTTGTGAAAAGGCAAACTTTTGATTTACTGTCTTGTCAACTCCTTGAACAAGAAACAGATCTCTTTTATTGGATAGCTAGTGACTCAGTACAGAAGTGTATCTGTTCCCAAGAGTTGATTTTGTGACTTACTACGGGGAACTATAGTTTGGATTCGTTACACAGCTTTGAGGTTTGTTCTGCCTTTTGTATAGATCCCCCACAAAAGAAAAAAAAAAAAAGGTAATTCGAATATTGATAAGCCAAGCATCTGGCTGCACTTTGAAGTGAGACCAAGACTATCAATTTCTCAAAGAAGTCTGGTTATAATGTGTATCAAAAAAAAAAAAAAAATCTATAATAGCATGGTGCAATATGGGCACTTCATAAGACATACAAAGCACTCATAGATACACACTTGATATTGTCTCTTTTGTTCATGTAAACCAATAGAATTATATTCCTAAACCTATAACATAGAGGCATAGAGAATAAAGGACACTTCTGCTAAAAACAAAGAAACAAAAGAACAATACAAACAACACTTGGGTTTTCAAAAGCATCCAGTTCTGACCAATCCCCCCCCCATAACTTTTTATAAGTGTTTAAGCAGTGTTTTGTTGTTTGTTTGGTTGTTTTTTTCCCCCAATGTAGCAGTGTCTGTTTATTTCCAATGTCAGTAGTAAAACTTTCCTGTGGTTTCTTGTGTGTATCTTGAAATGAAAAAGCAAACAAGTCCATGGTGACACTTTGGAGTACTAGCCAATTGAGTAGTCTACTTATGAATAGTGGAAACCAGGAGTGTAGTAAGTGCATACTTATATGTTCAATTCTTCCGTGGTGGCTCTTTAGACAGCTAAAATGGCCTGTCTTCTGCTCTTTCCAGGTCTTCAGTTTCTGAGTCTGATCTTGGAGCCACAAGCTGTCATTACAAATTGTGGTAGCTCAAATGGATGCACCGGTTTTAAAACTACTCTTCCGGTGTTTTAAAGTGCTGAAAAACTGACATGATGTCCTTCATCACTGTCCTAATAAAGCAGCAATTTTTTTGTGCAGAAATATGTTTCTGCATCACACACACACACACACACACACACCAACTGGTCTACTACTAATTTTAGTAGATATCAGACAATTTTAAAGCCAAGAAAGAGACCATTCCTTCTAGTTTCTTCCCTCACTCAATGATGCAGCTCTGTTTCTTCCCTCTCAGTTAATCTCTTTTACTACTTCTACTCTTAGCAATTCTGGACTTGCTTTTCTTCTGTAGTTTGACCTGGTTTCAATTAACAGTGACCATGATAGTTGCTTTGCACCTTACACTTGCAGAATTTTTATCACTACTTGTGTTTTTTTTGTTTTTTTTTTTTTTTTTTTTTTTTTTGTCGTTGTTGTTGTTGTTTTTTTTTTTTTTTTTTTTTTTTGTTTGTTTGTGACAAGCTAATACAGCATATGCTGGGAGGAATTTACTAAGGTTCTTCACACATTCCAGCCTCCCCATCGTGGGGATTGGATGATTTCTGGTTTATGAGCCAACTCTTTGACAATCTGTGCTAGGGATCTTCAGCCACAGAAGATCTCATGAGTTCTTCAGACCCCATTACATTCCCTTGGACAGATACTTGAGAGGAAATAATATCCTAATTCTGTGGGAGATAAACTGATAGACTTATCTTTTAGGGACGTAATAGTTGCAAAACTATCAAAAAGACAAGAAATGTGGCTTCCTTAGGCAGCCTTGAAGGTGTCAACCTTAATACCTTCTTCTCCAGTTAGCAGTCATTTTATCCTAATTGTTTCTAATCGGTTCTTCCTCTAAATTCCCAAACTGACTCCACAGTTCTAAATCTACACCAGTAATAAAGCGCTCGGTAGCACTCAGTAAGTAATGAAGCACTTAGTAAAAGCTCACAAAACATTTAATTTACTTCTTCCTTTGGTTTTAACATTTTTCTTTTTAAGTGTGATGACAATAAAAATGTTTCTTAAGACTTCGCACTCAGCTCTTTAGCTCCTGTCTTGGGCTTAGGTGTCTGAAATAATAAAGCTACCAAGTATTACTTCCATTCTTGTTTCTTGGGTACTCTATAATTATGGCACAGTAGAAACAATATCCTTGACTTTTTAGTAAGTAGGTCAGCACTGGGAGAAGGTTGTATAGCGTGCGAGTAAACTGTTGATAATATATTTTTATACTTATCATAGAATGATTTGGGCTGGAAGAGACCTTAAAGATCACCTAGTTCCAACCCCTCTGCCATGGGCAGGGATGCCTTCCACTGGTCCAGGTGTGGTGGTTTTATCTTGCTGGGCAGCTGAGCTCCACCATGATCCTCTCCACACTGGAGCAGGGGCAGAGAGTGACCATGACAATGGTCATGGTGACCATGCCATGAGAGTGGCAGAGACAAAGTGTTAGGGACTGACCACAGCCCCCATTCCCCTGCACTGCTTTGGAAGGGGAGGAGGGTGAAAGTAAGTGGATGGTAGGAAGGTGGTTTTGCTTTCTTTCCTTCATTAAGGGTGGATTTGAGTTTGCTCTGATGTGTTCTTGATGAATCTAATGGTACTTCATGAAATTTGGAGGGGATCTAAAGCTGTATCAAAAGCTTCAAAGTGGGAAGTAAAATGCAAGAAAGTGGTGCTGTAAGAAAAAGATATTAAATGTAGCATTAGATGGGTTGAGAGAAAAACTGGAATGCTGCTGTGATGAAATGTTCAGCATAATGATCACTGTGTAGCTAATTAGCACAGTCACCAGGCAGCTGGGAGCTGTGGAGATTGCCTAGTCTATCCCCCTCATACCACAAGGTTAAAGTTATCTGAGACCTGAAAAAGGAAAATTTGTCATCTTGCTGGTCTGTATCATTTAGAATATGAAAAGATAACGTTCAGCATCTAAGATGGCTGTTTATTTTATTTTGCTTTTTATTCTGAGTGTTATGAATTTACTTAATGTTACCAGATATCTTATGCCCTTCAAGATGATCAACTTCAGCAAAATCCGAGCCTCTGAAACAAGTGCGGATTTAAAGCACAGGGCAATACAATCTGCTATTGTTGGCAAAAAGATAGAAACTGATCTCTGTAATTACCTGCATGCAGTTTGGTAACAGTTTTTATGTTAGACATAGCTATATTGATCTGGGGGGATTAGCAAGAAAGATGTAGCTGAAGGGAGACTGAAAATAGGTGATTCAGGCATTAACTGAATGAATCTTGGCTGATCTTTTGTGGCGTGAAGAATACTGATAGTCTTTTGCCCCTCTCAGAATAACAAAATATCCCGATTTTTCTTTTGATAAAAGGGAATAAAAGTGTATGTTGTGAAGCTATACCTAATTTCAGTTGCTGTGTACAGGACGAAGGGGATGTGAGCTAGTTTACTAGGTAAATGAACATACCGTGCTTAACAGTGCTGTGCAAATAGCTGGAAATGAGTTGTGGAAATAATGCAGGGAATATTACAATGAGGCAATGAGTTTTAGGAGTTCTCCAACTTCTCTGCCAAACTCTTCCCACCACATTTTATTTAACTATTACTTGTTTAGAAGCTACTAGCACATGAATAGCCTTTCTGGAGTAATAGGGATTTGGGATAAGTCGGTTTTGATGTGTGTTTTTCCATTATTTTTGGGGTAGGGATGGGACTGGGAACAGGCTGTATAGGTGCATTGCATTTCTCTTGGTTTTGTGCACTTCCTTGGTTATGTAATCTAAGCTGTGGATTTAACTAGAAGCAGCATTCTTGTTCCTTCATCTTAACTTCAGCAACTTAATTTCCTCACACAAGCTTTTGGGGGCTAACAACACAGACGTTAATTTGTTGTTTTTCTCGGTTCTCAGGATTTTTAGTGGCTTTTTTAAAAATCCCGATTCAACTCAATTTGAAGTTCATATCTTTGAAGGGTCAAAAAATGGCAGGGAGAAGCAGTTCAAGTCTGCTCCTCCACTCTCCCTCCATGAAGTCTGTTTTGTGTCCCTCCAGATCCCATTAGTTTGGATCAACAGTCCTAAATACAGTCTTCTCCCTGCTACTATAATTAGTTCTTATTTTCTTGCGTTATCTGCCTACTGTTATTCTTGAATGTTGCCTTAATATGAAACCATTTTAAAAAAGTCTAAACACTGTGTCAAATAATGATGTGTTCTCTTCTGCTGTACTTTAAAAAAAAAAAAAAGGCAAACACTTCAGTCATTTGTGGTATTGTAGTGTGCTTATAATTCATAAACGCACTGAGACAATAGGCTGAATATCAGCCATATCCATACCAGCAAGTCAGATCATAAGAAAATTGAATGTTCTTAGCATGGATTTGCACTTTAGAAATTGACTAGGTTTTAGCACCAGTTTACTGAACCTAACGGTTCTGGGAAGTATGATGATCCACCCAGCTATATCTACATATGAGGAAAGCATATTTACATTTTATAATGTGATTTTAAGTAGAGATTCTATTATAGGAGTCATTGTTCAAAAGATTCATACAGATCTCCAACCCACACAACTAACTTCAAAACTACTAATTCCAAATTTCTAACTACTTGAAGTTATCAGTGGAATGTAGGTATCAGCAGTTTGGCCCAGGAGTGCTGGGCTCCTGCTGCTATTTTAGTTTTGTTAACTGCAAGTGGTTTACCCTGGTCAGATTAATGGAAGAGTGACCTGTGAAGGCCCGTGAGTTCTGAAATTGCCATCTCTGATTCACAACTTTCCTGAGTCAGATCTTTAGAGCTGTGGAAGCTTGAGTAGGAAGGTATCACTATATGACTCTTTTTTACCTGTTCTTATACCATTTCATGGACATACACTTTTGTTCACTCTTAAAGATGGGACACGAGGCTAAATGGGCATTTTTTTCTATCTAGTACAGCAGGTTTTCCTAAGCATGTGGACTTCTAAGACTAACTGACCTTTAAATATTAAAGACTTCTTGATCTTAATTCTACCAAAATGGGCATTTTGTCATAACATTGTTTTCATTCTGCTGAAATCCATGGGAAAGAAATTGCTTTGCTGCTGTATACCGCTTGGAATCCTCATAAATAAATGATACATTTGGCAGTGAGCGCTTCCTTAATCTGTCACTGGCACTAAAATAAGACTTGGCCTGCAATCATGAAGATATTTTTAGTTAAAAGAATTGCTGCATGAAGTGTGGTGTTCAGCACTATAGTGTCAGAAGCAAGTCCTTATTGATTCTGACCTCTTCCCATTATACATCTTGCTGATTAACTCTCCTCTACAGTGCTGCTCTGTCAGTCTGTGAAGCATGGGATTCAGAGCAAATCAACCTGCCAGAGCAGGTTTCCACCATGACTGGATCAAAGGCCTGGGAGTCATTCTACATTTATTTTTCTTCAATAAAAAAAAATCCTCTTAGTGTCTGTTCAGTTTTGCAAAAGTAAGTTAAACATCCCGCTGTGCAGCAGTATTTCACTTTTACTTGTTGCATAATGTTTGCACTGATGGATCCTTCATGCATCCTTTATCATTCTCTGGAAACATCCATTTCGGTTCTTTAAAACATCTGTTAAATTGACATACTTGAGAAGAAGATGTTTTCTTAGTTACTGTTCAGGTTCTTTTAAAATGTACACATTTGCTAGTTTTATAATGTATGTAGTGGCTGATGAGAGCCCTATCAATTAAAACTTGTGAATTTTGAATAACTGTGTTCTTATAATTCTGTACACATAAAATAACAACTCTGTTCCTAAAAGAAATGAGACCTCACTTTTTCTTTTACCTCCAAAGAGATATTTGGGATTCAAGCTTCTTCAGGACCATCTTGCACTTAAGATGTGTTGAAGTTATTCATAGTGTCATCTCTTTCAGAACAGTCTGGATTAATTCATTTTGTGTCTGAGACAATAGGGCTTTCTTTCTTAAGCCAAGCACGGCTTTTAATTAATGTCATCTATGTCTCTGCAGGCTGCATTGCTGGATTGTAGTCTTTAGTGTCTGATCTAGCTGAAAAGCGTATGTGCTCTGAAGAAAGGAAAGACATATGCGTAGTGTGAAAGTAAGTGAAGAGATGAAAATGAGAATAATTATAGAATTGAAACAAAAGTGGTGACAATTTTCTTTTGTTTTCCTCATACTCCCATTGATAAAGTGGAAACTGGTCCTTTGCACTCCTGTCTATTATTTGCTGTTCTTCTGTGTAGTGCTGAAAAGGACAATTATGTTTTGTCTTTTAAGAGTTTTCCTTAAGGTTTTGAGGGTCCCTCTGTTCCCTTGCTTAGCTTGTTCTGAAAGAGATTGTGTCAGCATCTGGTGTGCATACCCAGAATATTCCATTGTTTGCTTCATTGTGTGCAGCAGGCAAATTGGATTTTTTTCTTTGATTGTCTTGTCAGTCTTCATAGAGAGTGCCTAGGGGGTTGTTTCTGTGTTTCTTAATTTATATTTAGCACATTTTGATCATGCAAAAATTTCCTTTAAGTGTACTGCTTTCCCATCTTACTAAGATAGGCAAAGAAATGTGATGGTCACTTTTACCTGATTTTCTTTCTTTTTTTTTTTTTGTTATTTTTGTGATCAGTAGTTATTCTGTATTCTATAGTTTGGTCCACTGTAGAGAAAGGTATTTTCTCTGGTATGACATTATGATATGATGTGTTGGGATGGTGTAGGCATTCAAGAAGCAGATAGTTTGGTGGAGTATGCTAAAGGGGGCATGCAGCACTGCTCCAGTTTACAGCCTTAAGGACTGTTAGTTACTCTAGTTCATAGGAGTCTAAATTGAGAGTACAGTTTCGATCTCCCCCGAGTTATGTTTTCTGTGCTGTGCTTCCCAGCACCAGTATCGTAAAGACACATTTAGAGGACTCTGGAAGGTAGATACTAATCAGGCCCCAAATGCTCAGCTTATTTGAAAAAGTTATCTTTGAATGGAGTGGGGGAGAAACTGCACATGGATGTCAGCACCTCTGGTCTTGGAATAGGGGAAGGAATCTGAGCTATTTCTAAATAAAGCGAATAATCCCTCCCTAAACATAAAATTTAAAGAGTACTTCCAAGCATAGTGATTGTCGTGATCCTGGATGCCACAAAATCCATGGAGGTTGGGGAGATGAAGGATGTAGTGTAGCTTGGAATGTGATGATAATGTGGCAGAGCTGAGAGCCTCCTAAGCCACAGGGAGGGGTGTAAGCTTTTGTTTTTACTCACTTATCTAGCAGAATGCAGTAAACAGGCAGCTGAAAATGATACCCAGTACAGCACATACTAAATATCTCAGTCTTTACTCCTGTGAATTTATATGAGCACAGCAGTCTGTTTATTAAAAAATAAAATAAAATAAAGGTAAGAAAATCCTAGAGAGAATTTCTGTCTCTGATAGGTCCCTGTTCTGTCTGTGCTTACTTCTTTCATTCTTTGGGAAAAATAGTGGATTCTATTAGTTGAAGCTTTTAACTGCACTCCACTCACCCCACTCTGGTGAAGCCATGCATTTCCATACAGGAGGGCTTTCCCTCTTTATTACTTGCTCAGATGTGAGTAGCAGCCCAAGGAAAGGACTAGAGTGAACCATATAACATCATTACTATTAATGGGCTCAGAAAGCACAGTCCATGAAAATACACTAGCTGATCTTAAAAAAAAAAAAAAAAAAAAAAAAAAAAAAAGTTTTACCACACCTCATTCAAATGATGAATGAAAATGCTGAACCATTTCTACAAGACAGATGAACACTCTGAGCTGAAGAAGGCTGTTCAAGCACACTGCAGCCATGAAACCTCTGGTTATGAAAGATGACTGCAGTATCTTTCTGTATCAGTATTAATGATGCTTAAAATGCATTCCTGAATATACACATCTGCTTACAGATATAGATAGATTTGCAGGCATGTCATGCATTGTGGCCTTTTTCTTTAACTAATAGATTAGTGCAAGTGGCTGCCATAGTTCAGCTTCATAACTTCGCTAATGTAAATTGAAAAAGTTTGGTTATAGTTTGACAAATGTTCCTGTCTACATCAAATCCTCTGAACCGTAATAATTTTTATCCAGAGATGTGCCTAAGTACTTGAGAATAATTTGGGCAGCTGGCGAACTGTTACCCACTAGTTTACAGACAGAACTTTCACCTCTTCCCTTCTTTCCAGTTCGGTGAATTTGCCTAGAAAACTGTGAGCATAATGATGGAGACTTTGCTTCCCTGAAGGATTTTATTTACCTTTTAACCTGGTGTTTTATTGTAGCCATATGTGTGCTGCCTTATCATACAGTATGCTGTTGAACTGCTGAGATGATGATAGAATACCACAAAATAAACATTACTTCTGATTAAACTGGTGATGAAATGATCTATGTGAACTGCTGTTAGTAGATCACTTGGAATCAGATAATCATTTAAGTTGACACAAACCTTCAGGATCACCAAGTTTATCCATCAGCCTGACCTGCTGGCTTCAGGGTGACTTTTTGAATGGTAGAGATTATTGATTAATAAGTAGCAGACATACTATGAAAAATTGACAGCTTGGGAAGCAAACAATAGATGCAATAAAACATTTTCCATTCCATGTCCTACTGGCGTTCCCAAACTTTGACCCAAAGTAATTACTGCTGTTACTAGTTATGGTAATTCAGTCTCAATTTGAAGTATCTTTCTAGTTTCTGAAATTGTCTTTTAGTGACTTGCTGCTCACTGCAGTTTGTGGAAAACATGTTGCAGCACCTATTTATTTTATAACAGTAATAAGGCATTATTAACTTGTACAGGAAATACTTTAGCTTGTCAGGATATTTTAAAGAAGAGTTGAGTATGGGTACCTATATTAAAGTGTTGAGAGCATATATAATTTTGTCATACATGAAAGAACACTTCTACTTTGCTTTAAAAACAAATTGTAAGGACTATTATTAATGGAATTAAAAAATTTAACATTTATGTAGAGATGAGTCTAGTACAAGAATGCTCTTCTGCTCTGTGCCCTCTGCAATGTGTGGGCTAAAGAACACTTCATATTTGTTGAGTCTAATCAGTGCCTCACCAGCCTAATTGCAGTCCTGCAAACAGTTATCACTGTTCTGAATAAAATGGTACAAACATGTAATACTACAGCTAATCCCCAATAATGATTCAGTTTAAACTGCTCTAAACAAGATTTCCTGCATCTACTACATTGAGTGCTATGGTGTTCTTGAGGCAAGTTGTGAGCATTCCAGTTCTGTTCCTGGGTGAGGAGAATATTGATGGTGGGGAGTTTTCTTCCTCCTCAAACCTGGTCCACTGGAGGTAGCTTTTGGATGATTCCTGTTCATTGCTAACAATTTTTTCCTACCAGTCAACAGGTTCAATTATGCAATGGTTGCTTAGTTTTATTATACCTTTATCATGTGCAGTTTAATTTCTTTTAGAGGTAAATCCATGTGATTTCAGAAAGCTAAGCTAAAGCAAGTTATGTTTGCTGCACCACTGGGCAATATGCTGTTACAGCTAAAACGGGTTCAGATGAAGACAATTCTGAATATATGGGAATGTAATACTTGGTAAGTCATTCTGTGGCTCTTTTATCCAAAAATAACTTCTGGTTTGCACTGCTGTAGTAGGTCAACTGTTCTAAAATAGCAGAATGTACTCTTAATAAAGCTTCTTGTTCCCCACCTACTCTTTCGTCCAGGCTGGGGTGAAAGAAATTAGGAGGTTCTGGGTATTTCCTCCCATCCTCCTGCTGTAAAAAGCTGCAGTTATCAATCCGAAAATTTTAAGTAACAACAAAAGTTTGTGTGCTGCTCTGTGACTTGAGAAGATGTTATCTGGAAGGAAAGTGAGTGTTCTTTCTTCCTTGCTTTACTACAGTTAAAGAGTACCATGCATGTCTTTTCTGATGGGTGTGTGTGTGTGTCAATGAAAATTCTTCTGTCCTGTCCTGTATTATCAAGCTAGAGTAATTGTGTTGTGATTGAGATTTCCAGCTGAGTAACAATACATTTAAATTTAGAAAATAGTAAGAAAGTATGTTATAGTTGTCAGTGATTTCACGAACCATTTGGGGTTGAAATCTTTTGAGGTAAATTCTGACAGACTCATGTTGTGGAAATAATTGTTGAAATGTCCTATCAGCTTTGAAAAATCATCATAACTTTGAAGAATATTTATTAAATGAAGTTTGTTTCTGAAGTAACCAAAAAATTAGGCAAGGAGTTGCATGAAGAAGTCTGTAGAGTAAATGATGCTGGTACTGTCCACTCCTTGAGCAAAATATGTCAGGCTCAAGCAGATAAAATGATCCAACCTTAGAACAGATTGAGAGTAATTCTTCATGGATGGTGAACAGAAGCAGCACAGATTCTTCCAAGTATAAAATTTTATTGTGACTACACAGATGAAATTGCTGCATATGATGGGGTTCTTTACAAGGACACTACTTCAAAGTATCATATAACACAAATTGCTTTGCTGAAAAATGCTAAGCGCAAGCAGTAGTGACTATAAATTGAGAGCAATTTGAAATGTTTTATGATGTCCAGGCACGATTGGTGCCAGCAAATGTTAGATCTCCAAGTAGAATCTGTTGTACCCAGGAAGTGAAATGCAAACCCAGAGAAGCCCATGAGATTTCCTATTGAACTGGGACCAAATCTGTCAAAGAGTTTGTTAAACAGGAAATGTTACTCAGACAATTGAAACAGCTCCAATTTTTAAATACGTAAGACTTAATAGTTGTCACTAAAAAGGAGCAATACTAAACACAGTGTAAAAATTTTGTATACTATGAAATTCCAGATGAATTATATAGCACATAACAGCTCCCTGTTTAGCAAGGATTCATTTCAAAATGTTTCTTTGATATGTCATTCAGGTATTCCTGGTTAACTGCTTACTCTGTATAGACAAATGAATTAAAAGCAGACTAAATACAACACTTGAAAATAAACTAATGAAGTCAACTGGCAGCTTTTATGCAATAGAATTTCTTAGATGGCTTTATCTAATTTGCCAGGCTTCACTGCATTTGCCCATTCATAAAAGCATGCATTTTAGAGCTACAATGAACAAATACCAGTCTAGTCCAAATTCTATACTTGGAACTTTTTATTTCATCCAGCCATTTGTAGTGATAATATGTCTCAGTTGAAAAATGTATGTAAAATGGTGGTGAAGCCACGATATTCCATGATTATTATTTTTTTTTTGCATTAGTCAACTCATCTTAAGGTGTTTTTTTTTGTTTTTTTTTTTTTTTTTTTATCTATTCCTCCAATTATGTTCTGGCTTAACAAATGGTTTCACTTTAAAATAGCTGATTATCTTCTTGTATCAGTGTGACCAACCAGTACTTCTATTAACTTTCATAGAATATCCCAAGGTGGAAGGGACCCATAAGGATCATCGAGTCCAGCTCCTGGCACCACACAGGTCTACCCAAAAAATCAGACCATGTGACCAAGTGCACAATCCAAATGCTTCTTAAACTCTGGCAGGCTTGGTGCTGTGACTACATCCCTTGGGAGCCTGTTCCAGTGTGCAACAACCCTCTCAGTGAAGAACCTCTTCCTGATGTCTAGCATAAACCTCCCCTGTCGCAGCTTAACACTGTTCCCGTGGGTCCTATCACCGGTGATTAAGGATAATAGATCTCTCCTGCCAGCTTCCCTCACCCACACTGTCATGGAACCAGGTCCTTTCCATGCACAAAACTGTCGGTGACAAAGCAAAGCATGCGTCCTGCGTCAGGATGGGTGCACACAGCACTGCCACTGCGCACACACCCTGCGTGAGGTGATGGTGCTGCTGTGACAGTGCCCTGCTGTGTGCTGAGACATGGGGCCAGGGTGCAGTTAATGAGATGTGATGAGTGTGAGGGCTTCACATGTCTTTGAAAAGAAATAGATGGATTTCCTTGTATCCCATGTTCTATGATAACCAAGTTAGACAATAAAACATACTTGGTAGATAAACTATTGTTGATGAGCCTCCATCTCAACAGTTCTCTGCCTGAAATTTCCCAGAGCTTCATTCCT
The DNA here is from genome assembly GCF_964035555.1 of Netta rufina. Taxonomy (NCBI): domain Eukaryota; kingdom Metazoa; phylum Chordata; class Aves; order Anseriformes; family Anatidae; genus Netta; species Netta rufina. The sequence goes on along the minus strand of NC_140124.1, from coordinate 74,352,836 downwards.
GTAGGAGATGAGAACAAGCTCATTGAACCTTTTATTCTTTGACTGAAGAAGTCTTAATGCCATGTTTTCTATGGTGCATATATACTTCCTTCACTGTTTGTCTTCAGTAAAAACAGAAGAAATGGTTTATAGCTCGTATGTGTTGTGTGCAAATTCATCCTATTATAAGGGATGTCTTTGTGTTTTATTTTTCAACTAGAAAAAAATGGTTTTCCATTATAAAGAGATGTATATTTTTCCAGGATTGCACCCTCCAGCCACTTCATGATTAACATCAACATGAAATCTGCGTGTGGAACAGCTTCAGGCCACAGCCTGAATTATATCTTAATTTTTCTTCCCAGATCTCTTGTGTACAGAATATTTATATTATTTCTGTGTGTTAAGTTATCCTATCCCTGTCACTGCTGTGCAGATTCACAAAAGAATCAAAGCTCATTTTCAGGTTGTCTAATAAGTATACTGGACTATTGGAGTACTATGCATTGTTTTTTTCTGAAGTATTGGAAGACTGTGGTGGGTTGACCTGAGCTTGCTGCAAGAGGCCCACCCAGTTGCTCTACCACAGCTCCTCCTCAGCAGGAACAAGGGGAGAAAATAAGATGGAGTAGCACATGGGCTGAGATAGGGAGAAGGACAGTATTTATCAATTACCGTTAGAAACAAACATACTTTAATTGGAGCAAGTTAATTTATTGCCAATTAAAAATAGTGGTACAAACCAAAACCCCTTAATACAAACTAAAACCTGTCCTTTTTCTCATGCCCATCCTCACCCTTCCATCCCCACCCCTTCTCCACTTCTTGCTCCTGAGTGGGCACAAGGCTGGGATCAGTCCCTGAGAGCCGCTCTCTGCCGGCCCTTTCTCCTCACGCTGTGCCCTGTTCCAGCATGGGGCTTGCCCAGGGGCTGCAGGGGCATCTCTGCTCCGGCGCCTGGATTCCCTCCTCCTCTCCCCAGGTGCCAGCAGGGCTGTTTCTCCCCCTTTCTTCCTTTCTTTCTGCAGGCTGCCGGGTAGCGCGGTGCCCTCCTTTCTTCCCCAGGCTGTCCTTGAGGTGAGGCACCACCATCTTGGCTGCTGGGCCCAGCCGTGCCCTGCTGTGGGGCCATTGGGGCTGTTACGGGTCAGCCCCAGCATCGCCCCATGCGGCAACAATGCAGACACACCTGTGGGTGCCCACACCCCCTATGGAGCCATGAAATCACGAAAGAATCATAGAATCATTAAGGTTGGAAAAGACCTCCAAGGTCATCTGGTCCAACCATTCTCCTACCACCAATGTCACCCACTAAACCATGTCCTGAAGCACCATGTCCAACCTTTCTTTAAACACCTCCAGGGACGGTGACTCCACCACCTCCCCAGGCAACTCGTTCCAATGCCTGACTACTCTTTTTGAGAAGAAATGTCTTCTAAATGTCTTCTAATTTCCAGCTGAAACCTCACCTTCCACCAGCTATTCCCTTTTCTTCAAATTTGTGTTGTGTTACCTCTCCATTGTAGTGCACATGTAGATACAGATTGGAAAGCAGAGTGGATGTGCCTTAGATAATTTTATTTTTTTTTTAATGGCAAGAAAATTAGGAACTATTAATACATTTAAGTTTGTTCTAATATGAACTAGAATAAAAATAAGATTGAGGTATAATGAGCTGTATATTGAGCTGTTGAGAAGTTTATGGGCTAAGGATTTATTTTTTTTTTTGGTGAATTCATGCTTCTATTTCACCTTGATTGCAGGCTATTAATCTCATGGGTTCAAATGTTAAGGAGTTGACAGCTGAAGAAACAGAATTGTACAATTTGGCATTGTTGTTGTTTATGCTGATTAAATATTTAAGTTGCCTAAAGACAAAATAATAATAATATTAAAAAGAAAAAAGAAACAGAGGTGGAAAGCAAAGCAAAAACAAAGAATATTAGTTCATGGAAAGCCCAAGTTTTAATTCATTTTACAAAGGGACTACATATTTCTCTTAGAAACTTCAAGTGGACAATCGTACCTGCTATCGTAGTGCCCAAGAGTAACAGAGTGCTGGCAAGTTCAGTGTTAAATTACCTGTGCTTGCCTTTGCTAATTAATGGTCCAAAGAAAGTTTTGCAAATAAAAGCACATACCTATAAAATGCTGTTATGAGACTGAAGGTTGAAGCAGGGATAAAGGTGTATGATTTCTCAAATATTATTTGGGTAGTAGTATGTAAACCTTGAATAAAAAGTAACAGAGATACACAAATAAGTATTTTGATCTGTAGGATGATTTCTCCTGTTCTAAACATAAGTAACCATTTTGGAAACACTGTTGTGCAACTAAGACTGTAGTCAGGTTACCTAGATGCTTATCTCTCCACCTCTCCATATCAGGCTTTTGTGATGCTCATCTTAACAGCTATAGATAGATAACATCATTTAGAGCTGAAAATGTCTGTGGTTTGCTCTGGAAATGTCTTCATTTATTTAAAAAGTACACTTACTGCTTTTTGTTATGGTTGCTTTTATTGTTTTAGGGGGTAATTTTTTAAATGGAGGCAAAAACTTTTTTTTTTTTTTACAGAGAACAAATGTACATCTTGCAATGTGTTTAATACAGATGAGAATATATTAGTATAGAGAATATGCAATACATAAATTGAAAAGCTTACTTTAATTTCATAGGTGAATTTTGCACTGTGCAGCCTCACCCGCATTATAATTTGTCTGCCCCTGAAGTTTAAACCCAGGGACTAACTGTGCTACTTGTAACCAAATGGCACATAATTGTGTGGAGGCTTACAAAGGCTTCAGCACACTGTTCTTGGCCTGTTTTTTTCTGTTGTCCTGAGACTAGACTGTTATTTTTGGTATGTCTTTTTCAGTTCATTTTGTCTGAACGAGTGTGAGACTTGTGTTACTGCCCGCCAGAGTGCTGTTTCTGTAAAAATATTTGATACTGTGCTAGAAGCCTGAGATGTGGCATGAAGATACACAAAGGTTTTGGAGACAAAAACTTGGTTACACTGAAGGACTGCAACAGCTAAAAGGAATCAAAATTGCTGCAGTCACATCCACTTTGTTCATTGAATGGTATCTCTCCAGTGGACTGTCTCCAGAACCATGCCCAGAAACTATCTGTGGGTGAGGTTCAGAACACAGCTAGAGAGCAAGCTGTCAGTTAAGCAATAGGTGATCAGGAGTCTTGTGTGTGGTCTGAAGTCTTTGAACTTCTTTTATTTAGAGGTACAAATGTATACAGTGGATCTCTGAACTGATTTAGTTCATCATGAATATCTCTGAAGTATTTTGTGGATTAAATTCTGTATCATTTGGCACACGTTTTCCACTGATCAGCTCAGCTTTTTCATTTTATTTTATTTATTTTTTTTTTCAGTTTTAAGTTTGGGTCCATTATTCTGATTCTTTTTCTTTATAGTAAGCTGAAGAGTGAAGGCTTGCCACTTTGGTATCAGGTCATAATATCCTTAGAGAAAATATCTATCTTGGGTATCTATTTTGTGGTTATCTGTACTTTACAGTTAACATTGTATCACAGAATATTCCAAGTTGGACCATCAAGAATCATGGGATCCAACTCCTGGCTCCACACAGGACCATGCAAAAATCAGACCATGTGTCTGAGAGTGTTGTCCAAATGATTCTTGGACTCTGGAAGCTTGGGGCCATGACCACTGCCCTGGGGAGACTGTCCCAGTGCCTGACCACCCCCTTGGTGAAGAACCTTTTCCTAACACCCAGCCTGAATGTCCCATGACAGCTCCACACCATTTCCTCAGGTCCTGTCACTGTCCCCAGAGAGCAGAGCTCAGCACCTGCCCCTCCACTCCCCTCAAGAGGAAGCTGCAGGCTACCATGAGCCTCAGCCTGCTCTGCTCTGGGCTGAACAAACCACATGACTTCAGCCACTTCTCATTCCTCTTGTAATCTAGACCTTTCACCATCTTTGTTGCTTCTTTTGGACACTTGCTAATAGTTTTCATACAATCACAGAACGGTTTGGGTTGGAAAGGACCTTAATGATCATCTAGTTCCACCCTTCTGCCATGGGCTGGGGTGCCACCCACTATATCAGGTTGCCCAGGGTCCCATCCAACCTGAACCTGAACACTTACGGGGATGGAGCATCCACAGCTTCTCCTGGTGACCTGTTTCAGTGCCTCACCACCCTTACAGTAAAGAATTTCTTCCTAATACCTAATCTAAATCTCCCCTCTTTGAGTTGAGAACCATTCCCCATGTCCTATCACTATCTGCCCATGTAAAAAGTCAAATTCCATCTTTTTATATGTCTCCTTTAGGTACTGAAAGGCCACAACAAGGTCTCCACAGAGCCTTCTCTTCTGTAGCCTGAACATCCCCAGCTCTCTCATGTGCTCCAGTCTTCTTGTCATCTTCATGGCCCTCCTCTGGACCTGCTCTAACAGGTCCATGTCCTGCTTGTACTGGGGCCCCAGAGCTGAATGCAGTGATCCAGGTGGGGTCTCACTAGGGCAGAGCAGAGTGGGAAAATCACCTCTCTCACCCTGCTGGCTTCACCTCTGTTGATGCAGCCCAGGATGCAGTTGGCCTTCTGGGCTGCAAGTGCATACTGCTGGTTCATGTTGAGCTTTTTGTTCACCAGAAACCCCAAGTCATCCTCTGCAGGGCTGCTCTCAAGGAGTTGTTCTCCCAGACTCTCCTCATGTCTGGAATTGTGCCCAGGTGCAGCATTTTGCACTTGGATTTGATGAACCTCATTATGTTTACATGGGACCACTTTTCTAGCTTGTACCAGGTCTTGTACCAGGTCTCTTTGGATGCCATCCCTTCCTTCTGTTGTACTGACTGCACCACTTAACTTGATGTCATCTGCAAACTCGCTGAGAGTGCCCTTTATTTCCCTGTCTGTGTCATTAATAATGATATTAAACAGGACCATTGGCAAGACAGACCCTGGTCTCCACCTCTCCACTCACCACAGCTCTCTGGCTGTGGCCATCCAGCCAATTCCTTATCTACAAAATAGTCCACCCTTCAAATCCATGTCTATACCATTTAGAGATCAGGATGTCATGTGGGACCATGTCAAAGGTCTTACAGGAATCCTGGTAGATGACCTCAGTTATCACCCTCATGCTTCCTTCCCTGCCTGTCTCTTCTGAAAAGTTTATAGCCCTCGATTCCAGTGTTTCAGCTGCATGATTTGTCCCACCACGATTCCATGATAGCAATTAATCATATTTTTGGATTGCTCTGTGGTTTCTAACTCTCTTGATATTTTGACCCTTGCTGAACTTCATGTAGCTGGTGGTTGCCCAGCCTTCTGAATTGTCAAGATCTTGGCAAGATCTCTAACCTCAAGGGAGTCAACAGCTACGTGCTCAAGTCTTATGTCCAGATCATTTCTAAAAACATCAAAGAGAACTGGTGTAGTGGGTTTACATGGCAAGGTTTTGGTAGTAGGGGGGCCATAGTGGTGGGTGACTTCTGTGAGAAGAATCCAGAAGCTGCCCCATATTAGATAAGGGCCAGTTTCAGCTGGCTCCAAAGGCACCCACTGCTGCCCAGAGCTGAGTCAATAAACGATGTTGTTTGCGCCTCTGTGAGAGCAGATTTAATAAAGGGGGGAAAAATGCAGCACAACAGCAGCTGGGAGAGAGGAGGTGGAAGAGGGTGGATGGAGGGAAGGAAGGCGTTTTTGGTTTCTTTCCTTTGTTTCTCACTTCTCTAGCTTGTTAGTAATAGGCAATAAATCTTACTATCTCCCTGCTCTGAGTCTGTCTTGCCTGTCACAATAATTGTTGAGTGATCTCCCTGTCCTTATCTCAACCCTTGAGCTCCTTGTGTCATATTTTCTCCCCTTTTCCCTTTGAGGAGGGGGAGTGAGCGGTTGTGGTGTAACTCAGCTGCCCATCTGAGTAAAACCACCACAACTGGCCCTAAAATGGAGCCCTGTGAAACCCCACCAGTGGCTGGCTGCCAGACTGATATAACTCCATTTGCTATAATACTTTGAGTCTGACCCATCAGACAGTAGTTCGCTCATCACATTATGTACTTGTAAAGTTGTACGTTGGACACTTTGTCTGGAAAGATACCGTGAGGATAATGAAGGATATTATCTTATGTCTACAAATGCTTTGTCTTTTGAAAACCATAGTTTATTTTTATTGTTATATAAAAGGGATTTACAATAGCCCTGTTTTACATGTTGCTTTTACTTAATCAAGTACAGTCATTCCTGTATGTACCTACAGAACGATGTAGCAGAAAGTAACACCTTATTAAGAAAACTGACCTGAAATTTTATTATGACAACAAAGCAAGGAAATATGTTTTCAGTTTTCGAAAGAATACTCAGAATAGTGTTTTTCTGAGGTAATTGGCACAGGGTGGATTCACAGTTGTGTTTAAAATCATACTTTTTGCAAAACATTTTGGGTTATGATCTAATTATGATCCACTGTCTCTCAGTACTGCAGCTTCTGTACTCTTGCAGTTCTATTTCTGGATAGCAGGTGTAGTAATTATAGGAAAATATACATTAGTTCTTAACCAATTGATCCAAGAATCCAAAGTTGCTGCAAGTACTAGAGCAAGCTGTGTCTCAGTTTTGATATTTCGTGTTCTCTGGTCCTCTTTCTATTGTAAGCTTCTATGTAAAGTAACTATAATGCACTTCTTGGCATAACAAGTGCTCTAATGTATCTGATTCACTATCCCTTGCTTTAAAGTTTTAGGAAGGGCCGGTAGGAATGCCTTGAATCACAGAATCCTGGAGTGGTTTGGGTTGGAAGGGACCTCTAAGATCACCTAGTTCCATTGTCCTTCCCCACTCCACATAACTTATCCTTCCAGTCTACCTTGGCTGCATCTGGTGGGTATGCAAAAGTGTTTTCTTATATATTTTTAGCATACCAGGAGCTGTATGAGTCATTCCACTTCTGAAATTACTAGTTGTATCATTTCTGTAGTTTCTTCCATCTTTTAAATCAGTTTGTCTTTGAGGGTTTCCATTGCCAGCATTTTCTAGATGCCTCTATGACACGACAATAGAATTCTGTCAACTTTATTTTATATTCTGTTGATGGCTTCCTTGTGCTAATAAAGACATCTCTGAATCAATCTTTAACACATCACTGTCTTTCTACATGAATGCTCCCTGAATCACAATTAGTATTTGACGTGTTTTTGATTCACCCTGAGCAATCCATTTCCTGCAAAAATTACGCACTTCAGCGTGTTAAGCTTTGACTTCACCTTTGCATCACTCACATACCCTGTAGTAGTACCCATCATGTGAGCTAAAGCTTTTCCTGTGTATTTTGGGGCACAATCGGTAATGGAACTTCATCTGTCATATTGATTTGCAGTGCCTGGTTTTGTAATCTTCAGTTACCCAGAGTTCAATTCTGTTGAATGTATTAAGAATGTACTTTTCTCTGAAAGATTTCTTGTGATGTTTTTCTGATTCTCCACTTTGTGCTATTTCTATGCTATGTTTCTTTTTAAGCTCTTTTAGTGCTTTCCTGTGTGCTTACTCAAAATTGTTTTAACCCTTGAAATATATGGTCCTATCTCCAAGGCCAAACACCGCTCATCTGTTAAATTTCATATGTGCATTGTTTCCTGAAAATATAGTCTGTCTGCATTTTGAAGAATCAATGGAAGCAATCACCTGTTTCCTTTGCTCCTGTGTGTTACTGTGGATGTTTCCATCCGATTCCAGTTTGTTTTCTCGTCTTCCAAATGTGTAGTATAACGCAGTAGTGCTCTGCAGCTTGTAAAATTGTAACTTGTTCAAATTACGTAAGATCTTCCAGCAGTTGTTTTCTCAGTGCCTGATCCCATTTGTGATCTGATCATAAGTTAGGGATTTCAGAAACTCTGTACATAAATCTCTGATTATATGATCTAAATGGTGATATGAATAGCTGTGAAGTTTGTTGTCCCTTTCAAAATGACATACAAAATAGCATATAACAAAAGTTTGATTTTTCTTCAAATCTCAGCCTGGGACAGCCTGAAAGCTGTAGTCTTTTTAACTGGGCCTTGAATTTCTTATTCAGGAAGAAGTGAGGAGACAATAAGGTACTGTGTTTCCAAAGAAGGCAGCCTGACAGTTGCCTTAGATAATCTCAATTCTTTGTGTTTGAGACATTTAACTGTAGTGTGTTAAAGCTATGCCAGAAAACCAGTAATGTGCTTTTCCCCTAGTCTTTTTGCTGAGTTTAGTTTTTACTGGCTCCAAACATCTACAGGAAAAGATTCGATTCTTAAATCTTTTCTAGTCATCCGAGTTCCCTGAAAACTCCAGTTGCAACTGAGTTTTGCTCCTCTGTTTGGTTGCCTGCAGTTTTGTTTTTTATTTCATGAAACACTGTTCTTTTTCCACATGAACTTAATGTGACTTGCAGGTACATCCTGAGATGGATTTAATAGGGAGTTTGAGTTGTACCTTATTATACTATGAGTACTTTACCTCAAAACCAGCAGTGTGAGAAACAGAAAGAGATCAAGAACTGCATGTTTCTCTTTAGGTGCTGACAGAATTTGCTTAACTGAAATGACTATATCCAAAGTTTTCCGTGACTTGCATTTTACCTTAATGCATGCAGGATTCAGTATTTGTGCGACAGCCTTGCTGACTCAGGAGTAACTGCCACTGTGATTCAGTGCAGACACAATGAAATCTAAGAATGTATAATTGCAGCCTGTTGTTGTAGGTATTTCAGTGAAAAGTAGTGTTTAGCTCTTGCTAAAAGCTGGTGTGATTATACAAAAACCAGCAACAGCAAGACATGTTTTCATGAATCAGCCTTTTATGTTAAAAAGGTGTTCTGGCAGAATGGTGTTGACAAGATCCTTTCAGCTGGGTGAAGCTAACAGGTTGCTTTTACTGACTGAACAATGGCATATCATGATACAATAAATCCGTGAACAGCAGGATGCTACCAACTAAGACTGCTTTGGCTTTTTCTTAGACGTTAAGTGGTTTTGCATAAGTTTTATTTTCAGTATTTTGACTTTGATTTGGGAAGAGTATAAGACATGATGCCAGCTGTGCCAGAAGTCTCAGCGCTTTTCTGGAAATATAACTGGATGGAGTTCTTTGTGATAGGAGAGAGCAGGGAATAGTGATGCATGAATTTCAGGAACAGGATCCTAAGCTGTCAGCAAATGATATCAGTGTGCAATATTAATATATGCGTCTCACCTGGGAAGGTGATAAATAGGACAGCCCTGTGACAGATTGCATAGGCATGTAATAAATAAGTTCACCACATAACTTCGCAATTTATCGGATGCCTTTTGCCATTACCTGCCCACTAATCCATCTCTCAGGGCTGTATTTTTGCAATCCAAATTCCTCATCAGCTTGAAACATCCTGCTTCCTTTAAAGTTCAGCATGCCCCCAAAAAATACTTCACCTGTTCTCCCTACAGTCAGTCTGCCAGAAGCACCTAATGAGCAAACCTGGCCTGTTGAGCATTATCAGCTCTGTTGTACGTGAAGATGGCCTGACGCTTATACATTAATTCTCAGCACAAGAAACAGGTGACTACAAACCACAGTTCCCCTGCTTTCTAATGGGCCATATAAGTCTTTCTTCTATTAAAATCTGTTATGTGTATTATTTGAAACTGTTTTGCTTTTCTGTTTTTTCTTTCCTAGTGCAGTTAGCCATGTGCTGCTTTACATGTCACTTTGTAGTTGTAAGAATAAGCGCAATAATGCACTTGTTGAGAAATGGGACCAATTAGTTTTGCCTGCTAAATCAATCTCCCTAAGTTTATTAACACCCCCGCCCACCTCAATAAGTCTGAAACAGCAACTGTTTCTAAATATAAAGCATGCTCTCATCTTTCACTGTGCTTCCTCTTCACTGAAGAATTGCTTCTGGAAAATTGCAAGTGCTGTCGGCCAAAAGTCACAAGTCTGAATGGATTACTGATTTCAGATGTCTTACTTCACAATTATTAGAAGTGAACATTATTTCATGAGGAGGGAAGCATTTGAACAAGAGATGATTTAAAAACGCTTAGACAAATTATCCTTTTTTTTTCCTAAGTGATGTGATTTTGTGGATATAGCCTCTATCACAAAATTGTAGGTCTTTAAAAAAAAAAAAAAGATAAAAAATTTTTTCAATCATTTATGAGATCTCTCAAAATCTGGATGTATTTTATTTTCCATTTTGAATCTCTCTATCACTGGGACAGGAGGTTACTCTAGCTCTTGTTTGGCAGTGTTTACAATGAAGTTAGTATGGGATAGGGAGGGAATTAATCACTTTTATCTGAGGATGGATTATTCCTGATTTCTTTGCTATATGCAGGCTAAAGTTTGGCATGATCACCCATACTGTTCTTCTTGTCTGCCAGTTAGCTATGGTGCTATGCTGTAGGCTTTTTTTTTTTTTTTTTTTTTTTTCTTCTCATACTGGTAGCAAAATAGCTTCTTCTGTCAAGATATAAAATAAATAGAACCAGGTGTGATCTAAAGTAACCCTTCCAGAGGTTTTCTTGGGAAGCTTGCACATTTCCATTTAATTTGTAACATCTAGAATTGATATGCTCGTTCCAGTTCACTTGAATGAGTAATGGGCTCCAACTAGCAGTTGAATCTTAGGCTAAATGGGGTTTCAAGTGTGTAGAATTGATAATGCATGAGACTAAGCTGTTGTAATAGCACTCTTCATAAAGATTTGTGAACATTCATATAGGAGTGTGCTGTGTATGATCTGCAGGCTTACCTCCCTTTGTGAACTCTGGGACTCCTGGCTTCTCTCCTACCTCACACATGGACTTCCTCCTTTGAAATCAATGTGTGGGAGGGAGGAGATGAATTTTGTTCATATATAGTATAGGAAACAGGTGAGTCATGCTCAGGGAACACAGAAGCACTGTTGTTTCCTTGATTCAGTTTAGCCAAAAGACCAAGCAAGTTGCCTAACAGTTTGTTAGGGGGAGGAGTAGTATGGGGAGGATCAGAAAACCAAATGTAATCTCCTTGTGTCCCAGGCATCGTGTAACTGGTATACCATCCTCTGTCTGTGTATCGTCAGTTGTGGATTCTGAAAGCTTTGTGACCCAGGATACAGCTTGGGTTTCTCTCTGTTTCTTAAGTATTGTACATACCAGGGTAAGTTTATATGTTGAGGAAAAATTTAAATAATAAGAAACATGATCTTGAAAGCAGCTTATAGATTTCCTTTAGAGCTACTTGTGAGAGAGGAAAGTAATGTATTTTTCTTAGTGTGCCATTTATCAGCAAGCACAGTGGCTCAGAGCAATTTTGTTCTCTTCCCATGTCCCAGGTGTCCTCATATAGATTTTCACTTCTGCCAGCAGGATAGAACCCTGAAATGCAACCTGATGCTTTCTCCTGATGAACACTATTTGCTGACTGCATAGGTATTTGTTTTGACACTACAGGGTGGAAGAGACAGCTGTTTCCTACACAGAAATCCTTAGTTTTTCTCATTTCTTGCACTATCCCATAAGCAGAAGTTAAAACTTAATGTTTAAGAGCATTTTATTGTTTGTTGAGAGTCAACTTCAGTTGTCTAGGCCTTAGCAGTTCAGCGCGTGCTGAGCACTTTTGATTCCTGAGGACCCTCAACGGTAGCAGAGAGAAGTTTCTTGCACACTCTGAAAGCATTAGCCAAGTTAGAAAGAGGTGAGCTTCAGCAGATAGCTTCTAGATCAAATAAAGTAATTTGTATGGAGAAGAATAGTTTGTGGCCAGCAGAGGAAAATATGAAGGACATTTATATTCAGACCCATGATGTTGTAATATCTGTGGTATTCTGTAAAATCTTATTAGTGGTATTTCAAAACATGTCAGATGTCAAAGGCATCAGAACCTATTGCTTTGTATTTAACAAGGGTGGCACCAGTATATTCTGTTTGCCTTTTTGTGTGTGTGTGTGTGAGATTTCAGAAGTCAATAATTTGTCATACACTTATATTAGTTTTTCTGTTATTTGCAGATATTGGAAGAGGCACGAATTGGATAGGAGTGAAATATGTTTAGTTCATTTAGCTGCTGTAAGCATGAGAGATCAGTAGATCAACAAAGCAATGACCTCTTATATTTTGGTCTTCACTTTAAACTACCATTAAATGGAATAGAACACAAAAAGTTCTAAATACTAGATATGTCATTCTTATTTTCTTATTCCTATCGAGTTGGCCAAGATTCACTAATAGCAATATACTCACTAATAGCAATATACTTATAATAAAGGAAAAACTCAAAATTATTTTAAATGAGATTTTCCACTTTGCACTAAAATGTTAAAATATAACATATAATAGCAGAAAACATTTTACAGTTATACAAACTCAAACTTTGAGCATTTTCCTTCAAATTTTGTCACTATCTTTGTAACAGATCTTATTCTTGCAGTTTTCTCTGAAAAACTAGTGCACCTGATTCACCGAATAATATAGGAACATCTGCAGTCTATGACTCATAATTTTTTCTGATTTGGATTTTGGAGAATAAATTTCCATAAATTATTTATTTCCAAGCTTCTGAATTAATTTAGATCCACAGAGGATTTGGATTTTTATGAGAAAATATTTGAGCCCTATTTTTTTTTTCCTGTCGCCATGTTTTACATTTGTTCAAACATAAAACTATTAACAACATATTTCATGTTTTCTTGTTTTGTTGGTAGTATTGTAATAGCGATACAAAGAGAATAATTTTGATGTCTTCTGAAAGTAACTAGAAGGTAACAAAGAGTTCTGGAAAATGGAAGTCAATGTCTGAGTCTTTACCCATTTAAGTGCTGTTTGTATGCTTTACATGTTACTAATACTGCATTTGTAATGTAAAAAAAATCTGATTTTGCTGCCAGGGAGCATGGAATCAGATTTAGCATTTATTTAAGCTACACTTCAGTCTTATGACTTTGGGGAAAAATAATGCTTATGGGCATGAAAACTTTTTTTTTTTTCCTTTGAGAAAAAAAACTTTATTTTCTTTTTTTTTTTTTTTTTTTCTTTTCTTTTGAATGCAGGTTGTTCAGCTCACTTATGAACATGAATCATCTCTTTTGCTCCATAAAATTATTATTTTTCTTATCTGGTAGAAAAAAAGATTCTGAGGATAACTTAAAGAGGTCTTACAGTAACTAAAGGGGGCCTTACAAGAAACCAGGGGAGGGATTTTTATTAGGGAGTATAGGATAAAGGGAATGGCTTTAAACTGAAAGAGCAGAGATTTAGATTAGCTATTCAGAAGAAATTCTTTACTCAGAGAGTGCCGAGGCACTGGAACAGGTTGCCCAGAGAAGCTTTGGATGCCCCATGCCTGGAAGTGCTGAAGATCAGGTTGGATGGGGCTTGGTGTGATGGGAGGTGTCCCTACCCATGGCAAGGGGGTTGGAACTAGGTCACCTTTAAGGTCTCTTCCAACCCAACCCAAGCTGTTCTGTGAATTCTGTGTGTAGAAGTTTCACTTGTAGTGGAGTACAGAAAAAGATGATAGCTTGTGAAGGAACACAGTGACTCAGTAACATGTCCTTTCTTCCTCAACTAGTAAAATGGCTCTTTGTAGTTGAAATTAGTGTGGTGTTGAAGGCTTTCTTTGGGTAATACCAGGAGATACAACCACCGTAGTATCCCTATTTAACTGCTCATGAGGTAAAATTATAATGGTTCAGTCACTGTCACTCCACATACATAACTAGAAAGAATTATTTTTACAAAGGATGAGATTGATGGCAGCATGTGCTGCTGTAAAGTTGTGAAGATGATGTTGGCAGTGAGTTAAAAAGATTGTACTGCTCTGAAACTGATCTTTATAGGTATTGGCACATCCATTTGAATCTGGGAAGCAGGAACTATAAACTATTCACAGGTTTCCCTGTGAAGGACTTGCAGCTGATTGCCGCATTCTCTCACAAGAAAAAAATAAAATCCAAAGAGGCGAGGCAGTATGGTGGCTCTGTACTAAACTGACATTAAGAATCATGTAGGTAAGAAGATAATTGAATTTAAAGCAAGATATTTGTGAAAATGAGTTAGCTGGAAGAAGAGAGTACATGACAAGGTTTGTTGAAATCTTTATATTGCTAACTGGTGATAGAGAAAATACTTCAGCACACTATAGCAACCTTTTTTATATTTTTGTCTATAAAAGCAAAGTACAATCTCTTCTCATATAGGAGTACATCTTTCACTTTTGACTGGGACATCATTTAAAGTCTGTAGCTTTAATTATTACAGGAACTGGGCATATGATCTCTTCAGCAGCTATTCAGGAGATCATACAGCCATATAGTATGGAATATCCCTTTGAGTTGAGATCATCTGCCTGGCTGTGTCCCTTCCTGACTTCTTGCAGATTCTCAGTCTGTTCACTGTAGGGCCCAAAATGACAGAGGTGGCCTTGACACTGTGCAAGCACTTTTCAACCACAGCTAACAAGTTTGTGTGTTGTCAGCATTGCTGTGCTTACAAACCTAAGACACAGCACCATGCAAGCTGATATGAAGAAAATTATTTCCATCCCAGCCAAAAACAGCACAAGGACTTGCATAGTATTTTCTTTATGCGGCACTGCCAGGAAATAAATCTTGAAAGATACCTTTGATTTACAAAATTTGTTTTTCTGTTGAAATGTTGGCTATCTAAATAAATTAATACTTGACTATAGAGATCATAATCTGAAAAAAAAAATAAAAATGAGCATGATGAGTGAATGAATTGTGGTGTTAATTCTGAGAGCAAGCTTCAGTACATACTGTAATAAAACACCCAAAGTTCCTCATGATTAGTACAGAGAGGCCATTCCAGATGTGTCCAAAAAAGCTGCCACTTGGTCCTTTTCGTTAGTCTATTCTTTAAGGTTGCTGTGTTGATGGTGGGGAAAGAGGAAGAGAAAACATGGAAAAAATAAAGAATCTCTAAATGGCAAATAAGAGAGACATTAACATCTTTATTTCACTCAAGGACTGCTTTTCTTTCTTTTTTTTTTTTTTATTTCAAAAAGCGAGGAGAGAATTTTTAAGTTGCCCTAGTTTCTAGTTATCTTCCACTTGCAAAGAAATGCAGTTATATTTATAGACACTCATATCTGTTCAAGAAATGCACTATTTTCAGTCGAGGGTTTTCTCATAGTTTGCGTTATTTACTTAAGACATGCAAATATTTTACAGTTATCTGATCTCCAGAATTAAAGGCTTTGAACACAACTAGCCCCTTTAAGCATTATTATATTATATTCAGTTTTCCATAATATGAGATGTAAATTAATGTCTTTGCCAATCACGTATATTGATTCATTGTTCTACCTACCTTATAATATTTAATTCATTATATAATTACTGACTTAGTGGATTTTAAAAACATGGTAGTCTCATGATCAGCAGTTGCATCAAGTAGCTGATTTTGTGAGATCTTCACTTAATATATCTCTGTACAGTTGTCAATATGTAAAACGTTTTAGATGTTGCATCTACTATTTTTTGCAAGTTTGAATTTTATAAGCAGACCCTAGTGGTAAGATTCATAAACTTTTATGAATACTGAAAAGTAGTAAGGGATAAAAGTAGCTAGTATTTGAAATCAGGAGGGGTAAAAAGGTGGCATAAATTGTTTGTAGGAAAGAATCAAAAACTTCAAGTGTTCATTGTATGGGTTGTATTTAGTTACTAAAGCAGAAGAGTGTGCAACATCCTAATGCAATGTTTTACATATGATAAGTTGTACTCCCTTGTTAGGGTACAAAGAATATTATGCTGGGAAATGTGCTGTAGAGAAATGTCAGCATGATATGCAGTCCTGGCTAATTAGAAATGGATGATAATAGTACAGCTTCCTTCAGAAAGAACAGAGAAAATAGTTGGGAATGTACTTCATTATGGGTTATTAGACATGTGTGTATATATATATATATGGACATATTTATTGTATGGGTTATATATATATCAGAGGGTTACTGAAATTGTATGATTATACTTTCTCAAACTTCAGATTTGGTGAAAATAGCTCAATCTGATACTTCTGTTGTTTTTGGAAGGTCTCCCCTTCTCTCAATTACTTCTGAAAGATGATTTTATATTCCTTAATATTTATTTTTCATCTTTTTTGTTGTTGTTCTTGGATTGTCATGAATCATTTTGAATCATTTACTTAGTAAACTGCAGATGTGTTTTATTTTAGTTACAGGCATTTGGATGATGCTTTGACCTGAGTGATTCGTGGAAACTGACTCCACAATCAGTAAGATTGTAAAGTAGGTATGTTTATTCAGCACTGGGCAGCACGGGGGGTAGTCCCACCAAAGTCGTGTGCCCCTAACACGGCAACTTGCTTTGCTTATATGCAGCAAATATTTACATATTCATGAGGTTTCCCAGTATGCCTATACATATTCATAACCTGTTCCCACTTAGTATTAAAATTAGCTCAAAGAAGTCATTTCCATAAACTCCTCCCCGCTACGCTTGCGTGGTGCCTTCTGGTGGTGGGCGCTGAGGGTCGTGAGGATGAAGTAAGATGTCTTCATCAGGGTTGAACTTTTCATCTTGTCTCTTTGCGCATTGTCCTGGTTTAACCTGGCCAGCAGCTAAACACCACACAGCCATTCGCTCACCCTCCCCCCTCCTTCTCTGGGATGGGGGAGAGAAATGGGAAAGTGAAGCCCGTGAGTTGAGATAAAGACAGTTTAATAAGACAGGAAAATAATAATAACAATAATAATAACAATGATGATAATAGTACTACTAATAATAATGTGTACAAAACAAGTGATGCACAGTGCAATTGCTCACCACCCGCTGACCGATGCCCAGCCTAACCCCAAGCAGTCCGGCCCCCTCCCCCGGCTAGCCACCCCTATATATTGTTCAGCATGACGTCAGATGGTATGGAATACCCCTTTGGCTAGTTTGGGTCACCTGTCCTGGGTCTGTCCCCTCCCAGCTCTTACTGCACCCCCAGCCTGCCCGTTGGCAGGACAGAGCAAGAAGCTGAGATGTCCTTGGCTTAGTATAAGCACTGCTCTGCAACAATTAAAACATCGGGGTGTTATCAGCACTCTTCTCATCCTAAGCCAAAACATAGCATTCTACCAGCTACTAGGAAGAAAATTAACTCTGTTCTAACTGAAACCAGGACACGCATGCTCTCTGAGCCTTTGGTCAATCTGGGCCATAAGGTCGGTTTGGTCCGATTCTCCGGATCTGAGGGGCCCCTGTTACCTTGAGGCCTTGCATGTTTGACATCCCTTTTTAAGAATAGTCCTCCTTATCTCTGAGCCCTTGGTCACAGTCCGAACCATAAAGTCGGTTTGATCTGTTTCTTGGGGTCCCAGGGGCTCCTGTTATCTGGAGGCCTAAGCGCAGCACAGGCACATCGCAAATGTAGCACATATTAAGCAATGAGTGTTGCCTACATATTCAATCTTAATTGCTCTCTAATTTCTAATCCCATGTTTCATGAGGGTTTTGGATTATAATGAGCAGGAGCTCTAGCCATGTCTTAAGGAACAGTGCAACAAGGATACAACCTTCTGTATCGTTAATGTGAATGATGTTTTATTGCGATACTTTTAGGCAAGTCATAATACTGCTGCAAACTTAGGAAGGCATGGAAAGAAACTTATAACTGTACTAAGTCACATTTCCACTCTGCCCAGAGTGGCTCTTCTTGGGACCACCTTCATTGGACCATTTTCCATTGCTTTGGAATATTGTTTTGTTGCATAGAGATTGTTTGAAACTGAATAAAGACAAATTCAGATTTAGACTTCTACCTCTCTATCTTGAAGTTTTTAGTGTGATTTCCTTGAATTTCTCCTTAGATTGTGTCTGAAGCAAATCACAGGTCTCCAGCTTCCTACAGAATTTGGCTGTTAGGATTACACTTTGTAGAGACTGCTTTGTCTGTATATTTTGTTAGCTTTTCTTTGGCCCCAGTTGGATAAATGCCTTAAAAGTTTGAAAGTCAGATTAGATTCCTGCAGCATGTTTTAATGCTGTACTCTTTTAAACATTGTGAAAACACCTTAAACTGACCTAAATACTCATGTAAGGTATGTGTTTGTTATAACCTGAAGAGAACCAAATTGTAACCATTAGGGAGGCCATCTAGTCCATTTCCCTTCCCCAGACTTTGAACAGCTGTACAAAAACTTCGACAGGTGGTGGTTTAACCTATTTCAAAGGTTCTTCATTTAATTGCTTTACACTATGTGTGGATTTCTTCAGAGCAGTTTTCATTTCTGACAGCACATCTGGAAGGGTTTGTTTTCCTTTTTCATTTGATTACTTCTTTTTCTATTGTTAAAGGCAAATTTGAATGTCCTTCAACAAAAACAGCCAGTGGAGGAAGTATTAATTGTTTAATTTCTTTAGAAAATATCCACTGAGCAAAATCATAGTTCAATCACGTAGTTCAAATTCTCTGAGTAAGATGAAATGGTATATAAATGTGAGGGAACCTTTCCTCAGAACACTATCAATACACTATTACCTGTATGTCAGAATGATTCACGTAATTCTTAGCTTTAAACTTAGACCATTCAGTCAACCATGCTTTTCTTTGAAAAGTTGTTTCAGATGTTATAGTTCTTTGTGTTTAAACCAAGGGAACTCATGCTTTTTTTTTTCCTTTTTGTGTCTTACTAGCTTGGCAAAAACAGTTTAAATCTTTTCTCTATTTAAGCACATCCTTCTCTCTTAGTCTTTTCCTTTTCAGTGTGGGGGGAAAAAGGAGGAAAAGTCCTTTATGCTGTGCCATCTCTCTCAGCTTTGAAGCACTGCCAAACGTCTTCTACTTCAAAGTTGATTCAAGGCTTCATCTTTGTCACAAAACCACCATGTACAAAGCTTTTAGCAACCCACAGAACAGTTTGATTTTTAAAGTATGCCTTTGTTACTGAAAAAGGTTAACTTTGATGATTCCATAAATCATCTCTGCAAGTATGAACTTCTCTCCAATATATGGGAAAATAAGACAATATTGTTGATTGGAAAATATTTTATCATTAAATTACAAGAAAGTCATGACGTTATATCCTGAAAATACTTTTTATTTTCAGTTTAGCTGTTCACTTGACTAGAATTCTGTTTCTAAGAGTCTGAAAGTGATTTTAAAGAAAAGTTCTAAAAAATTACCATAAAAGTTTTATGATCCAAATGTTGTTGATCCAAAATCCTAAGAAAATTCAGTGGGATTTTTTGAAGTCCTAACTATTCTTTTTATATTTAGGTGCATGTATAATTAAAGAGATCAAATGTATCATTAAAAAAATATATATAATAAGCATATTAATTAAGTTAATACAAAGAATATATTGCTTCTGCTGCAAGTATCTGTATGTTGATAACATGGAATGTGATCAGTTCCTCCTTATTGCCATGAATAGTCACTTTGGAGTTGAAATACTTCAGGAAGAAAAATTTTATTTTTACATAACTAGATGCTACATGCAGCAATAATGAATGATGTACGCTATACCCTGATGTTGTAATCCCTGGTCTAATTCCTGCTTGGTTTTGTGAAGCCTTTCCAGTTAAAGAAGCCCAACATGGTTTTCAAAACAGATGTATTCTTAACACTTAAAAAAAAAAAAATGATGTGATATGATATGTAGGATAGTTTGTGGTCTGAATTGGTCAGAAAAAGAGCTGAGAACGAAGAGAAGATATTCTTGATCATGAGCTCTATGCTTTTTCATTGTGTTGGTTTGTTATCTTTTAGAAGTAGAATGTATTATATTTTTATTTCTATTTTCTAAAATGAAAGTGATCTGTCTTGTGGCTTTTTAAGGGACATAATGAAAAACAGAAAATAAAGGAATGATGAAAACTTCACCTTCTAGAATAATGTGGTATCAGCTGCAAAAGTTCTACTCTTGGTTGTGATACCCGGAAGATTGTGATACCTGGGATAAACTTTTGTGGTTAGGTCCGTAAAAGTGTTTTCTCTACCACTGAATTGAGGTTATTACCATGGGTCTGCTAACACCAACTGAATGAATGCTACAACAAAAGTTGACAACCTCTAGCTCTGTTTACTGCAGAGTAACCTTTGTTGGCTGATTAATTAGACAGGTTATTTGTAAGGTAAATGGATATTTTTCACTTTGTGGTTGCACCTAAGTGAGTTTTAGTATGTGAGAGATATGCACAGATTAAAATACACATTAACAAGTCATTGTTTGTTTCACAGCAGGGGGTTGGAAATAGATGACCTTTAAGGTACCTTCCAATGCAAACCATTCTATGATTCTGTGATCATGCTTAGCTACTTCGATCCACTAAATGAAATGAATTTAAGGATCAGATCAAATCTTTCATGAAATGGAAAACCAATATATAGTGTCATTTTTCAACCTTATTGCTTTCTTTTTCAATTTTTTTTTCCTCTTGTGCATTAGGGCTGTAAAATATTACTGATTTTAACATGCTTTAGAAGTTTAAGGTAAAAACTTTAACCTAGTTCCTTAATTTTTATTTATAAATGTAGGTGTAAAAGCAAGGACTGTAGGAAGCTTTGTGACCAAATAAATTTAGTACAAATTCTTCCAGAGTAACATTAAATACTGTTGCAGATTCAGTGGAGATAAGTAACTGTCTCAAATGGATGGTAAAGAAAATAGTGAGGAATGCTTTTAGTTCTATTAGCAGCTAATGGAAAAAATCAAAAAACAGCTTCAGTCTATGTGTCTGATGTCATGGGAATCAGTAAACTATGCTGACTACTGGATCAGCACAAAATAGAAAGGACTGCCTAGTGGAATGCAGTAAAATCTGGGAAATACTCTAAATCAGTTGCCAACTGTTCCCATGCAACAGGGTTAACCGAACACTCAGGACAGAGGCGTGCTAAATTGTTATCCAGAGAAATGCCTGCCTTCCACAAGTCAGTCAGTATTTCCAAAAGTAGAGCAATTCTACCTGATTGAGAGCCTACGGAATACTGTCTAGATCTAATATCCATTTATCCAGACTACTGTTAAATTGGAAGAGGACAAATTACATTCAAAGGTCACTTTTGAATGAAGGCTGAATGCAGTGAAGTACTAGCTGTTCTGATCCTCTGATTGAGATAATGGAAATAATGGTCAATGGTAATAGCAAATCATTAAATGTAGGCTGAAAAATAATTTCTGCCTTTTCATTTTCATTGTTAACTTTTTATTTGCTGCAATTACATTTAATACATTTGTGCTAAAAAAAAAAAAAAAAGTTGCTGTGAGCCAAAAAGAGAAGAGAACTGCCTGCATTTTCAGATTTATTTCTGAACTGTTAAATTTGTCAAGAGTAGATCATGTGTATGAAACAATCCATTTCAACTGTCATATTTTTAATTAAAAAAGTCAAAAGCAACTGTCACCATTTATAGCTCATTCCTAGGAAATGATGAATTCAAAGTACAGTTCAGGATGTAAACACAACCATAAACTTGTGAAACTACTTTGACTTTTCACCCAAAGTAGAGAACAACAAATTTTGAAATACTGTCATTTCCTTCAAGTCATAAATTTTTGTTCAACTGTAATAAAATGTGTTGGAATATGAGTCATCCTCACTTGTCTGATTGTCGAGGTTGTTTGAATGGGTTGTTCGTAGTTCAGCTCTATGCTGTTTTTGTAATGAGTGGGCCAGGTCTCAGAATAATTGTGTTCTGATAGTGTACAGGACATCTGTCCATATAAACCCCACCCTGGCACATCTGGGGATCCAGCTATCTTCCTTTCTCTTCCTTTTTTTGTTGTTGTTGTGATGAATCATATATGAAGTGTTACACTTTTCAGAGCTTCACACTAACAACTTTAACGTTAATACTGACACTTGTTGCCTTTGTTGCCCAAGAGCTACTAACTTAATTAGAGAGTGCTGTGCTGGAATTAGTATAGAAATAAAATACCCCTTCAGAGAAACTTCAGTGACTAAGATTACAGAACAAGAGGAAAATGGAAAATTAATCTACAAGCCTGTTTCTCTCCACTGACTCCAGAGGAGTGTAGGATGACTAGTAGGGTCGTACATATCTAATTGAAGACATCTAAAGTTATCTGAGATTATCTCCCCTGTGTAATTTGAAAATTAACCCTTTGTATCCCCAGTTAATAGTCATTGAATTTCAAAACAGATGCTTTCAAATTTTCTTTTGTTTGATTTTGTTTGCTTTTTGTTTTCTTTTCTTTTTTCTTTTTTCATTTTTTTTTTTTTTTTCTGTGAAACATTAAAAAGTGCAAAGAATGTGGGAAATACTTGAGTTCATTGGAGCACTTATTTTTAAGTGATGATTATTTTTAATCAATTCAGTTTTATGGTTAGCAGCTCTTGTATTTACTTAACTTTTCATGAGGTTCTGTTGTCATGAATTCTACCTCAATTTTCATAACTCCTAAAGATTGCAACTATTATAAAGCGTCACTGGACTTTCTTGAAAAATGCAGTCATATATTTTCAGTGATCTTTACCCTTCGGTTTCAGGTCAGTGAAGAGTAAAATAGAAAAACAAACAAACAACAAAACCACAACTAAATAGTGGCTTTGTATTTTAAATATATACATTTCATCCATTTGTCCCCACTTTTTTCCTGTCAGCAGTAAAATTTATCTGCATTATATTTAATTGAAAATAACTTTCAAAATCAAATATACAGGAGTTAGCAAAACTCTGGCTTTATGCTTTAAAGTCAAGAAATTCACACAAACTGCCATGCCCTTATCCAGTTTTAGAACTAAATACCATATACTGCAGGTAACCATTATTATTCCTGTTCTTTATTCTCAGTGTCAGTAATTTATATTTAAATTACAGAATTAAAAATAGTAGCTTGCTCTAAGGAGCCTGCTTTGGCAGGGGGGTTGGACCTGATGATTTCTCGAGGTCCCTTCCAGCCCCTACAATTCTGTGATTCTGTAATGGTGAATAATACCGCATGATTAGTGTGAACAAATTTTATTATGATATTTGTTAATTCTTAATCAAGAACTAGGTTACTTACTAAAAATGAAGAGCACCTCTCTGGTAAATCTGTTAACCTAATTTTGCTCTCATTTTCATTTTATTTAAAGTACTGTGAATTTGGAGTATTGTACCACTGGAGTATCGTACTAGGATAGAAGGACAAGAACGAGTACTGTAGTTTTCATGTTCCATGAGAGCTTCTTTCAGATGGGGTGAGACTTAGGCTACTTCTTTTGAAAAATAATCTGAACTCTGAAATAGTACCATCTTTCCTGTTTATGAAAAAGAAATTTCTTCAACTTGAAAACCAGATTCAGATAAGCTGGTTTATGTTATCAGCTTTTTTCATAGGAAGTAAATATCTACAATATCAAAGATGAAAGCAAAACCACTTTATACAGCTGAAGCAGGTAGCTCCATGCTTCTCTGGCCCTCACCAGGTCCTTTATAATTATCTTGATGAAGTTAAGATACCATAATTAAACCTATAATGTGTCAAAGAATAATACATACAGTTAGGCATATGCAGTAGCTAAATACTTGTAAATACATTTAATGCACTAACCTTTTATTTCTCTAAATCCACAAAGATGTGATAACTGGATGGTCACAGCCTTGGTTCTCTATCTGCAGATGGTTTAATGTTGTCAGAGCAGTAGGTCAGGAGCTGCACCCCACTTACAACTGACCTGCAGTCAGCTCTAGATGAACCTGAACTTGGCTGCAGGTTCACTGGAGGTCCCAATCCTTAGGCAACATCTTTGCACACTGTAGATGGGCTCTGGGTGCCTCTTTTCTTCTTGTCTCTGAAGTGGCTCTAGGAGGTTATGACTTGGCTGAAGCTTGTCTGCACACCCTTCAAACTGCTGACATCTTGGGCATGGTAGCACGAAGCTCCAGGTGGTGTTGCTAGTTAAGTGCTGAAGTCCTTGCTGATCCCTCTTTTGCTGCAACCACACTGGCAGCAGCATCTTCTCTTAGGTTTAGCTGAGATACACGTGCATGAGCTGCACATGGAGCATCACCTGCACTGTAGCTGTGTGTGAGGCAATACAGGCCAACTGGTGGCAGCCCACTTATGGGACAAGGGTGTACATCCTGTACTAGAGCTTTGGAAGAAATGCTGCTGGCAACACTGAGGCAATGCTTAAGAGTGAAAATGCAGTGCCCACTGTGTCCTTGAAATGCACAGTGTCTGAGGCAGCAGCTGTCTGTCCGGTGGCAGAGGTGGAGGGAAAGATGGCCTTTGGCACCTGCCAGTAAGAAAACTATAAGTCTTGTCTTTGGTCAGTACCTGAAATAATCTGTGGACACACACACACACACACACACAAAATGCCTTTACCTGTTCTCTGTACTTCTTACTTTAATCTATTTTTTTTAGCTTAGTTTTAGGGCTGCTCATTGTCTCTTGGGTAAAAGAACTTTGCATTAGCAAATACGGCTTCTTCAACATCACACAGCTCTGCGGTAGTACAGTGAGACTGGAAGTATGGACGTTGTGATTAGTCTGCTGAGACACCTTTGCAGATGGGAGGGGAATGGCAGTGGTGTCTTTACATACACTATGATGAGTCGCTTCTGTGTTTGACTCTGAACACACCGATGCCCATGTGTGTGGGCCCCCTTGGTTGAGGAACTGTGCTAACCAACAGTAGTATATCATTCCTTGTGCTGGAGGGAAGGCAGGTTGTCAGCAGGAAGGGATGAAGCGATGTTATTAAACTTTGCCATTAAATACAGATGCTTGCTTCTTGTAGGCTGTAAATGGTTGCAGGTCACCATGCATTCACCAGGCCCTGATCTGTGTGGGTGTCACTTTCCAAAGAGAGACACCCCGTAGTGAAGCTAGGAACTCACCTACCAACAGTTATCACTAGTTTGGTTGCATTGTAACACTTGGTAGATACTAGCATTCACAGTCTAAATCATCTAGTTAATACAAAACAGACCTCATTAGCAATATTAAAGCTGGGGTGTCCATATACAAACACCCCTTTTGGTGCAGCCTCCCTTTCCTCTGGTGTCATGCTCACCGCTTCAGTGCTTCTCTTGCCTTAGTGGGATGCAGTGCTAAGGTGAGCACTGGGCATCTGCAGATACTCATTCAGAATGGGACAGTTCATCTTCCTCTGCTGGGAAGTGCATGTTCCCTGTTGCTAAGTTTGCAATACTGTCAGCAACCAGCCTCTGCTAGGGCCTCCCTCTGGTATCACTCCCTCCTCTCACCTGCAAGGCCCTTGCTATCCATCAGCCTCATGCCTGTACCCCCTTATGCTGCATCATTACTCTGTGGTTGTAGATGGTTCATTGTACAACGTGTATCTACTTGTTGCTCATATCTATGTCAAAAATAACATCTAAATTATTAAAACTAAAACAGTCTAGGTGATAGCTACTTGGTCACTAGGTGGTTGTTGCTACAGCTGCATATGTTCAAGTTCCAGGCAAGCCAAAACAAGACCTTTTACTAGCAATCACAGTACTATATTTACTGGTTTGCAGCATTCACGTGGCAGTGTGTCTGAGCTGATGTCCCCTGGCTCCTTTAGTGAAGTTCATTCGCAGCTGGCCAGTATTGAATATTAACAGTATAAAAGCTTGACCATGTGTATGTCTGTTTTGCTATGTGTAGCTCTGAGTCCAGCAGTGATTTATGCCCTATACAGAACCAGTTCGTGATACTTTAGCTTGGATGTATAGAAGTAATAGACTGATGTATGTTAATCGATAATTATGAAAGTTACCAAAACTTATATCTTTTAAAGAACTAGTTTATGATACTTTAACCTGTGTGTGTATCAGTATGAAGGTGGTGTACCAAAATATCATCAGAGATATGTACTTTGCCTCTGATTTTTCCAGTTTCCCTAAACTTACAGGTTTTGACTTCCCTCCCTAGTTCTGCAGAGAGCAGGAATTAAACTGCATCGAACTGTTTGCTGTGTTAGAGCTTGCATTTGGTTATTACTTTTAAAATCTATTTAAAGATTATATTTAGTCAGGGTTAAGAATTGACAACAATATTGTCATTAGTAGAGTCATAGGCCAGCTCTGCAGTTGCAGGTAGTTTTATCATGCTAGCACAGAGGTTTATACAGATTTATGAATTTCTTCAAGACATGTACATCAAACATGAGGAGGTTGACACAAAAAGCAATTGTGAGCTTGATGGGTCCAGAGCAAGGTATGGCTCAGATACAGGTGTGGTGATTTGTATTTTACTTTAGGACAGTCTGCTTTCCAGAGGACTGAAAGTCCTAGCACTCCCTGGACCCTGTAGATAGATATGTAGATTGGGAGAAGATCTAAGCTCTCTCTTAACTTCTTACACTGCTCTGTTTATGTGTATAGACTGGTTCTAACAAGGACCAAAGTGTAAAAATATCTTTAAAATGGTTGACTGTGTTGTCTTGGTAGACTGCACAAAGTAATGCTGTGTAAAAAATTGCCTTTTCCTGGCAAATTTAGGGTCACTCTACATAAATTGGAGCACGTGGCACCTGAAGGACACAGCTATTTGTTCTACTTGTAACAAAAACATGAGCTAATTAATCATAACAAATTGTTCTTCTATCAGCAAACAATTTCAGTACTGAATTCAGAGAGGATAATTTTCTTCTGTTTGAAACTATGCAGTATATATTGTAAGATTGAAATTGAATAAATCAGATCAAGGTGCAGCAGAGGAAAAAGGGAGGAAAGGTATTACATCTACCAAAGGTGCCGAGGAGTGAGAAAACAGAAAAGCAATTTATTGAGGAATAAGACAAGGGTTTTGCAATGGCGAAATGTAGTTCATGAAGGTTTAGGAATTTTATACTTCTGTCTCCTGTCTGCATGCTGAATTTTCATAACTCTGAGGCTGTAGTGAAGAACCTGAATGAAAACCTTTTTATTTTATTTTATTTTATTTTATTTTTTTTCCCTAAAATATTTCTAAGAAGACTGGCTAAGGTTGTATACTGACTGCTTTCCCCTCCACTGTAAATTTGACATGGACTATGCTGGTAACTAAGAAATCTCTGGGGATTCAAACAGAAAATCTCTTTGGTGAACTGCAATTCAATTTATGTGGAATAGATTGGTTGGCAACAGCTACTAAAAACTGAGTTTAAGCACATTGTGAGAGACAAATTCTCTTCCAAAATTTAGTCTTCTGAAGCAAGGCCAGCACTTATTATTAGAACTGTTATCATTCATGAAATGATCTCAAGCAGTTTTTTCTACATGGAAGAGATTTCAGAAAGACGTCTGAGAATTGATGTTCTCTCCAAGTCGCTGGTGAGAAAAGCAGAATTAAATCCAAAGACCACTGCCACCAGTGGGACTCCCTGTTATCTTCACTGGACGCTATAACAATCTCTCAGTCTTGTATAATCTCTTACAAAGAAATGAAAAATAGGTTGCTGAATTAGTGATGCTGTGTAGCGATGGTAGACAAATATATAAGAAATAGAGAATTAAAAAAAAGTTTGTGTTTTGTGTTGAGAAAATACTATGAGAAACTAGCTGAACTATATTGTATAAACTACCATTAACATATAGCATTAACCTAATTCAAGATTCAAAAAATACTTTTGAAAAGAAACTAGATGTTGCCATACTATTTTTTAAAATTTGATTTAAAATCACAAACTTGCAATATTCTGACATTTTATTCCCATTTAAGATGAAAAGAAAACCATGAATATTTCACATTGCAAAGGAATATAAATCTAAAAATTATTGTTCTTCTCTACCCTCAAGAAATATAGACAGTTTAACTAAAAATTATGTACATGGAAAAAACATCATATATAAGCTGTTAAAATTGTTGAAGGTGAATATGATCTAAGTATAATAATAGTAATAATAAACATATGTTAGCTGCATTCTGGTCAAGAGCAATTTCTTCCATGTACAGAAGAATTTAAAATGATACAGATTTTCTTGTAAATTTGTTTTTTCTTTTTTCCTTAAAGTCCATTAATGCCAATGGAAAGCTCCTTTTGCTATAAAAAGCTATTGGATTGAGCACTTTACCCTTAAATTACTGTATATAAAATGAGTTGTGAAAAGTAGACAGCAAGGTGTTCAAGTTGCAGAATATCTCAAAATACACGTTTCCTGCTGAAATCCATGCTGATTGCTTGATGCAATACTTGTGCCCTTCTGTTCTATCCTCAAGTGCGTAAACGTACTCAGCTGTCAAACCCTTCTTGGCTGCAAAGCTTTACTAGGCTTTTAGCTGAGTCCTATTCACTTATGAAAAATCTCATCTAAATTTATTATTGCCTTCATACTGGGCTAGCAGGCTTATCTTGGACTAAAGCCAAACATACAAGTTCAGCTTATTCTCTGCCTGATAAAGACATGGTTTCCAGGGAAATTGCAGTTTAAACTGTTGTGATGCCAGTGGCAGTCCTTTAGTCCACCCCTACAAAGTTACTCAAGTAAATCCTCTACAAATCCAATAGAAAGGAACCGAGGAGTGACTCAACAGTCCAAATAATCACATGGCACACTCCTATGAGGCTTGAGAAACAGAGCAAGTGCAACATGAGAAAGGATGTAGAGTTGGATTTGCCCTTTTCTGCATTTGACCTAAGAATGTGTGTTGCTGACATAGTTTGTGGATCATTTTATCCGTATCGTACCAAGTGAGCTGATTACTGTTGCAAGTCACTCACACCATGGTCTGCAAACTAAAAGTCAATCCTTTAAATATCTGGAGTGGTACATGACAATGAAAATAGAAAGAGAATGAAAAGATTATGCAAAATGTGATTTCCCTCTCACATTGTTTATCAATAGTGTAAATGTATGGTAGACCAGAGGGTGTTCATCCCATAGAAAGAGAGAATTAAAACTAGTAAATTCTCCTTTGTCTTTAGTGACAGTGAAGAGAAGCAGCAGTAATGTGTCTGGAACATTTCCTCATATATCCACTCATACATGTATAGCTATCTAATCCTTATGTAAGTCCAGGATGAGAAAGTGTAAAACAAGATTGGGTCTCAGTAAAGAATGCAACTTCCTGATCAGGTTTGGCTGTGATCTGATAAAATGTAGTACTGGAGGATACTGGGTTAATGTAAAATTCATAGTTATTCTGTCTGACTTTACAGTCTGATGGAAAATCTGATGAAGGGTATGACAGTAAGGAACTGATGTGGAAATACTTTTCAGTAAAAACATAAGTCTGTATATTGATACTGTATTTTCTGTGTTTGCTTTTGTTTCATTTTTGTTTCTCTGTTAAAAAAAAAAAAAAAAAGTCAAGAGTAAGAAAAAAGCTATTTATATATCCCAAACAGCTCTTGAATGTTGCTTGTATATTCCTGCTTTCTTCTGAGAACATGCACTTTACATGCCCTCGTCATGGAACTGAGTAGTCCTATTGAAGATGGTTGTTTTGATATTTCTGAAGATGGATTTTGAAACACCATAACAATCAGATTACTAAGAAAGGGCAAAGTTGGATACCCTTGTGTTACAGTGATGTTTGAAGAGATGTGTACAGGGTACAAATTCGAAAGCAGCTAAATGCTGCATTAGTTTAAACAGCCCAACACCTGATCTGATGTATCCGTTGTGCTTACCAACAACCCTAGTCCATAATCAGTTTTGGTTGTGCATAAGTTCAGATGCTGCTTATTTCAGTTATTGTTTTTTGGAGAAGCTTTTTAGCCTGCATGGCTAATTATTCAGAAATCTATTGTGCCCTCTCAGATTGTGAAGGAGTTAGTAGGTATTTGCTAATTCTACATTCAGAAATAGATTTAAGAGATCATCAAAGCATAAAGCACGCAATATTCTGATTTTCAGAAGTAATGTAGAAGTAACTAAAAGTAATGAGTCTTATCTTGAAACAGCAAGAGAACTTCTTCAAAGCAGAAAACATAGGCAGAAAGACCACTTATTGGATGGTCTATAAAGGACATGATTTGTTTAATACAAGGATAACAAAATTATTATTACACCTGGGAGTGGTGAGGGGACTCAGCAGGGAGAAACGAGGAGCACACAAAAGGAGTCTGAGAGGGCCATGTTCTATGAAGTCTGACTCTTTCCTCTCTGCCTGCTCCTCACACCCTGTACAGGCTCTTTCTAAATAATCCTTGACTTAGCTCACACAGCTCTGCATTATAAATGTCAGGAACCACTGCCACTTTGCACTGACATGGTTGACTTTGGAGCTTTGTGTTTAGATGGGAGAAAATGTTTTTTTTTTTTATTTTTTTTTTAATTTTTATTTTTTTAAACAAGAGAAGCTTGTGCTGTAAGTTTCTCCCTTGCAGAATACCTAAATTTGTTTATTTCATTTAACCTGAGTGTTGGCTTTTCCTTCTTTTAATTTGTTTTCTGTTTCCTGAACTAGGTGTCCCATGGCATGCTGGGATCTTGATCACGTGTATATCTCTGTGCCTTCAGCACATGCTGTTCTTATAGGTCTCACCAGTTTGCTCCTCCTGTTTTTTCCACATGCAGACATTCTCGTTTGCTTTCCACTGATACTAATTTGAACACTTCTATTGGAGTTCTCTGCAATAGTCCTTCAGAATATTTTGTTGTTGGGTGCTGTTAGGATATTGCACTTTTAAGTCAAATATGACTGTCATATGCATATGACTTTATGACCCCCAGGAAGTGGAAAATGAGATAAGAGGATCAGCTTTAGGGATTATGATTATCCCACATCCAAATACATGTGCTCTAGCACAAGCCAGTTACTATGCTGGCCAAAATCTGCACAGATAAAAATTTAGAAAATATGAAATTTCCTATCCTTGTTAGACTACATATCATCGAATTCTCAAAAACATTTTACCACAGATACTTTTTCTGTTAGCCTCTCAGAGGCTAAACCAGAGATGGTATATGAGGAATAAAGTAACATTCAGCATGCATAAAGATACCAGAATCAAAACCTCACTGGAAAAACATAATTAATTTTAAAAGTCTAGGTAATATCTTTGATTCTCAAATGCAGTAGCATTGGAAATGTAAGAAGGTATGATTTTGGCATTATAAAAGGCAGCAGTGGCTGAGGCCACATCTGAAATACAGTAAGCGGTTCTAATCAGCTCGTTTTAATAAAGGTATTAAGGGAATGAGGCAGCAAAGGAAATGGTAGGAAAGGGCATTCAGAATTGAGACTCAATGATTTGAGTTATTCAGAAGGTTCAAAATCAAGGTTCAAATTCTTTAGGAAGGGAAGATTAGGAAGTGACCTTAACCAGCTATGCTGTGCAGAGACTGGGAAGGACAATTGATACAAGATTATTCAAGCTGGTGTCAAAATGAAAACCAAGGGGCAAAAGCTTAAGTCAAGGAATGCAAATTCCTTGAAGAATCTAAAATGAGCTATTTTTTAGCTTGAGGAAGCCAAAATGAGCTCTCTTTCAGCTGGAATAATACATAAAACAGCAGTAGGAGTCACTTCTAAACAATGTATATAGGCAGATACTCAGCTTAGTGGATTCATTGGCAGCACTTTGTTAAAACAGATAGAATCCAAACAAACAAAGTGCTTTCCAGAAAAAGGATAGGAGTTCTTAGGAAACAGAGATAGGAGTTGAATATGAAAGATAATGTTACTTCTTAAAGTTACACGCATCACATACACAAGTATCATTGGATTCTGTTTTCTCACTCCGACACTTGTGCTGCTCACAGGTTATAAACCAGGAAAAATATTTTTATCTTTCAGTTTTATCATAGAACTTGTTATATATAACTTTACAAGTCATTCAGCAACAAGTATCTGGCAAAGGCTTGCGTGCTTTGGTTCAGGGTTGCAACTGGCTGAATGAGTAAAGCTTCTCAACTTGAAGATTTTGCACTGAGCTATCAGACACAAATGTTTCATGTGCAAATGATAGAACTAATAGTGTGAAAAAAACATTTCCTTCTCTGTTATCTATGTACGTTTTCCTTCTTGTCTAGTGTACATGCAAAAGGGAACTAAAAGGGCCTTCTGCTTACATAGTATACGATATTTCTGTCACGATTTTCATGTGCAGTGTGTTTGTGGCATCTGGAACAATGCTTTGGAAATCTTATTCATAGATGTACTTCATGGATGTGCTTGAGTTCAGCCTGATTCCAGAAACTGTTTTCCACCAAGCTCTGTGTCACCTATGCACTTCACATATTGGAAGTCCCTTTTTTTCTCACTTCCAAACAAGACTGGGTCCTGCAGTACTTCTAGCTGAGTGTGCTTCTTTCATAGTTCTTGTAGATGGAATGATGATTTTAAAAATAGTTACAGATTTATTTTTTTTTTAATCTGCTTTCAGATGAAGAATTGAATATCTTCAGTAATTGAAAACAAATACCTAACAGGAAATCTGCCAGAGAGATACATTAACAGGATTCCTTGATTCAAACACTGATACTGATTCCTGAAAATAGATTATCTTTTTAGTATCATAATTCTTTATGTTAGTCACTTATTAAAATTAGATTTTATTGCTGACAGCTTTTGAGCATTGGATAATGTTTTTGTATGTACGGTGTTGTTAATCTATTTAAAATACTTAAGACTTGGAATCGATGAATCAAGCAATCAGGCAGAATGACGAATCGTAACATGAACTCTGTGCAGTGTCCACAGAAGCAGCTGTTCGAGGAACAAATGTAGTGTTACTGTGACTGCAGATGTGAGAGAGAGCCTATTGGTCCTTGCAAAGCAAATCCTCCCTAGAACATCTCTGCCAGTGGGGACCTTCAAAAGTATTGGATCACCACATCTGCCAGCAAAGGCAACATGAGCTCTAAGCATGCATATACTGGAATGGAGTTAATTTTTTTCATAGTAGCTTGTATGGTCCTATGTCAGTGTGTTACTGACACATGTAACGGTGTGTGTCTTGCTTAAGTTAAGACCTAAATGCTGTTTCCATGGATTTCTGAATTTTTCTGATTTCTTTCAATGATTTCTTTGACTTCATTGCAAAAATACCAGTTAAAATACTGAAAAATCTTTGTCCTATAAATGCAGTCCTTTTGGGCCAGTGGTGCTTCATTAAACAGACTGAGACAAAACCTGCTTACTTTCTTAGTGTTCTTCTCATTCAAATTTCAGTCCTGATGAAAGAACTGTCCCAGTAACGTAATACAGAACCAGAGCAGTCATTTATAAAATTCGGTATATTTCATACAGTCATAGAACCACAGAGTGGTTTGTGTTGGAAAGGACCATCTCGTCCCAAACCCCTGCCATGGGCAGGGAACACCTTCCAAAAATTTTCATGCAGGCTTCAACTTTGCTTTGATTAGTTAGAGCCTCAAATTTAGGTGGCTTGGTCCAGCTGCCAAATAATATCTTGAAAAGGAGAATCTATTTTCTGTGGTCATAAAAAAAAAAAAAAAAAAAAAAAAAGGAAAAAAAAACACATTTGGCCAAAGGTAGACTGTTGAAATATTTGAAAACTCAGTAAGAAAATAAATGATAATTAAACTACAGATCATGTAAGACCAGACAACCAACATTGTCTGTTTACGTCTGATTTCTTATTATTTACACTTCATAAGAAGTGCTGATTCATAAGAATCATCGACTAAAATTCATGATAGGAAAAAGAAGTTGGCCAAGTATCCTAGCCAAGGTGGCTATCCCAGCCACTGAGAATGTCATTAAATGTTTTAAGAATCATCTCTGTTTCTGATTGAATAAAGTGATGTAAAACTCCAGCTGAAAGCTTTCAAGGAGAATCTGTTCCGTTATGAATCATTTTTCTCCATTGCCATGTTGCAAGGATTTTTACTATAGAACTACTTCTGAGGACTAGGTCACAGAATCACAGAATCACAGAATTTTCTAGGTTGGAAGAGACCTCAAGATCATCGAGTCCAACCTCTGACCTAACGCTAACAGTCCCCACTAAACCATTTCCCTAAGCTCTACATCTAAACGTCTTTTAAAGACTTCCAGGGATGGTGACTCCACCACTTCCCTGGGCAGCCTGTTCCAGTGCCTCACAACCCTTTCAGTGAAGAAGTTCTTCCTAACATCTAACCTAAAACTCCCCTGGCTCAACTTAAGCCCATTCCCCCTCGTCCTGTCACCAGGCACGTGGGAGAACAGGCCAACCCCCACCTCGCTACAGCCTCCCTTGAGGTACCTATAGAGAGCGATAAGGTCGCCCCTGAGCCTCCTCTTCTCCAGGCTGAACAAGCCCAGCTCCCTCAGCCGCTCCTCGTAGGACTTGTTCTCCAGGCCCCTCACCAGCTTTGTCGCCCTTCTCTGCACCCGCTCAAGCACCTCCATGTCCTTCTTGTAGCGAGGGGCCCAAAACTGAACACAGTACTCGAGGTGCGGCCTCACCAGAGCTGAGTACAGGGGGACGATCACCTCCCTAGCCCTGCTGGCCACACTGTTCCTAATACAAGCCAGGATGTCATTGGCCTTCTTGGCCACCTGAGCACACTGCTGGCTCATATTCAGCCGACTATCCACCATCACTCCCAGGTTCTTCTCTGCCTGGCAGCTCTCCAACCATTCCTCTCCCAGCCTGTAGCTCTGCTTGGGGTTATTGCGCCCCAGGTGCAGGACGGGGCACTTGGCCTTGTTGAACTTCATGCAGTTGACCTCAGCCCATCGGTGCAGCCTATCCAGATCCTCCTGCAGAGCTTTCCTACCCTCAAGCAGATCGATACACGCACCTAACTTGGTGTCATCTGTGAACTTACTGAGGGTGCACTCGATGCCCTCGTCCAGATCATCGATGAAGATATTAAAGAGGACCGAGGTCATTACAGAGGAGAGGTCATTAAAGAGGAGAGGTCATTACAGTCTATCACCTACCATATTTTTTAAAAGGAATGCCAACATAAAGAGGAATGTTCTGAAGAGAAAAAAAAAAAAAAAAGTAGAAGAGGAAAATTCTGGGAGTTGTCCTTGACTGCACACTGTGTTTATGAATATAGATGTTGTTCTGGTGGATGAAAAGCTCAACATGAGCTAGCAGTGTGTGCTTGCAGCTGTGAAGGCAAGCTGCATCCAAGGCTGCATCAAAAGTAGCGTGGCCAGCAGGGCGAGGGAGGTGATTCTCCCCCTCTGCTCTGTTCTTGTGAGACCTCACCAGTAGCCCTGCTTCCAGCTCTGGGGCCCCCAGCACAGGAAGGACATGGATTTATTAGAAAATTAGAAATTCTAGAGAAAGGCTATGAAGTTGTTGAGAGGACTGGAGGACCTCTCCTATGAAGAAGACAGCTGGGGATGTTCAGCCTGGAGAAGAGAAGGCTCTGAGGAGACCCTATTGCAGCTTTTCAATATTAAAATGAAGGGGGGCTTATTTAAAAAAAAAAAAAAAAATGGAAAAAGAAAAAAAAAAGGAGAGTGACTTTTTACTTGGGCAGACATTGATAGGACAAGGGGAATGGTTTTAAACTAAAAAGGGTAGATTTAGATTAGGTGTAGAAGGAAATTCTTTACTCAGAGTGTTGAGGCAACTGCCCAGAAAATCTGTGGACTTTTTCCTTGCTGTTAAAGACCAGGTTGGATGAAACCCTTGGCAACCTGATCTAGTGGGTGGCATCCCTGCCCATGGCAGGGGTTGGAACTGGGTGATCTTTAAGGTCCCTTCCAACCCAAATGGGTTTGCGATAAGAGCTCATCTTAGTGGCCAAGTCATACCTAATACGTATGTCAGACCAAAGTACAGAGGTCATGAAGTAAGCTCTCAGAGGCAAAAACTGGAATAATTGAAAACTGTGTGGCAATAGACACCTAGGTCCCTCTTTGTTTCCTATGTACATGTGTGTATATGTATGCTAGGAGCCCCATGATGTGTGTCTTGGAACTGCAGTTATATCTTGTTCTAAGGCATACCACAGGGCTTCCGGAAAGCTAACAATGTGCAATGAAGTATCAGGGTTATTGCTGGAATCCTCTGAAGGTATTTCTGAACTTGTTACAGCAGAATAGATAAGTACCCACTGTAGTGCTGTCTGATCTTTTCTTTAATAAAAAAGGGGAATGTGATTTTTTTAGTGTGCAGTGAACAGACAATAGACATTCTGTATTCAGGGCAAACCATGTAACCAAGTAAAAGGAATCTTCTCTTTTGTAGGGACTAAGTTTCCTCACCTTAAAATAAACTTCAGATACATTTCACCTGTTATGTTGGATGTATTCCAGAACAAACACAAGGATGTCCAATTTGTCCAAATAATTGTTAAAGCAGAGTCAAAATAATCCCTCTATGAGTGTGATTACCTGGCTGCTGGCATTCATTGGCAAGAACACTCTTTAGCTTTGTGTATCTAGTATATGCTCTGAACTGTTCTAAACAAACGGGCTTTTTTACTTGAACTTTACATACCAAATCATTGTCTCTTTTTTCACTAAGCAGTTCAAAACTGTACATGACAAAATGAAGAATGACTACAGATCTCTACAGGGAAACGTGTGCCCACATATATTGCAGCTGCTCCACCCAGATAGGACTAGATAGAATATCCTTCTTTCTTTTCCTGTGGTGCAGAGCTGTAGAACAGAATTTCTCCTGCTGTTTCTTTTGATTTCAAGAGACATTAAACAACCTATTCAGTTTCTCTGTGAGATCTTATAGTAAACATAGTAACTACAAACACACTGCAACTCTTTTTACCCGGTTGCATTTTCATATGTTAGGAGAAAGAACAGACTGATAATATCTAGTTATTTTTCTAAGTTCTTAAAAGGCAGCTAGATGAAAAGCAGTTCAGTGAAGTGGTAGAAAAGGTTTAAAAGAAAGAGACTTCAGTGTTTCCTGGAGAATAAGATAAACTTGCTATCTTTTAAATACAGTTAGTATTAATTTTGTTACTGACTATGATGCTCAAAACTGATGAGTATCATACTATAGCTGCTGTGACATAGGATTGTCTAGATAAAAATGTGAATTCCGAAACTGAGAATCAGCTGTGAGTGACAATGGTAGGTGGTTGCATTCAGATCAAGCATGATATTAATATTCTGTTTGGTTCTGGAGGTTGAAAAGGATGATAAAACTCTCACAGAAGTGTTCAAAAAGTGTAGGACTGTATGGGTGGTGCTCTGAGCGACATTTCTTTTTCTTTTTTTTTTTTTTTCTGTCTTAGAACTGGAATTACAGATTAATAGACACTTAACACAAATGCTTGCTTCATGAATGCAAAATATTGCTGAGTTCACAAAGGCATTTGCAATTGTCTTTCAGAAACATAATGCATTCCTGTAGAAAATGCTGTTTTAATGTAGCATAAAAATACAATTTAATCTCTAAGCAGGTGTGACTGTAAATGAGGAGAAAGTGTGGTTACTGTTTTTTCTTATCAACAATTCCTCTAATTATTTTTCTTCATTGTAAGAATTATAGTCTTTATAGCAGCAGAGCTAATTCATGTACCTAAAATGGATGATGATATTTATCTTTTTATGCAGAAGTAATAATTACACATTTTACATTAACGAGAAACATTACATCTCTACCAGTTAGAATTTTCATTTCTGAAGTTAAATAGCTAAAATGCTAGATGTAGAATAGGACAGATGGTTAAGTGGGTAGAGCATTAAGTTGCTGGGCCATGAAGGTGATGCAATACTTAAACAGGAAATGTTCCCCAATCTGGTCACCTATTAGTATACATAATCCTGCTTTTGCTGTTTTTTGTTTGTTTTGTTTGTTTGTTTTTGTTTTTGTTTTTGTTTTTTGCTTTTGTTTTGGAAAACAAGGACTAGTATTTGCAATGATATTCTTACAAACCATTTAACTTTTCTATATCTGCAGTACCATTAGATAAATTAAGGTTGGAAAATCAAATCCTGAAACTTGGGAGATGTGAAAATTTAAATTTAATTATAAACCTTTATTTACCTTTTGTAAATTTCTGAATTAAACTAATGCATAGTGTGTTGTTTTCTTATGGATTAGATATCCATTGTATTTCCTCATCTTTTCCTTACATGTTCTTGTTATTAATATTACTTTTATTATTGTTAAGGCTTTATTTAGTCGATCACCTCCAGCCTGACAGTGATAACAAAATTACTGTGGTGGTGAATATACAATACAAAACATCAACAAAGACTTTTCTTTCCTTTGCATCTGATAATTTGTGGATTTTCCTGGGCATTTGAGAAATCATTTATTAGCAGTAGTATTCCAGGCAACTGTTGAGGAGAACAAACAAATATGATAAAAAACAAAAAAGTCAGAAATATTTACAAGCTTGAGATAACAATTTGATAAATCAGTATCTAATTTTTCAAAATTCTATCATTTTATAATGCTTATATTTTGATATTTTGATCATATTGATAGCACTCTTTATATTGCCCACAGTTGCAGTTACAGTATTCTCAGTGATAGGCAAATTAAGGACTTCCTGAAAATGTCTGGTTCACTAGTTAGATCCTTGTAGTTTAGATGTTTAATTCCCATTGATGAGGAAGCAATGAGAATTAGGTTTCACTAAGTTCATCTTTTTTAATACTTTTGAGTACCTAGTTAAAGTACAAAATCTTGTATTACTCTGGACATTTTGAAAGGGAGAAAACTAAAATCTGTTTATCAAGAATCACATTCAAATTAATGTGCTTTGTCTGAAATGTTCTGCATCATTAATTATAAATTTTCCAGTATATATGGTGTACCAAGTACAAATCTGACTATACATAGACACTTTTCAAGAAGATTTTCTGAAAAACAAAACAAAAAAATGAAGTAGCAGATGCCACAGGAAAACAAACACAGTGAAATCTGTAAATACAATAAAACAAATAACAGTCAAAAAGTGATGGAAGCACCCAGCACAAACCTACAGACAACACTGGGACCTGGCCACCACCAGGAAAGGATCCTCAGCCCCCCTGACCCTCCTCCTCCTTCCACACGAGGGCCTCTTTCAGGCCGCACAAGCCCCCTCCCAACACGGCCACATTGGGCGTGGGGCGTGGGGCGCCATCACAGGGGCATCACCGAGGCTCCCTGATGTCACTGTGGCATCTGCCCCCCACTGTGTTCCGGGGCCTATAAAAGCCCCTGCGCCTGGCCCATCCCTCGCTGATCTCCCAGGCCCTCTGGCGAATGGCAGCGATGGTTGTCCTGAAGAGGTCCTGGGGCGAAGGCTGCCCCCAGCTTCATGGGAGCAACGCGCGCTGGGTTGTTGAACCCAAGAAGAAGTGGAGGCAGAGGACAGAGAGCGGAGGCGGAGCAGCCGCGGTGGATGGTGTGGAGCCCATGGAGGTGGATCCACCTGCGGAGGAAGAGCTGATGGAGGTGGATCCACCTCCAAGCCCTCTGATGTGGCACAGTGTCATCGTGCCAGGGCTCCCACCTGCGAGACATCACCACCGTCGTCGCAGAACCGCCCGGTCTGCTCCGTACTCCCAGCCCTGCCTCCGCCTCCACAGCTAGGGGAGAGAGGCCATCCGTTTACCATCTGGCAGGATTGCCTGCACGGTGGCCTCTTCCCCCATCCCCTGCCCCCCATCCCCGCCTCTTGTCCCAAGCCGTGGACAAGAGCGCACTCGGCTTCCTGTGGGCTGCTGCACCAGGGCGACAGGAGAAGCCCTCCGAAGGCCACACTGGGCGCGGGGTGTCTCGGTCTGAGGATGAGAAGGCTGCCCAAGAGGTGCTTGAAGATGAAGCCGCGCCCTGCATGGCAGTGCACAGAGAGGAGCAGCAGATCCCTCAAAACGGTGACGCAGACAGCTGCTCATCTGAAGAAGCACAAGTCTTCAGGTCTGCCAGCAAGGAGCGCAGGAGT
Organism: Netta rufina; assembly: GCF_964035555.1. NCBI lineage: Eukaryota > Metazoa > Chordata > Aves > Anseriformes > Anatidae > Netta > Netta rufina. Next base: position 74,313,189 of record NC_140124.1, on the reverse strand, counting down.
GCAGCGCAAGGTCCATTCAAGATGCTTGGTTACCAGTTCTTCCCAAGACTGGACAGCAAACTGGTAGAACAATCCTAATAAAAATAAGAAAGAAAGAAAGATATTGCAACAACAACCACAATAAGAATAAACAAGAACCAGTGAAAACACTTTCCTCTCATCTTTTGTGTCATTTTTGCAACTGCCTCTGGGCTCTGGCATCCTGTTCTGGTCTCCCTCATAGAGGAAAGATCCTGATGGGTGTGGAGTGGGCCCAGCTGCCGGCACTGGAGGGAGTGAGGGGCCAGGGCACACGGCATACAGGGGCAGGCTGAGGGAACTCCTGTGGTCAGCATGAAGGAGAGGAGGCTCAGGGGTGGAGCTGACAGCTGCCTCCAGCTGCCTGCTGGGAAGGGGGAGTAGAGAAGGTGCTGCCTGTGCTTTCTCCAAGGGGCTCTGTGGCAGAAAGATGGGCAGCACCAGGCCCACACTTGCAGGTGGAGACAGCCCAGCCAGCAAAAAGGAAAAGATTGGGTGCTCATAAGGGTGCTCAGGCAGAACCGGTGTCCAGAAAGGCTGTGGAGTCTCTGTGTTGGTGTTGTCCGTACGTTCATGCCCAGTGCACTGTGCCAAAAAGCACACAGCGTCTGAATCCATACCAATGTTTTTAATTAAATTATTAATTGTATAACTCTTCAGAATCAGGTGTTTGGCAATATTTCGCAAAGTAAGCACACCTCTGACTCAAATCACTTTTATTTATACACAGCAAACTTGTGAAAACTATCTCTTTGGCTACTTTTTATTGACTATTACAGCTCACCTAACTTACCTCTACTGAGTTTGCACACTACAGAATAACAGCTGGGGAATGGGGGAGGGGGTGGCTGGAACTGGGGGAACGGACAGGACACCAAATCCCACATTAGCATACATTAGCTTTTTTATGGGTGTGGTTCTTAATATGTTAAGGACCCTTAATGAGAAAAATGTTACTGTAGGTCAGTCTGGAGCTATTTTTCTCCTCCTTGTTTTTTTGCTTTTTATCCTTTATCTTTCTTGTTTCTGCTAGCTCAAGACTACCTGTCTCTCTCTTTCCTTATTTTCTCAGCTAAAAGATACACAAGCTATAGAAACACTACACAACTACTTATTTTCTTCAATGTTTTCTTGTTTCTTTCCTAGCTTTGGGTCTACAGTAGGTTATTCAGGGAATTTTGTGTTCAACAGAGGATGAACCGCAGAACAGGAATAAGCAACTGACTCACTGTGGACATGATTCAGAATGCGCTTATTTAGTCACTTGATCATGTGAACAACCCAGTTAACTTTAATAACTTCAATATCTTTTGTAATACTATAAATTAAAATAAAATACCTGTGTGCTTAAGTATTTGTATGTTTTTTTTTTGTTTGTTTTTGTTTTTCTAGAATAATATATAAAAGGACAGAGAAAGAGGCTGCAACAGTTGAAGTTATTTATGCGTGATTATGCAAAATGTAAGAAATAGTGGGATTAGTCATTTGTTTGATTTATAAGCTCTTTGTTTGTAGCTGTAAGATGAATCTTTCTTAACAAGTACCTGTGGAGATGCCCCACTGAAGTGAGTGAATTTGCACTGCAGTGAAATTACTGAAGGCATGAAGAGAATAAAGCCCTATCCATGTCATCGATATACCTGGTAAGTATGCTATTCAGCATACTTGTTGTTTAATTTGCCCAACCCCAATAAAAAGTCTCATCTGTTTTGTAAGGCCTATGAGTCATAATGTCTCCTGCATAAGTCATCTTTCTGAATGTCTGATGATTTTTATTTTTAACTATAAAAGAAGCTGCAGCAGTAAAATTCAATAAATGTGTTTTGTGCTTCTTGTTTATTATAATTGCCTAAAAATACTCTTTATATCATAACAATGCAATAATTTATCATAGTATTTTATTATGCTGCAAGACTAATCAGATAAAGTGCACAAATTATCACTACATTTTCAGAGTTCCCCATCACTTTCTTTTCTATACAAAATGGACCAGATGAATATCTCCTTAGCCTCTGCCATTTTTCAGTCACCAATACGGCCAAGAAATAAAATGTGTTGCAGTCCTGCTGCTTCTCCAGGGTGATTGGAGTGTATTTTTCAGCCATATCCTCATTTCCAGGTAGGTTATTATTTATTGGAGATTTAGGATTCTGTGGGAACAAAAGAAGGTGGCTCATCCAATATAACTTTCAAGTTTGCACCCAAACTCTTTGGCTGAAATGGAAAAGCCAGTTAATTTAATGCATTTAAAATCCCCGTATGGGATCCTGGTACTTGCTTACCCTTGCCATTGTTCTTGAAATGATAGCAGTATGCCTATCTGAAGGCCACTGACAGCAGCATAACAAGGAGAGACAGGAAGAGACTGATGATGTACATTAAAGCCACATAGAATAGGTACAATTTCAACCCTAATGTCAGTGGAGTAGAGAGAGAAAGTTTGCACTCAGAAACAGCAAGTCAACTTGCCAAAGCACCAAAAGAAGTTACATGATCAGGGGTGGGAGGCAGTGCTGGCAATGCACAAGAAAGTTCCAAGTGCATCTTGTAACTAGATTTTTTCACTACAATGATTTTTTACTTGTGGGCAGATTATTACGTAGATTAGGGAAGATAATGCATGTTTACAGTATTAATGTGAGCTTGTATGTATGGTTTATATATGCTGTTGTATTTCCTACTGCACACAGCTACAATATGCAGAATAAATGTAAAAAAAAAAAATCCTATTTATATGAATTCTAGGATGAATCTACATTTTTCATCAAGAATTCTGTTTGCAAGAATTTCTGTTAAGGGCAAAATTTGTATTTTCCATGTGCATGCTCTGGAAGAAACTGGGTTAGGAGATCGTATAGGTAAGGTTTTCTGAGTGCTTTCTTGCAGCCTCTAAAGCCTTTCATCTTTTGAAGTAAAATTCCTCAAGTCTGAATTCTGCCAAAACTCAGAGCTTGCTTTGCTTTTTGGCTATTTAAGATTCCCCGACCCCCCCAAAAAAAAACAAAAACAAAAACAAACAAACAAAAAAACCCCACAACTTTATATGTGTTTACTTATCTTTTCATCACTCTATACATATTTAAATATGGAAAATTGTACTGAAGCCAATTTTATTGTCCAGAGCTAAAAAGCTCACAGAAGTCATTGGTTCTGAAAAAATATAAAATTTTCTAGTCTAGTCAATTGAATGGTTAACTGTTCTATGTCTCTTGCCAAAAATAAAAACGGAAGGACAAAATAACTTTTCTGGACACTTTCACACTATGTTTACTATCCTCTGAATGCTGGCTGATAGCAGTACCATTATATAGCCATTGCAAAATTTATGGTTTTAAATAATCAAAGGAATAAATTCTTCTGATTTAGTACACACTCGTGCCTGTTGATGAAATATATTTTCTTGTCTCTTTAGTTTCAAAATTACTCATCATTTTGAGATAGCAGTAATCCAGTGAAGTTTTTAAGTGAAACAAACAAGGCAATTTTTCATTAACTGGTGATTTACAATATTTGTTCAAATTCCTGCAATAATTACTAAGTGATGAAACTGTCAAGCAGAGGCAAATCAAATGCATTGTTTCCAATAAAAAACTTTTGAAAAAGTATTTGTACACTGTAACATTGAATGCAACAAATAACAAAGATCATTAGAGACAAAACCAACATCTATTTGAGATTAATTACGTTTTGCTGACATTCAGATTGCCAGTGTCCCCTCTACTTGAGTTTTTTTGTACACTAACATTTCATGCATTTAAAGGAAAGTAAATATAGCTTGAGACAATTTTTGTCATTGCTTATTGCAGAGCATAGAAATGATTTAAGCCAAAAGATTTGCATTTTAGCTTTGCCTTTCAAACATTCCTAATAGTCTGATTGCAATCAGATGTAGAACCATTACTTTGAATTCATTTCTGCTTAACTTCAGTGCCAAAATATGGGCTATATATTCAATAATAAAAATAATAGCTACAGACCTTGAGGTATATGGGACTTCCATTTTTGTACTCTCTGACTGCCCAGTCAACCAAGTTTCCCTAAAAACTGACCCTCTCTTCCCTTATGTTCTGCTGCCAGCCTTCAAGTCTGGACCAGAAGGTATACATTCATATTGTTCCTGTCTTTGAAGGAAAAGCCAGCTTAAGCAATTCCTGCTCCTCCTCTGGCCACTTGTCAGTGTCATGACTGTCGTGACAAGTGACATTACTGTTTATGATACTGTGTTACCATGTTACAGAAATGGTTCATCTTAAATACAACCATGGAGGAGGGTTATTTTAATTGTTACAAGTTTATTTTTACAGTGTGGCCTCCATAATGGCTGTACAGGCAAAAAGGAGGGTGCAGCTGAGGTGTAGGAATGATGGGTTAGGTACAGAAAACTTTTAACTGGCTTTGAAGAAACTCTCACAAGACTGAGCTGTTCAGTCCACACAAGACTGAGCTGTTCAGTCCATTATAGTGTTGTGTAAAGCTGTGTAGAGACTGTACCAACACAAGGCCCAGTACTCCTTAAAATGCACATTTCTACCTTCATTCAGATTTTTGGTATTAATTTTTTATTGGTAAGTGCAGGGCATGGTACTGGAAAATGTGATATTATAATTGGTAAGGTTTTGTCTTTTCTTTTTTTTTTTTTTTTTTTTTTTACCTTTCTTTTTCTCCTTTGATTACTTACATAGTTTTTAGTCAGTGGTTGTGTTTAGATGTTCATCTATGGAAGTCCAAGTCCAAACAACTTTCTGGAAGCATTTGGTAAAGGATCAGATTAGGTTAGGTTAGGTTTTGTTTTCAGGTAGGGGAGCAAAAAGAGAAAGAAAGGTACAAGCCCAGGGGTGTTGGATCACTAGAGATAGCACGGGACTGTTTTTTCCACTCAGGGTCACTAATGCAAACCTGAAACAAACTCTCAAACCCAATCTTAAGCAGTAAAAACTCTGAAAAGTATTTTAAAGATTCACAATAAAGATCATTTCCAAGGCCATGCGGTAAGCATAGATTTATTAATTGGTAAGAATGCAGTTTAAACAGTAATCCTTGACAGAACAGTGCTGTGACATTTCAGGGCATCCAGGTATTTTCTGGGTAATTACAATTTAAAAACAGATTGTTTTCCTACAAGTAATTCCCTCTTTGTTGGCAGCCATGCATTCAGTGGGTAGTGCTTTTGATCTGCCTGTTGGCTGACCAGCAGTGTGTTACAGCAGAGGTTTTTCAAGCAGGGTAAAAATCACTAACCACTGAATTGTAACAGCCGACTGCTGAGAAAAAAAGAGCATTGAAAACCACCACTACTGAGGTTCAAGAGGCAAAAAAAGTCTAAGAAACAGGAAGACTTGCATATAAAACCCAGAAATATGAACAGTCATTTTTAGCGATAAAAAGGATCACAGTAAGGGCAGAAAATATTAATCACTTTTATGAATATATTGTCACTTCATACATTCAGTTCAGCCAAGTATTTGTAATTTTAGATCTGTAGCTGTGAAAATATGCATTTAGACACAGCTCAGATAGTAACTGTTTCTTGAGTACATGCTCACATCTTATATGACTTTTAATACTAAAACTAATACATTTACAAAGAAACTCAAAAATGAATACATGTAAACATAAGAAATTTGGAAGAATTTAATAATTTTATAAGAAACCCAACAAACAGAAATTCCACCTGTTGGAAAAAAATGAACAAAGTCACTCTCTGAAAAAACCTTGAAACATGATCCAGTACCCTGGTTTAAATCATTTCCACAAAAGTATACCCAAGTATCCTTTCAAAGCATATATCAGGAAAAAAAAATACATCTCATTTAAACAGTTATATTTTTCCTTTGACAAATGATCACTGAAGTAAGAAGTTCAGGCACACGGGGAGGTCCTATCCCAAGTAATTTTACCTTATGTCACTCATTGACTGCTGTTTAACGTAGCTCCCGTGGTATTACCTAGATCCTACACAACCATGTGATCCGTTCCTGTGAAAGTTAGTTTTTGAACAAGCCAGATGGGTTGCACACAAGTTTGAATTTAATTTGCTATTCCACATGACAATATTAGCCTTATGCTATATTTTTCTTACTTGTGTAACTGGGTTTAGTAGACAGCTGTGGTGGGTCACTGAACAATTTTACTAGGCCCCTCTCCCAAACAATGCAAGTTTTCATTTATTTCAAGCTGTTGATGCATTGCTCTTTTCCTTAAAACCTGGGAACAGGAAAATTTATAACTTGAACATACTTTTTGCAACTGTGGGGTGTTTTCCAGCTGCCTCTGCTCATCTGGCTCAATTTGTGAACAATGTTTCTGAATATGTGCTCATATTTAGCTAGTATTGTATATGATACAATATATGATTGTATATAGATATATGAGATGGTGGGATTGGCCCTTTAAGGTGCTCTGTTTCTTTTCTTTCTTTGAAAAATAAACAATAAGCTGTTGTGATTTGTGCTCAAATCATCCACAAATGTAGTCAGTTCTAGTAATGGATGAATTTAAAGAAGGTGGCACAGCTATATCATTGACATCTGGAGGTTTTGTTTGCTTATATCATGAATTTATTCATGTTAGAAGAGTTTTCTGAAATGCGCTGCCTACTGCTTTGCTGTCAACATGCTCACATGCTCATGAGTAGCAAGCTCTAGGATTTGTGGATCTCTGTAGCTCAGAAATCAACAATGGAAATATCCCTATGACATTTTTTTTTTTTTTTGATTCTGTCACTCAGAATGAGAAGATTTGCTTTCTACTGTATAGTGTAACCTCTGTGACTGAATAGTATCAGTTGATAAGGGTTGTCACTTTAAGCCGTCAAGACAGATTTTTCTTTTCTTTTTTTTTTTTTTTTTTTTTTTTCTTAAGCCTTGCAACTTGCAGAGTATCAACTCAAGGGGATGGGGGGGGAATGTACCCTGTGGTTCCTGAGAATACTGTCATTGTTGTGCTCATCTGTTCTGCTGCATTATGTTCACTGAAACTGTTCACTTGAAACAAAGAAAAGCATTCAGTATTAGTCTAATGTAGCTGTAACTATTATGGTTATTAAGGAATATATTGATTAAAGAGACAATGAGAGTTAAATAACATCACAGGTTTGACCTATCTGCTTCCTGCCCCTGAAGTACAATGCAGCAATAATATGATCTTTATTACAAACCACCTCATTCCATGATCCAGTTCAGCAACCATTTTATTATATAGGTAGTTGTTCAGTAAAGGTCACATACTGTAATTGATAAATGTTATGCACATTCATCATTGTTAGATTCAATTAAGTATCTAGATGTGTGCTTATTAGTCAATTAGAACCGATATTTCTGTCAGTTTTAGATCTCCAGGATTTATCAAACCATCTGCAACAGCCACAATTTTAATGTATTTTTTTTGCAAATGTAAACCCTGAAGATGCTTTATCTCAGTTACAATACTATGGAAGTGACAAGTTTTGTTGCTATTCTTGTCAGAGGAAAAGATGTTACAAATGCCTTGGTCTTCCCTTCAGCCCATACCTTGTAAACCTTACTTATAGTTTGTGGAAGTATCTCCTTAATATCTGTACTCCAGAGGAGATTTAAAAATACCATTTAAGGAAAAGACAACATTTAGACTGAGCAGATTTGTATTACTGATATTAGATTCTCTGAAAATTTTGTGATAATGGTGTTAACCTGAATATTTCTGTTTGCAACTGTGTCTATATAGAGGAAGAGCTGCTGGTTAAAATAACTGGGATCTAAGAAACCATAATTTGGTTCCCTGATATATGACTTCAAGCAAGTACTTTAAACTGTTTTGTGAAAGTATTCAAGGAAGCTAGGGGAGTATTCACAAATGCAAAGGTATCCAAATTTTAATACTTTAAGATAGTGCACTGTAACTCTGGCTGCTTTATTAGCACATAGCACTTCAGTAAGACTGCCTCTTTAAAACATTAATATAGGTATTCTTACATTGTACCTTGGTGTATTAGCTGCTTCAAGGGTTCAAAGGATTCTGATATACACTCACACAATATGGAAAAATCGCAGAATCATAAAATGTCCCAAGTAGGAAGGGACCCATAAGGATCATGGAGTTCACTCCTGGCCTCACTCAGAACGACCCAAAAATCAGACTGTGTGTCTGGGAATGTTGTCCAAACACTTCTTGAACTCCATCAGGCTCGGTGCCATGACCACTGCCCCGGGGAGCCTGTCCCAGTGCCCAGTCAAGGTTGGCAGCTATTGCTGTCAGTGGATGGACTGAAGGACTCTCCTCAGACCTTTTCTGTTTAACATTTCTTTACTGATTCTGAAGTCAACAGGTGCCTCTTTTGGGCTCTTCACAAAATGTATATTAAGGCTATGAAAATAATAAATTATCACTTTGGTTCAAAAGTGATCAAATAACTCACTGACTTCCAATGAGGACCATCAAAAACAGAGACACCACCTTTGTAGAAAAGTCTCACATATAAGTTGTTGCAGGCCAAAAATCTATTGGGAAACCAACAACTAAGCCTTTCCTTAGTCTCTTCCCAAGGCAATCAGCCTGCATGTTAGGCAGAGCTAGCTCCAGGCCATGCACTAGTGATGTATGTGAATAGTATGTTCAGCTCCTTGAAGACAACTGCAAATTCTGCAAATTCTGCAGGTTACCTCAATTGTGTTATTTGCTGTGGACAGTGGACATGATTGCTGATCAGCTCAGGAATTTCAGTCATCAGGTCCATCACTGCAGCCAGATAGACTGGACTGCAACTTCAGCTCATCCAGTCTAATTCCTTTGCAGACCATGGGGCTGCAGGAAATTTCATCCCTGTGTGGGTTGACAGAAAGTTTCCCTTTCCTTGGACTGTGGCTCCTTTCTTCCTATAAAAAAGCATTATGCACTTTTCCCAAATGTTATCTATTTGGATTAAGAGAAAGAAAAAGAGAGAGAGAGAGAGAGATGGTCTAGATGGCCCTTTGTTTTTTCTCAGTATTCCTGCTTTTATGTTCTTACATTCAGCCTGACTACATCTAGGACAGTATTGAAATGTTGGCAGCCATTTAAGCGTGGTTGTAATATTGATATCTGTGGCTGTCCACAGTCCTGGATTGCCTCTTCTTTGATATTTTTTTTCTGTTACAGGATAAGATCATCAGCTGTAATCTTGACTGGCTGCGATCCTTGTGATTTCTTAGAATAACTTTGCAAGTGGATTCACATCCTGTGATACATGCTACAAAGACATGACAAAAACTGGCACACTGTGCCAGAATACATTGTCAGAAAACATTTTGCATCACAAGCACTGTGAATATTTTTGCTGCAGATAAATCAGGAAGTATATCTCAGGGTAGATCCTCAGTTTACTTAAAGGTTGACTTGCTGTTACAAGTCTGCTGATGGGTTCTGTGCTAGTCTCAAGGGATGTAACATGCATTTTCCTTACAGGCTTACTCACTCTTCTTCACTGGCTTTATCTTTGCATTTTGTGGATGTGCATGATGCAGCTTGCCCTCTGTGTGAATTTGCTGAGAGAATATATTCCCTCTGTATTCTGTTGAAAGCTGAACAGAAATTACCAGTGATATTCTCCCTCCTCCAGCACCTCTATGTGCCAACTGTTACAAACTCTATGCAGTAGCATGTCTTGTTTTGTGATTTTTTTTCCGACGGCCTGAAATTGTCCACACACCTCAGAAAGATTTTATTGTACATTATTGTACATCCCTAACCTTTGGTCAAAATCTTCCAGGCTGCTATAGCTTTGTGTTGCTTGAATTACATTGCTGCTGGCTTTACAATGCAGCTGAAGAGAAATGGGTCATTGATCCAAAGCGTGACTGTAAATATGGCAGCTGGATTGTTGGCAGCTTTCTTAATGCAGAGTCTGCATATTGCAGTATCTGCTGTAGTACCATTGCAGATGGTCTCATCTGCTGCAGGTCTGTAGTCTATATTTACTGTATATGTTGCTATTTTTCCATCTTCAGTATCTTTTGCTGTCTTGCTCAGTTGCTGGGGATTCTTCCTTTTATGCTTTGTATTTCTTTCTAAGTTCTTGACTGGGCTATCCATCCTGCCTCCCCTATTCTTTATCTTTGACCGTAACTTTCTACTAGTAGTTACAAGTACTTATGCAGTAATGTAGTTCAGATGTATTTGAACTTTCTTTAAACTTGCCAGCAGTGAAGCTGAATAGAATAGAGGTCATACAGGCCTGAGCAGTTACCCAGATTCTCATGTCTTTTGTCAAGAGTACACTGAGCTTTGTGTGGTGGTGTCTTTACTGCTATGTCTTTCACTTAAAAGTAACTTTGTCTATTATTTTGATGTTGGGTAATTCAGTTGCACTTGGCTTTTGGAAGAGGTTGCTTGTTGTGTCTAACTGCTCTGTTAGATCTCTTTGTCTGAGCTGTTAGTCCTGTTTGGTCATATTATGATTCTGTCTCTAATTAAGGCAGTTGTACCATTGTGGAAGTTCTATATGAAGGTCAGCTTTAACTGGTCTATTTCATTTTTTCCTTCTTAATTTCAAATGAGAAACAAAACTGTGCATCTCATTCTCTCAAGGGTTATAGCAGCCATTAAACACCTTTACCAGCTGTAAACATGTTTTTCAGGCTTATTTCTGGCATCAGTCTCATTCAATTCAGCCTGCTTCTTCAGAGAAAGAGAAAAGACTCTACTTTCATTAGCTTATCTTTAACTTTCATACTTAAATCTGTATGCAGGCTCATTTCTTGGTCTCATTTACAATGTTTCCTTTTTCTTCTTTTTTCTTTTCTCTCTCTCTCTCTCTCTCTCTCTTTTTTTCTTTCTTTTTTTTTTTTTTTTAATTTTATTTTATTTTTACTGCTTGGAATCTGGTTTGTACACTGAGTTCTGTTCTCTAGTCAGAGATTCTATATGCTGTGTAGTTTATTTTTACTTTCAGTTGGTCTCATTTTTCATGGCTGTCAGTACCATGTTCAGTGCATTATGTGCTGGTTAATAGCTAAATCAACTTTTTTCTTTCTTTTTTAGCCTTTCCTTCCCCTTCCTTTCCCTGTCTTCCCTCTCTCCTTCTTCCCGCCTCCCCCCTCCTCCCCACCCATCCTTTCTCTTTTCACCAAAATGTAGCTGTTAGGAGCAGAACTGCTTGTTCTTTCAGTCTCATTCTCTATCAGTCTATGCTCTTCCTTGCAAATTCTGTGTCATTAGCCAACATTGATAAGAAAGGAATGATTCTATGGAGTAAGTGTGTATGGATTCTGGATCTTTACCTACTCTTTTGAAGTCCTGGTTTCAAAGTTTTAGGATATGAGAATAGCAAATATCCTTTTACCTTAAGAAAATGAGTGAAGTACTTATAGAGGTTGCAATGCTTTATATAAGCCACCAAAGCTGGACAAACTAAGAATTTAATTCATTAGAATCATTAGAATCTATTTAATTTACACATTAAGAGAATATTCAGAAATGTGGTATATTTTCATAAGTTTCTAGCTCAGAATATCTCTCTTTAAAGCTACTGGAAGTAGCCACTATCTATACTTTTTTATTCCTTTTTTTTTTTTTTTTCTTTCCTTCTTTTCTTCTTAAGTTTAAATCAGAGAAATGTTAAGTATAAATCTGGGAGAGGTAAAAAAATAACAAATGAAGTTAATGTACCTCAGAGCCATACTGGTTTAGGCTTTAATTCACGACTAAGCCTCGGTATCTATATTTGGGTTTCATTCTACTTTATTCCACCTTATTTTTCTAGTGGAGGAGGCATCAATCTACTTTGCTGCGGAGACAAGATTTCTCTAGCACCCCACTTGAAAAATATTTTATTATTTAAAGAGAGAAAAATAATTTTGAACAAAAACTGAAACTGAAAGACAGACAACACGTCTGGTCCTGTAGTTTCCTGAATGAAGAGTATGATGTATATCTGTCTCATTCTATTTTTTTTTCTCTTTCTTTTTTTTTTTTTCCATGTCATTGCTTTTGATTCTTTCAGGTTCAGTGCAGACATGGGTTCTGTAAATCTTCCCAAAGACTCATTTTATCCAGTGAAAAAAGAAGTAAATAGTTTATTTTTTTTATCTCTAAACAGGAACTCAATGCAATTTCTCCAACATTCATATTGAATCTTCTACATATTGAATTCTCTTCACTTAGAATTTATATTGAATTGATTCTTTTTGTACTCAAAGGTATCTGCAAAGTATTAAATTCAAGGGAAAACTTATCACTATCTGCAGTGGACCCTGTTGTGCAAGGTATTGCAGTGCGTTTCTTTTCACCAGGTTTTTCTGATGGCACCTGCTGTATTTGGCACAACAGACAACAAAGAGGAAAAAGACAGAATATACATTTTGATCATCTTTCCTGTTGTAGGTATAATAACTGTCTTTAAACAGCATTTAGAAGGGGCTGTTTTGCTTTCATTTCATTTTGTAAGATTTTTGGGTGAATCAGTTCACAAAGAGTGTAAGACTAGACCTTTAAAACTGTGTTCATGTTTAGAGTCCAGCTTTGTTAACCTCTTGTTAGGCTCTGAAAGTGTTTCATTCCTAATTTAACATTCAGCAGTTCCAGCTGGAAATGCTGAAATACCATAAAATAGGTTTGGACAAACTTGATAGGATCAAATCCAGACTTAGAGCTTCAGTATGCTCTTGGCTGTAAACATGCCTCTCACTCTTCCAGATTGCTTACTGCCCTTCTGTTTATGTTCTGAAGAGAAGGAGAATTCCTATTCTACATTTCATAAAGGACTTCATGCTTTAGCTTCACACTTACCCATGTTCCTTTTATTTTGCATTTTCATGTTGTTTGATATCTGTCTTGGACTACCATTCTGCTGTTCCAGCACTGATAGATTCAACACTATCTTACTAGGTCTCCTTTGAATATTTGCAAACACAGGGGTTGCTCTGTCATGACATGAGCACAGCGTGCTCTGGCCAGGTGTCTCATAAGAAAAGCTCTCTCAGCACATCACATACTGCTGCATGAAAAGGATTGTATTTTTCGTTTTAATATATGTATTGTTTACACTACAAAATATTATCATGATGGAATGGTATTGAGAGTGCTAGAGTTACCAGATTTTTAATTGGAATAAAGTTGGTAATGTTAAATGTAGAGTAAGAAGTTTAATGCAAATAAATCTATAATTTCTGTTTTCCTGCATTGTACGAATTACTTTTTCCCTTATTCTGAATTCCTTAGATTACTTGTTCAGAGTGTGGTGGTTTTACCGTGCTGGGCAGCTAAACCCCACAACCGCTCTCTCACTCCCCCTCCTTTAGATGAGGAGGGGGAGAAGTAAAGCAAAGAACAACTCACGGGTTGAGATAAGGATAATTTAATTAAAGGGAAATAATTATAATAATTAAATAAAGACTACCATGAACTAAACAATTTAACTAAGGGGAAATAAAAGGGAAAGGGGAAAAAGGGAGGAAAACAAACAAACAAAATAAATGAAAGCTATATAGAAGTGCAGAGGAAAGAAATTACTCTCTACTTCCCACAAATGAGCGATGATTGACCACGTCCTTGAAGCAAGGCCTCAACGCACGCAGCCGGTGTTCGAGAGGAGGACCGACGTCTTCTCAACGAGAGCCCACCCCTCCCCTCTTCTTCCTGTTTCCACCTTTTATTGCTGAGTGTGACACCACATGGTATGGAATATCCCTTTGATTGGTTTAGGTCAGCTGCCCTAGTGATGTTTCTCTCCTCACTTCTTGCCCAGCCCCTAGGAGGGTTAGAGAAAGGCCCAATGCTGTGCCACTGCTGCTCAGCAGTAGACACAACACTGGTGTGATAACACTGCTGTTCCAGCTACAAGTACAGAGTACGGCACTGTATGGGCTGCTGCCGGGAAAGTTAACATTCCAGCCAGACCCGGTACACAGAGCTTTGTCAGAATTAGTATATTCCTATCAAATATGTCATTTTTAATGAAATAGCATTTTTGATAAATTTTCACTAAATAAATAAAAGTTCCTCTAATTGTGACCAAAAAGAAAACCCTACTAAGTCTAGTTTATGTGCTAGCATAATACCAATGGGTCAAGAGCATAGTCTCAGCAACAACCAAAACCATCAGGGTGTTATCACCACTATTTGCATAAAAAAAAATCCAAAACACAGCATTGTGTGAGCCCCTGTGAAGATAATAAATTCTGTTCCAGTCAAAACTATGAACACTTTGTTCAAATAAAGAACTTCTTATACAATCTTTGTATAGTCCTTTGGGGGATCACATAAACACTGGATACTATCCTAAATAATTATTGATGTCTAATCAAACTGTGAGTTGTAGAAATTGAAAGTTCTAAAGAGATTTTGTTGTTGTTGTTATCCATTTCTGGACCATTGCTAAAGATTCAGGAAAAGTGATTAAGAAGAAGAATTAAAAAAAAAAAAAAGTAAAAAAAAAAAAAAGCACATTTAGTTATACATCAATTCACTCATATAATTTTTTAAAACTCTTTTGAGAAATGCTTAGAAAGCTATAAACAGGAAAAGATGAAAGACTGCACTCTAGACTTCTATATTAGTTCCATACCTGTGGCTCTTGCTCGTTGAGCTCACTACTATGTAGTTCTACATAAATTTTGAGAACCTGAAGATTGCCTCTGAGAATATCACAGGTCTGTACAACATGTCTTGAAATTCCCTCCCCGTGTGTACACACTGTGGAGAGTTAGACTAGATTTTAGTATGAGAATCCAGAAAAAAAATCATTTCATGCCAGATATTATGATGAACGGGACTGTGAAAACAGTTGGGTTGATGATAGATGATGAAGCAGAGGCAATAGCCAGAAGATGTTGAGAGGTTTCACATATGACCCAGACATCCAATTACTGCACTTTGCCAACTTTAAGTTGCTGGTAGTACAGCTGGAGGAACCCCCAAAAACGTTGCTGTTTGCCCATGTTGTAAAGGATAATTGTTTCTAGAAAAGTTTACAGCTTAAAATTTGTTTATTTATTCTCTACTTGTCAATCTTATAACACATAATTAAAATGGTCACCACTGCCATAAAGTACCAATATCTGTACTTTTGGCTATGGTAAAATGCTATTAAATTGCTGTGTATTGAACACTGTGCTTACTCAAGTATTTACCCAGCCTCTTTGCCTTCTTATCTTCCCTTCTTGTGATATGCTCATCCCCTAACCATGTGGAGGAAAAGGGGGAAAAGGAGAGGAATGGTGTCTTAGAAGATAAATTTATTTGTTGTAAACTGAAAATTCAGTAGTCACACTCCAAAGGGCACATTGTGGCTTACTAATATGAAGAATTAATATGTGAAGTCAGTGAATTGTTCTTTTTATAACCTCATCAATAAAATAACATTATGGTCTTTCTCTGCAGTAAAATATTTGTAAAGCTTTTTATATAAACACATTCTGGAAAGGCTTTTATGTCAATATTAATCATAGAAAGGTTTTAATATCAGCATAACTTTAAAGGCTGCTAAAACCTGTATATCCACTATCAATGTAGTTTCTACATTTACTGTGAGCTGTAGAGCAGTGCTATAAAAGCAGAATTAGACTGCGCATCAGAAAGGGCAAATTGCAAAATGGAAAAGAAGTTACCATTCAAAATGTCTGATAGTTGACCTGATCAGCAATAAATTATACATTAAAAACAGGTAGTGCACTAGTGCAACTCACCCATTTCAAGCTGGTCTGATTTCAGTTTGGTTCCCAAATTGGTAGTTTTACTCTTCCACTGAAGTTCATCCTAAGGAAATACCGCTGGCTCAGCAGCAGTGCGTATCTTTCATGATTCCTCTATTTTTGTAGTAATGTTCTTTCCTTTTCTCTTTTCTTTCCCTTTTCCTTTTTCTCCTCCTTCTCTCCCACTGTAGAATGTTTTATACATTCTTTCAGCAAAGTGTGCTTGCAAAGGCACAAATGCTTTGTAAGCTTGTACTAAGTGATATTCCCTCTTCATTGCCACATCCCCAACTCCTGTTACACATGAAGTAATACACAGTAATACACAGAATGCTGCTCTTACTCACTTCTCTCCAGTGTTTCCAATGACAAAATCAACACAATAACAAACCAAAACAGTGTGACATCTATAATGACCAATTATTGCTTGTTGTTTTCCTGCCTTATGGGATCTGGGAATATGAATGCCTAGATTTTCAGTCTCCTACTCTGAAGTCAGTTCAGCATCTGGTGTACCTGAAGGGTAGATAGGGTGCCAGATCAGGAGACAGTGAGGCTGCTTAAGTATAGAAAAAAGGCTCACATGCTAATACAAGAAGAGGAGAAGCAATAAAAAAGGATGGAGAGACCATGAAGGTGCCATGCAGTAAAAGGGTGGTGAAAAGTTTTTTTTTGTGATGACTGAGCAGAATGAATTTGTGGATATAAGAACAGGCAAGTTTTATTGTTAGATAGTAAGTTTCAAAGATGATGTTCACCTTACACCTTTCATACATCCTAAAACCCTTCTGCAAATACAGTTGCCACAGAGTTTTGCAATCTCAGTGCTACAGATATTTAACAAATACCTTTCCTGGATCAGATAATTATTCTTAGAGTGCATTTTGGAGGCTCGGTGTATATTGGACCTCCTGTGGCAGCACAGCTCCTTTGAACTCAAGCACAGTATTGCCATGACATCCTCATTCCAAAGAGAAAAGGTTGTTCAATAAAGCTTCATCTAAATTTTCAAGCTAAATTTGAATAATACCTTTCAGTAGTAAAATGAAGTGTTTATTGATAAACTTCATAAGTGTTTGGTAAAAGTAGAACAGAGCTTAATGTAGCCAGAGAGAATATTAGAGCTAAACTAGAAAAGCACTGTTCATTTCAGCACATCCAGAGGCAAAGAATTCATATTTCTAGCAATGTCCTTCAGTCATCATCTGTTGAAAATACTTGTGTCATTTAAAAACTAGTTGAATTTCAGATGTCAGATACAAAAACAGAGTGTACTCATCCCTAGCTTTGATTTGAATTGCACTTGGTGATGTTTTGTTTTGCCTTTGGCTAATAAACTCCAGAGGCTTACAGTGTCCAGCATGTCTATCTCTATGAGGCTTGTAAGAATTTTGTGCCTAGTACTTTTTAGTTGTTGTTGTTTAGTAATAAGCCAGATAGACAGTTTTCCCAAATATTTTTTCCCAATTTTTCTTCCCAATATTTTTTTGCTAACCCTTAAAGTGTTTTAAACTTTTGTCTGCTGCCTTCCTAGTTTTCTGACCTTTCAGTTGAAAAAGTAAGCAGTAAAACATAGCCAGAATTATGTTTACTGGTATTGCATAAGGTAAAAATGCCTCCTTAATGTCTAATTGTGGCTTCCATATGTCGAATTGTGGTTTCAATGAAAGCTTGGACATTTAATTGGGATGTCTATCTTCATCCCTTCGGTTGTCTTAACTGTGAACTGTTACTAGTTTAGCAAACAAATTGGAAACATTCCTTTCTCCTTTTAATTCACTTGACCACAAGCTTTTCCAAATTTTATCTGTGATGTTTGGTATTTATCCACTAATTACTGAAAATTTTGTATAGCATGAGATTCCATACTGATTTGTATAGAGGAGGAAGGGGTGTCAGAGAGGGGTTCTCAGGTACTGGCCCCAGCCCCTGTGCCACTTGCTCAGAAGCAGGAGGTGGAGGGGCTGGGGAGAGAGGCATGGGCCTGGGCAGGGGAAGGTGGAGAGAAAGAGGGTTAGTTTCTACCACTCTATTTTTAACTGGCAATAAATTAATTTTACCCAAGTCAAGTCTGTTTTACCAATGGTGATAGTTGGTAAGAGTCCTGTCTCTGTCTGGACCTGTGCATTTATTTTCTCCTGTACTGCTGAGGAAGGGCAGTGAGAGGGTGCCTGGGTGGGCCTCTGGCAGCCAGTCAAGATCAACCTACCACACCTGTGTACACAAATAAGTTGCATTTATAAACTTTTAAAGGGATCATTTTTTCTTTATGTTTTTCTCCCCCCCGATCAACCTACTGGCCCATTATCTTTTCTCTTTGAATAGAACATGCGTCTGAAAATTGTGTTCCTTTAAAAATAAATCTGTAGTCTAGTGTGCTGCTGTTAAATTTGATTTTTTTTTTAGGGACAGACATTTGGTTGCTTGCATATATATATTGTAAACATAGATGAAAGAAATATTGTTAGGAAATTTAAAATTAATTCTTTCTATCTATACTACTATAATGACATTTACAGAAGGAATGCAGTACAGATGTGAATATCATGGAACATCAGGTTTATTTAAGCATAATTTATGTTCAGAGTATTTTAAAAATAAGATATTTGATATTCTGCTCAGTGCTTATGTAAATGCACCAGAAAAGGGTCCTTATAATACTTATAATGCTTTTAATTTTTTTACCAAACCCAAAATGAATTTGAAAAAGAATTTGAGCAGTATTTATTCATCCCTTAAGCATTATCTAACCACTTAAGTTCCAATCAACTTCCAGAATGAAAAGCTTATTTTATTTTATTTTATTTTATTTTATTTTATTTTATTTTATTTTATTTTATTTTATTTTATTTTATTTTATATTTTATTTTATTTTATTTTATTTTATTTTATTTTATTTTATTTTATTTTATTTTACTTTTCTCTCAACCTTTTACAGCATACCAAACGTTTGCCCAGACACAGATAATATGCAGATACACTTCAGTACATTTTGTGGGAGTGTCCCCCCTGGGAGTCCTGCTGATGTTACAAAGACACTTACAATTGCAGGGATTTTGCAAAATTACTTCTGCAAGTAAGGGGCTAAGCTTGTAGGTTTTATAGATAATATCTTGGTAAAATATATCTTAGTTATTTCATTGTTATTTCTTGTAAGCAAACGGTAAAATCAGGAGTTATAAAATAATAAAACATTTGCATTTAAGTTAATATTAAAGATCACAAAGAAGAGGTGCTTGAAAACCCCTATCAGTTATCATAATTTCCTGTTGTGCCTTAAAGCAGCATACTTGCTGATGAGAAGGGCTTTTGCTTCATATGATTTTGGGTATTGCAAACGTGTAAACAGTATGAACAAGTTACTATCTTACCAGAGTTTCTCTTAAAACAAATCAAAATAAATGCAATTATTTACTTGTTAGTCAAGGCTCATAGCCATTTCCAAAACTCAGTATGATTTCAAGGTTAGTTGTCATTAATGCTGCCACTGTCCCCGCCCTGCCCCATCCCTGACATTTAGTGAGTATAAGCTTATTACCATGAGACTAAATGAGGAAAACAAATGTAATGACATGACATAAAGTTTTCCATTAATAATCTAAGCATGAATAGCGACTCCATTGGCTGTTTCCTTTGAGTCTGAGTTTAGTACTGTTCCTGTGAAGAGTCAGTGGACAGCAGCTGTTAGGAATGCTGGGAACTGCAAAGATTTGACACTGGATATAAAGAAAGGTATTTCCCTGGTGTGACTGCAAGGGAGCTGTGCAAACCTTCTTGGAGGTAAGCTGTATTATTTTTGCTCAGCACAACACCCTGGAAGTTTATAAGATGCAAGGCATCTCACACCATATATAAACTAGGAATTGCATTTGAAAATAGCTTCTTTTTCCTCTGCAAAATACAGCATTTTTAAACATTTTCTTGGTAACTACCACCGTAGCATTTTATTGAGCTGAGATTTTTGACAGCTTTCCTGTGAATGAGTGTCTAAATAGTGGTACATGCAAAGGAGGAAAGAGAACATGCAGACTGGAAAATGCCACAGTAGTGCAGGTTGAAATCTACTGCCTCAAAGAGCATAAGTGCTGTCATATTATTTACAGTGACCAGCATTCACACTAATGGAGACTTGGAGACTACTATCCCAATTTTGCAGTTTGTAATTCCTCCTGTGTCTTTAGCAGATCTCCCCAGCCTTTTGCTGACCAATGTAAATGGAGTAATATAACTGGTATTTTATCTCTACCTCCCTACGTCACCAGAAGTCCTGAGTTACGGTCCATGAAGTCTTCCCTCTTCAGATAATGTCTTTTATAGAAGTAATGCTTATGGATAAATCAGAAAAAAATAAATAATTTTTTTAAAAAATCAGAGATGAAGAGTTACAGACTAGGTATTTTGTGAGACCCAGCATTTTATTTTATGGATTTCATAATTAGAATAATAGAATTATGGAATCATTTAGGTTGGAAAAGACCTCTAAGATCATCTCATCCAACCATTAACCTAGCACTGCCAAGTTCACCACTATACTATGTCCCTAAGCACCAAATCTACATGTCTTTTGAATGCCTCTGGGGATGGTGACTCAACTACTTCCCTGGGCAGCCTGTTGCAATACTTCACAATCCTTTCAGTGAAGAAGTTTTTCCTAATAGCTGACCTAAACCTCCTCTGACACCAATTAAGGTCTTTTCCTCTTGTTTTATCACTTAGTGCTTGGGAGAAGATATTAGGTCTTATTAGGTCTAAGAATGGGAGGGAAAACCTTAGAAGAGAAATTAGTTCAAGACAGGGAGAATGTTAAGAACATTCAAGGTAAATATTCAGGTCTGGGAAGGGATCCAAGAGTGCTTTGCTCAGCATAAGATCTAAGGAGTAAGGCAGGTTGGTGTTCTGGGGAGGGACAGGAATCTGAGCTGTGAGTGTGAATTTCACCACAGATAAGTTACGGGCCTGTGATGAGATGTTTGTGCTGAGTTGCAGAGGCATAGTGTTCAGTGTGTTTTAAAAAGTAATGAGGTGGGAATAATGTTCTAAGAAATGCTGTAGGAAGGATTTCAGTATTGTCTAGTAAATAGCATTCACTTAACGGATAGCAGACTTATTTGTCCTAAAGAAAGGATGTGACAGATAAGTACAGGCAAATATATTTTCTAGAGAAAAAGTAGAATGTACATCAGGCAGAGGGTCTGCAATAAAGGCTGCCTGTTATTCAAAAAAAGTGTGATGTCCTATGACCAGGACAGAATATCCAGAATATTAATCTCTCTCACTCTGTAGATTCACAGTATATTTACTGATAATATAAAGCTGTGGAAAACACATTTAGAAAGAAAGATGTTGGGAAAAAAGAGAGCGTAATTAAACAAGTGAACAAGTGGAAGAAATACTGCTAATGGTCTTTATAATGAAGGTAGTCCTTTAATGGTACAGAGAAAATAAGCAAACTGAAACAATGAGATCTGAATAGAAGACCATGGGAAGGAGGCACTACATCAAAGCTACAGTCTCCAGAAGGAACTCTTTCTATTTTGAGATAGGAACTTTACCTTCTTCTGCCTGAATATTCTCAGCTGACAGTCTGGTACATTTCTTCAAGATTAATTTCTCCATGAGTGGAGTCATTAATGGCTCAGAATACCCAGAAAGATAAGATGGGCTAGTTCTTTTAACATGAAAGGGTTTGTGTTAGTACTTTTTTGTTTGTGCATATGTTGTGATTTAACCCCATTAGACAGCTAAGCACTTAACACTCGCTCGCTCTTCCCCCAGCGGGACAGGGAAGAGAACTGGAAAGGTAAACATGAGAAGTCTTGGGGGTTGAGATAAAGACAATGTACTAGGTAAAGGAAAAACTGCACATGCAAGAAAAGCAAAATGAGGAATTAAATCACTAATTCCTGTTGCCAGGCATATGTTCAGCCATTTCTGGGAAAGCAGTGCTTCATTATATATAACAGTTATTTGGGAAGTCAAATGACATCACTCTGAACTCCCACCCCTCCTCCTTTCCCCAGCATTTATTGCTGAGCATAGTGTCATACGGTATGGGACATCCCTTTGTTCAGTTGGGGTCAGTTGTCCCCAGCTATGTCCCCTCCCAGTTTCCTGTGCATCCCCATCCTACTTGATGGCAAGGCAGCATGAGAAGCAGAAAAGGTCTTGACTCTTTGTAAGCCTTATTCATCAATAACTAAAACATTCATGTGTTATCAACTCAGTTTTCATCACAATTCCAAAACATACCCACATAAAAGGTACCATGAAGAAAATTAACTCTATCCCCATCAAAATCAGCATGATGTATCTTACTGGGGAATAAATTACTGAGGAAAAAAATAGGACCATCATTTACACAGTGTTTCATGAACTCTCGAGACACCTAAACACTGAAACACTTCTCTGGGTTGGAAATCTGCAAAGCTCCAGTGAACCTCCTTAAGTGTCTTCATCTGTGATGATAATATAATTCACATGATAATATGTGAAAGGCTTGAATGCACTCACCAGACGGATAGTCACAGATGAGATACTCTGTGTTGATTTGTGATCATGATGCATGAACATGTGTCAATGTCTGATTTAATGACGTTCTAGAAACCTAAGCTAAGTCATAACTAAGATAGTCTCAGTAATGCACTTAGTAAATTCTAGGTAATTCTTGATTGAAAAGATAGCAAAGGGCCCCATACAGATTAATATCTCATATGGATGACAGCCTGCCACACCCAAATAATGATGGCTATCAAAAAGGATAGTGTGTACAATCCACCTGTATGTTCCTAACTTTGTAACATGAAACCATACTACTTCAATTTCTTTCTGGAATTCACTCCTTGTTACAGTCACTCAAGCCCCTTTTAAATTTTTATTTATTTAGGACTTGGTTTAAGGTTATTCTATTGAAGCTTTTTTTTTTTTTTTTTTTTTTTCTTATTTTTTTTCTCATGCCATTTGGCCTACAATGCTTGAACTTCTTTCTAGAGTCATTGTTTTTTAACCTATTGCATTTGTTTGCCAGATTACTTG
Organism: Netta rufina; assembly: GCF_964035555.1. Taxonomy (NCBI): domain Eukaryota; kingdom Metazoa; phylum Chordata; class Aves; order Anseriformes; family Anatidae; genus Netta; species Netta rufina. The sequence continues at coordinate 74,290,498 of NC_140124.1, read as the reverse complement.
GAAGCATAGGATGCCTCTTCATTTCACCACAGGAAAAAAACATTAATTTTATAGAGTACTATTCATACCGGAGGCTTATAAATAGAGGATCTCTAAACCTGTAGTCCCAAAGCTGGGAAAAAATAAGGAAACCTTGAAGAAAATAGGAAGGCCTGTAGCTTGTGTAGTCTTTTAGCTGAGAAAATATGGAAAGAGGAGACAGGTAGCCTTGAGCTAGCAGAAGCAAGGAAGATAAAGGATAAAAGGCAAAAAAAAACAAGAAGAAAAACAGCTCCAGACTGACCTATAGTAACTTTTTTTCTCATTAAGGGTCATTAACATATTAAGAAACACACCCATCAAAATGCTAACGTATGCTAATGTGGGATTTGGTACATCACCATCCCCCCACCCCTGTTGCTCTGTAATGTGCAAACTCAGTAAGTTAGGTGAGCTGTAATAGCCAATCAAAGGTAGCCAAAGAGATAGTTTCCACAAGTTTGCTGTGTATAAATAATGGTGATTCGAGTCAGGTGTGCTTGCTTTGTGAAAGATTGCTAAGCACCTGATTCTGCAGAGTTATATAATTAATTATTTAATTAAAAGACCTTTGTGTGGATTCCGACACTGTGTGCTGATTGGTGGTGCAAGGCACAAACCTACCAACAACAAACCTTACTAAAGGATTCACCATGCAACATATGTTAATGTCAATAGTAATAAAGAAACAAATACTTCATCGGCTTTGAAATTTGCAGGCTTTCTTATGGGTTCATTCAAGTTTGTTTTACTAGATTTTTGAGAAGCCAAATTCTGTACAGAAAAGTAGCAGTTAAGGGTTTTACTAGAGCCTACTCAGGAAAGCCTTGTTTATCCCCAAAGTTCTAGAGCCACTCATAGAATGATAATGATTAATTAATGCCCAGGACTTTAGCAGAAGGAAGTCATTTATTTATTTATTTATTTATTTATTATCAACTATAACATGACTATGATTACATGAAGAGTTAAAAGCCCTTCAGCCTTTACTGGAAGTTTTGTTTACTCACTGGGCATTTTGAGTTGTTCAACTCCAGATTATTTCCTAAATCACCAATTTGGAATTTGTTCCACATGCTTGTAAAATTTTTTGATGCTTCTGATTTCCCTTTGTGTAAGGCTTCTTAAGTTGCATTTATTCATATGTTCTTCCAGTTTAATGAATGATTTTGAAGGTCTCCAGGTGCTGTGCAAATACACATAACATTTCCATTGGATAAGTAAATATCCCAAGCGACTTCTCAAACAGGACAAATAAAGATTTCTACTTAAACTAGATCTGTATCTGCAAACCATGTCTGTTTGATGCATATATTAACCATTGCAAGTCATAAATAGCCTCTTCCTACATAAGTCTTAGAAAGTTTAATGACCTTTTCAGAGATGCCTATTACGTAAAACTTCTGATTACTATCTATTGTTTACATTGTAACTATTCTATGATAATACCAAAGAACTTAATACCTGTGGTATTGATGCAAATATGAATATGAGTATAATAATTTCTACTATATAATTTGGTTCTTGCCATAAAGAGTGGCAGCAGTGAGAAAAATGTGGTTTTTTTTTGTGTTTTTTTTTTTTTTGTTGTTGTTGTTGTTGTTGTTGTTTGTTTTGTTTGTTTGTTTGTTTTTTGTTTTTTTGGTACCTATTACTTTTCATGAACATAAAATACCACACATGCTACAAGATGTGCATGATAACCCAAAATGGTGTTCAGATAAACTTACTTATTTAAATATTTTGCTTTATCATGCAAGCAAAATGGAGGGAAGGATCCAGTTATTTAACATTCATACATACATACATATTGTTTATAATAATTTCATTTTTAATGTGTACAAATGTATATATATACGTACACACCTCCTAATGTTATTTTACTTCACTGGTTTCATTGCATGTTACAAAGCATACGATTATACAAATACTTCAAAAATTTGGGTCATCAACTGTGTAGAACATTTCCAAGTAGCAACTGTTTCTCTACAGATCTTTTAAATGATTTTGGAAAAAACAAACAAACAAACAAACAAACAAAACCAAAAAACAAAACAAAACAAAAAAAAAACCACCACCACTACCACCACAAAAGCCTTTCTGAAAGTTAAGAAGCAAGCACCTGGTTATCTAAAGAGAATAAAAACTTCAGGGTTCTTTGCAACTACTTTTTTTTTCGTGTTATCACTGAGGTCAGCATGTTAGTTCTGTAGTGCTCTCAATGTGCAAGGCAATTTACAAGAAATTGTAAGAAAAGAGCATGGTTATGGTCTCCAGTGTTCTTCAAGGCAATGAGAAAAGAGAGAGCACAGTTTTGTCTTTCTTGTGGAGGTTGTCCAGATGTTGTCTTGCTTTGTTAACTCCTCAAACAAACAAGTAAACAAAAAACACCCAACCTGTGGGTGACAGCATATCATCACCATGATTCAGTTGCATATTGGCATTTGTAAATATTTCATAATTCATTTAGACTTACCTTTACTCCTGAGGACCAACATGAGACCTGTGCACAATTAATACTGTATTTGGAAAACAAGATAGAATTTCAGTGGAAAATCCACCTATACTGGAGTCACTGTACTATCTCCAACTTTATTACAATTTGTGCCTAATAATAATACTAAATGGGGGTGATGATAGAGTGATTGTAGGTTTGCTGTAAGTTAAACTGGCTAGTAAGCCTTTCTGGCAACATAACAGGAAAGAGGAAGTTATGAAATTTTATACCAGGCAAAGTAATATTCATTTTTAAAAAATGACTAAAATTGGTGCTAGCTATTGTGTTGTAGCCATCAAACATGCAGAAATAAACCTGTATATTGCTATTCTGTATTCCTTAATAATTTTTAGTGAATCAGTCCTTGGTGATGAATAATATTAACCATTACACTGTACATTTCCATTTGTTAATGTCTGTTGTCAGTTGTCTTTATGCTTGAATATAAAATATGTTTTAACATAAAGATACCTTTGAACTGTGTAACAGGTTAGTTTATAGATAGGGCTTAGGTGGTACTTTTAAAATGATAACAGCTGTAATAATTTTAAGGAAAGGAGAGCTCCTGAAATCTGGCCTCTGCCACTATTCAGATATTCTTATTTGGCATATACAGCGTTGCCAAACTTGCTTTGTCTCTTGGGAGTTAATTTTTCTGTCTTACTGAAATACCTGCAGCACATAAATTAGCCTAGGTTAAATTAAATTCAAAACCCTGCGCCATGATAATTTGTTGACTGTCCTTTTTTTTTTTTTTTTTTTTTTTTTTTCATTTCTCAGGTACATCATTTATTAATTTTTAAAAATAATACCCAGTTTAGAAAATATTCATTATGGCATGTATATATATAAAGAAAAATATTCATGTAGAAATTCAGTAATTTTTTTTCCATACTTGAAATTTCTGAGTAGAATTAATTCATCATTAAATGATGAATTAGAAACACCAAATTAACTTGTTCACACTCATATGTACACATGCATACACACAAAAGGAGAGCTGAAGTAGTAGACATGGATAAGTTGCTTTTATCCTTTGTCATGCTGGAATTATTAAATCATTGCAGAACAAAAAGACTTAATTTGAAGAGATAAGGAGTGAGCTAATACAACTGATTTTATACTTGTCGGTACAATTGTTCTTTCAGCAGCACAGTTTTTATTTGAGTATTTTTATTGTATTAGGCTCATAATATCTATACAAGATTTTTTGGAACAAGCGATAGGCTTTTGTTTCTGCTATTTTTATTAAGTATTAGGCCTTCTAAGTCTTTTTTTTTTTTTTTTTTTTTCCTTTATGTACCTGAGTGTCACTAGTCAGACTCTCTAATTCTCTAACCTCTCTTCTTGCTATGTATCATACATGATAAACCTTTGAAGTCTTCTATAATTTCAAACTTTCAATAGAGTTTCTTTTCTTCCCTGCATACATAAACACTGGAAAAGTTTTATGAAGTGAAAACAGCTATGAAAAATGGCTAGAAAGATTGGTTCTTCTTCCTTCAAATTAGAAGGAGTTACACTATAAAAACAGCGTCCAAGTCTAGAAAATCCTGAGCTTTGTGTAAGGGGGATTCACTGATAACAATGAATTATTTTGTCTCCTATTTCTTAGTTTTAACTGGTAGGGAAAGAACAATATTAGTGAATGCAGTAAATAAAACATTCAGATTAAAAAAGAAAAGTTAGTGATTCACATTCAAACCTAGCTCACAGCATTAGTGCTTCAAAAAGATGCCCTCCATAGTAAATTCTTTACATATTCAAAGTAGTGTAAATACAAACATTTCCTGAAGTACAGTTGTATTCTTTGGATTAATTCCTTCTAGCAGCAGCTGAGGATGCTTGCAGGCCCTGAGATGTAGCTGATTCTGGATATGGAATGCCTTCCTGGAAGCTACATACCTGTGGCTTCAAAATGAAAACAACTTCTGTGAATAAATTCTGCTTCCTCTCCCTTTATTTACCTTTATTTCATTTTTCATTTCATTTCATTTCATTTCATTTCATTTCATTTCATTTCATTTCATTTACCCTTTATTTCATTTTAAATGTTAATAGACATTTCAGTTTTTTTTACTAAGCATCTATTTATTAGTGAAATGAATGGGGCAGCTAATACAAACTTTATTCAAAACCTTTTGAAGGATTTGCAGAAGCATTTCTCCATCAGTTTTGTTCAGAACCCTATCTAATATGAAGTAATTTAACAAAAATAAAATCTTAGATTCTCAGGAAAGGATAGCAGTCCCTGGAAGATGCAGATAGATTGTATTGTTGTATGTGCTAATATAAGTCTTAAATCTTACCATTTATGCTGAGTGGTCTCTAAGACTGGAGATGGAATCCTGTATTTAACATTAATGTTATATTATTGAGGTCCTTCCCTATTTTTACCCTTAGAACAGAATACTAGAGTAGGGAAATTATATGGATTATTTTACAACAAAACATCAGCAGCTTGCAACTGAAAGTATGTTGGTTTTAACCTCATGTTAAATTTTGATATGGCAAACCAGCCCAAGAATTTGAAGAAAATTCTGAAATAGACTGAAAATTGTCAATGGTTGGAATCTTTGCATATGGACACAGAGAAAACACACTATATTAATCCAATAATTTATTGTTAATATAATAGAAACTTTGACTTTGTAATTTAATACTCATTATTAGTCCATATATAATGATTTCAGACAAATACTTGTATGTAGAAAAATATTTGATAATAATTCAGAATAAATTGTTATACTTCTTTGTTGTATCCCAGTTAATGGTTATGTGCTCACCCTTCTGTGACACTTCAGGGTTGTAAGTTCGATAGCTTCATTCTGGTGCTGGTGATGGACTGTTGCAGCAAGTCATTACTATCTCGGGGCCTCATGGGGAGGAATCTAAAGTTGATAGTTTCTTCTACTTCATTTTTCCTTTCCTTTCTTCCATACCTTAGATCAGTCTACTCTTCTGTGTTTTATAACATTCTTTTTAAACTTTTTTCATTGGTCTGCAGCTCTGTGTTACAAATGAACTTAGTGTATATGGTGCCTTCTGTGGATGTTTGTCCTGGTTTCAGTTAGGATAGAGTTCATTTTCCTCCTAGTAGCTGGTAGAATGCTATGTTTTGGATTAGGATGAGAAGAGTGCTGATAACATGCTGATATTTTAGTTGTTGCAGAGCAGTGCTTACACTAAGCCAAGGACGTTTCAGCTTCTTACTCTGTCCTGCCAGTGGGCAGGCTGGGGGTGCAGCAGGAGCTGGGAGGGGACAGACCCAGGACAGGTGACCCAAACTAGCCAAAGGGGTATTCCATACCATCTGAAGTCATGCTAAACAATATATAGGGGTGGCTAGCCAGGGTGGGGGGCTGGCTGCTCAGGGATAGGCTGGGCATCAGTCAGTGGATGGTGAGCAATTGGAGTGTGCATCTCTTGTTTCGTACACATTATTATTAGTAGTACGATTATCATTATTATTATTATATTTTTTTTCCTGCCTTAATAAACTGTCTTTATCTCAACTCACAGGCTTCACTTTCCCATTTCTCTCCCCCATCCCAGAGAGGGAAGGGGGGAGGGTGAGCGAACAGCTGTGTGGTGTTTAGCTGCCGGCCAGGTTAAACCACAGCAATGCTAGATGCTCTTAAGTTTCTGGGTTCTCTTTGTTGCCCCTCAAACCAAACCAGTTCTGCCTCATCCCAGTCTCCATTACTTTAACTGACTGCTGGAGAGTTGTTTATAGTCACAACGTCTCCAGTGCCCAATCTGTGTCCCAGCTCTTCTCAGTCTAGAGTGTGCCACATCCTGTCTCCACTTATCAATGTCTATTCTGCAGTACCAGGCTTATATTTCTCTACAATGCATCATTCCTTATGTTAGAGACAAAAACACCTCATTCTCATAACTGCTTGTTACTGTCATCTGTATAAAACTGTGGTCATACCATACAAAGATAAAAGCAATGCAAATTAGCCATAGCTAATTGACCAAGTAGGTCAATTAGAAAGATGGCAATTATAGATAAACCAAGAAAACAAAGCTGCAGGCAGGTTAAGAAAAGTTCAGACAGAGCAAGCCTGTCAAGTCCTGCTGCCTTGCAAAGTCAGTGTAAAGCTTGTGGCCTATTATTACCCATGGCAATATTACCTGTTATCAGAGGGCTACAGGTTAATAATCTTCCCCTTTTGATATTCCACAAATTACAGACCACTACTTTCAAGTACAGGTTGTTGCAAATCCTTCTGTGACTCAAAGCTCCTGATCAGGACCAAGTAAAGGATCTTCATGGAGGCATTTATCCTTTCCTACCTACTCTTGCCTTTCGATGGCCTGCATAGGTCTGAGGGTAGTCTGTAGTACTTTACTGTGATGTGTAGCCATTGCTTGTTTTGCCAAATGTTTCACATAATTCATAAAATAATAATTAAAAAAAAAAAAAAAAAGTTCTAACTGTCAAGCTGCTATTAGACGATGTGGAGTCAAGATGAGAATTTAGGAATGAAAAAATTCATCAGGGTCTGTGGTGGGGAACATATTTGTTCCTTTCATCATCCACTGAGTAAAAAAGAGTGAGCGTATACATACCTGTAGCTCAGGATTTACTTGATTATGCTTGAATTGCTTTAGATATCAAGGCCAGCGTCTCATAGTCATAACTGATGATTAACATTTTAGTGGATGATTTAAGGACCTTTCTAGTTGCTTTCTTAAATTTCTTCTATTGTTTTTATGATAGCATGGCTCCCACTGTGTCTGAAGTGGTTGCAAATTCCTAAAGAAACCACTAATGACAGACTGCTGTGCTCACCTGTTTTTGAGGGTTGGCAACTCTAAGAGGTGGTTTGAAAATTCCTGTTCCTAAGTTTTCTTTAGCAGCTTGGTTAAAGGCTTACAGATTTCTGATGACACAACATAAAATCTCCTGAAAGCTTAATCAGTCCCAAAAGAGATCTTAACCCATGTACATTTGTAGGGACAAGAAATTTTCCTGTTTGTTTTGTTTGCTGTTGGTTGGGAGGCTGCTCATCCTATCCTAAGTCTGTTCCTTGTTTTTTTCCTTGTTCTGTACCACTTGAACTTTTTTTTCCTGATTTATTTTGAGTCTTTCAGTCTTTTTTTTTAAACTTACAGCTAGAACGCTGTCTTTTACCTCTGTTTGAGAGGCCATGTATAAAGGCATCATCTAAATATGAAATTAAATGGACTTCTCAGCTTCTGAAAATTTTTCCTACATTCAAGTAACATGAGCATGACCTGGAGTTGAAGCATTGTGAAATCCCTAAGGAAGTAAGGCAGCACTTCTGTTCTTTGAACGTAAAGGTATACTTACACCTGAACTTCTCTGCTGGTGGTATGAGAAATAGTGCTTTCGCTAAATCTGTTACACACTGAACCATTTTGTCCTGGCTGCTGTGGCTGTTTTTCTGGCATTTTTGCTGCAACAGATGCTGTTTGTAACAGTATTTAATGCTCAAAAATCCACTGTTACCTGGTATTTTTTGCCATTTTAATTCTGGCCAGGACAGACTGGAGGGTTACAGAAATTTTGGCCTTTGTATAATTGCTCTTTGCTCATATAAGCTTTGGATGGTTGTCTTTAGGATTTTGTTTCATTTTTCTGCAGCCTGAGAGTGTAAGTACTGCTTTGTGGTAGATGATAAAGATTGACTCTTCAGTCCAATATGCACGTATTTTAACTTATTTTGGTACCATAACAGGTTGAAAGTTTCTATCCCTTTGTCATACTTGGGTAGTTTAAGAACTTCAGGGGTCTTTAAGACTGCACAGTCATGTACTGTTGGGATAGTTTCAGCATGCCATCCTGCTAACCTTCCCCAGTTCCACAGGCATAGGTTTCCTAAATCCACAGATATGGATGTGCTAAATCCAATGTTAATATGTTTTCCCGTAAAAAGAGTACAACCAGGATTCCTTGCTCTTTCTCATTATGTAGACTATTATCTCTAGGCTCGACACAAAATGTTCCATTTCTTCTTGATGAACCACTATACACTTCACTTGGGTTAATTTCTTTTGCATTTATGGTGTGTCCAGTAAAAGACTCTAGCGTAACAATTCTTTTTGTATCCCCATTAAGGATTTTGGTAGCCAGGGCTGCTGGATTATGGTAATGGCTGTGTCAGTATTCAGCTGTACCCTAGGACTGTGTTATATTGTCACTTTGTAAATTTAGTTCATCAGTAGGCCTTCTCCTGATTCAGTTCCAATTTGACCACAAGCCCTGGGATGACAGGTGTTGGGCCTTCCTGCTCCATAACTGAGAAGATGGGGGCACTCAGTAGTTAATTAGTTATGGTCTCTAGTTAATTAATCAACCAATTAATGATGATCTCTTTCGAGTGATCCACTAGAACACATGCTGGAGTTTTGTCTCACTGTCTCCTCTCCTCCTCAGGTTTCCATGGGTGTAGCTGTTTTTGATCTCAGTTCATCTGCCTTATTGCAGTGTTTTTCTTGCTGTTGGAGGGGTTCTGTTATTTCTGCCTCTCCTTTTCACCCTGCAGCCCCAATTCCTTCTCCTTTTCCCCAGAAAGGTACTGGGGAATTACAGTAGCAAAAGTAACAGTTAGTAGAGGCTTAAAATAATTTATCCTCCCAATGGCTTCCTTCTTTTTACTTTTGTTCATTCTCCTAGAGACCTCCCTTGCTTCCCTTTTCGGCTCTCTCCCTTGCATCTCCTGTGCTTCCCATTTCTGCAGGCCCTAGAGCTAGACACGTGCCTGGGCTCAGGCCATCTGCTACAGATGTTTGAGATATAGCCTAGATATAATAAGGTGCTTGTCCACTTCTGCTACTTACAATATCACAAACAGAAGGAAAAAAAAATTATACACTCCAAATATATTTCTACACATCTACATTTATATATTTCATTTCTATATTCCTCCAGGTGACTTCATTTGCCACTTTCTGATTGCTCTGCTAAAGCACATGTAACCTGCTCAGCTGGGTCTCCTGCTGGAACATCTCCATGCTGCTGTTGGCCAGCCCATGCAGGCAGTGCCCTCCCTGATGCTGCTCACAGCTGCTCTTCTTGCCTTATTTAAGCAGCCATTCAATACATATACTTTGAATGATTCTGAGGTCAGTTCAGCAGGAACTGCTGTGGTAGTAAGAAGTATCAGTTGCACCAGCTTCCTTGTCCTTTCCCCTTCTTGGTTTTACAGAGGAACAGGTAATAATTAATGCTACAAAATTTACTTTTTTACCTTTCCTGTTCCTCAGCCTCAAGACCCCAAGGGCTCTTAGCCTCGTATTCTACTTAGGACAGTGTCAGTTCCTTCACTGAGCCAGCCAGTTGTAGAAAGAGGTCTCGATGAGCAGCAGGGCTGGACTTTGCCTCTGGCTTAGCCACTTGTAGCTTCTCCAGCCTCATTTTGTGGGCTCAGATCTATACCCTGCTCTTTCAGAATCATGCGGTATGACATGATTGCCCAGACTTCTACACAGGTTTCCTCAACAACCCCAGTATCAGCAGTTAGTTTGTTTTTCAATTTTTGATTTTGTCATAAATGACCCATTTCATTTATGTTTCTTGATATTGCATAACCCTTCTAACTTGGCATAGAGCATACAGGTCTTCCTGGAATTCTTCCCTCCCCTCTCCTGCTCTCCTAGTCTAGTTTGATTAGTATCATTTCAATTTCTAGTTTTTCATTTTCTGCCTGTGGATTCTGATTCCTCTCCTTGTCTGTTTGTTGCTAACCACCCTGCCTACATTCCCCACATGGTTCAGGGCATTTTGGAAACAAACAGACTAACTAACTAAAAACCTTGTTGGTTTTCTTAAGTCTTGCAAGCTTCTACTCAGCTTGCTTAATATTTATGAAAGACTCCAGATCTCTAGGGTTTGGTCCCCATTGAAAAAAACAGTTTTGTCATTTTTTCTGAAAAGGTGTATGTGTGTTTGTAGAGGCAGTTTATTCTGGGGTTAGTATGATACAATTTTACTCTTAATTGTAGTGTTTTGTTTTGCTTTCTGTATATTTTTTTTGGCTGGCTTATGAGTGTGTCTGGCTTTTTGTTCTTTATAAGAAAAAAATAATAATAATCCCCACATCAGGATACAAATAACATTGGGAAAAAAAAAAAAAAAAGGCAGAAAGAATTTTCCAGAGGTCTTGTAAAAGTTTGGCCACAGAGATGGATCTATTTGGATATTTGGATTTTATCTCCTTTTATAAAAAGATAAAGTTTTTTTTTGTTGTTGTTTGTTTTTGTTTGTTTGTTTGTTTTTCCCCTCCGAGACATACTGACCCTTCTATAAATTCATCTATGGCAGGAATTTCCTCGCTTCTTTAAAAGTGAAATGCTTCTTTTTCTGTGACAAAGGCAGAGAACACAATACCTCTGGGTTACTCTATCCCAAAGCTTTTTTTTTTTTTTATTCTCACATTTTTAGCAAGTCCTTAGAAAGGTTGGCTTAGAATCCATATAAATCAGTTGTTTAAATAACATACTTCCAAGGACCATAGGAACACATATTAATTACATTTCTGGTCTTCTGTGATTATTGTATACTTTCATCCACTGAAGTCTGTATAGAGGGAACGTCCCCAGAATAGCATAAGGGTTTACAGAAGGGCTTTTTGTATTCTCCACGAAGTAGTTACAGTGAAAATCTTATTTATAGCCAAAGAGATGACACACTTTCACATAAAGCCAATAATTCATTATAAATGTAGTTGAACTCTCAACAGTCTAATCCAAGGCTCATTATCAGTCCAGATCTATCACGGTAAATATATATATATAGTGGGTAGAAGAATAGTCACCAATAATTCAGGAAAAATAGTAATACGCATAGTTCTTAGTGTATACCCTTTCCTCTGTTACTATGCTTACCTTTCTACTGCCCTTCTTGATCCTAATTATAGGTGGTTTCATTATAGTGTTGATGGTGGGATGTTACAGTGAGCCTTCAGCATCTGGAGTCCTTTGCAAGGAAAAATATGAATGTAGAATGTATGGCTCCTTTATGGATGTTAGATACTATTTCTGTTTTCTCTTTGTTACTCCTAAAGACAGTTTTGTCTAGCTGTGGTCTGGACTTATTTAACTGACCACTGGAGAGTTGTTCATAGTTGTGTGGTCACCTGTGTCCAGCCTGTGTCCGATCTCTTCTAATCCTGTACTGGTACTTACCTGCGCTCCATCCTGTGTTTGCTGTCATGAGGATGCTCCTGGTATGAGCTTTCATATCAGGCCTCCATTTCCGTGCACGGTGACATTGTGCTAGGGTTATAAATATCTCATCCTAGAAAAACTGCTTGTTAGTGTCATCCGTATGAATCTATGATCACACCATACAAAGATAAACTGAAATTATCTATTGCTGCTTGGTCAATTAGAAAGACGCTGGTTACAGCTGAACCAAGGAAACAGTCACCTGTTATTACCCATGCCAATACTGCCTACTATGAGGGCTATGGAGTAACAAAACTCAAGTGGAAGATACTTTAGAAATTATGTTTGTTTGTTTTTTTACAGATTATAATTGCATTATATCATAAGTTTATGGAATTGTCGTCTGGTAGAGCATACTATAAACTATACTGGCTTTGGTTTTTAAGAATCTGTGAGAATGCCTACAGGATTATACTTTAAAATAGAAAAAATACATCTGTTTATCTTTTGTCCCTCTATGAAGATAGTCAAGTGATTTGTTTTATGACCATTTATCTGTGGTCTGATGATTTCCACACTGAAAAGAAGACAAGCGATATATGGTATTTTAAATTTTTTTTTGAAACTCTGACTTCAATATTTGTACTAGTGAGCTTTTCAACCTGGTAATATTTCAACCTGTGGAAATATTCTGAAGGAAACTGCTTCTTGAAATTTATATTACTTCTTTTGAACAGCTGTACCACATACTAATGACACCCTTTCAGGATTTTGTTTGTTCTTCTTTGACTGTCTTCTGACAGCAAAGAGAAGGGAACCCATCCAACCCACCCCATCTTATGGCTCTGTAACAAATAGCCTCAGCGTGCTGTAGTACCCAGTGGGCACAGTCCTGGGGCCAATGGCTCCCTATGTGCCTTCCTCAGGCTCTGGCAGTGAGGGCGGTGTGGGTGTGGGCCAGATCTGGGTGGGCATCCTGCCTTTCTGGGTAAACCAAGAGGCCACAAATCTATGGGACACAGCTGGGTTTGCGAGGTGCACCCACATCTCCTGAGGAGGCCCCCAGGGGATGCCAAGGCTGGGTCCCCAGTCCCCCATGGGCACTGAGCTTGCCTGGCTCCATGCCATGAGTGCTCTGGCATCTGCTGGGAGAGGATAAACAATGAGCAGTTGGTAGACCAGAATTTCTTGCAGTCAGTTCACATAACAGAAGTGTTTGTAGAGATCCTGATTTTGATGTAAGATGTTTACCTTGGCGGCAGGCAATTTTGAACTTGAAGCTGTGCAAACTTTCTGTCTCCCAACAATAATTAACTTTTTTTCATTTTTTTTCATAGCACTCCCTTTTCCATGTCCATTTCAAACCTGAAAAATGTTTGCTTCCAGAACAACTCTATTGAGTATGTTGTGTGAACCTTATGATATACAAAATGATACAGTACCATAGTAACTGTATTTCTTTTAATTTCATTATTAAAAAGCAAACCATCTTCCAGTGTTAGTCTTACATTTCTAAAACAAGAGCATAAGCAACTTCTGCCATTAACCTAGAGGACTTCAGTAGATAGGTAGGTGTCTTGAGTGACTGCTGTAATGAAAAAAAGGAGTTCAAAAAGTGATCATGTCTTATGTCTTCAGCTGGACATTTTCACCAGTTTCCTTTCCTGCTTTTTGCATTTTATTTCCCCTTGAGTGACTTTTGAAGCCAAGACCACTTGCCATGTTAAAACAGACTCTGAATTGAGAAAAATGATTTCAAGTCATAGGCTAAATTTATTCAAGCTTTTTAATTTTTTAAAGGTTTTAGTTATATCCTTTCATATTATGTATTTTGTGAAGCCTTCACATTGCAAGTCCTCAATCAAACCGCTTAAGAATGTACTTAATGTTTAGATCCCATTAAATTCTATGTATTTCTTTCAGCACGTATAGCTATTATTCCTTAAGTACTTAATGTTTTCAATGAAGCAAGATTTTGAAGTTTTCTAATGATCAGTTTCTAACTGAAGACACTAAAGCTGTAAACTAAAATATTTTTAACCACCTTTCAAATTTTTTGTGAAAAGTGTGGCATGTTGTATTATTTAAGTTTTGGTATAATTTCTGTGGGCTATTAGTAGGGGAAAAAAATTACACCTAAATATTACTTGAAAAAAGTATGATTTTTTATATTTATTTTTTTTCACTACTAGTACTTTTTTCTCCCTTTGGTTGCAATACTGCAATCATCGTATATTTTAAATATGTCCCTTACCTAGTTTGCTGAACATTGACAAATTCCTTTCCAATTTTTAAGGCTACACATACCTTTTTTATTATTGGAATCAGGAAAGAGGATCTCACAGGATTTGTATTTCACATGAGACACAATGTCAGATCCTGTGCACTGATGAATGGTCTCAGAAGTGTTTTGTTGTTTCAGGGAAACATATATGTCCTATCCATCCATACCCATCACCTTGACATTTTTCTACTGCTAATAAAACTAATTCAGATAAAACTAGTTTATATTACTCAATAATCTCAGTGTGTTTACCAGTAAAATTCCTGGTGTTAACTGTTAGATGATCTAATGATTTAAAGGGCTTTAAGCATCGGCTCTGGCTCCAACTAGAAAATGCATTTTGTTTCATCTTCACTGTTATGTGGAATGCAAGCTAATATATGGATTTTATGTTTTTCTCCGTGACCCTTCCTTGTACAGAAGAAACTGGGAGAAAATATCACCGATATAATTAGTTTTTGCAGCAGTTTATCTGGCTTTTATTTGGCTTCCACACTAGGGTCACACACAAACACACCTCCTCCCCCACTCCCCCACCTTGCATATTCATTCTTGTTCTTGATAAAATGGTATTGCTCTTAATTTGCATTGGAAAATCAGAAGATTTTTGCAGTTTTGACTACCATGCATAATACAGCAGGCAAGACACTTGCCATATCTCTACTAAAATGCCTGTACCATGAGTTTAATCATGCTATTTAATTGCTAGGCTTAATTTGAAAATAATTGTTCACAGCAATTAAGTAAATGCCCCAATTTCATTAACAGACTTTGTAATTAGAAAGTACAACATAAAAGTGCTAATGTTGCTTCATTAGGCTTGAATTACTGTTTCTAATACTACTTTTTTACTATCTATACAATTTCTTCCTGCAGTAGAATATCAACGTAATGACTGGTACTAGATTAGTAACAAATTTCCTGCTGTAACACGTTCATGTCCCAGTCAACTGTGCAATGATTTAGTTGAAGAGGCATATAATTTTTTTTTTAAAACTTTAAATATAGTTTGCATCTTAAAGAAATATGAGATATAGCAGTTTTTAAACAAGGATGTAGGAGCTCATTGCTTTGAATAATAATAGTTTTCCAAAATTTAATGCATCTTAAGATGTGGTGGCTAATTCCTATATAAGAATCTTGAATGAGAAGTAAAACAATAGTAGATGTAGCTGTGAATAAGATACAGTGATGATAAATGTAATTATGTCAGTGTCATGAGCTAATGAGATGTCATTAATAGTTTGTAACTGTTAGAACTATTGTTTCCTTTGGGACATTGAGGGATCATTTCACTTTTTTACTGCATAAATATGATTGTATTCTAGAAGGAAGAAGCGTGTTTGCATTTCAGTCAAGGTGTTCCAGACTTTGGTGTTAACGAAATTGATGAAAAGCTGATGATAAATAGTGGTCACATTAAGATGATTATGAATAATAATAATAATGCAATAAGATTCAAGATAATATATAAGATTTAAGTGTTGTATGAATCTTTTTTTTTTATTATTATTATTATTAAACAGTGCCTTCCTGCCCAGACTATCATCCCTCACTAGAGGTCATTGCATTCCTTTCTGCTTATAAAATTTTTGGTATTCAGCAGCTTCATGATGCCATGTAGTGGATAAAGGAAAATATAGGAGATAAATCTGCACATAAAAACAATAAGGAGAAAACTAAAAGGATGTAGCAGTACATAAAAACAAGAAGTGAAATAGTCCTTGCTTGTCTCTGCATTAGCTGCGAGCTTTTTCTCAATTTCATTTATTTTTTCTCATGCTGTCTTTTGCTTAAAATATAAGTGATAAAAATAGATTAGCAAGAAAAAGAGGTCAGTGTCTTTCTTGTGAAAAAACAGCCAGTCATCTCATGTGCTGATCATTAGTAGATATTTATATGTCTGGCAACTTTTATGTAATTATAGGTTTTAATGTCAGTAAAAATATGCATATTAGGATTTATGTTTTTTTAAGTTCTGCAGCATCTTGTCTTATGCATGCATGCATACGTATGTAGAAATAGCCAAAGCTCATAAGTGACCAAAGAATAATTTTGATGTACTATTCTCTATCCAAAGATACTAAATCCAGACTGCATGTATGGACTATGGCCCACTGTAGAGAAAAAGATAAAAGTAGAATCCATCAAGAGGAGATGGAGACAATTTTCAATACTGAATGACAGAGCCAGACTCTCCTTGCTACTGAATGGTTATACATCAGAAAATAAATGTCTCAAATTGCAACTTGGTTGGCTTGTCTGGACATTAGGATAATTATTTTCAATAACAGTGTAGGGCAAGTTACCCATGGAGGGTAAGGCTCATCCTTGATGAGCTGGATGAGCTTCAATGCTCATCTAGACAAAAGTATAACTGTCACTGTCTAAAGTTGGCAGTAGTTCTTCAAACAAGAAGTTAGAGTAGATGGCCTTAAGAGATCCCCTCAACCTGCATTTCTAGATCATAGAATCATAGAATATCCTGGGTTGGAAGAGACCCACAAGGATCATCAAGTCCAACTCCTGGCACCACACAGGTCTACCCAAAGTTTTAGACCGTGTGATTAAGTGCACAATCCAAATGCTTCTTAAACTCCGACAGGCTTGGTGTAGTGACTACATCCCTGGGGATCCTGCTCCAGTGTGCGACCACCCAGATCCTGTGATATGGTAGTGTATGCAGTGCTTCAGAAGGGATTTCACTGACCCTTCATGCAGATACAATATCATCTTTAACATCTGACTTGTTATGCATCTTACAAATGACAAGATACCACAATAGCAAGTCATGTTTATCTGATTGTCTAACAGGACCCTGCAGTTCTTTACAACCGTACTGTATTTCAGCATGCAGCTTTAGAAGGCCTGTGCTACATTTTTTGTGTTCTTATCCACATGACTTTGAATTTAACTCTATTAAAACAGTAGATTACCCAAATAAGCCCTATGTGCTAACTTGTGTACTGATCTGCCAACTGCCTTCTCCCCATCAGTTCACACAGCTATACCAATTTTGGGGAATAATAAAAACTAATCATAATGGCATTAAACTGTTCTCTCAAGCCCAGATTAAATAATAATAATAATAATAATAATAATAATAATAATAAAATAATAATGTGATTGAACTGAAAGCTCTACTGAAAAGCCTCAGTAAACTGGATAATGATTCTCCACTTAAAGTAAGTTTTTGAGAGCTATCAGTTAAACACCTTTTAAGCTATAAGTCATAGTTATTTTTGTAGTACTGTTTTTTGTTGTTGTTGTTGCTCTTTTTCTTTCACCCTCAGAAGCCTTACAATTAATTTGTACATGTCTAGGTTTATTGTTTTAACATAATTGTCTTTATCCATGGTTTGACATTTTCATTTGAACATGCTGATCTCTCATATTCACATCAAGTTAAGTGATACTCATAGTCCCACCTCAGGAGACATAACAATCCCTAAATGCAGGACTCTGGAAACATTCCTTATCTTCAACTCTGCTGCAGCTGACCTACAACATTTTTTTTAATTTATTTTTTATTTATTTATTTGTTTCCCCTTAATCTGTGTAAGTGGATGGGACCTTCTGAGATGCTAGAAAGGAGTTATGGCACTGGTGTGGGAATATATGAACTCCCAGTTGTGTGATGCAGGGTGTGTGTGTGTAGGGAGATCCTGAAATGGGATGAAAGTTTCACTAAACACAAATCCATTGCTTTTTCAACTAAACCTCTAGGCATAGTTTATAACAACTATTTTGTTCTAAAAGACTTATTTTCCATAAAACCATAAATATTGTTATTGCTATTTTGCACTTATTTCCTGAAAATATCCTATACCAGTCTTTCTGTGTTTTTTTTTTTTTTGCCTAGGATTTGTGTAACTTAAAATAGTTATGAGAGCAATGAAGTCTGTATTCATTTTTAAAAATACTAACACAGTTGGTTCTATATGTGCATACACATAACTCACCAAAGTACACTTTACAGCTCAGTACTTCACAACTCAGAAAAGTAGTTCAGAATTTACTCTCATATTCTATTGGTCCACTATATTTAGCCTTTTTTTAATCATTGCAAGAAAATGTGTACCACTCTGAACAATGCCCTACCTATACAGGAGCTAAATTTATACATTAACTGTTTATAGCTGTAGTTCAGTCAAATGTGGTTGCGCTTCCAGAAAGAGCTGGATTTTAATTAATTACCAGAATGTAAAAAGTTTCCTTTCTTCATTGCATTTGTGCAGTTGGTCCTTCCTCCATCATGAAATATAAATGTTCTTCTGCTACCTCATCTACATCTGTCACTAATTTCCTTAAGATGCTTCATATTCCCTGTTGTTCAGTATCTGGGGCTTTTGCAGTTTATTTTATTTATTTTTAGATTCAGTTTTTATCTACAGGCTTGTACAATGAAGAAAAATTAAAAGCTGTTGCTGTACAGAACTTATAAATTAGGTCTGTAGTGGGACCTGTAGACAAGTTCCTTTGCTGCTTCTGGCTTTGAATTTCTAAGAACCATATAATAACTTAGGGATGTGTTTAAAACAAACAAACAAACAAACAAACAAAAAAAACAGAGAAAACAATTGTTCATTTTTATAGTAGTTTTTCTAGTCATGCTACTTCGACTTTAGGTATAATCAATGCAAAACAGTAGGTATATCATCTTTTTGACAAGAAGAACTATCATTTTGAGAGATGTGGAAATGGGAAACATTTTGAGGTTCACACTAACTAATACGAAGTATGCTGAGAATTTGGCTAAGAGAAATGTACTCTGAATTTCTTTAGGATACTGTCTTTGCTTCATAATACTTTAAGACCATCTGAATTAGGATTGACCAAATTTATCTCAAACTTCCTGAGTTTGACAGTTTCTTCCTTGGTTATTATTTCAGGTGATTGTCTTGACTGGGTAGTCTCCTGATCATACATTATTTTATTCTGAATTTTGTGTGCCATTTTAGTAACTAAGAAGAGGTTAGTCACTTGTAAACCATAGAGTTTGTTCATGGTATGTTCTATGAAGCAAAATGAACTCAGGATTTGCACTGCTGTTGCTATTTTACAACCCGTCCTTTCATCCTCAGAGAATCTTAGCTTTTTGGTAGGTCTGATATTGTAGATATGAATCCTACAAGTATTTTCAGAGGTGTCATCCTGTCTGGTGCACATCTGGTCAACCTAAATTAAGAAAGATCTAAGAAGCTGTAACATTAGTTGCTGAGTATCTATAAAGGCCCATTTACCACTGGGCTTCTAACAGTCAGCTGCAGCTGCAACTGACTTGAAAGGTATGATGAATGGTGTCTGGTTTGTGTGTTTGTTCTCACTTTGTATAACAGTTCTCCTTTCCTCCCTCCTTTCCTCCCTCCTTTCCTTCCTTCTTCAGTGGGAACTTCATAAGAGTTTTTTGCAAAACAAAACCATTATCTTCAGTCAACCCTGGAAGCAAAAAACTAAGGAGTGGAAATTTGTTCATAAGCCCCCTCCCCCCTCCATTTCTATTCATCCTATCTATGGCTATTCTGTGTTACCCAGCCATATTTTTAATAAATCAGAGTTTACATTCGAGTAAAAGAGGTTTTTTGCATTTGAAAATCCTTTTGGTGTTCTTGAGGAGGTCGGAACAGAAGCACTCAAACTTATGGCTAGGGTGACTCCAACAACAAGAGGTGTATCTTGCTCTGTGTCACAGAATACACAATTTCTGTAGGCTTCCCTGAGTAATAGGTGAACACCATACACTCTGAAAAATTAGGCCTTGAGATTCTTCATTTTATACATATGCTTTCTGATGATCTTCCAGAAAAACAAAAAGAACATCATTCTGGCTCAGATTTTGTTCAGTTCCTGTGACATCCCCCTTTGGCAGTTCCTGTTTGAAACGAGCTGATGTTTCACTGGCCGTAAGCCTGTAAACTTTACTTATTAGCTAAATGTGTCATTTTATATATTATATTATTCCAGTCTCTATTAAGCTTTAGAGGAATGAGTAATACAAATTATTTTTAATTTCCTTTAACCACTTTTAATTAATACTGTACTGTGTATGACCAAATATCAGCCAGGGTACGCACACCATTGTGTGCATGTGAGAAAGGAAATTTATTTTTATCTTTTACTTCCAGTGAAAAGCTGCCTACTCATCAGCAACTTGTTTTGATAGGTTTTGTAGTTACAAATTGGCACTAATGAAAATATATAATATGAAGAGTTATTCAACTCTGCCTAGATAGGCTAAGAAAATGTTTATATGATAAAGTTTTTGATGCTACAGTTTATCTTCTGTAACGTCTTGTAAAAGGAGAACTGAAAACTGCACAATTTATTTTTTATGTTACTGAGTTTAAACAGCCTTCAGGGTTTGACCTTTGTAGAGGTCTTAGACTGTTGCTATTCTTTTGTCTCTGCTGTTTTTCATAACAGGTTTTTCTTTTAGAAGTCCATCAGACTCTTGCAGAGCTTATTTTTATTCATATATTTGTTGAAATCTTTATGTCCTGATAAAAAACTTAGGATAATTATCATATCCTAAAATGTTTATCTTTCAATCTCCCTTTTTGTGCATTTTCATTTACTTATTCATTATTTTCTCATTTTGAAACTTTTAAAATATAGGTCTTACTGTAGTAGGTCTGTGATTGCAGCTGAGATTCAATGTTGATGTCAGTGACCCTACAGAACTAAAATTTCAGCTTTTATCTTTCCTTTAAACAGTTTGCAGTGTGTTTTTTTGTTTGTTTGTTCGTTTTGTTGTTGTTTTTCCTTTCTTCTCTTAGGCCTGGGCCTATAGAATATAGATTCTGTCTTACATGATTAACAATTAGTTGAGTAAAAGGGGAGTTGCAGAATCAGGCAGTGTGTATGCTCTCACACATCAAGTTTAAATTGCTTTGTTCTCTGTATTTGTTGACAATTCAGTCAAGGTGAACAGCATTACAAGAAAAAGAAAGGGAAAAAACAGAAATAGTCCAGATGTTGCTTCAATGTTGAATGGAAAATGTAGAGTTTAATGTTTTCTTCTGTTCACGAATAAAAATAGAAAGAAAAGAACCATGCTTAGAAAAAAGATGCAAGAAGAATATTGCTTAGTATTTAAACATACATTCATAGAAGATTGATCTGAATGTAATCAGATACTTCTTTTATTTGCATGAAATTTCAGTTTGAGTGCCAGGAAGATATTTTATGATTCCATTCTTTAAATTTATTTCTAGATGTGTCATTTGTCATCTGTGAGAGCTATTTATTTATTTATTTTCCTGAAATACAATACCGTTAAACTTTAGGGGGGGGGGGGGAGGAAGAATGGACTTTAGGAGAGGAGGAGGAAGAATGGAGAATGTTCTAATTTTGGCAATTAACAAAGTTTTTCATTTTAAGGTTTATTTTGGGACAGGGAATTAAAACTAATTTGTATTCTCAGGGGAATCAGTGTAAAGCCATTGAACATGAATATTTTCTCCAGCAGAGGGGACTTTCTGAAGTTGCATGTGGTTATATATGAAATTGGTCAAGTTGTGATATATAAATCTGTCATCTGCTAGTTTACCCAGTTTCCTTGAGGATGTAGTGTCTATTGAAACAGAGTATTTATTTTGTGCAGGGTTCTGACGCTTTTTTTTTTTTTCACTTCATTCATATTGTTTTTTATGATTATTGTAGAAAGGATTAATTATACATCCTGAGAACTTTTTCTATATGTTTCTGGTGGTATGGGCCCCCAGTATTGTTTAGATTTAAAGGGATCTCTGGACATTTTTCAAACAAAAATGTAAATGTATCTTAAAAGATTAAATGACAATGACTTGAAATACTGTGTTTTTAAAACAACTTGGTGACAAACAGGTAACGGCATAAACTAAACAAATTTGCTTTGAAATTTGTCCTTCCTATAAATGTTTTGGTTTTATGCTTACATAAATATGTAAATGTGGCTTTCTGCCTGGTTATTTTTGTAGTGTGTAGATTGAAATGCCAGTTTAGAAAGACCTCATTTGGGAGTTTGACAATGGACTTCTAGAAGTAGTTGTTGTCCCAGATTATTCTCCTGGTATGTGGGGAGAATAACATCGTCTGTTCTGGGCTATGGTGTTATGCCACTATGTATGTTTTCTTATCTGCAGGTAATTCTATGTGAGTTGGCTGTATTGGCTTTCTTTGTGCTGTAAAGTCTCACTGAGTTGGGTTTTTAAACCATTTTCCTACCAAGTCATACCAAGATTCTGTTCTGTTGTAAGCTGCAGATCATGTCATTTCTCTGTTCTTCACATTTTCAGACTGAAGAAACCCCTTCCAAACCTGCCTACCCTCAATTTTAATTCTCCAGACATAACCTCTTTTGTCTTCTCCATTTCCTCTTCAGATGTGGCAGGTGTTGGAAGACTGATAATGATTCTATTCTTAATCACCCTGCCAAATATTCTGGGTCTGTGAGAAATACGGGGGGGGGGGGGGGGGGAGAAAAAGAAAAAATAAAAAAAAGTTTTTTGTTTTTCTTCTTTGGTTTCCATGGTAGCAAAGAGAAAAGTTCTCAGCTTCCAGTTCCCTTCCCTCTGGCTTCTTTCCACTACCAGGGAAACTGTATGTGGGCTACTCCTTTTCCAATTTAGCACTTCTGAATTTTGGTGCCCTATTTGTTTATATAATGGCTGAGTTAACTTGTTGGCTTTGTTGAGACTGCCTGGCTTCAGAGAGACTTTGAATGGTACAGAAGTGCACTTAGGGAACTTAGATGACTCAGGACAGGGACAGTACTTCTTGTACTTCTTGTACAGTACTTCTTGTCCCTGTATGTCTTGTCTCAGACCACTTAGATTTGACCTGTGAGCATAGAAAGGCAGAAAATATACCTTAAAAGAATGGAAATACATTAGCAGGATATACAGCAATACTGTTATATGCAAGTACAACTGGACTGAAAAGGCACCTGTGAAAGGGCAGCTTTATCATGTCAGAACCAAAGCAGAACAACTCTGTGACTGAAATCCCATTTTAGATTTCCAAGATTTAAAAATTTGCTGAGCAGTAAGATGAATTTTATAATTATTTTCTTCAGAATAATAAGGGTTAACATTGTTCGTCATCTCTTGTATCTGTTTCTGTGCATCTATATTTGTATGCCATGAAATGCCCCCTAAAAGTTTACTGCTAAATTCTATTCAGGCCATCTCGTAAAGTGGCTACATCAAATGCTATCAAATATCTCTTACAAAATACTATGATAAAAAGCTGTGGAATATACCTCACACAGTGCTGACACAATACTATGAAATGTACCTCATAAAATGATATGAAACCTGTACCTTCTAGGGCACTGATCAAACTGTGAAGCAAATTAATTTGAATTGTACCTAGTTTTACAGTACTCTAATATATTTACTTAGAAAGTAGTGTAATTCTGAGTTCCCAGGTGGAAGGAAAAGAGGAAGGACAGCTCAAAGTCATCATTTTGAGCACATTAAGAAAAGAAGAGGCATGACAGGGTGGTTGCCTATGAGTAAGGTGGACCAGGAATTAGGCTGAGTAAGAGAATGTTGTAAAAAATATTGTTCCTGTGAGAATATAAACCAGTTCCTCAGGCTGACCTAAATGTTATTTATCCTCTTCAAGGTAGAGAAGAATAACCTTAAAAATACTTGTGTCTATCAGGATGCTTCATTTGTCAAAAGTTAGCCAATTTGACATTTATTTTTAATATTACACGTAGAAAAATTATGGGTAACAGCACAAAAGATTCTAGTTCAGAGTTTCTTCACAAAGCGTAATGCCTATGTAGCCTCCTTAGAGTCTGTTTTTAGATTCAAGAGTTGGGAAAAAAATGACTTTTAAGAGGTATCTCATTAGCAGAATGGTAATGGTATTAAGCATCTTTGGATTTGATTGTTCCCATGTGCACTGCTCACAATAAAATACAGCTTGATGGTTACGTTCCAGGTCAAAATGCTCCTTTGCTTCTCTTTATATGAGCATGTGGAATAAGCATTTCCATGAGGTTTAGACTTTATTACCGGCTTCTGAGGAGTTTTCTCCCTTATTCTTGGCTAGGTGTCCTAGGTGCCACTCCTCTGAACTATTCAATTGTAAATGGCATCATTATTCTTGCAGTTACTTTTAAAGGCTTCCTGGATATTTTTCTCTCTCCAGAAAGAAAGGTGACCCAGGACCTCTGCTGATCTCCAGGCAGTTGCGTGACATGTCATAAAGCTGAATATTGTCTATGTCACAGGAAAAAAAAAGCTCAGTTCACATGATTTACACTAAATCAGGATTGAAGCATTTACTAACAACACATAATTAATCAACTGTGAGTGAACTATGCCTTCAGGATGAGTGTCAGTCATACACCAGAGAGACCACGGTATTAAGCACTGAGGAGATGTTTAAGAACACCTACAGATCTGTAAGCATACTTCTACACCTAATCCCCCAAAGCAGTCTCGCACATGCAGCATTACAGGCCTGCCCCTGTGTGCTGTGGGTAATTAGCACCTCTATTAGGCCTCCATGTTAGCTCACCTCATGAGCCTCTGTGCTCTCACAGGAGTGCCGAAGACCAGTTGATGCAGTGTTCATGTCAGTGGAGATCCCCATGTTAGTGTTTTATTACATGTTTGCTATGATCCCTGAAGCCTACGTGAGCTGTAGTAGGCTGTTAGCCTGTTAGCCTATGTAACCAAATACCACTTAACCATCTGTCTCTCTATATTAACCCACCAATATGGCCCAAACCAAAACAAACAAACAAACCTTTTGCCTGAAAGCCTGTCCTGTGTAACTTAGTCAGATTCCCTAAGCTTTAAAGACATGGGAGGAAACATGCCTTAGCAGTGCTTCATACCGGGGACAAAAAGACTAATATGATGTAGAGGACTGGAAAGCTTGTAGGTGATATCATGGAATACATCAAATCAAATACCCCAAATGCACTTGCATAATACTTAGATTTAATTTGATGATTGTCTGGGTTATCTTAGAAGGTCTTACAAGTTTTGTTTTCTTTTCATTTAATTTACTATTTTAAAAGAAGCTTTGAGAAAGATGAAGAATTAAATCCCTTTATCTGTCCTCTGACTTAGCTCAACTCTGACAGGAGCTGTACTTATCTGTTGGGCTTTAACCAAGAGGAAAGAGCTACTGAAGAGAGAAGGTGGTTCTGTCTGCTGAGAGCGCTGACAAGAATGCCAACTGGAATGCAGCTTTCTGAGCCAGTAACTTCAAAGGGAACTGTGCTTTCATTTCAGTGCAAGTTAGGGATGCGTAGCCAGAAGTTCTGCAATGGTCTGTGCCTTGGCAGTGCCCTAAGCTAGGTTGTGCCAACTCTTGTCAGCAGCAAAAAGGTTCAAATGTGTAAGGTGTTCTTTAAGCAATTAACAGACATTTCTGGCTCAAATTCCCTCCCAGAAATCTGGAAAGGCTATATACATCCCTTGAGGCCCTTATTAAGTAGGGCTTTAGACTTCCATGTTCTGAATCCATATAGAACACCAAAAAAAAAAAAACAAACAAGTTGCTGTCAGAAAGGATACAGAATAGATGTGAATAAGCTCGTAAGATATTCTTCTTGAAATTGCCATCTAAAGATAGGAGAGGGAGCATATGAACAAAGAAATATGCACTTGGTTTGTGGGAAAATGATGTGCAATTACAGTTCTTCTTAAAGAAAAGACTACTTAGATTTAAGACTGTCCAGCCTGAATGAAAAAGAGGTTGATGCCAGGCAATAAAATAGATGTCTGTAGTTAATTTCCTTATAATGGATGAGGTTCTTTAAAATTCTGTTGACCCCAAACTCTTTTTGGTACTTATTTGTTGATGTGCTGAGGAGGGAATGCAGAAAGGCTTTTGTACTTCGAATCTTGTGGGGATGTTTTCAATACTGTCATTGCATCTATCTAGAAGATACTTGTCTCCCAGACAGACTTGTCCTTTTTATCAGAGTAATACTTAAAGAATAAATCAGGGATCAAGCACCATTGTGTCAAACAAAGACAATCCATGCCCTGAGGAGCAATTGTCTGGATATGACAGTGGTCTTATTCTCCGAAAGGACATGAAGAACCATTATTCAGTATTGTAATAGTTACAGACAACAGTAACTGAGAAATCTGCTTTAGCCGTGGCAAAGCTTTTCAGCTTGTTGTCCTCTCTCTTCAAAGGACATGAGATTTAGATCAGACAATCTACACAGGCTCTGTGTCTGTAGCCTCAGGAGATGATCTATGGATGTGGAAAATTCAAGAAAAGAGATTCATAAGCAGGGGAGAAAAAATTTGGTATATGTATAAATGACATGTTTTAAAAGTGCTGAATGAATGTCAGCAGATATGACAAATACTTGGGATTTAAAACATTTTAAAGTTCTAAAAGTAGTGCTTCATATGAAAAATATATTTCAGAATATTATACTCGAACAAAATGATAGCGTGTTGAAAAAGAGGTCTAGTCACGCTTTTTTGTGTGTTTCTACATGAGAATAGCTAGTTATACACCATAAATGTTAATGACTAACAAAATTATTGTATTAGTGGCAGAATGTATTTAACACAATGAAGGATAAGAACAAAAAGGAATATGACAATTAGCATTCCTTAATGCATTACTAATCTTCCTCATTTATGCTTTTATTGTTAATAACCGCAGCTTCACAAATTCAGTATCAAACAACTTTATATTAATTAAATGAAAAAAGAAACATTGTTAGATTAATTAGTCAATTCTTGTATAAATAGGGACTGGAAAATTATAATTTTGTGGTATATTGTCTTAAGAAATTCTCTGAAGTCTGAAGGGCCTTCTCCTGAGATGTTGTATCAAGAGTATTTAAGTCTGTAGCTCTGACACATAAATTCATAAGAGTAATGGAAGCAAATTCAACAGTTGCAATATTGGCCGAAAATCTCTACTGTGGTAGACTAAATGTACAAGCATAAGTACACTGTCAATGTTTTCTATCACAGAAGTTGAAAATTATTAAAGAGATCATGAAATATGATTCAATTTAAATTTGCATGATGTGATGAAAGTGTATTTGTCACTGTCAAAGACAGCATTCAAGTTCCTGGATTCTACTTACTACTTAGACTAATTGATTCCTATACAATCTAGTGGAACAGAACTGGTCCTTCCTGACTGTGGAACGTGTCTGGGCAGTGTTTGGTCTTATGTCCTCAGAGGGCTACCAGGTAAATGCACAGTGTATGCACCTTGAGTTGACCCATTTCAGTGACCTTTTTTGACCTCACTTCAGTGACCTTTACCAAAAGGGTTGTTAGGCATTGGAATGGGCTGCCCAGGGAAGTGGTTGAGTCACCATCCCTGGAGGTATGTAAAAGACATTTAGATGTAGAGCTTAGTGATATGGTTTAGTGGAGGACTTGTTAGTGTTAGGTCAGAGGTTAGACTAGGTGATCTTGGAGGTCTCTTCCAAACTAAATGATTCTGTGATTCTGTGAAAATGCTTTAACAATTCAGTTTAAAAGGACAAGCAAATGACTTTTTCAAGTTGCTGTGGGTCTCGAGGCTGTAATAAGTAATAAAAAGAACGTATGTAAAAAAATAAGCTTGTTGTTTTGAAGAGAAATCCCGAAGTGTCATCTAGGAAATGTGGATCTTGTCTAAGGAGTTGTTTCAAATGGATTTTACTCAAGTAGGGTTGCAGAATACAAATGTAAAAAGAACAAAAAAGCTATTGTGAGTGCTACACTGTTTAAAATTACACAACAACACATTACACAACATTTACCCAAGCTTGTACCCACCCACCCACACAAGCTGTGAAGTTTCACATAGCATTGGGCATTAGTTAACTGGGCGGCTACTCTGTTACATGTCTTGAGAATCATGGAGACCAATGCTTTTATGGCGTTATATACTCCTGCTTAGTCTGGAGTGAAGCAAAAGGATAGCATCTGACCCATCATGCAGGGAAAGCTGATGGGTAGATCAAATCAGAACCAAGGCATTAACAAACTGCAGCAGCTTATGAGATAGTATATGTTGAAATAAGTATGAATGGTAGCTGGCATTGTCAGTAGTTATTAAGGCAATCAAAGCTGTCCTCAGTCCATTCAGTTTAGTCACCCTTACATTAAATACACAGCCACCAGCATATTGTCAAAGCAATGGTCTGTGAATCCTAATTTTAAAAGGCAGAGACCAACAACATTACTTTTGGTCAAGTAGCTGTGATGTGGTCCACCCCCAACCCCCTGAGAACAATTAATCCTGGCACCAACGAAAAGAGAATCAGGGCATGTCAGAGCCAGTCTATGTGGTGCAGATCCACCTTGTATTTTTGCACCCACATCCCAAACATTATAGTCACACAGAATATCATTCTCTTCTCCATAAAGCCATGGCCAGAAATAGAAGGAAACATTCAGTCTCAGCTCCCAGAAGGAAGAGATGTATTTAGAAAGGGAAAGTAAGTACACAAGGCACAGTCAAACAGATAGATATCTCTGAATTGCAAAGGAAAGAAAATTTGAGACAAAATAAATAAATAAATAAATAGACCATATACCTGAGGTGTATTGGAAGCTAAATGTTTCTGAAGCCAGATAGTTTTGCTTGAGGTAAATATAGCTTTCTCATTTCAAGCAAATGAAATCTGGTCATCTAATATTTGAGTAAGGACTCCTGTATAAGGAACCAAACTTCCTTAGAAGTCCCTGTGATTTAAAATTGGAGTCCTGAGTCAAAGAAACACAGAACATAAATATTTAGATACACCTTTTCTATATTAAAAGTAATAAAATTTATATAAGTTTTCATCAAAAAGGAACAGAGAGCTAGGTCAAAACATGCCATGGCCTCTGGGAAAGCTGAACATGCTCAGAGATGTACTAAAAGTGTTAACATAGGCTCCAAAGCTACAGAAAATAGTCCCTGCATAGTTGTTACTGATATTGTAATGATCCTGAATGTTTTTTTACCTTAATACTGTTCACTCAAATAAATAACAAACTCATAGGCATGTTTCCAGAAACAGATGAATCTTGATCACAGAGTGGATCAGTACTTGCACATGTCAAAATTTGAGGCTACAGATACACCTAGAAGCCTAGATGTTCATTGCATGCTGTTTTTGAAGGCACACTTGTTTGCATAGGCAGTACAGGCAGGAAGCAGCATACCCAGATTTATGTCCACTAGTCTTAGAGGCTCTAGTCTAATAATTAGATACTCTGCTTGATATAAACCAGTTGAAGATCATAGAATAGATCATAGAATCACAGGATGATTTGGGTTGGAAGAGACCTTAAGGATTATCTCGTTCCAAACCCCTGCCATGGGCAGGGACACCTCCCACCAAACCAGGTTGCTAAAAGCCCCATCCAGCCTCGCCTTGAATACCTCCAGGGATGAGGCATCCACAGTTTCTCTGGGCAACCTGTGCCAGGGCCTCAGTGCCCTCATGGTAAAGAATTTATTCCTAATGTCTAATCTAAATCTACACTCCTTAATTTTAAAACTGTTACCCTTATCCTATCCCTACAACCCCTGACAGAGAGTCCCTCCCCAGCTTTCCTGTAGGCCCCCTTTAGGTCCTGGAAGGCCACTCTGAGGTCTCCCTGGAGCTTTCTCTTCTCCACGCTGAACAACCCTAACTCCCCCAGCCTGTCTCTATAAGAAAGGTTCTCCAGCCCTCTGATCATCTTTGTTGCCCTCCTCTGGTCTCACTCCAACCGGTCCATGTCCTTCTTGGGCTGGGGGCCCCAGAGCTGAATGCAGTGTTCACAGACCAGAGAGGGAGAATCACCTCCCTCACCCTACTGGCCGTGATTCTTTTGGTGCAGCCCAGGATACCATTGGCTTTCTGGGATGCAAGCGCACATTGCCAGCTTATGTTCAGCTTCTCATCAACCAACACCTCCAGATCCTTCTCCTCAGGGCTGCTCTCAATCCATTCTCTACCCAGCCAATATTTGTGTTTGGGATTGCACTGACCCAGATGCAGGACCTTGCACTTGGCCTTGTTGAACCTCATGAAGTTCACACAGGCCCACTTCTCAAGCCTGTCCAGGTTCTCTGGATGGCATCACTACCCTCCAGCATTCACCACTACCCTTCTAAGTGTCACCATCCAGCCAGTTCCTCACCTACTGAGTGGTCCATCCATCAAATCCATGTCTCTCCAATTTAGAGACAAGTGTATCACACAGGAGTGCCAAATCCTTTGTCCAAGTTCAGGTAGATGATGTCAGTTGCTCTTCCCCTATCCACCAGTGCTATAACCCTGTGGTAGAAGGCCACCAGATCTGCCAGGCACAATATGCCCTTAGTGAAGCCATGCTGGCTGTCACCAGTCACCTCTGTATTTTCCACGTGCCCTAGTATAGTTTCCTTAGCATACTGTAGCTCTAGGTGTGTACATGTTTTAATGGTAATAAATGTTTTGTTAGAGGAATGAGGCTCCAGTTGCTGAATTCTCTGTAAAGTACAACAAAGCCCATACATGTAACTTTGCAGTGGTGTGGGAAATGGGTGAAACATAAGCTAAAGAGGGGGTTTTCTGTTAAGAGGTATGCAGCGGAGAAGCAGATAGACCAACTCTATTCTGTTATACTTATTAGTAGCTACAGCCTTACACATGACAAAAAGATTAACATATTTCTGTAATGGGGCAACACTTCAAAACATACCATCAACATTTTGTTATGAAACCATGCCCCCACTCCCTCAAATCCTTTCCTCTTTGTACACCAATATGCAAAGACTAAAATAACACCAGTTACTGCCTCAGCTTTCACACAGCTGCACAGGACAAGTCAGAGATGCACAGCTCAGAGATGCACAGATACACAGAGATACACAGGGTTGGAGTTGTTTTTCTGTCTTTCTGGTAAGTTGATAACTTTTCTTTTTTTTTTTTTTTTTTTTTTTACACCCAAGGAGGGCTTTAAATTCGTGGGTGTGGGTGTGGGGGTTGTATTCTGAGTTGTTTTTGTCTCATGATACTTATTGCCTGGCTGTCTTAATAAGGCAGACATTTTTATTTATTTATTTATTTATTATTTTGTTTTCCTGTATGTAGCTCTATTCCAGAAAACAATGGAGGACAATAACATCTGTAGTTATTGTATTAGTTATTGTTTCAATAAAGTGATCTTATATTGAATATTTAACTATATGGGCCTCAACTTTTTTGCACTCTGTGTGAATAGCTGAGTGTTATTATGTGGCCCAAATAGCTATCCTGATAAAGAAAGAATATCTCTTAATAGGAAGACAGTATCTTTTTCTAGAGAGCTGTGTAAATTAAGGCTGTTGCTAGAAAATGAATGAAAAGAAGCTATCTATTTATATATATATTATAGCTAAAAGTACAGAAGATCTTGCTTACATAATCTAGTGAAGGATAGAAGGCAGCTATATTTCTAAATGCAGTTGAATGTCTGTGTTGGATGTATCTGGTGTCCTGAAAGACAAATAGGATCATGGATCTATGAATTTGCTTTTAAGAGCTATCGACATAAACTTTTTGTGAAGTATAATCTTGCCAGAAATTGTGTGAAATAGTGCTTTGTTTCTGCTATCTTTAGTTACCATATCTAAGAGTTGAAGTCCTTTTGATTGAAACTTTACTCTGTGATAATGAAAACTCGTTTTGACAGCTATGAAAACACAGTATTACTATGGATAATGAGACTGAAATACTGAACAAGGAAGAGATGTCTTATGACCTATATAACCAAATTCATGAAGATTTAGATGAAATGAAGGTAGATTGGAGAAGTACTGTAGTAGCTGAGTTGTTTTCTTTCACTACTCAGCAGTATTTCAGATTAACTGATGTTCTCATACCTGTATTGAATCTGACAAAAGGTATGTTAGGAGTTGTGTGCTTGATGATCCTTGTGGGTCCTTTCAAACTCAGGATATCCTATAATTAGACTTTCTAAGGCAAAGGGTGATTGCTACTACACATGGATCATACTGACAGGCATATGCTTTTTTTTTTTTTTTTTTTTTTTTTAAAGGTGATTAGATGCCTAAAAGCTAGCTTTATTGATATGTCTGAGTATATACATTGAAATAAGATTTTTAGATGATTTTTAGCACTTACAAAGGCTTTTACTGTATATATAAGTGTTAAAATCTTTCTTGTTTCCTCTTGTAAAATGAGGAGATAACTTTGGTCAAGGAAGAAAATAAAGTGAGGCCTGAACAGTGGGATAGCTGATATGTAGCGGTAGCCATTTTCTTTTGTGAATACTATTGCAATTAAACCTTAGCTCTGTAGCATAATGTAAGAGCCGTGTCCTTGTTTTGTATTTTATCATGTTCTGGAGATGCTCTGTTATGCTCTGTTCTCATGTTGGTGTGGGCTTCTTGACTTGCAAGGCACTATCTAACACCAGTGTTTCCTGGAAACCCAATTAAATTCAGGTAATATCAGAAACCCTGGAGGATACCTGACACTAGTGCAATCATGTCTGTCCTATACATATCGTGAACACTGAAAGATGATAGAGTTTTAAGTATGTAATGTATGTTGTGTTTGTATTTTCAGCATATGGTTGCTTGTGTGAGTTGATGTTAATCCATGTGTGCTGGAACTATACTGTTTACAGGGGTTTTGTATGAACACTTTTGCCCGTGATTTATATTATCTGTAACTGTAGTTTTCTTCCATTTGTCGTGGTTCCGCTCGAGTGGGCAGCCGAGCTCCACCACAGCCGCTCTCTCACTCCCCCTCCTCAAAGAGGAATGGGGAGAAAATATGTGAAAAGGGCTCAAGGATTGAGATAAGGACGAGAAAATCACGCAATAATTATTGTAACGGGCAAAACAGACTCGGCATAAGGAGATAGTAAGATTTATTGCCTACAACTAACAAGCGAGAGAAGTGAGAAAACAAAGGAAAAAAAAAACCAAAAGCACCTTCCCCCCATCCACCCTCTTCCACCTCCTCCCCCCGAGCGGCGCAGGGGAACGGGGGAATGGGGGTTATGGTCAGTCTACAGCACTTCTTCTCTGCCGCTCCTTCTCGGTCACTCTCGTCCCCTGTGCTGTGGGGTCCCACCCACGGGATGCAGTCCTTGATGAACTGATCCGGCGTGGGCTTCCCACAGGCAGCAGCTCTTCCAGAACTGCTCCAGATATGGGTCCGTACCACGGGGTCCATCCCTCAGGTGAAAACTGCTCCAACCTGGCTCCCCTACGGGCAGCAGCTCCTGCCAGGTCACCTGCTCCTGCGTGGTCTCCTCTCCACGGGCTACAGGTCCGGCCCGGGATCTGCTATGGCAGGGGTCTTCCACAGGCGGCAGCCTCCGTTGGTGCAGGGCCACCTGCTCCACTGTGGTCTCCTCCACGGGCTGCAGCGTGGAACCCTGCTCCACCGTGGTACTCCATGGGCTGCAGGGGGACATCCTGCTTCACCATGGTCCTCACCACAGGCCGCAGGGGACTTCTGCTCCGGCGCCTGGAGCACCTCTCCCCCTCCCTCTACACTGACCTTGGTGCAAGGCTGTTCTCTCACTCCCGGCTGCTGTGTGGCGCAGCGTTTTTTCCCTGTCTTAAATATGCTCTCACAGAGGCGCAAAACAACATCGCTTATTGGCTCGGATCTGGAAAACAATGGGGCCCTTCCCAAACATGGGGCAGCTTCTAGATCTTTCTCACAGAAACCACCCCTATGGCTCCCTGCTACCAAAACCTTGCCACGTAAACCCACTACATTCCACCCCTCGCCTCTGTTAAAAGCATATTTAAGACTACTCACAACATACTCTTACTCTACAATTATCACAACAACCTTCACAAAATTCACTCAAATCAAAACGAAAAAGAATTCACCACACCAAAGTAAACATAACATCATCACAGCACCGACAAGGTGGACATTTTACACACACACCACCCCTCGTCCCTTCACCACACTAACATATCACAGTTACTGCTTTCTTAAATTCTTCACAACTTGTACATTCCTAACAATCATCCTGCACATATTTTTGCCCGTTACTTCTACTAACTATCATCCTTATCTCAAATTCCTCGAGCCCCACGTTGGGCGCCAAAAAAGACTGTCGTGGTTCCGCTCGAGTGGGCAGCCGAGCTCCACCACAGCCGCTCTCTCACTCCCCCTCCTCAAAGAGGAATGGGGAGAAAATATGTGAAAAGGGCTCAAGGATTGAGATAAGGACGAGAAAATCACGCAATAATTATTGTAACGGGCAAAACAGACTCGGCATAAGGAGATAGTAAGATTTATTGCCTACAACTAACAAGCGAGAGAAGTGAGAAAACAAAGGAAAAAAAAAAACCAAAAGCACCTTCCCCCCGTCCACCCTCTTCCACCTCCTCCCCCCGAGCGGCGCAGGGGAACGGGGGAATGGGGGTTATGGTCAGTCTACAGCACTTCTTCTCTGCCGCTCCTTCTCGGTCACTCTCGTCCCCTGTGCTGTGGGGTCCCACCCACGGGATGCAGTCCTTGATGAACTGATCCGGCGTGGGCTTCCCACAGGCAGCAGCTCTTCCAGAACTGCTCCAGATATGGGTCCGTACCACGGGGTCCATCCCTCAGGAGAAAACTGCTCCAACCTGGCTCCCCTACGGGCAGCAGCTCCTGCCAGATCACCTGCTCCTGCGTGGTCTCCTCTCCACGGGCTACAGGTCCGGCCCGGAATCTGCTCCGGCAGGGGTCTTCCACAGGCGGCAGCCTCCGTCGGTGCAGGGCCACCTGCTCCACCGTGGTCTCCTCCACGGGCTGCAGCGTGGAACCCTGCTCCACCGTGGTACTCCATGGGCTGCAGGGGGACATCCTGCTTCACCATGGTCCTCACCACAGGCCGCAGGGGACTTCTGCTCCGGCGCCTGGAGCACCTCTCCCCCTCCCTCTACACTGACCTTGGTGCAAGGCTGTTCTCTCACTCCCGGCTGCTGTGTGGCGCAGCGTTTTTTCCCTGTCTTAAATATGCTCTCACAGAGGCGCAAAACAACATCGCTTATTGGCTCGGATCTGGAAAACAATGGGGCCCTTCCCAAACATGGGGCAGCTTCTAGATCTTTCTCACAGAAACCACCCCTATGGCTCCCTGCTACCAAAACCTTGCCACGTAAACCCACTACACCATTACACTTCCTAAAGAAATTTTTTTATTACCCATTTTCTTCCTAAAGTTCAAGATGCTCATGCTTTGTGTTTTTTTTCTCATTGAGGCAGAAAAGACATTAAGATGCAATAGTAGTTATCTGGGGTAGAGGAAGGGCAGGGAGGGAAATGCTGAGCCAGGAAGAATCCTTGCACTGCCAGTCATCAGTGGTGTAGCTTTTCTTTTAAAAGAAATAAACACTGTTTATGCTGTTTGACGTCTTACAAATGTTATGCTTCTATATGGAGGAAAAGGATTTTGGTGTTCCAGATGACTTGTGTGATTTCTACTGAAGAGTGTTACTCTTCTATAACACCAACTAGAGACTTCTTTGTAGAATAACAAGATTATTATTTTTTTTAATGCTGTCAGCTTTTCTTTTTTGAACTGATGCCATTTTACTGCTTCACAGGGTCATGATGAAAAATATTTTGTATGTAATGTCTTGTATGCTCTTTAAACTGACTAACATGCTCATTAAAATAAGCAATCAAAAATATTTCTGCTTGTTAGTCAAGTTTCACTTTTGCATATTTATTTAGCACTTGCAGTAGCTTAACAAATTGATAATATTGGTCAGCTTACTGTTTTCTGGGGCAGGCATCTGGTCATGTTAATGTCATGATGTTTCTTCACTTTTAAGTGGCTGTCTGATATCAACAAGGAGGACTCTGCTGGTTGATTATTTCTGTATATAAGCAAGAACATTAATATGTGTAGTAACTAGACACTTAGAAAACATTTGTTACTGAAAATTCATTTTGGAAGTGAACTCAAGTATTTTGTTGTAAGCATGGCCAGATTGAACAGCTTTAAGCATTTATTTATTTATTTATTTATTTATTTTTGAAATAAAGCCTTTATGATATTTTAGCAACTCCAAAATTATTACTGTCAAATCTGGAACACAGTCTGGACTAACTGGATTGCATCCCCTCTTGGTAGGTAAACACAAGGTTTATTTTCTGAAAGTGTTGAAGAGGCTGCATTATGTGCTTCCTTCAGCGTTTTTTTGTTTTTGTTTTTCTTCTACGCACTGGGACTATTCAGGGTATAATTGGATCTTGGGAAGATAGGTTTACAAAATAGCAGCTGTGGTGGTTTTACCGTGCTGGGCAGCTACACCCCACAACCGCTCTCTCACTCCCCCTCCTTTAGATGAGGAGGGGGAGAAGTAAAGCAAAGAACAACTCCCGGGTTGAGATAAGGATAATTTAATTAAAGGGAAATAATTATAATAATTAAATAAAGACTACCATGAACTAAACAATTTAATTAAGGGGAAGTAAAAGGGAAAAGGGGAAAAAGGGAGGAAAACAAACAAACAAAATAAATGAAAGCTATATGGAAGTGCAGAGGAAAGAAATTACTCTCTACTTCCCACAAATGAGCGATGATTGACCACGTCCTTGAAGCAAGGCCTCAACGCACGCAGCCGGTGTTCGAGAGGAGGACCGACGTCTTCTCAACGAGAGCCCACCCCTCCCCTCTTCTTCCTGTTTCCACCTTTTATTGCTGAGTGTGACATCGCATGGTATGGAATATCCCTTTGATTGGTTTAGGTCAGCTGCCCTAGTGATGTTTCTCTCCTCACTTTTTGCCCACCCCCTAGGAGGGTTAGAGAAAGGCCCAATGCTGTGCCACTGCTGCTCAGCAGTAGACACAACACTGGTGTGATAACACTGCTGTTCCAGCTACAAGTACAGAGTACGGCACTGTATGGGCTGCTGCCGGGAAAGTTAACATTCCAGCCAGACCCAGTACAACCTCCACCTCTAAAAAAGGCAGAGCCGTCACAAAAACAGCAGGAAGACGAGACGGAAATCATAAAGGAATCAGAAATCACTCGATCCTTATCCCTGAGTGAGATGCGAGAAATACGAAAGGATTATGGTCGACGCCCAGGTGAACACATCCTCACTTGGCTGCTCCGATGCTGGGATGCTGGGGCCAGTAGCCTACAATTAGAAGGCAATGAAGCCAAGCAGCTGGGATCCCTCTCTAAAGAAAGGGTAATCGACAAAGTAATCGGGAGAGGAGCACAGGCCCTCAGCCTCTGGAGACGACTCCTGGCAGCTATCAAAGAAAGATATCCCCATAAGGAAGATATTGTATATCACATAGGCAAGTGGACCACTGTGGATAAAGGTCTCCAACATCTGCGGGAATTAGCTGTGCGGGAGATGATTTATAGTGATTTGGACAATGCCCAGACACCTCAAGACCCCGATGAAGTCCAGTGCACAACATCCATGTGGCGTAAATTTGTGCGGAGTGCACCATCAGCACATGCCAGTACCCTGGCAGCAATTCACTGGGATGAGGGGATGGGACCAACAATGTATGATGTCTCCTGCCAGCTTCAAAAATATGAAGACAATCTCTCTGCTCCGCTACAGTCCTGTGTCTCAGCTGTGGAGAAATTGTCTAAAGGACTTGACAAGCTTGTGGAGAAAGTATATTCCCCCTCATCTAGACAGAGTGATACTTCAGCCACTAAGAATCAGCATTCGCCTGCTCAAGAGAGAATTGAGTCTGACAATGGGAGTAATTTCCGAAACAATCTTGTTACCTCCTGGGCAAAGAGGCATGGTATTGAGTGGGTGTACCACATCCCTTACCACCCACAAGCCTCTGGGAAGGTTGAGAGGTACAATGGACTGTTAAAGACTATGTTACGAGCATTAGGTGCTGGGACGTGGAAACAATGGGACACAAATCTACCAGAGGCCACTTGGCTAGTTAACAATAGGGGGTCTGACAGCCGTGCTGGTCCTGCCGAAACAAAACCCCTACACACTCTGAAAGGAGCTAAGGTTCCCGTAGTGCATATAGGAAGGTGGATGGGGAAGGCAGTGTGGGTTGCTCCTGCCTCGGGAAAAGGCAAACCCACTCGTGGGATTGTCTTCGCCCAAGGACCAGGGTATACCTGGTGGGTCATGCAAAAGAATGGGGATATCAAGTGTGTGCCTCAAGGAGATTTGACATTGAGAGAAAACTAATCTATAATCTAAGTTATATGTTGTAGGAAGATGCTGTAGGATCAACGACAGGTCAACTTTGCAAGGAGCCGGGCAGTGCAACAAGGACTTGAGCTAAGCTGGTGCTGGTGTCCAGACATCCAACTCCGCCTGCCTTGAGTGGCCACTTTGGCAGATGAAGACCTAATCATCAACAGTTCTTATGAACATTTTCCAAGAAAGACCTATGGAATGAAAAGATACACCTGCCTATTAATCCTGTCCTGTTAAATCCTTGTCCTGTTAAAGGACAAGGGATAATGATGAGAATGCTTGTATGCTAAAGTATGGGGATCTGAGTGTGACACAAATGTTATGGAATAAGGGGTGGAGGTTGTACTGGGTCTGGCTGGAATGTTAACTTTCCCGGCAGCAGCCCATACAGTGCCGTACTCTGTACTTGTAGCTGGAACAGCAGTGTTATCACACCAGTGTTGTGTCTACTGCTGAGCAGCAGTGGCACAGCATTGGGCCTTTCTCTAACCCTCCTAGGGGGTGGGCAAAAAGTGAGGAGAGAAACATCACTAGGGCAGCTGACCTAAACCAATCAAAGGGATATTCCATACCATGTGATGTCACACTCAGCAATAAAAGGTGGAAACAGGAAGAAGAGGGGAGGGGTGGGCTCTCGTTGAGAAGACGTCGGTCCTCCTCTCGAACACCGGCTGCGTGCGTTGAGGCCTTGCTTCAAGGACGTGGTCAATCATCGCTCATTTGTGGGAAGTAGAGAGTAATTTCTTTCCTCTGCACTTCCATATAGCTTTCATTTATTTTGTTTGTTTGTTTTCCTCCCTTTTTCCCCTTTTCCCTTTTACTTCCCCTTAATTAAATTGTTTAGTTCATGGTAGTCTTTATTTAATTATTATAATTATTTCCCTTTAATTAAATTATCCTTATCTCAACCCGGGAGTTGTTCTTTGCTTTACTTCTCCCCCTCCTCATCTAAAGGAGGGGGAGTGAGAGAGCGGTTGTGGGGTGTAGCTGCCCAGCACGGTAAAACCACCACAGCAGCCTACAAACTAAAGACAAGGTCTTGAAACTTTCTTTTGAGTGTTTGGCACTCTTCAGCTGCTAGGACTTGTACCAAAGTGTATTAGCATTTGGCATCCTTTAACTGAAGTTCCACTCTTACCTTACTCATGACTGCTTTCTGAAGGTGATTAGACATGCCATAGAATCTGACTGAAATAATACACTGCAAGTGGAATTGAGTTAATGTTAGTTTCTAGAGTAGTGTCTCTAGTATTTCTGAGTTAGTCTTAAATACAATATTGTGAACATCCTTTAGATGCGGTTGCTGTGAAACAGCTGTTGCAGAAGCTCTAAGAAACCTTTTGTGTGGTAAATGCTAGAAAAGCTGAAATACTGTATTTCTTCTGAAGACTTTTGACTTACCTGTTAAAGTTCCTTATGCAGACACTCTTTCAAGACAAGCTTTCATTTGTTTTTTAAGTAAATGCCAGTTTGTGTAAGGTGTTGTGATACTACTGGCTCTACTACTTTGCAGACTAATTATTAAGCTACAGAAACTGGATATTTTTTAGTGTGAACTCTGAAAACATGACTTGATAGTAACACTGAGCCTTTCAGAAAACGTTGGCTTTAGCAATTTTATCAGTGACTTTAGCTGCCTTCATCACTACTTTAATTTGGTCTGGGTCAGAATCTTCTTTTCCTTTTAAAATACTGAATTAGTGATTTTTTTTTTTTTTTTTTCTTAAGGTTTTCATCTGTTTAAAGAAATCACTCAAGGCAGTTGTATCAATACAAATTAGCAAGAAAAAGACTTCTAAGTTATTTCTTTATAAAAGTCCATATGGCTATTGGGATGTATTCAAAGATAATGTGATTTCTAAAAAGTGATGTATGTGCTATCCTGTGGATTTTTTTATTTTTTTTTGCTTAACTTTGACAAAACTTTACAGCTGGGTTGCATGGAAGAGCTTGACTATTCTCACAGAGTTGTTAATAAATGACATGCTGTTTATTCAGGGGAATGAGGGGAAATAACTTCTTGCCCCACCCCCGCCCTCCCCCCGCCCCCCCCCAAAAAAAAAAAGATGCTGCACATAGCAGCCTTAGCAGTACTACAGGGCCTATTTGCAGCACTGTAACATTTCACTGAAGCCGAAGTAATGTTTCTCAGGGCCTCTGTGGCAGTATCTTTCTTTCATTTTTCTCATGTTGTTTTTCTTGGCCAGCTGGTCTCATGCTCTGCACCTGCAAGCCCTGATAATACTTCTGTGGCTGCTTCATAAGGCAAGCGGCTGTCACTGGCATGACAATTGCCTCTTTCTCACCTCTAGTCCTTTCTTGTTTTGTAGTTTTGCTTTTGTACTTCAGGAAGTTAAACCTCATGTGCAATAAAATAGGTATTACACAATGATTGCTTATTTAAAGGACTATTTAAGTCCTTGTTTGCACAGGTTAATATGTATACTTGCACCTGATCAGCATGCTTCCGTCAGGGTTAATGGCCTCACTAAACAGGATCAGCTAGTAGAAATTTTGCACAGTTCCTAATAAAAAATATTAAAAATACACAATATATATATATATATTTACTTGGTTAAAATTTATGGGGATTTCTTTGGGAGGGTGACAGGGTGACAGGGTATGGGGATGTAGCTGTTTCTTGTTTGAGCTTGCAATTTTCCACATGCACTTTTAAGTCAGATGCCTGAATTTGTCATAGAATCTACTTCTCACTTTCTACTTCAAATACAAATATGATGCTCAATGTGCTAGACTTAATCTATCTCAAAGTGCACACAGGGGCTTAACAACTAAGGTCTTTCTCTGCCACTGTGTACGAATGTTCTGAATATTTAACAGATGAGCAAAGTTTTCCATTCCCAGAAGGGGATGGGAGGGAAAAATTCACAAGTGAAGTCTTTTATTGACACAGTAAGCCAATCAAGCACTAGGATTTTTTGACTTAAAGATAAATGGAGAGGAGATGGAAGAAGGAAAAATTGATGTTGCTCTGCTTTCCGCAGGCCAACTCTCACAGTATCTCAAGTGACTTTTTATTGAATTGACATTGCTACACTTCTGTGCTGTTGCAATGAGACTCCAAAAGTCATGTCCCTGCTGAATGCAGGGCTTGTTATTGCACAGATGTGGAAGAAACATTGTCTTGGAAGTTGTGCCTTACTTATCCTGCACAGCAGCTGCCTGAAATTCATGTTGTGGATCTCATGAGTGTGCTACAGGCTGCCTGTGGAGTTAGGCTATCTCATCAAGTGGAAGTCATGTTTCAAGTGACTGGATGAAACACTGTAGTCCAATCATAGTTACAACTGAAGTGGAATATGATAAAGTATAACATAATCAGGTTTGAGACCTTGTCAACAAATAAATATCAGTAAGTACTACTCTACTCCCTTAAAACATTACCAAAGTAAAAAAACATCTTGGAAAAAAATCAATACTAATCTAGTGATATTGCATGCTTGGTAGTAACAGAAACTTCAGGGTAAATTCCTGTTACTTAGAACAAGACTTTTTTTCACCGAAGTTCATAATGATGACTTCGTTCATAACAAATGACTCCTTTTCAATTGCACCTATTACCTACACAACCTGTGTTGTCATCACTGTAGAGTCTTGACATTTTTCAAATCTAGGCTTCTGGTCAAAATCAGTGATTATTGACCTGTATTTGTAAGACTCACCAAGTGCTAGGTTGCTGGATTAAAAGGCATGACTCCACACACAGAGGCACAGTTTCAGGCAGGATAACCCCATTGGAGAAAGGGAGACAATACCTGAATCCTCCAAAGACTGCCATGGGAGGGCTGTAAGCTACCTAGTGTGAGGGGTAAAATTCATCAAGATTAGTCAGTGGACTAGTTGTCCCTGTCACCTTTCAGAGTGAGGGCTTCCCTTGTAGAGGAGCATGGGACTTATGATGGCCTGTGGAGATTTAATGTTGCACAGAGCATATATATATGGAATATAGGACTCTCTACAGTCCTATAGGCCTCTTATTCTTTTATAGTTGTCTGGGCAGGTCAGCACAATGCATCATGTATTGTTAAACTTTATTTCAACTATTTTCTTGGGTGAAGGGACTCAGCATACATTTCTGTCTGCAGGTCTGAATGCCAGCAACTAGAGTGAGTGAGGGTGTGTGCGCACCTGTGACTGCTAGTGAGCATCATACTGAGGCTGAGGGATCTGGGAGCCAATTGTCCGTAAAGTTGCAAGACAGCTG
Source organism: Netta rufina (assembly GCF_964035555.1). Classification (NCBI taxonomy): domain Eukaryota; kingdom Metazoa; phylum Chordata; class Aves; order Anseriformes; family Anatidae; genus Netta; species Netta rufina. Next base: position 74,248,221 of record NC_140124.1, on the reverse strand, counting down.
GAAGTATGTGTCCCTGGGACCTCTGTAGGAATTTCTTCCTAGAGGTACCAATAGATGTGGACCAACTGCCAAAGAGGTAGTAAGGCCTGGGCATGGATATACCTGTGCACCGCTGCATGGGACAAATGGAGATAAAAATCCCCACAGGGCAAGTAGTCAGCATCCCAGGCCTACTACTGGACAAGTCCACAGTGTGTGTTGGTGCATGTATATGGGGCAGGCTCTGTTCCAGCAGCTGGAGGGGTGCTGGTGCTTCAGGGACCTGAGTGTCTGGCCACTAGAGGGTAGGGCCCTAGGATTCAGAGACAGCTGCTGGATTGACTTGGTGTCTACCGATAGCTACTGGGAGGGGTTGGCTCATCTGTGTCCATCCAGTGGTAAACCTTTATCCTGATCCCATAGAGAAGGGAACGGGATGAGGCCATTGGTGTGGTATGTATTTCTGTGGCCAGCCATGTGTGTATGTTTGTGTGCGTGTGTTGTACATGTGCCGTCACTACTGGTTGGATTGGGGGGCAGGGAGCTGCAGGAGCCTGGCCTCCACTGTGCTGCTGGATTGGGCAATGCCTAACATCAAAGCCAAATGATTGTTGTACTGCTTGAAGGTCTAGGTCCTTGCCTCGTGTTTAGAAGTGAGGCACAGATGAAGGCAGAAGTGCATCATTGTTTCAGTGGAAGGAAATTTGATGTGAATGCTGAAAGGCTCAAACCTGGAAGATGTGTTCAGATTGAACTCGGTGCACAATATGGTTAAGTCCTGTAAATCTAGAGTCAATGTAAACTTTTAAAACTGCTTTCCTTCTATTCTGGCATTATATTTTTGAAAGCATGCAGTCTTCAGTTAAGAAATCCAGCAGTTCTCATCCGTTCTGGGCAGCAGCTTTTTCTCTTAAGTGTGATTCTGCAGTGCAGTGGTCTTCTGGAAGCAATAGGTGTGGTAAGGCAAGAGTAATAGGACTTAACTAATTATCCAGACAGGGAAAGGTAGTCAAATCCCAACCAAGTCTACAGCTGTTCTGGACTTTCACTAAGGATATGTTTTTTAAAAAACTTAATTTGATTTTTGGGCATTCTGTCATTGTATTTATGTGCATTTCCTCAGGTTTATTTTAAATGTACAGTTTTCTTACAGTTAATTATGTTCCTTTAATGTAGGCATGTTTGTACTATTATTTTTGATTAGTTCACAGCATTCTGTAGAGCACAAAGCTAATTATAATACTTATTATAACTGTATGAAAAATTAACTATTGTGACCAAAAATGCTGATGAGTTGTACTAATAAAAATGAAGCAGTAAAAAATCTTTATAAAGGCATCCTAGACATTACCCAATTTCATTGCAGTGTGTCTTTAGAGAAAGGATGGTTCGGGGTAGTGTATTAGTAGAAACTGTCAACAGAAGAATGAAACATAGAAGCTTCAATTATTAATTGGGCTCTTCAGCTGAACAAACAGCTGGCAAATCTATTGTTTAGATGCATCTGTAACTTTAGGTTTGAGCTTTAGAAAAAACATTGCTCTTTAAAAATGAACATTGCAAAAAAGCCTCCACAATATGTAGTGTCATGTGTGTAATAGCTTAGTATGTAAGGCATCAAAGTTTGTTCCAAAGTACTAGTCCTTTCATGGAAAAAATTCTTAAGATTTTAAAGCTGTTCAGAAACTAGTGCTACATGTAGAAGTTTGCATCTATATAGAGAAAAAAAACCTACAGCAGAGGAAATGAAAACATCAGTCAAACAAATGAGATTAACACTTATTTTGTATGTTTTCATTAAATAAGGGGATTCGGTAACTTTTTTTTTTTCCCCACAAGACACATCCAAATAACATAGTTCAGTAACACCCAACTGCAGGTACATATTAAATATGTAGTGTTTTCCTATTTCAACTGGAGGAAATAGGAAAACACTTCCCTTTTCTACTTTGTAGATTACTTTTACTTACAGAGATTTTACTCCAAACTCTTAAAAAATACTAACCTGACACTGTGGAGCAAAAAAATGTCTGAAGAAAGACCTTATGCTTTAAGCTATAATTTGTTACTCAGGGTTAGATGGAGGACCTAAAAATAATTCTTCTAATGCCTGTTGTGGCATTAAAACATTTTTTCTTTTTCCATCAGTCAGTGAGGTTTCTTTAAAGGCTATTAACTGAAGCGTTTAAAAAAAAAAAAAAAAAAAAAAAAAAAAAAAGGAAGAAAAACCACACAAACAAACAAACAAAAAAACTAACCTAAGCAAACATGGATGTGAATCTTTTTTCTTTTTTTTTTTTTCTTCTTTTTTTCTTTTTTGAGATGGATCATAAAGCACTGACATCTAGAAACAGTCATTTCCTAGCCCAAATTTCAGGTGGCTTTTTTTCCAGAACTTCTCACCTAGATAGTTACTCCAAAAAGGACAGTGACTTTCTTATTCAGCCTACTGTCACTTTTTTTAGGACTAATCAATATGTATCTTATACAGCTGTGAGGGGACACGTCTTTGCTAGGTAGGATGAAATATGACTTTCCAAGGTATTTATAGATTCTTCCTGTGCTGCAGATGGAAAAATAAGAACAAATCTGAGATTCTCTTTATGCAGTAAAGCAGGTCTAAAATCCTGGCCTCTGCCCCTCATCTTTTCATGAATAACCTCACCAAACCCGCCAGAATTCTGAAATGTGACTTAGATAAAGGATTTAGTCATCTGAGTGACTCTAAACTCTTCTGGCATCTGGGTTTGGTAGTGTTTGTGCTTTGAGGTGTGTGGCTTTGGCTGTGCCTTGAAAAGTTGTGCTTTATGTTGGTAAATTAAATGTGTCAAAAACTACATCATGAACACAACCATACTCTGTCAGCTGGCCTTTGTGCCAGAATCTTAGCCTTTAAAAATAAAATTGCTCTGTCAAAATTACCTTTTTGGACCTTGCCAACTCCTGAGTCAGGCTCAAGAGCTGTTTGGAAGAGTAATAGTTGTTCTAGGCCAATCTAGGCCAAAAATATGCCAGAAAGGACTGTTTGAACAATTAGAAAGACAAGTAATTGAATTCCAGTGCTGTGGAACATTTCCTAGCACTTCTTAATTAAATAGTATAGAGCTAGCCAATTTAATAACAAAACAAAAATACTTCCTAGCTTAACAGTAAATTTTAACTTGTCAGTTAACTTAAACATTGGCACTCAGGGCCACTCAAACCTTTTTTTATTTTTTAAAAAAAAAGAAAGTGTAATGAACTTAAGCTGCAGAAAGCATAATTAATTGGCACAGCCTTGAACAGGTCAGCAAGTCTTTTCTGTTTCAGATTAACTAATGATTTTATAAAATAGCACACTTTCTTATTTGTTTTAAGTTAACATTCTCTTTTACTGCCTTAATTGCTGGATTAAAAAAAAAAAAAAAAAGGACTTCAGAATTGGAAAAAATAAAATAAAAGCAGCCCTAGACTTGAGATTAATTGATAGAGTGTGGTGTGCCAGATACAAGTAATTGTATCAAGTAAAAGTAATTCTTTTGTACAGAATACAGGTCTTCTGAGCATCTTTGTAGCTCCTGCTCCTACCAATCAAAACTTTTGCCTACACACACATCCTTCGTAAACAGGTGATCAAATATGGTTTCCCTACTTCTCTACAAATATCAAGCTTGAATTCGTGTTCTGTTTTTAGTGTTCATCATTGTTTCTTGTTGCATCAATTAATGTAAAAATTGTGTAGTGTAGAATGAGTTGTAGTAAATAACTTCACTGTTCTATGAGATTATAGTCAAGGAGACCTGTGTGTAACTGATACTAACAGAATATATACTTCTGGGAAACCCAGAAAATATCCTGATTGTGGACCTTCACTGCCATCATGAATTTGCAACACAGAAGCTTGTTTTCTCATCTGCATATTATATAGGCAATTATATAGGCAATCATATTTCTCTTTTCAAGAGGATAATGTGAAAATATTTTGTTGCATTTTTCAGAATGCTCAGTAAACTCTTCATTTAAATTGATATTAAGGTATATAAGCAAAAAATTATGTTCTAAAAACAATTTTGACTGATAAGTATGTGATTTTTTTCATTTAGCTCTCCAGGTATCGTTAACTAAGAGAGCAGAGTATTTTGAGGGAGGATAGACTTACATTGTAAGAAGAATTTTATCTACCAGTGTTGTTTTTAATGAAGGTTTTCTAAAGTGATAAAGAACTGTGTTGGGAGAGCTATTAAAAACAAACAAACAAAAGGCAGGAGAGAAATACTTGGGTATGATTTTATGAATGACTTAAATATGCTGTTATAAGAAGTGGTTAATTGCATCTCTTGTGTTAGCACCAGCACTCCCTGATCAGATTGAAAGCCAGCTATATAAAATAACAGAAGAAGTCTTGGTCTGTTTCTCTTGACCAAGAGCATCTGTACAAGGGGTAGTATTATAAACCCCATTTGTACAAGCAAGGATAAAAATGAGGCCACCAGTGAACCAGGGGAAAGGTGGGGCCTCTGTGTCTGACAGAGGTCTTAATTAGTTTGTGAAACTACTTTTTTGACATTACTTTGAAAAATATGGAATCTGCCAAAAACAGGCTGTTGCTGCAGAGCTGTGTTCATAAAGCAAAGAAAACAAACAACCACCAATACCCTCAGGCACTTTGGGGTGGGGGAGTGGGGAATTACTGTTTTGCATGTACATATCCATCTGTACATCTGCAATAACTCTCTGTAATACTCATGTATGCACTTGTCATGTATTAGCACTTTCTGGTGCCGTTAAAATCTATTTAAACTTACCCTAAGTATCTTGACCCAAGGTTTCCTGGCTTCTGTATGCAAAGTGTGCACAGCAATGTGTAGAAATATCCAAACCATAGCTGGTCACCTCCCCAGAGGCTGATAGGAAGGTGAGGGAGGGGAGGGCATTCACAGATAACAAGCAGATCTGCCTGACACATAGCTTACTACTACATGAAATCTACATCAGGAACTGTCTGGACAGAGTATTCAATTAGATATTTCTCCAGACCCTTTCTGTGAATAACTTTTTTAACCAGTCCCCTCAAAGGAATTTTAGTGCTAGCATTAACATCCTATGGAAAGGTATAGAAACTGGCCATAGATGGTACTTCAGGATTTCTGCATTTCAAGTAGCTTACATACATGTACAACTGCTACAACTGCAGGAGATAGATATCTGCTTATCTTACATGCATTCTTTTGTCGTTGTTGTTTGTTTGTTTTATTCAGCAGAATGTGACTGTCATTAGGGTGCTTCACATTCAAAAAGTATGAAAGGGAAGGCAAAGGAAATAGTAGTTTGCAGAATTGTATTGAAACTCTAAAATTTATTTAGTACTAAAATATAAAGTTGTTGCATATTGGCAAAGTGTTATTGCAGTTTATTATTGTATATCACATTTAAAACATGTTGGCAGTTCCCTAGTCAGACTTGTCAGTAAGAAATTAAACACTTTGTGTGAGGCCTTCATTTTATCAGAGTATAACATAATGATTTAACAGTAGTGACATTCAGCATCACTGATCTTAAGATTGCTTTAATAATTCTCTTTATGTCATGCTAGGAAATCTGTTAACTTTTAATGCATTATCTTGCAGGTCCTTCCTGGGGATCTGATGTTTTGTGCAAAGTAATTCATTAGAATTGCCCTTTTTTCCACACTTCAAGATAAAATAGGTATAAACTATAAATCATATTTTTAATGACAGAGGTTGGTTAAAGGAGAATTGTCTTTAAGACACAAATCATTAGTGTCTTATTAGCATATTGTTTTTGCAGTTATTGCTATTTCATATTCCAGCAGCTGGTAGATGGGAATAAATAGACTGAAAACCCAACAGAATAAAAGATGCTCAAATGATATAATCCTGTGTAAGAGGAATGAAGGATCACATCTTGAATTATAATGAGAACTCTTTCAGTGTATGAGTGTGACTTAATGGAAATGTGATATTTGATAAACCAAACTGTCTTTGTGATTTGTAATGGCTAGCTTTAGGGTGACTCAGTCTTATCCTCTGTATGGAAAGGTGTGACGCTTTTTTGCCCTAGGGATGCATCATCTAATTGTGCCTATATGGAAGAAATCATAGGTTATATAGACTATTTTTTTTGTCCATTGGAAATAATTTAGAAGTCTTTCACACTTACTCTTTGATTAATGAAATGTAGTTTGGGCATTACTTCAATAAGCTACAAATTTGTAGGTGCCAACTTATTTCTTTTACATTCTGGGGCTATTTCAAGGAATGAAGGAGAACAGTTTTCTGTATACATAGCCTTCTGCGTACATCCAGCCTGTTGAAATACATCAGCTCTCCTTTGGCCTCTTGCTCTGGACAATGCAAACATGGGACATAAGGGTGACTGGGGAAGCTGGAGGTGCTTTCATACAGGCTGGTGCTTGCCTGAAGCCAAACAACACAACGCTTGATCCTGATTTAAGAGCCTTATCTGCTTGGCTTGCTGTGTGCTGTGCTGCCACACCTGCAGCAGTTGCTAGTTCTGCTGAGAGCAGAGCTCCTCTGCTCTTTTCTTGGGGATGGTACACAGAGAATGAGTCTCCCCAGTTGCAACAAATCATGGGGGGAGAAGTGTCTCATTGCTGAAGGCCCTGGTAGTAAAAATTTTTCTTGCATTCAATCTTGTCATTTTTTCCCTCTGCAGTAAGAAATGATGTTGCAGGAAATTGTTCTTTGGGTCTAAAGAACAGGGACATGTATGGTTAGGGGTGAAGGAACTGTAGGAGAAGAACAGGTTTCTCAGAATGTCTTGGACTTTCCCTCATGTTAAATAACTGCAAGTGCTACAAGTGGTGCTACAAGCATGGCAAGTAATGTCACCCCACAACTGATAAACACATCAATAATAAAGACACCTACAGTTGAAGGAATACGTGTTCTTAAAGAATGGAGATTATTCACAATATTCATAAAATGTACAAAAACAATTCAAAGTCATTCTGGTTTCTCTTTACTTTTTCATGTGTTTTCCCATGACAGATGCATATAGCTCTTGAATTTCCCCTTGCAGCAGGGAAGCTGTGTACTTTTAGTACCTGTAACACGTCAGTGCAATATTAGGAGAGCCAGTTGCATTTTTCAATGTAATTAGTCCTATATTCTACACAGCCCTGTGGGAGTAAAATTCGTACTGATATTAGTGAAAGTCTCTAACTTGAGGGGTAGAGGGAGGGATGTGGAGGATTTAAAAAACACAATCAATGAACTACATGCCCTACCAGGGGCTCGAGAGGGTACAGGCAGACTACCTTTGAGAAGCTGTGACTACTTATTAGTTACAAGCCCATACATTTAATTGCCAAATCAACAGCAGGAGGAGAGGGTTGCAAAGCCAAAAATTGGCTTTTTCAAGCAGTATGCCTTGCTATAACAGCTGGTCACTGTCTGCTTTGATATGGATGAAGGAGACAATCTACAGCCCTAACAGCTTTGTAGCATAGTTGCATCATTTTCATTGTTTAAAACAGTCAGTTTTGTCATAGTTTCATCTGGGATAGAGTTAATTTTCTTCCTAGTAGCTAGTATGGTGCTGTGTTTTGGATTTAGACTGAGAATAATGCTGATAACACACCGATGTTTTAGTTGTTGCAGATCAGAGCTCACACAGAGCCAAGGCCTTTTCATCTCCTTGCTCTGCCCTGCCAGGAGGCAGGGGGTGCACCAGGAGCTGGGAGGGGATACGTTCAGGACAGCTGGCCCAGACTGGCCAAAGGGGTGTCTTATACCCTGTAGGCTCATGATGAACAATAAAACTATGAGAGGCTGGGGGGCTGGGGGGCTGCTGCTCAGGGTTTGTAATTCTCTACTAGTTTTTTCACTGGTCTCCTTGCATCTTCCATTTCTTTTATTTACTGTGAATAAAAGGTTTTGGTAATTAAGTCAGTAATGTAGTCTTTAAATTGAATAATGTTTAGGAGGCATTTATAAATGGCTTAATGTAAAATGAATCTTTTTACGGTAGGTTTTCAGTGGCATACAGTGAAAACATAGCTGAACTTCCCATGCAAGTAGTCCATCTGGAAGTTATAACTGCTGAGCCAAGAGAATAAAAATTCCAGGTGTGTGCTTCCTAGACACTAAATTACTGACTTATTCAGTGCATGTTCAGATCATTTTGAATGCTTAACCAAAATCATGGTATTACATTGATGTTCTGGACTGTTTCTGGACTTGAACATTTTCTGTCAGTCTTACTGAATTATGCTTTGAAGTAAACTAATCTTGTTTCTGACAAGTCTTGCATGCTTTTCCTATCCATGTAAAGCTGCTGTACAACGACGACAAGAAACAGTCAATGTCAAAGCATTTGGTGGCACCAGTCTGATGAGGTGACACAAATAGATCTAGACAGGTTGAACAAATTAATAGAAAATAAAACATGCTTGCTGGCACTTGAGTCAAGCACTCAGGGCTCTGGAATACAAAGGCAATCATATGTTTGATTTAAAATCATCAAGGGAAGATGTGCAGTCATCTCTATCTACTGGAATCAACTTGTAAAAGTTCTGAAATGGTTACAAAGCCACTATTGTTTTTCTTCAGGTAGCTAAATTTGTGTATAATAAACACCATGTCTTTAAATGATGGGAAGCTGTACTGCTGGCCAATTTTATGGGGCAGTTTCTGCCCCTCTAAACTGAACAAAAATATGAATTTACCAAAAAAAAAAAAGAAAAATCATACCAAAAAGTCACTTATGTAGCTATAATTTCTCAAGCAGATCTGAATGTCTCTGGCATCACAAAAGGGAGAAAGGAAAAAAGTCAAAGGTCAAGGCTATTAATTGGAACAAAAAACAACAACGAGTTATGCTGTTACACTTGAGCATTTATTTATTTATTTATTTATGGTTTTTTTTCAGTGAGTGGTCTCCCTATCTAGCTATTCTTCTGCATATAAAATTTCTTCATTCAAGTTGAGTTTCTTGAAGGCCTTTTTAACAAGCTGCTCTTGTTTGAAAAATTAAGTGATGATATGGAAGGTATGTATCTGCCATCCATTTGTTCTTCCAAAATATCTGCAAGGAACTTGTACATGCTGGAAGAGGTATTTGGTGAAGGTAGCTAAATTATGCCATGCTTCTGTTAACTAACTTGCTTGGTAATGTGAAGATAGATATGGTGCAGGTCAGTATCTTCCTATTTTTGTTTCCTTGGGTGCTTGTCATAAGATTTTACATAGCTGGTCCAGCCTGTGATCTATGCCTTGTTGTACCTCACTGCTGGGGGAGTCCATGTGATAAAACTGTCACCTTGCTTTCTAGGACCTCAGGAATCCTAGAAAATTCTTTTCCAGGCATTGTGAAATTTATCAGAGAACTAAACAGCTATTTAAGACAGAAATGATGCTTTCATGAAGCACGGCCACACTCAGCCAATGCAGACACGAGCAGGTCTGAGAGGTTATAGGGTATTAATGCATTTGACTTTGGAAAAGAAGAGTGTTCAGATGCTCTTCTCACTTTTTATACCTCTTGCCATTTCAGTCACTAAGGCAAAGAAACCCACAGAAATCATAGAATGACCTGGGTTGAAAAGGACCATAAAGATCATCTAGTTTCAAACCCCCTGCTTTGGGTAGGGTTGCCAAAAGAAAGAAATGTTCTGAATAGTGCTTGCCTCATTTTGATACTGGAGCTTTACATCACAGAATAGAATAGAATCATTTAGATTGGAAAAGAGGTTTAAGATGAAGTCCAACCATTCACTTAACTGTACAAGTCAATCTGTAAACCACATCCCTGAATGCCACATCCATGCATCTCTTATGTACCTCCAGGGTATACTCTAGGCTTAAGTGAGAAATACTTTCCTCTTTAATGTTATCAGTTTTGCTCTTGCTGACTACCTCAGCCCAAATAACGAGTTCTGCATACGCAAGCAAATTGTTATAGGGTGACAACTAGCTCAATTATAATTGTGCACATGCTCTGAATTTTTTTTTGTTAAATTAGTACTTCTTTTTTTTGAACCTAAGCTAACTAGAATTCCTTTGAACATTAGTGTGTCTAACACACGATAGAACTTACCATGCATTTGAACTTCTAGCTGTCTTGCCAAAAAGAAACAAAACACATCCTTTGTAAGATGGACATTTTTGTGATCAAATATCTTTAAATGCAGAACACATGCAAAAAGATTAAAAAAAAATAATAATCAAGATAGCAAAATAGGATAAGTATAAACATTTTACTGGTGCTTGTCACTTCACAGTAAAATATCCAGTCTTTATCTTGGGGATAAAGGGTAAAGAGGTTTACTGTTTTACTCCAGGATTTATTTAATTTAGTTTGTATCTTCTAGTTTAAGCTTTCTTTTTAGCACAGGTTTTATTTGGATGACTCTTGATACTAATGTAAAATGTTACTCAAAATACTGGAGATATAATCTTTATACAACTGTGGAAACTATATATCCTTATTCAGCATAGAGCTAGTTTAAGATACTGAACTTGTGTTCAAGTTCAACAGCATCTTTTCCACAAGATGTGCAAAAAGGACAATTTCTTGTTGTGTTGTTTATATACATTAATATATGTATCCCACGTACGTTTATAAGGCATGGCTTGATAATGATCAAATGAATTATGGACAGTGTCTTCAGATTTGAATATGAAAGAAAAGCTTTGATTTTAGTCTATTCCTCAATTGCTGAGCTCTTGAGCTACAGTGGCTAAAAAATAAAAAGTTCATAAGTGCTTTTAATCTATGATACTCACCAAGAGTAAATTTTCAAGTAAGAGTGACAACTTTAAGTTGTGACACAGATACTTATGGTTTGTTCTGGATGGATCATTAACATAACTAGCAACATATGAATAAGTATTAAAAACTCTGCAACTAAATCCATATATATATATTTTTTATATATTTATCCAATTAGAGAATATTCTTATGTCTTTTTAAGTAAAAATAAGCACAAAAGACCAATCTTTCAATCTACGTAGTCATAATTAACTGGTCATAAAAGTGATTAGATTTTTAACATAAACTTATGATTCCCATGATAATCTTATTTTCTGGGGTGAGTAGTGGACTTGTCGTTTTTTGACCTGTATAACTTCACTCCATTTTCTCCATAGTAATTCATATTAATTTGCTAAAAGGTAAAAAGGAAGACTGGATGCTAGTGCTGTTGCTGAGACTGGAACTGCAACTGAAGAGTACAGTGTCATAAGGCTATGAACTGTTTCTCAAAAATAGTAACTGGATGTTATCAGCATGTAATGTCTTAGTCTGCCAGTCATCTCTGAAAGACCAAACTTTTTCATGCATGACAGGTTAATGCTTTCAAAAACAAAAACAACAACAAAAAATGTGTGGGGGGATTTTTTGGTAACTGAAAGGTTTCATTGAACCTATTCAGAACTGTAGCCTGCAATAGTTGAGCATTAAGGCAAAACCACTTTTGTAGTCTTTGATACTTTGCTTCTAACTTGTGTTTTGCTGGTGTTCTGGGTGTAAAAAAAACAAGAAAAATTTAATGTCATGGAAATTAGATTATGCATTGGAAATATTCTTGCTAAATTGTGTTACCAAAATAAATAAATAAATAAACAATAAATAAAAAAGTGGGATGATAACATTTTTTGAGGGGAAATAGAATAAAGGAGAAATTTAAAAAATAAAAATGCCCAAGCACAGTATGTGGAACAAATTTTTAGACGGCAGCTGTTCCAAAAAAAAACTCAGTAGTGGATCCTTAGCTGAACCATAATGCATTCAAATCCTGCTGTTTAGGGGGAGAAAAGGAAATATTATATTCTGCAAGTTTACAAGTCTTTAAGGCCTTTTGAAGTAATCCTTTTATACTCAGTACTAGCAAGGTCTTGGCTTCTGTCCAGTTCTGAGCTTTGCACTGCACACTTGGAGAAAGCTCAGAGGGGATAATAAGAATGATCATAGGTCTACAAAATGTAGCTTACAAGAAAAATATGATTTTAATTCATGTTATCGTGTCTAAGAAGAATTTTAAATATGTAAAACTGTTTCAGAGAAGGCCAGAATAATCCTTTTCATCCATGATAAGATGAAAGATAATGAATTCATGAAAGAGTAAGGAAGATTGAGGTTAAATGCTTTTGAAAAATTTCAAAATGCATAGATAGGGAAGCACCGGAATAAATTGCTCGGGGATGCAGCTTCCAACTGTGGAGAAACAAGGGGATAAGCAGGTCTAAGATGCTGCAGGTGGAATTATGCCTTAAGGCAAGAGGAATAGCTAATTGATCATACAAAGTATCTTTAAACTCTAATTCCCTGGTAAATTAGGAATAAGTATGTCAGACCTTAGCTTTAGATAGAAAAGAGTCTTCATTTGTTGTCTTTCTGTACCTCTGCCAAGAGTATCAAATGCTGCATCTTTCCTTCCTTTTCCCTAGTTAGTTATCTTCTCTGGCTGTTGCTTCAGCCTCAAGCTCCTATATTTGACTGGAAAGCAAAAAGGAAAAATACATAGGCCAAAGGGTTTTGGCAGAAATACCAAAAAACTATACTACAACAGTATATGAAATACCTTTCTTTCCCTTTGTCCCTTAGTTAGCTATTATAGCTTGTAGTTTCTCTTCAAGCAACGAGCTGTTCTGATGGGAAGGTAGGTGTAGTTGTATCTGTATGGCATGGTATAGGGAACAATACACATGAAGCTGTTGTGCCAAGCCAAGGGCCTGCCTTTATTTTGTGTGATGCATGAGAAAACCAGGTCTGCAATTAATCTTGTGATTTTCTTGACTTGCTCTATGAATGCTACTGTGGTTCAACTGAGCATTGCAGCTGCTTGCCAGAATGCCTTCCTGGAAGAGATGGGCATGATCTCAATCCACGTGTGGCAATATCAGCTGAGACATGCAACTTGTCCGTTGGACACAGTGGAAAGTGTGTTGAGGTGCTAGGGTTCTTAGCAGTGTGCTTCGTGTGTCACAGCCTTGATTAGGGAAAGCTTTACAGATGGTGTTGCTATTCTAAGGTCACTTCTGGTCTGTAACAAGGTAGTATTCACAATTCTTCAGTCTTGAACATGCTTTTTATCTTGGGATGCATGCATGCATTAGAAAGGCTTTCCCTTAGTAGCATGTTAGAAAATTTTCCTTTGAAATTAAATGGAAGTAAATGGAAGTTTTTTTGTTTGCTTTCTTTCTTCCCTTTACTTTTATTTCCTCCTTGACCATGAAATTAGCATGAACATTCATACTGAATAGTAATTCATTTGGTTAACCATGGTTTGACACACTAGGGTTTCTCTACTTTACACAGTTAAATTTTCATCAGTTCAGGAATTTTTATTCTGCCTTTAACTCAGGCCTTCAGTTTTCTTGTCTGGAAACTGTTCACTGTCAGCAATAGCCTCAGTCCTGCTGACTTGAGGAAAGTGACCTGGAATGTGCACAACATGAATAAGTTTCTATAGCAGATGATGATTTGTCATAAGGTGTACATGTATTCTGTTACCAGTCCTTATTTATAAGTGGTAATCAGATTATCCAGTTCATTTCTTGCTCTTTGAGGAAACGGTTACTCAGAACAGTTGTACAGTCTTTTTGAGGAAAACCTTTTCACGTGGAACGGGTGTTGCTGCATTTGTTCTTTCTTTCTGAATTCAGCTTGCAGAGAGTTTAGTGGAAAACGTATTTTCTTGCACTGAGTTTGTCCCAGGATAAGTTATATTTCTAGAGCTAGCTATAAAGAGAAATTGCTGTGTGCTTAATTAGCTTAAAAAACAAACAACTAACATCAGATTTATATTCCCATTTACCTGCTTTACTTGTGGGGAATAACGCTACTACAGGTTGAATTCAGCTTGCAAGCCCAACATTCTTATTTATACTGGTAACATTTATATTCCAGAAAATGTGTGGAACCTGTCATTATTTGGAAAAAGTTCTAATTAACTTATTCTCCAGCTCCAGGATCATAGTAAGTAAACAAAATAATTATAAGCTTGTTGCAATAGAATTAATCGCATTCATTTTATTGAGCCCTTCAGTTTGAAGGAAGAGCACTTGTGCTTTGTGGGCAATAAAGATATTCAAGAAGAGATCAGTCCCAGTGATTTTTCTTAAATTAAATACGATAAAACACCTTGGTAATTACATAATCCTTTGGAATAATTCCTAAGCATTTCATAGAAGTGGGCTTGATTTGCTTCAGCTTTCTTTATTCTAAGACTTGTGTAACATATCTAAATGTATGCAAAATGTACATCATGTTAATACAATTGAGTTTTGATAGCTAGATTATTTATACTAAAATTAATTACTCTGTGCATGTATGGTATTCTTTGTGGGCTCTTACTGACTTCTGTGTGTAACATGCCTACTCACAGAGGCTAAGCTTCAAAGACAGATGTACTGACTTTGCTTGAGAAAAAAGTGGAATGCTTCCTGCCTTACCACAGACTGCAGATGGCCAAAAAGCAACGTATGCAATCATAAGTGTATTTTTTCTAGTATGCATTTTACTCCCCTTCTTAACTGATGAGTTTGGTTCTTGAAGACATGGCTTCAAAACGTCAGGAATTCCAGAAACAAAACCAGAGCTGAACAGCAATGATAAGCATGATTCAAAGTGATGTCAAATTCATTCATAAAATTGCCCATCCGTAGTCAGGGTTTTCCAACACTTTGGGGATTACAAAGGAAGCTGCTCAGTTGTACCATTACTTTCACTATGAACCCCTTCACTGCCACCCTTTTTGCAGCTGAAATGTCAAATTGCAAAAGCAGAACCACTGTTTTGAAGCCCTACATGAGTAAGAAGAATATGAGTGTTAAATTATTACATTCCCCTGAGAAGCTCTAGTTATTAAATGCTCTTCAAGCACAGCTTTGAAGCTTGGTCTGAGAAAGGAGTTGCTTCATGTCACTGATACCTACTCTCTAAGATGATAAAACAACTTGAGTTCCTGAGAACTACTATTTTCCAATGTTCAGCTACAATGTGTAAGGCTTGTGACTGAAAGTAATAAATCCAGAAGAGAAAGTATCCCTTCTATAAAGATGTACAAAACTACTGTCAGATGAGTATTTTCAACAAAGTTTGAAAAAGTTGTGCAGCCTGAAAATGAAACCACAGATGGAAATAATTAAATGGCAGTACTAAAGCTTTTGATGCACGTTGCTTCATGAGCCAGCACATGCGCTTGCAGACCAAAGAGCCAACTGTACCCAGGGCTGCATCAAGAGAAGCATGGCCAGCAGGGTGAGGGAGGTGATTCTCCCCCTCTGCTCTGCTCTGATGAGACCCCACCTGGAGTCCTGTGTTCAACTTTGGAGCCCCCAGCACAAGGATGTGGACCTGCTAGAGCAGGTCCAGAGGAGGGATTATCAGAGGGCTGTAGTATCTCTTCTATGAAAACAGGCTGAGGGAGTTGGGGTTGTTCAGCCTGGAGGAGAGAAAGCTCTGGGGAGACCTTATAGCAGCCTTCCAGTACCTAAAGGGGGCCTACAGGGAAGCTGGGGAGGGACTCTGTTAGGAAATGTACAGATAGCACAAGGAGTAATGGCTTTAAAGTAAAAGAGGGTGGATCCAGATTAGATATTCAGAAGAAACTCTTCACTGTGAGGGTGGTGAGGCACTGGAATAGGTTGTCCAGAGAAGCCCCATCCCTGGAAGTGTTCAGTGGCGGGTTGGATGGGGCTTTGAGCAACCTGATCTGGTGGGAGGTGTTCCTGCCCATGGCAAGGAGTTGGAATTAAATGGTCTTTCAGGTCCCTTCCAGCCCAATCCATTCTATGATGACATAAACATTTCAACTCCCTACTTGGGATTCATTGCCTGTGACAAAATTATCTGTCTGTGTTTACTGGAAGAAAATAACTTCCAGATATTTGTTGTCTTACTCACAAGTTGCATATCAATTACCCTAAATTAATTTCTGTACCACTTCCATCTTACTCATAATGAACAAAGATTTATCTAGTAGGATAAATATTATTATGTCATATGTGTTTTTAATGCCCCAATTTATATGGAGTGTAAGTTCCAATGGAACATACATCCCCCTAAAATGTTCTGAGCAACCGCTAAAAGAGTAAGGTTTTTACCCTTCTTTAAAGATGTGTTAGTTTCCCTCAGAAAGGGTTACCAACACTACAAAATTTCAGAGGAAGTAAATATAAGTAAAAGACTTGAAGTGTACACTGTATTTGAAAATGATCAGTGCAATTCTGTCTCTTTTTGTAAGTGGTGCACTTCCCTTTTTGACAGCCATTTTTCCCCTGTTCTGGTGAAGTCTAGTGAAATCCTATCTAAAATGCATAAAAACATAAGAATTGCATTTCTCATTTCAGTATGGGGTTCACCTGTAGATGATTCAAACTCCAGTAGTGTTCAATGAAGGACTAAACAGCTTGTAATCGCAGTTAGCTAGAATGTGGTCAATGCTTTCTGAATCATCAGATATAACAGTTTTTCTAATATTCTTTGAATTAACAGCAGCATTCTTTTCCTTCTGATATTTATTCATTTTTGTTGGAGTTCTGTGAAAGTGGTGAATTCTGTTATCCTGTGACAATGTGCCATAAGCTGGTGGTATGTTTTGCAGAGAAAGAAAATGTGTAAAGAGAAATTTAGTCACTGATTTTGAATTTGCCAGCTTTAATCTAGAAGTTCAGAGGATATGGTAGTTTTTATTTTAACAAAATTTCTGTTATTACTATACTATTGAAACATCTATCCTATTCTGTTCTTTAAATATAAAATCTTTTGGAAATTTATCCTGTGGAAAAACTTATAGCATAATTCAAGATTGTCCACTAGTCATTTTTCTTATATATTTCTGAACTTTGTTAAAAGATAGCTTTTCTAAGTTGCTAGACAGTTGAACCATTGTTTCTTTCAGTTATCCTCTGGCACAGACTTGTTAGCTTGTCTCTCTTCTCTAATACCAGATTCACCTTTGTTTAGAACTACTTAAATGTGGAATTGTGATTCAGATGAGGGTAGGACAGTGTTCATAGAAATATGTTCATGCTGATGCAGACAGAAAGCAAGAGTATTCATAGCAATCCCAAATCCCACTTTTTTTTCTTTCTTTCTTTTTTTTTTTTTTTTTTTTTTTCTTCTGAGAAACTGTGGTGTCCTCACTGTGTAATTTAAGTAGTAAAGTCTAGGTTTCAGAGGCTTCTGTCTCTCTTTGGTTGGGCCAGGGAAGCATCAGGAGCGTGTCACAGTTGCTGTATGATGAGGTTTGGCTGATAATAGGGGCTGACACTGCGAATATGCTGAAATCAATGAAAATGTTGCTGACTGCAGATACTGTGCAGCTTGCATAGTGCAGGCAGTATGATACAGAATTTTATGCTCCTGTGGAGGTTTATTTGCCTCCTGACATTAGAGAATGCTGTTATTATCGAACTGTAGCAAGGTGTGACTTTTGTAATGAAGCTGAAAGCTGAATCTCTATTGCTTAATTAATTGGAAGATTAATATAGGCTAAGGTCCAGATCATTTCTTGGGAGATGATTTAAGAAATGGTAGATGCTGATACCTCCTGATTAACCTCAGATGGTTAATAATCCTTAGGCTAGACATACTTTGAGATTTCATTTCTGTTGTTAATTACTTTTTAAAATTATTAACCACCTCTTGTGAGTTTTAAAACACCTTCATTCATCCCATGCCACATATCAGGCTATGCTTTTTAAAGTCAGTTGCTGCTTCCTGACTTATAAGGCAAATCTAAGAAATCATTTCATTGCTTTTTTTTTTTTTTTTTTTTTTTTTTTTTTTTTAAGGACAACACAAAACCTAGGATCTAATGGCAGCTGGGATCTACCCAGATACATGCTTTTTGAACACATTTGGTGCACAATTTACTATCCTGCTTAGGCCTCACAGAGATGATACTATGTTAAACTCTGTTTCTCCCCATTACTGAAGAACTTGTCAAGAACCATGTAAACACCGTGCACCTATGGAATCTGAGTGCCAGAAGCAGGGACTGACCTTGTTTCTCAATTTCTATCGTGAGTTTTTTAATTGCTGCTTTGCCTGGGGATTGTAAAGAGTAAGCTCTCAAATTTGGTTTTTGTTAATAACTTAGATTATTTTAAGATGTATCTAATGACAGAACTGATTTCCAGTAAATATCCAACCTTTGCCGGGCTTTGGTGAGTTAAAACAATTTTAGGCTTATGTAAAATTTGTGTGGTGACTGGGAGGACGTATGTATTCTTTAAGACTTTTGGGTCTTCTCTCCAGGAATTTTTTGAAATAACCTGAGGGAGAAGTAGTTTACATCTAACTTCTTGTATTCAAAGTTACAGCAGTCAAACAGAGGGTCAGCAGTGAAGTGGCAAATGTGGAGCACTTAAAAGTGATACAAAATAAAGCTGGTTAGTACCATAGATCTCTGCATTTCTTTATTAGTTTTATTTTTTAGTCCTGAAAAAGGGATGGTGGTATGGATGGGAATAAACACAATCTTTTACCCCATTTCTAGAAGTTGGAGAAACAACAAATGGGTTCTTGTAATAAGTAACTTCAATAATATTGTACTCCTTAGCAGTCAATTGTAGTTGCAAGTCATGACAGATTCTTTGAAACAGTTGTATAACCAGATTTCACTGAGGTACCATTTGAGTAATTTGATGTTTGAAGAGCCTTTAATAATCTTTTGCTTAGAATTTAACTGCATTACAACTTTGTAGGGACAGGCAGTTCTGTCATCAATGCTGAGTGTTTGCTTGAGTGCAGATACTAGACACTTTAATAGTCAAACTTAGCTAACTGTAACAGCATTAGGAAATGATGAAGCTAGTACACAACTTAATCTCATATTAATAAAAAAATAAATAAAAAAATTCCCCAGTGTGTCAGCCTTATTATTATTTTTAAACTATTGCAATATTAATTACTTTTTTGATGTTCAAAAATGAATTGGTTGAATAAATGGCTTTCTTAACTGGTTAATTAAAGAGGTATGCATGAATCAAGTTCAAATATTGCAATTTATAGCTTTATTAGGCATAAGAGACAAATATTATTTTTTAATACTACATTTAATATTCCTTGCTAAAATACAACTGTTATGTTTAATTTCTGAAGTAAACAAGATCTCATCAAGAAGCAACAAATGATACTGGAAACCTAGTGCAGCTAACAAGTTATTCCCCATTGAATTATAGTTAATGAACTATGGAAATGATGACATTTAATCTTAAATGAAAGCTGCTTCAGGGAATGCTTCTGCACTTTATACTGTTATCTCATAATTTGATCTCATCTGGCTAATCCAACATTACAGTATAGATAACTTCTCAAACATTTTGAATAAGAAGGGTTTCTGGTACTGCTATTGGATATGGAGGGAAAAAGATGATAGAATCTGTAACAACCTCTGTATAACAACTACAGACATTTCTAATCAGGCCATTTTTAAGAGCTGTAATACTTCAGTAGCTTTAAGCCATTAATTTAAGTATATAGTAACATAAATAATTTTTCAGTTAGAGAAATGAACCTAGTTATGCAGCTTTTCATTTTTCTGGCATTCATGACATACATGAGGGTGAAACCCTTAGGCTTTTGTAACTAGGTAGACTATCTTTCCAATAGAAATGACATGGTGGAGATTGATAATTTAATTATTGGGGGATGGGAGTGTCACTAAAACAATGAGAAAAAAAAATAGATCAAAGCAATGCTAAAATAATAATAATTAAAAAAACTTCTATAACGTATCTCTAAAAGAAATAAATTTGTTGTAGAAAATGTCCAGGTAGTACCTGTTAGAATAAGAGTAATCTTCTCTCCAAACAATCATGTACAGACTCTTTTTGTTAACTTTTACAGTGACATATTACTTGCTGAAAAATTCTTTTGTTCAGGTTTGTTTGGTATTTATGCATGGGCATAATGTTATGAATATTTATGAATTAAAAATGGAAGCCTTTTCATGCTTACAGATGTGGACAGGGTAAGCAGGTGATCATGAGATCATAACATTTGGGTATTTTTGTATTTTAACTAACATGAAGTTTACTTGAGAGTGACAGGGTAGCATCAAATGTCACTGTAAAATGTGTAAACTTTATCTTAAAATTAAAATAAAATAGTAAATGTGTTTAAAAATACTTGTCTGATTGTTCGTCAATGATGAGAGTCAAATGTTTCAAGATGGATAGAAAGAGCTCTGGCATATCAGTAAAAGAATATGTGATGGTAACTTCATCTCTCGATCTGAATTTTCATTAAGTGTACTCAGGGTAGAATTTAAGCTTAATTTGCACAAGTCTTAATACTGTGAACTAATGGACCCTCTTTTTCTCAAGGAGCTAAGAGGTATAGGCATGGCAATGGAGCATAGAAGTTTGCTTACATGGTGTTTGATTTTTCTCTTAATATTTACAGTATATCCTACTTCATTTTCGTGAACTGATATTTTACACTTCAGCTTTTTTGTTCCATGTATCTAAAGCCTAATGCTTTTTCGCCACAAAAAAATACCTAGTCATATGACTCAAGTCTAGAAAAAAAAAAATTAAACTTGGGTTACAAGAGTTGACATACCTGAAATCCATGCATTGTTGTAATAATCCTTAGATTTTGCACAAAGCAAAGTAACTTTTGGGGGTAGCTCTGCTAAATCAAACTTTTCTTACTTCAATATATAATTTCAAACAGCAGTCCAATTCAGAACTTCCCAGGATTTGCTTCTTAAACAGTCTTTCAGTGACACTTCAAATGTTTTTTTTTGTTGTTGTTGTTGTTGCTGTTGTTGTTGTTCTGATGCAAATAAGATTAACACACTTAACATCCATAAGTAAAATAAAGCCACAACGTACTATAAGTGAGGCACGTATAATTTGACTCAGATATGTTGACTGTGTCCTGTCTGAGTGCAATCATGCTTTAAAGCTTTGAGTTTCCTTGTATAGTTCCTTAATGCAACAAAGTTTGGATTAGCTTTAGATGATTTGTGCAGTAATTGAAATTAGCTAAACCTAGTATAAAAAAATAAGTTTTAAAAGCCTACTTATACCTATCTTACAGGCATAGAAATAAGAAATAGTGTAGATGAGATCTGGGGCAGGGGGAGCATGGGCAGAAAGCATCTTCTATGCTCAGTTAAATATCAGTGTAAAGCTGAGAGCTGACATGTGGTTGATCTGCCAATCAAGTTCTTGAGCTGCAATAAAGAGGAAAAAGGCAGTAGATTTAAAAATATTTGTTATGCCACTGGCAATTAGTATAACCTCAATGATACTTCAGGTGACAGTTTTGTTCTATACGAAGCTGCCTTTTTAAAAGAAGTTTTACTGGAAATTTATTTCTGTCTATCAGACTGTTATGGTGACCTTCTCATATTAATGAATTGCATCTGCTTTGCCTTGAAAATGGGTTATTTAAAACTGTTAATATTCACTGTGTTGGTTTTACAGTTTTAGATCATATTGTTCTTCATAAAATACTAAGAAGATTCAGAAATATATATATTAAAAAAGAAAAAAAAATAAAGTAACTATAAACTACCTTATAAACTACATGTACCTTAATTAAGGAGAAATCATGATAAAGTACTAATTCCAGGATGGTTGAAGTAGACTAGAAGAATGTTCCTTTGGTTTTCATGTAGACAGAAACTAATATTCTCTGTGTTTCTTCTCCCCAACTGCTTGTTTGTTGGATATTGGTTAACTGGAACAAAAATTAGTGTGAATCCAAATCACAACAAACAGTAAGGAAAGATTTTGCTGTTTACTCTTGTAAAGAAATATTTTCAAATTTCTATTCCTTTCTATTCCTACTTTGTCTGAAGATCCAGGCAAAGGATTCACTGCTTTTTCCTTAGTTACAATCCAGAATTGATGTAAAGAAGCTAAATACAGTCAACTTCACAATTAATTTGTAGACATCTCTTGAAGGCTTACCACTTTATGAAAATTCCTGCAGGTTTTTTTTTTTTTTCTATTTGGTAGTGTTCAGAATTGACATAGACTAATGTGTGCTGACTGTGAAACATAAGGAAACTATAAGTTACATCCCGCTTCAAATATCTTACTATTCAAATAGGTTAGATAGTTTTTGGAAGGAAAAGAGTATTTTGCAAGTAGGAAGTTCACCGACAGATAGCTTGACTGAGAGTGCTGAACAAGAGTTTGAGAACAGGTTCCAGATGTGGACTTGCCTTCCAGGCCTTCCTTATAATGTGCTTACTCAATTTATTGTCATAATCTTTCATAATCATATGACTATAATCTATTGTCATAATCATGATAATCTTTAAAACAATGCTCACCTTACCTTGACAATCCATGCGATCAGGGGATTAGAATTTGACAACACTTCATCACACTTCTTTGCTTTGTCAACTACATACCTATCTCTGAAATGTTACTATAAGTATATTAAGAAAGACCTTGTTTTAATTAACACCTAATAGGCAGGAAGTACACACAAAGTACATGCACAATTCAAGAGACACCTGACATCCCATGATAGCACAGCTAATCATTGTAAAAGCAGCTGAGACAACACTGCTCTGGCACTGTAATAAACTGTCCTTTAAGTGTACAGGTCCCCTTGCAAACAGCTGGAGGCAAAATTTCCATTTCTAATTAAAAATAAACATTGTGGCCCAATCATCTACATCTCAAATATTGGCACTTCTCTCTTCAAGAAAATGACTGTTTTGACACTCTTCTGAGTGATTCTTCTTGCAAGATTGGAAAAATCAATGTGGAATGGTAAAAACATGAAGCATCCATCCTGTTTTGAGATCTCTATACAAATAAACTTCTAGATGAAACAGTTTGCTCTTGCAATTATAAATAGGTATGCAGGTATAGATTTGTTTCTATCTAAGAAAACAGGACATAATAATTGGGTTTAATAATTCAACTCAGCTTTTCTATATCAGTATTAAATTGATTTGTCTCAAGAAAAACAATTTAAGTTATAAATATTCAGAATCCTTTGGGGGGAGGAAAATATTAGTAAAGGCAAAAAAATTGCATAATATTATCAGTCTACTAGAAAAGCATACTGTTTATGCCATGAGTAGATGTGTTTAACTTCTGCTATATTTCTGCTTTCGAGAACTTCATGCTTTCTTCAAACGCTTTTTGTGAAACTGAGCATACATTTAGTCTTGGTTTGATTCTTGTAGTCATAGCACTTTGTATTTAACCAGGATCTGAACCAATGGAGATGTTTTGATGGAAGGTGAAATCCAAAGCAGTGTATAATTTGTCTTTGAATATTCATGACCAGGAGGGAATTGCTTCTAAAATGAAAAAAGGGGGTGGGGAGGAATACTCGAAAGATAGATTTTATGAGAAATTCATTACCTATTCTTAGCTTTCAGCCTGCCCCCACATTCTCACAGTTTTTATTCTAGCTGCATATACGTTCCTGGTCTAACTGATTTTGATTTTAAGTGGAGCTTTTAGATATCCTTTGGTTGCTGTAGTTCTCAATTATAAGTGCTTCATAATGGGCTTAGGAGATCTAGGTGAGACTTTTATATACTTCCTAATAGTGTTGCAATTTTGTAGCAATGTCTGTTTTCAGTAGTTTTGTGCGAGTTTACTGGTCCTCCTATAAATGACTACTCAAATCGGTCTATGTGCAGTTATGTCTGATGGGATTTGGATGCATCAGAGCAAACCTGGCCTGTGTGTTTAGATAGATAAGGTAGACTTAGATTTGATCTAGGTAGATCCAGAGGTCAGTCAGCTAGGCAGCTCAATTACTTCATACACTCCTTAGCAGAGCAAATGCAGAAACATAATATTACCACTTCAGAAGCATGAACAAAGCCTGTTTTATATGCTGGAGTGCTTCCCAATGTTTAGGCTGAATTATGGACGTAAACCTAGGGCACCATAGCATTAGTTTACAAATACTTGGGAACAGAGATTATTAAGAACAGAGATTATTAAGAAATGTAATTTCCATTAAATTTCGGTAGTGCTTGGGTTCCAGAGGGCCATAATGTCTGGGAATTCCTAAAATCACTTATATCTGGAATTATATTGCAGAGGTGGCCATGGGTTCCTCTAATGTACCGAATTAACTGTTTAGATAAAATTCTAAACTTTGCAGGACTGAACCAAAGGACGTCATCTTTATTCAGAAGAAAATGGTGTGAGAGGAAAGTAAGCCACAGAACTTTCTTCCACTTGAATAGAGTTAATGGTGGTGAGTGAAGTTAATAAGGATTGATATCCTTAAACTTGAAAAGTTGATTTGGATATCAGGCACTGTGGGAGTGTTCGCTCATCAAATTCTAACGATCTAACTTCAGGAACCTAAAGCTAGCAGCCTGTGTCCCTTCTAAAATGGATGATTAGCAAAAAGCCCTTCAAATGTGTAATTGAAAAAGGGAATCTCACAAAGGCAGGACACCTGTGTAATGCTCTGCAGAAGCTTAACTTTCTCTCCCTTACTTCAAGGGTCTGAAGCTGACTATGCATATCCTTTCTTCCTAATGTATGCCAAATTATGAACTCATGTTCTATATGATGATCATATAACTTGAGCTGTGACTGTAATAAAATGATACCTCCCCTAGGGAAAACACAGAACTTCCATTCCTCCATAGACATTAATCTTCACTGCATTATGCATGACTGCACTTTCTTAAAAGTGCAGTCTGTTAATGTACTTCAATCAAAGCACTGTAAGGGAATAATGGTCCTCTTAATCAAAGTACATAAGTTCATGCATTTCATCTTGCAGTTGGAGTAGTCCACAAGAACATATATATTCAATTACATTACTTATACCTGCTTGTATCTAGGGTACGAGGTACCCTGGGTACCTGGAATTCACTTTGCAATTTAATAATGTTTGCTGATGTTAAAGTTCATTGAAAAAAGATTGAATGTAGAATTCTAAGTCTGCTGAGTGCTTCAAGCATTAAATTATCTTTAACATGAGATTTAAGTTATTTATGACACGTAAAAATCATTTCACAAATTTCATCACATCTAAACATTGCATGCATCTGATACAATGAATGGTAACAAAGGTAATTAATAATAATAGTTATTTTAATAGCACACATGATGGCTATTGTGAGCAAGTCCAAGTACTCTAGAAAAATAGTATGGGAAGAAGTAAGATGCCTTAACATGAACAACATGATGTGGAAATGGTTATGTTGTTCATAGTCTCCATTAGGAAGCTCGATATACAAAACTGAACTCCTTTAAAACCTCATTTGGTACACACAAACTTCTTCATGTTATAGAATAGAATAGGTTAATTGTACTGAAAATATAAGGCAACTTTCCCCTTCCACATCTTAGATACATTTGATTAGATGTATGTCTCATCTCTTTCAAGTAGATACTTCTGTTTTTTGGTGTTGTCTTGGGTTTCTGAAAGTTACTGTTGTGTTTTCATACTACTACATATGAAAAATCTCATATTGCTAAATTGATCTGCAATTGCACTAGTATTTAGATGTGTTCAGTTAGCACAGCGATGTTTTAAGAAATGCCTCAAAACACTTGAATAAGCATGTGTATGAAAGTAAACAGGAAATGACTGTAGCATAACAAGCTAATATAAACTAGTTGTATATGTTGCTATAAAACTTTTCCCCTTGCAAAGATGAAAAGCTCTTATGGACCTCTTTGTATTGTAGAATATCTAGAGAAAGGAAATGTTTGAAATAACAATTTGAAACTTACAAATGCTCTTTTGTGAGAGTTTGTGTAGATAAAAATCTATGAAATGTTCCCAGTAGATACATAAATAGAATGTGTTGGTTTTTTTAGTGTTATGGTCTGTCTCTAATTTGTTTTTCCCAGACCTAATTGTCTAGCAAGTAAAAACTCTGTAGTTCATAAAATGCAGATAACAGAAGGCTTTTTTTTTTTTTTTTTTTTTTTTTTTTTTTGTGTGTGTGTGGCAGGAAGACAGTAGTGGTGTGTAAGAATTCTGGCTCAGGGATGAGTTTCAACAGATATAACCCACCTTTCATTATCTGATCCTACATGTTCTGCATGTGGTCTGACCTATGAGCTCATTCACAGAAAGGTGGAAGGTCTAAGATGACTACTGCATTGTTGTGACTCTTTGTGTCTCTTAGCTTTATGGAGATATGCTGCTATTCATGAAAATTACTTACCTGTAGTAGAGTATTTCCCTTTTCCAGAGTTTTTTGATTTCCCTTTCCAGTATTTCTTGTTGACTTTTGTCACTTAAATACAAGCCACTAATTAAAATATTGATATGGTACTTTTTGTCGGTCCGTCCCCAAGGATTGTGCTGTCTCCTACAATTGTCCATAACCTTTCAGTGAGGTGGTTCTGCACTGTGCCACTTAGGAGTACTCTGGTAGTCCTTGAGGACAGTAAGGTGGTTGTTTCCCTACAGATAGGCAGAGCCCAGCACAAGTGGTAGGAAAGGTTTATATGCCAGCCTTCTTTCTCAGTGTTTCTCAGTGGAGAAACAACTCTAGTTAGCTTCTGAACTCCAGTCAGACTACCTTCTGTTCCAGCCTGTAGATAGGCTGTCCGTACAACCTACTGAGGACAGGCGTAGGCATCCCATATACTTTTGCAGCCAGGTAGAGTGGCACAACTGTTGGCTCAGATCAGCCACAATAGGAGTTGCTCGCACTGCATTTTCCAGGGCCTTGTGTTCAATCTCTTTTCCTTTTGGTTTACAGAAGCTTTTGGAACAGGATATTCTGCTTGCTTATTTCTAATGTCATAAACTTCTCATGTTATGGAATGGGCTAGGTAGAAACTGTGTGAGAGGATCAAAAATTACTCAAGTCAGTAGAAACAAGAAATGGTCTTTGGTGTCCATACTCTTTTAAAGTAGTCTTTAGAATAGGTGAGCTTTAGTCTTTGGATCCCTCAGGAAAGATAAGTGTATAGAACATGGATTTGTGCTTTCACTTATTAGAATACATGAGGTCTCAAGCAATTTTTTTTTTTGTTTGTTTGTTTTGTTTTGTTTTGTTTTGTTTTTATTTAAATAAAGAAACTTGTGTCTGTTTGCTTATGATGATTATTCTTCAGACATCAAATTAATTGTTGGAATTAATGCTGAGGAAGGTGAGGCTGTCACCAACAGAATATGTTTAATTAACACATCAGTGTACAGAATAATGTGAGTCTTAAACATAAGTAAAAGTGAATAATTAATGTATAATACATTAACTGTATAATACAAAAGTAAACAGGTGAAGAAAGTGTGCAATGGACAGAATGCTGTCTTGTGTGGGAAGTATACTTAGTGCTACACTTGACTGAACAGTAGCTTCACCACTACCACCACCCCACCCCACCCCAAAAGAAAAGAAGAAAAAAAAAGCCAACTAACCAAAAATAAACCTACAAACAAACACACACACACAAAGTAAAATTTTCCATCATTACGTGGGATCACTTTCCTTTTTAATGGAATCTCTTCTACTGAACTAAAACTGAATTGAATGTCTGGCTAGGGAGTAACTTGGTATCCTTAAGAAGGGACTAAAGGTATTTTTCAGAAGCTCCTCTTGATGAAGAGCCAATGAGAATGAAAGCTACTGTTGCCTTTGCAATGTGACCATGTAAAAAATGCTACTGCTGTGAAATCTGACACATACTATCAAGCAATCTGTGAAGGCTTTTTAATTGTTTCTTTTGTTTGTTTGTTTGTTTTTGATAATTTGAGTGCATATAAGTGCGTATATTGCAGCTATTTATGATGAGAGCTTATACCAGCACTGAGAGGTGTAAGAGAGGTTTTCCATGTTGGTGAAAATACACTGAGTCTAAAAATTCCAGTAAACACAAACTAACCTCTTCTCTGTTAAAAGCAAACTAGAGCATGGTATGTTTAAAGACTTCACTGTCTTTAAAATATAAAAAGTGATCTGATTATCATGCTTGTCATGTCATTTTCTTTCATGTTCTGCTAAGTATGTTCCTTAAAACGCTAAATAAAAAAATGCAAACAGTCTGGCCGTGTTGCAAGCTATTATGTTGTTTGTTTCTATGGAAAGCTGCTTGCTTCCCTTTAATATGGGTTGGTGGCTGTAATGTTCAGAATGATTGCAGGAATGGATATATCTTTGTATAAAAGGCAATGAAAACCAAATGCTGCTCCTTTACTCGGTTGTGGAACTATCCTACAAATTGCTTTAAAAATTTGGATGGCTTTGTCAACACTTAATGAATTTTGGCCATCATAAATCTCAGATGCCCTCACTGAGTAAAAGCAAAAATGATCACAGTTTCATAGCCTAAGCTGCCCTTGCCATATGGTGAGTGCAAATGTTTCTAAAGCAGCAAATGTTCTGTCAAGGGTTCTCAGTGATGTTTTGATTGGATTGCTCTATTATCTGAACAAGTCTGCCAAAAGAAAGCACCTGCACAATGAAAAGTGTGCCGAAGCTGCCAGCCTGTAACAAGAGAAGGAAAGTAAAGCATGTAGTGACAAGTTACCTGTCACCAGAAGGTATGCTGAATAGGTTACGATTGATTCTGCTGCATACTTGATACTGCACAATATCTTTCAAAAATAAAAAAAATAAAAATAAAATGGGGGGGGGGGGGGGGTGAAAGAACTAGGCTAACTCCAGTCATCTGCCCTTGAAGATGCCAAGCCATTGCATAATGTGCTATAGGACAGCTTACAAAACAATGAGCTCTTCTGTGACTTCTTAGCTAGACAGATTCTGAGGTAATCAGAAACTAACTCTCTGACAAGGTAGATGTGCTCCTTTTCCACATTTGGTCTTTGTTTTGCTTCAGTTTTAAGATGTCAGTGCTGATGCAGATCTTTATTCTTTTGGATGATCTGGCCTGAAGCATATCATTCACTTACTGTAATTGATAGCTGAATAGGCAAATGCATTAAATGACTGTCAGAAATAAAAATGTTGTTGTTGTTGTTTGTTTTTTTTTTTCCTCTTGTGAGGAGGAATGCTTAATGAAATCCGCTTGCAACAATCCACTTTACTGGACTGTATATATTCTCTAAGTAGCTTAAAATTGTGATTTGCATGGGGGGAGGGAACATTACATGAAATCAGGACCAGGTCTCAACTACCATCAGTTATATATATATGTTTATGGATCGTTACCATCTTTATCACTGAAAAGAATAGCTACACTTGTTCTTGGAAATTGATGAAATTCATCCTTCTTTGTAGTCAGAAGGGTGGGAAGCATTGCCAGGGCATCCTCTCTGTGCACTCTCCTGAGGAGCCTCTTCCCAAAGCGCTGTTGTCTTTTGACCCTGACATGAGGGGTGGGAAGCAAGGGGTCCAGAGATGTCACTCTGTGCCACCTCAGGGCAGCAATGGTCCCCAGCAGGAGGGGGAATGGATGTCGGGGTGGGAGGAGCCCCCTTCCTAATAAAGTACATTAGACCTGAGTTGGGAGTAGATTTAAAAAAAAAAAAATAAAAATGGATTGAGGTATGGGCATTGGCATTAAGTTTCACAAGAGGATTTTGGGATAGATACAAAAACTTACTATATTTGCCTTTATTCCCATTCTAGAGATGAAGGACAGAATCTGTTAATGGATTTCAAAAGCACTGATTAAGTTCAAGAAAAAATTTAACTGTCCTTCTAGACATACTTTTGCATATCTCCGCTCTGAATTTTTCCCATAGTAAATTGTCATTGACCATGAAAGAGCTTGAATATAATTCAGTATTTTAACTCAAACATTATCCTAGTGTGTTGCATATCCTGCCTGTCACAGGGTACCTGTAGCTGTCACATAAATGCTGTATGTGCTGTATGTGTATAACAATGGCACAGTGTTAACTGCCTTTAGTGGTTCTAAAGACCAATATTGACCACGCTGATACAAAATTTGTAAAAGCTTCACCCGTCTTGGGATCTGGGCTGTTCTAGCACTGTAAAATAAGCTAATACAAAATCCCTAAAGGATGTGCCCTATTTTCGAATATACTAACACTAACAGTTCAATTCAGAACAAAACTGAAAGGGAGGAAATTGGTTCTCTTCTTAGGTACGTTTGATAGAGGTAGGATGGTTCCTCCTACCAGTGTTTCTGCAGTTCATAAAGTGTAGAAGCAATATTCTTTTCCCCTGCCCAAGGTATGCTTTAGGTGTTTAGAAATGATCCATTTTGTCTTCAGTGTGTCTTCATTTTATCTTCTCTGTGCAGCCTTTTGTAATTTTCATGAGTCTAAAGTTGGCGATATAGAGGAGAAGACATGATAGTGCTATTTGCAAAACTCTGCTCTTGGACTCTCTGATCTCAGCCTCAGACCATGTGTTATATATCTTCTTTTTGTCTGCTTTTCTCTCCTTCTGTTAGTGTCCAAACACAGTCGTAGCCTAATGTGGCACTAATATGCTTTTTCATTATTCCATAAATGATGTAGTATAGTGTACATTATATCATATATTTTTTTTCTATTAACTTTTTCTTCACCTTTACAATTGTAAGTTCATCTTCATGGATGGTAAGTACTGTTTTGAGATTTGTACACTGCTTAAAGCAGTGGAATTGGATCTTGCTTGAGTCTTAACCCTGTTAAACACTTAAATTGTTTCATTTTTTGTTGCCTTAAAGATATTTCATAAAAAGGAAGATCTTAAATAAATGTTAAAGAATGTTTTGAAACTACAGTGTCCCAAATGCTATGGATATGAAAGCAGCACACAAAAGACCACCCCATACATAGAGTGCATCTTGGTTATTGCTGCAAATTTTTTCACTAAGGCAATTAAAAAAGATACAAATGAGTGATTGGGATTATGAAAAATGATTGATTGAGATATTGATCCAAACATGCACTGACATTATCCTTTCTCCCAAAAGATCAATTCAAAAAGCAAGGTTTAAGCTGATTGAAGGGAATGCTTAGCTTCTGAAAATCCATCTACTTAACCATTTTTCAAATTATCTAGAAGCCTGTCTTCTGGCTATATGTGGTTAGGGGGTGTGGGGATTGTCTGTGCACCATGATCTGGTGAGTGACCCATTTACCTGCATAGCAAGTAAAAGGAAAGCACCTCTGTGGCAAGGTGGATTATTTTCTTTAATGGATGCTCTTGACATTTTCTGAAGTAATGGAAGTTAGCCACTGGACTGATGAAATATGGATTATTTTTGTATGCATCCAGAGATGAAACTGTCTTATTTTGTTTACAGATGGATATTAATTTTAAGGATGATGAGTTAATGCTGAAACCAATTTATCTGTGTAAGACTGTAGCTCTTAGAGGGATCTGCAGCATAGGCATATCCTGGTGTATGTTTTGAAGAGGAGCTTCTAGAGCTCCTATAATAAGAAGCAGGAGAAATATCTCTCAGCTGTTGCTGAATGGCACAACTGGTATATCTGCATGACAAGCATCATATTTTGGTGATGCCTGAATAATGAAGCAGTCTAGACACCTGGTGGCTGCCCATGTTCCTGCTATACACAGACACATTCAACAACCAACAGGTTTATGTTAAATCCATTAAGTAAAAAATTTGAAGATTGATTTTTTTTTTTTCCCCTAAAAATCTCAGAAAACTTGCTATGGTTATTTTCATGAGAACAATATGCAGAACAGGAAAGTTTTTCATTCTCCGACTCTTTAATTCAATTATATCATAAAACTCATTGTGTACTTCAAAAATAAATTAACTCAAGATGTTATTCTGCTCTCCATCTGCTACATTTCTTTAAATGTATTCCTTCTACTCCCAGATAAGTTTGTGTGTTTTTTTTTTTTTTTTCCCCCCATCAGAAGCCATAGGCATTTTTTCCTTTTT
The DNA here is from genome assembly GCF_964035555.1 of Netta rufina. NCBI lineage: Eukaryota > Metazoa > Chordata > Aves > Anseriformes > Anatidae > Netta > Netta rufina. Next base: position 74,216,512 of record NC_140124.1, on the reverse strand, counting down.
TGTTTCTTTAATGCCCTCTTTCAGAAATTGCCTCATAAACCATGTGACTCTTTTGCTTTCTCTCTTTTTCTTTTGTATGAAAAAACAGCCAGTACAATGCCGTTAATGGCTGTCTCATGTCTGTGTTGCTGTAGCCTCAGTTTCAGCTTGCTTTTCATTTTCTATCCACAGTCTGCATCTGTCTTTCAGAAGACAGGCATGTGATTGTAGAGCAAATGATCAAAGTATGGTTGCATCATTGTCCCTTGATACTGAGAGAGGCAGAAATGGCAGAAGAGGGTACTTGAAATCACCAGATCTTTGGTCTGAATTTCTGTTTCCCTCAGAGGTTGGCATTCCCTTCCAAAGTATTCCTCTTCTCAGTTAGATCAGCTTAGAGTGCTATCCAAGATGTTGACTATAATATTAGCCATGCTAAATACAAGATTTATTTTTATTAGCACAATGCTTCCTATAAGCTCTTCCTGATGTAAGTATAGCTTTAAGGTCGGAGAAAGGAGTAGAGTAATGGTTCACAGTTTTTCTTTAAACAAAAAATTTAAACAAATCTTGAATTTGTAGCATAGCTGAATATTTATGGTAAACAAATAAATCACAATTACACTTGGTTGATGGACCACTAAAATAATAATAATAAAAAAAAATGTTACTAGTTATAAAATGTGAACTTGATTAGCTGGTCAGAGAAGCTGAAGCACTTTTGCTAAAGAATTTAAATACCCTAAGATAGAACCACAGTGTCCAATTCTGAAATTATAAATATACTTTTATATCCAAAGTAGGTACATGAAAGTCACCCATGTTTTACCAAGTAAAGGCTGCTTGTTCAAGACTTTGTCTTTGATGCAGGTGATCCAAGAAGTGTGTGCAGTATTTTTATTTTGCCAGACTTAGGTGATTCTTTCTAAACAAGTTTAAGTTGTGATTTGTAACCTGAATCTTTGTCAAGATCAAAATAAATCAAGAGCAGCAGTGATGAAAAATATTGCTAATGCCAATTCTAATTATTTTTAAGAAGCATATGCCTCATTTTGTAAGTAACAAGCTTAAATAAATTCCAACAGTTGGGGCAGTCTCCTACTTTACATCCAAAAATGGATGAAAAATCTGGGCTTCTTAGACTTGCGTTACCATTGGTTTACTATCAGTCATTTAGTTTTTTACATGTGTTGTGCGATATTCATTATTTCTCAAAAAATGACCGTCTGGTCTAAAAATCAGGAGGCCCTGATTACAATGTCTATTTTTAATTACAGTGGTAAAAGTTAAGCTTATTGTTTAGTCAGCTGTTTTATTTCACGACACTGTGTGACTGATATTTGTCAAGACCAACTTATTCAGAGGTTACTTGGGAATTATTATAGCGTAAACTTTGTATTCAAATCTGCATCTTTGTTTTTTTTTTTTTTTAAAAAAAAAAAAGCTTGTTATAAGGGAAACTATCTGCAAATCTCTACCTCTCTTGTTTGTATAATTCTACTTTTGAATTGATGCTTTGTGTAATTTCTGTGCCAGATACCCTAGTTTATCATGTTAGTATCCTAAAGAGTGATGGATGATGGAATGTTTTTCCCCAAAGCCTGATTCTCCCTCAAAACTATATTGATGTATTTATATGAGTATATTAATAAAAATTAGATAAATGTTACACATTTCTAAAATGAAGGGTTTAAAGGAAGATTAGTTAACCTAGTGTCTTTCTGTTTACTTTCTTATAACGTGTTCTTCTATAGCAGCTGTACTTCAGTTACAGAAGAAGTTAGTTACAAAACAGCATTAAGCTGTAGAGTGAGTAGGTGAAGACGCTGTGTTCTCTCATGGTTGGGGAAAATGTTTCTGGGTGAAGGTCATAGAATCATAGAATCATAGAATATCCTGAGTTGGAAGGGACCCTTAAGGATCATCAAGTCCAACTCTTGACACCGCACAGGTCTACCCAAAAGTTCAGACCATGTGCCTAAGTTCACAGTCCAATCTCTTCTTAAATTCAGACAGGCTCGGTGCAGTGACCACTTCCCTGGGGAGCCTGTTCCAGTGTGCAACCACCCTCTCTGTGAAGAACCCCCTCCTGACGTCCAGCCTAAATTTCCCCTGCCTCAGCTTAACCCCGTTCCCGCGGGTCCTGTCACTAGTGTTAATGGAGAAAAGGTCTCCTGCCTCTCAACACCCCCTTACGAGGAAGTTGTAGACTGTGATGAGGTCTCCCCTCAGCCTCCTCTTCTCCAGGCTGAACAGGCCCAGTGACCTCAGCCGTTCCTCGTACGTCTTCCCCTCAAGGCCTTTCACCATCTTCGTAGCCCTCCTCTGGACACTCTCCAACAGTTTCATGTCCTTTTTATACTGTGGTGCCCAGAACTGCACACAGTACTCGAGGTGAGGCCGCACCAGCGCAGAGTAGAGCAGGACAACCACCTCCCTTGACCTACTAGCGATGCCGTGCTTGATGCACCCCAGGACACGATTGGCCCTCCTGGCTGCCAGGGCACATTGCTGGCTCATATTCAACTTGCTGTCTACCACGACCCCCAGATCCCTCTCTTCTAGGCTGCTCTCCAGCGTCTCATCGCCCAGTCTGTACGTGCAGCCAGGGTTTCCCCGTCCCAGGTGCAGGACCCGGCACTTGCTCTTATTGAACTTCATGCGGTTGGTGATCGCCCAGCTCTCCAACCTGTCCAGATCCCTCTGTAAGGCCTTTACGCCCTCATTTGAGTCCACAACTCCTCCAAGTTTGGTGTCATCAGCAAACTTGCTCAAAATACCTTCTATTCCTACATCCAGATCGTTTATAAAAATATTGAAAAGTACCGGCCCTAAAATGGAGCCTTGAGGGACCCCACTGGTGACCGCCCACCAGCCTGACACAGCCCCATTTACCATAACCCTTTGGGCCCTGCCCGTTAGCCAATTGCTCACCCATCGTATGATGTTTTTATTTAGCTGTATGGTGGACATTTTGTCCAGTAGGATCCTATGGGAAACCGTGTCAAAAGCCTTGCTGAAGTCCAAAAAAATCACATCAGCTGGTTTCCCTTGGTCCACCATACGGGTGATCTTATCATAAAAGGAAATCAGGTTAGTTAGGCAGGACCTACCCTTCACAAACCCATGCTGGCTGGGACCAATGACTGCTTTGTCCCCCAGGTGCGCCTCAATAAGTTCGAGAACCAACTTCTCCATGATTTTACCAGGCACTGACGTGAGACTGACAGGCCTGTAATTGCTAGGGTCTTCTTTCTGACCCTTCTTGAAAATCGGCACAACATTTGCCAGCTTCCAGTCTACCGGGACCTCTCCAAATTCCCAGGATCGTTGAAAAATAATTGAAAGAGGTTCCGCGATGACGTCCACCAGCTCTTTCAGCACCCGGGGATGAATCCCATCCGGACCCATGGACTTGTAGGGATCCAGGTGGAGTAGCAAATCCCGCACACGTTCAGGGTCAATTGGGAGTTTGTCATCCCCACCGTCCCGGTCCTCCAGCTCAGGGCACCCTGGGTCCCGAAGCCCATCATCGGCATTGAAGACAGAGGCAAAGAAGGCGTTAAGCGTCTCTGCTTTGCCTATGTCATCGTCTGTGAGGAGACCTTCCCTATCAAGGAGCGGCCCTATGTATTCTTTAGTTCTCCTTTTTCCATTTACATATCTAAAAAAACCCTTTTTATTTTCTCTTACAGACACAGCCAGCTTCAACTCTAGCTGTGCTTTGGCCACACGAACTTTCTCCCTACAAACATGAACAGCATCCCTGTATTCTTTCCATGACGCCTGGCCCTCCTTCCAGTAGCGAAACACTCTCTGTTTCCGCCTAATCTCCATTAGAACGTTCCTGGTCAGCCACGCCGGCCTCCTGTCCCGCCTGCCTGACTTGCGATATTTAGGAATTGCCTGATCTTGTGCTTCTAGGAGGCATCGCTTAAAGAGTGACCAGCACTGGTGGACATCGAGGCCTTCAAGAGCAGTTTCCCAGGGGACCTTGCTGACTAGTTCCCTGAGCAGCCTGAAGTCCGCTTTCCCCATATCTAGGGATGAGGTTTTGGTGGCACTTTTCCTTCTGTCACCATAAATTTTGAACTCAACCACTTCATGGTCGCTATGACCGAGGCGGCCACCAATCACCACATCTCCCACCAGACCCTCTCTGTTTTCTAGCAACAGGTCTAGGAGGGCACCTTTCCTAGTTGGCTCCGTTAGCACCTGCACCAAGAAGTTATCATCTAGGTGCTTCATGAACCTCCTGGACTTGCTCGTGTCAGCCGTGTGGCACTCCCAGTTAACGTCCGGCAAGTTGAAGTCCCCCATAAGGACAACGGGAGTTAATCTCGAGGCCTCTCTTAGTTCTGTAAAGAATAATTTATCGGCGCTATCGTCCTGGCCAGGCGGTCTGTAATAGACTCCCACAACGACATCCCCTTTATTCGTTCGTCCCTTGATCCTTACCCAGAGGCTCTCAACTTTGCCATTGCCGACCTGAAGTTCCACACAGTCCAGCCCCTGCTTCACATACATCGCCACCCCACCACCTCGCCTACCCTGCCTGTCCCTCCTGAAGAGCCTGTAACCATCTATCGCAACACCCCAGTCACAGGACTCATCCCACCAGGTTTCGCTTATGCCGATGATGTCGTAGTTGCGGGACTGGGCCAGGACTTCTAGCTCATCCATTTTATTCCTCATACTGCGTGCGTTTGTGTAAAAGCATTTCAAGTGCGTCTCCTTACACTCAGCACCTTGTGGATCTGACCAAAGGACCTCACTGGCACACAGCCCCTCTGATTCTAGCGTACCAACCCTTAGGTCTTCACCGGCGCGCCTGGTTTTAGCCCCTTCCCCCTTCAACTCTAGTTTAAAGCCCTATCTATCAGCCCTGCCAACTCCTGACCAAAGATCCTTACCCCTCGCCGAGAGAGGCGCATCCCATCCGGTGCCATCAGGCCCGGTGTAGCATAGACCTTCCCGTGATCAAAGAAACCGAAATTCTGCCGGTCACACCAGTCTCGAAGCCACAAGTTTATGTGAACAGCACGCCTTTCAGCTTCGATCCCCCCTATCGGAAGGACAGAGGCAAACACCACCTGCGCCCCTGATCCTCTAAGTAGTCGCCCCAAATCCCTAAAGTCTCTTTTGATCGCCTTCGGACTTCTCGTTGCTAAGGTCATGGACTTGTCTGGGGCATCTCGGCTCAAGCAGGAGAATTATACACCATTGATCTGGGCAGTAGCTCCTTGAGCTTGGGCCAATTCGTGTCTCTGATTTTCTCTATTAAATTTATATGGTACTTGTATAGCTTGTAGGGGTTTGCGTTTGAAAAAGCATTTTGTCGTCCTTAAATGAAGATTTATTTAGAAACAAAAATTAGCAAGTCTCCTAGTATGTATATGTATGGCTGAACAGATGTCTGTCTTGATACCTTCACACTGCTTTAATACTGCCTTCATAGAGACAAACATTGAACAGCTGTTTAGGATTCAAATGAATGTGGTAATATCAAGTGTTGATGTCAATCTGATAATCAGCCTAACAACAAAAAAAAAGGGCCAGTTTCATTCCTTTTCTGTGATATTTAGTACAATCAGTCTTAAGTACTACAGAATGCTTATGTCTGATCTATGCTTGCTGATGTTTTGAGCTTTGACTGTAGTGTGTGATTGAACAAAATCTTTCTTGCTTCTTTTTCTTCGAAGACTCTTGCTTATAAGTCTGATTCATACACTTAATTGCTAGTCAGTTTTTATGTTGTATGGGTTGGTGAGACTCAAAGGCTTCTTAGTTGCTGCTGAGAATTTCTAATTTTCATAATAAATGAAATTTACTGATAATATGGAAGCTGTTTTGGCTATGTTGGTAAAAAGGAGTTTAGCTAAAAAAAATAAAATAAAATACAAAAAGCCCTCATTTCTAACTAAGTTTGCATACAAACATGCTTAATTCTACTTTTCGTCCTTGCTGTGGGAAGGAAACTTTCATACTGAAGAGAGAGTGCAGAGCATTTATAATTAAGATCATTTATACTGCTGGCTTGTTAACATCAGCTAAGATATCTGTTAATAGGTAAAAAAATTTCAGTTATCTTATTTTGATAGCAGGCTAGTAAAAAGTCTTAGTAGCGCAGGCTCTATGTCTTTAGAACTTTCAAGACAAAATTTCTCCACCTAGGTAGCATTAGGATACAATGATTCTATTCAGAACACAAACTGTCTAATTTTTGTTGAACCTCAGTCTATTTTCCAAACAGTGAGACACATTCAATGAATGTGAAGGTCAAAAACCTATTCTGAAGCATTGTTCTTCCTGCACAGACCATACAACCTGATGCTATTCACTACTTTTGCGTCAACCAGACTAGTTTTCTCAGAGTCTGTTGCTATTGTAAGCCCCTACTCTGTTCTCACTTGAAATGCTCTATCTTACTGATGATAATTTAATGCATCCCAAGGTATCTTCTCAAAAAGATGAAGTATTGTGAATTTTTAACTTGGTCTCTTGGGGAAGAAGACTCCTTGTTCAAACAGCATGTGAACTTTTAGGTAGCAGGGGCATTTTTGAATTTATGCTACCAGCCCTTATCTCAAAAGGAATGCCTTTCAACATAAGACAAATGCCGTGGGTAGTGGTAAGCAGTGGAAGTATTAGAAAATTATTTTCTGTCTTATTTCCAAGGAGCTGGATGTTTAGGTGTTTCTGCTAAATCTTTGTAAACATTGTGCTATTGTGTTTAAGGTAAGATGTAAAAAAAACACAAAATACTAAATCTTTAGTGATTAAATGATTCACTCCACTGACCTATTAATTTTATAGTAATGGTAATCAAATTAAATCATTCTAGAGTTTTATTTCATTTTAATCCATTTTAATAAAACTAGTTTTAGTGTACACTTGCTGATAGTTTTCAAAGAAGCAGTAAAATACATAGTAAATTAAGAAACATTTTCTGTGAGGGCCACTGACTCCAGTAATTAATGTAGCTTCACTATTTTTAACAAGCTACTTCACTCAATTTAGGTTAAAATCTTTCTTCCTCAAATACTCTGTTTTTTTTTTTAAATAAAATCTAATGAGTTTTGTTGCAGGTAGTAGCTGCAGTTATGTCCTCCTACCCATCTCTACCTAATAATTGTTTCTTAACTTGCCTAACATGCAACAACAAAAAAGCAGAAAGTTTACTTTCCATACCTCTACTAGCCACAACCTAATAATTCCTAGAACACGTAAGAGTAGATGACTTTCTCAGATGGAAAGATATGAAAAATTCTTGCCCATCAGCCTGTTCTCTCCCCCTCTGCAACAAGGTGGGGGGAGAATATGCAGTGGAAATGCTCATGAAAAAAAAAAAAAAAGTTAAGAAAAGGAAGATTGCTCAACCAATTATAACAGGGAAAATAGACTTGACTTGGAAATATATCACCAAGTAAAAATAGAGTAGCAACATCTTCCTCCTCAGTGGCCCAGGGGAAGATGGAGAATAGGGGCTGGGGTCAGTCCCTAACAGCTCCTCCCTGCCACTCCTTCCTCCTCACTCTGTGCTGCTCCAGTGTAGTCTTCCCACAGGCAGCAGCTCTTCAAGAACTGCTACCACATGGCTCTGTACCACGGGGTTCATCCCCCAGGAGCAAACTGCTCCAGCACGGGTCCCCCATGGGCGGCAGCTCCCCCCAGACCCCCTGCTCCTGTGTGGGCTCCTCTCCATGGGCTGCAGCTCCAGCCCGGATCCTGCTCCTGCGGGGGCTCTCTATGGGCCACAGCCTCCTCCAGGCCACATCCACCTGCTCCACCTGGGGCTCCTCCATGGGCTGCAGCATGGAGATCTGCTCCATGGGCTACAGGGGGGACAGCCCATGGGCTACAGGGGGACAGCCTGCTCCAACAGGGGCCTCTCCATGGGCCACAGAGGAACTGCTGCTCCATGTCCGGAGCACCCCTGCCACTTGTCCTTCACTAGCCTTGCTGTCTACAGACTTGTTTCTCATATTTTTCTCACTACTCTTTCACAGCTGCTGTGCAGTTTATTTTTGCCCTTTTAGAAATATTATCTGAGAGGCACCACCAGCTTCATTGATGGGCTCATTTTGGCCAGCAGTGGGTCTGTTTTGGAGAAAGTTGGAACTGGTTTTATCTGACATGGGGTAGGCAGTGCTTTGTCTCCTCTCACAGAGGCCACCCCTGTGGTGCTGCCCCACCCTTACCCTCCCAAAACCTAGCTGGGTAAACATGATATGCTAATTTGTTAATGCACGTAGAAAATACAATTTTATGCATTTACACTACTTAAAGCTTTTCAAGGATTGCAACACTCATGATTAATTAAGAATAGTTCTAGAAAAATACAAGTAATAAAACATTTTTGTATTCCTAGAAACAGAAGTGAGACCTGAAATACAATAAATGCACTTATTGACAAAAATCTGCAAGTCTATAGGTGAAATAGATGCTGTGGTATCAGCAATGTAGATGAGAATTTTGAAACTGTACAACTTGATCATGATTTTATTCTGTTGGTTCTCTCTAGACAGTAGACATAGTATTTTTCCAAGAATTCAAATGGATTTCTGTTTACATGATGGCAAACTGAGGCACGGCGGAGAAACTGGATGTACTTGGTACCTTGTCAGGTCAATAATAGTGTGGAAATAGAATCTCCATCACCTGAGTACTCCCTCAATCCCTTTAAAGGAAATAGTTCCAGTCCTACAGTTTAAGAAGTAGACTTGTGCTGTTGATTGAACTTAATGCTTGCTTCTACTACTATCCAGAAATACTTTGCAGTAGCTAAGGTTGTGTTTTATGCAGTAAGCCATATTTTAGACACCATGAGTTACATTCTTATCTCCAATTATCCTTGATTTTCACAGATCTGTTTATACATTTACAAAAAACAGTATGAGAGATTAACATTAGGACATTAAGGCAAATATTTTCCATTTCCAGTTTGACTTCTGAAATCCAGGTTTAGGAATTTAATGACTCAAAATAACATATTTTGATACTTATGAGAAGCTCTGGTATCTCTAATGAGAAATCATGCAGGACCTTATTAGCAGTTTTTTAAATGCTCTCCTGAACCTAGATATTTGATATGAAAATAATTAGGAAGCAGATGGAAAGCCTGTTTTCACTGTTTATGTCTTCAGACCAGGCAGAAAAACAATTAATCAAATCCTAATATAATATAATAGGGAAAAATAAAATTCTGTGTAGTGGGGCTGATTCAGACTTTTCAAACTACTGAAGAATAATTAAGATTTTTTTTTACAATTTGCCTATCTCTAGTTGAGTAAAGCAACAAATTGTTTGGTAACAAAGTATGAATAGTGGAGGCTTAAGTACTCAGCCAATTTCAAGTGTCCTGTCTTAAGTTTTCCCGAGAAGAACAATCTGTGAGGAAGAATGAAAAATATCCTATGTCCATATCATGATCTCCAAGAAGTGGTGAGATGAAATCCAGATGTTGGAAGTAGGCAACATTCCCCAGCAGTCAGACAACACTGAAGAAAGCTGCAAAGGTGGCAGACAGGAAGAAAGAGGCGAATCCTTCCTAAATATTTAGATGTCTTCCAGTTGTCATCTTTTCTCATAGACAGTTCCACTGGCTCAGTGGGGAAAAAATGCAACATTTGAGGAGCAATGAATTGGTGATGGTGGCACTACCTCTACCATTAGTCACAGCAGTAAAATGGGAAGAATACAGAGTGGTATGTTCCATCAACATGCCATCCATAGGTGGTTGGGATGGTCCACTTTATTTTCCATTTTTTCTTATGACAAGATCTAGCACATCTTGTACTTCTTTCTCCTGTAAGCAAAACTACGCACCTTCTTTTATGTCCTGTGAGTCCTCTTCCTCATTCCCCAGACAAGAGATATATAACCAGGACTGTAAAACAGGGCTACCTTTCTCTCAAGTGCAAAGAGATGTGCAGTAGTCATGCAAAAGAGAATCTGTCATCCCGTGAATCAAATTCTTAATAGCAAAGTTAATCAGAAAATCCCATGTTTAAGAAACATTAAGCAGCTGAAGCTGATGGGATTAAAGCTTGATTTAACAGAAGGATGAGAAGACAGAACATAAGCACTTCTCAAATCCTGGCAAACAAAATAAGAACCAGCCACTAATTTAAAATTCCAAAGAGCATTTACTGGAAATAGTAATCAAAGGAAAGAAAATGGGTTCCTGTTCTATCCATGTTTAATGTGAAAGATTTTAACCTCTGGAAGATGTCAGCTAGGATATACACAAACACTTTGTGCATCCTTGAGCATAATTGTCATACTTAAATCCATAACTACACTTATATCATCTAAATTTATTAACAAATCATGAATGAGCTTTGCTTATGGTAACAAAACATAACAGCTGTTATGAAGGTGGTAAAGTGAATGAAAACTAGAAAGAAAAAAAAAGGGAAAAAGTAAATAAGTAAAAACAAATACAAGTAAATAACAAAGGTTGTAGAAGAGGAAAAACTGTTTCCAGATATGTGTTGTGGTAGATGAAAGGACTTGTGCTTGGTTTTGGAACATCTCACATAATAAACCACACTTCACATTTGCCGATGTAGCTTTCCATTAAGTCTGACGTAGTCAGGACACCTTTCTAATAAATCCACAGGTTGAGGAACTTCTATTGGGAAAAAAATAATTTACAAAGTCATAAAAATGGTCGATCTCTGCTACAAAGTGTACTCCCTCCCCTTACTGCCAGTCTGTAAAGTGTTTAAATTGACTGTTTTTCATGAACAGGACTTATGGTTGATTTAGCAGTGATTTCACAGTAATTTTTGGGAGATACAGAACGTGTAACAGTTAACACTCACCATGTGTCTTCCTTTTAGCACTTTCACTAGACAGATACTTTCCCTTCTTCTCCTGAAGAAAGGAAATAAGAGCAAGTGATATCTATGCATCAACAATAATTTGGGGTTTCATTTGTATTCAGCATCTCCATTTGAAGCTTTATTCTTCCATTAATATCTTTTCTTTCATTGGCAAATGAATTTCTTTTGGCGTTTTATCAAAGAGTAAAATTCTAGTTGCCTTCTTTGTCATTCTGCATTTTATTGCAGCACTATAAATGAAATACAAAGATCATGCAATAATTCTGCTTGAATTATTGCCCTACATCAAGCAATCATAACAATCATTATGATTGAAATACCCATTTCATTAGCAAAGGAAATTGAAGCAGACAACACGTCATGATAGATTGACATTGAAGGACAACCCCTTTGGTGTAGGAGCTACCAAAATGTCTGACATACTTTCTAATGCTGTCAGTGGGTTGACCAAACAAAATGGAAATGCAGTGTAAATTCTGTTTAGATTCCTCTGTAAAATTACAATAAACAGTGTCTTTTTAACAAAAGGAAAACTATGACCCAATAATACTTTAAAACAGATTTTTCTGTTAACTTATGTGGAGAGTAATGGGCAGCATTAGTATCATTTGTTTTCTTTTCAAAGAAAAAAGAAAGGAATGTTTATTGCCTGTAGAAATGAACTTGTGATAAAGTAATCAGTTAGTGAAAAAGCAATGACTGGAGGAAATCCATTGTCTATTTGTATTTATTTTTTTCCTGGTAGAAAAATAAAATTAATATAATAATAAATATATATATATATATATTATTGTAAGACCTTTTCCTGGAAGAGAATGACCACAAAGCAGAAAGATCTATATACAACAATCTTGAGAAACAAGTAGGGAGTGGTGCTGGACAGATAAATATAGCTGAGCTTCTGTCACTAGAAACTTGTATTAATATTATAATTTAATTTATTTCATATTCATTCTTAATTAAAACATCTGGTCTATTTTCAATAGAATCTATGAATAAATAATGCGTAATATAAAATATTTCTGTACATTTTCCAAGATTATGCATTTCATGTGATTATATTTGCATTTGTTAAAATTAATGAAAGTTAATCATTATGGAAACAGGATGTTAAAGGTCACAAGCAGTGAAGAAGTATCTGTAATACAAGAAATAATTTGATTTGTATTTTTTATATTTTATGCAATAAAGGTATAGCCTTGGGTACTCATTTCTTTTATACAATGAAACCAAAAATCCATTTCTGAGAGGAGCAAGATTATTTTTTGGTTAAGGCAGTGTACTGGGAATCAGATTTCAATTTCTCCATTTCTTGCTCTCACAGATTACTGTGTTAATCGGGAAAAACAGACTGCTTTTATTTGCTCACTTTGCAAAATCAGTATAATACCACCTTTCTTCATTTTTTCTTGTTAGTTTAAATTAAGACATTTTCATTTTACTGGTTGCCTCTATGGTTGTACATTGCTTAAAACTTAACTTCAGTCTATGCAGGATCTTTTATATGGCATTGGAATACATGAAATAGGTGTGGTTTTTTGTTTGTTTTATTTTGTTTCTGATTTGTTTTTTATTTTCTCTTGAGATGTATTCCAATATTCTTAAGAAATTCATATGGAAGTAATTTTGGATTTTAAAAAAGTCTCTCTCTAAAGAAGTAACTGTGGAGGTTTCTGCAGAAAGATAGAAGTGATACTATACATGAATCTTGCTAATAGAAATAACCTGAGTTGTTCAAGTGCCCAGCAATTCCAGATCTCCTGTCCTCAGCAAACCTACTGAGCTACAGTGTAGCTTACTTACAGGCAGCGGAAACCTAATCCACTGATCCTAAACGATTAACTTATGTGTTGACTTTATGGACAGATCCACCATTAACTGTTTTTCTGGTTTACAACATGAAATAGCTGAGGTTGGACAGATTATAGTCATCACAGCCAGCCTATCATTCACAGTTCTTTTGTTTTGCCACAATAGCACTAGAGTAGCTGCAGTATGTCCTCTACTATCTCTTTTCTTCTTTCCTGCCAGTTTTCTTCATTTTTCTTCTACATCCACATCATCCCTCATAAACACACTGCATATTCCTTTTCCTTATTGACATCATATATGTTAAAAAAGTTATATGCATGCATACTTGGCTCTATTTCCAAGTGTTAGGCTATTCAGGGGGATAAAAATGTTCAGAAGAGTTGCATGCAAAGAAGGAGAACTACTGAAAACAACTATTACAAATTATATTGTATTGGGCTGCTAGATGTTTGCAACCTTAAATTTATCTGTCTTTAGAGGAATTATCTGAATCTTTTATTTCAAGAAATGTTCAACAGTTTTTATTTCAAGAAATGTTCAACATTCCAAAATGGTTGCTGCATCTCATTGTTCTCAATGGCACTGAAATAAACTGACAGCTACTAAAATATCTTCCACCTCTTATTTCCACTGCGGGAAAAAAAAGCTAGAAAAGACTCGGGTTTCTTATACTGCCAGCAGTCCAAATTAGAGTCATGTTGAGAAGACGTGAAGTAGCAGCCATTTTGAAACTGGATAGTCCCTTGTGGAGTTCCCTCTAGGAAAATATTGGCTGTCAGTCTCAGCTGTTGAACCTCCAAAACACAGAAAACAAGACATTACTTGAAGAAGAATTAAGAAAAATGTTAATTAAAATTGCCAAAAACAATTGAACAAAGCCTTGAAATATTTCAGAGTTTACATTACAGAGAATTTTGAAATGTGTGAAATGCTTGTTTTTCACTTGAGTCATTAGGGAGAAGAGTTGAGGGAATTGCATATAGCACTGATTTTCCTGTAGGCTGCGTGTTAAATTGAAAGGATTTATTTGTAAATGGATCCACTTTCCTATCAGCACTATTTTGAATGAAAATACGTGTATGATAAAATCTCACAAGATTTCACCAAAAAGGGGGGAGAGAGACAGCAATCCTTTCTCTTTTTGCTTAACGAGTACATCTATGTATTCATTATGTGGGATATATTCTGACTGCTTGGCAACACACACACACTGCAGATACCTCCCCAAACAACATGTGTTTTTTTTTGTTTACCTCTCAACACCTTTTTTGGTAGGAAACTATGTTCACAGGCCTTAAGTTTGGACAGAGGTGAGAGTGTTCAAGAGATGCTAGGTTGGCCAAGGCCTGTGGGAATATTACAGACTCATGCATCTTCGCTCAGGGAAGTGTGCTGATTGCTTCAGTGTGCTCCTTCAAAGGTTGCTTTTAGAGATCTTTCTTTTTTGCTGCTTTGTATTGGAAAATTATGAAGAACCTAAGAAGCTTTTATATATATATATATAAATATATATATAAATAATACATATATATTAATAATTAAATAATTAATATATATATATTAATAATTAATAATTAATAATATAAATAATAATATGTATATATATATATAAAGACTGAACGGCTTTCCAGATTTCCATTTCCAAAACTGGAAAATGATTTCTTTTCAAATTCATCTGAGTATTTACATTTATTTCAAACAACATTTTGCCCTGTAGGGTGACAAATGACTTGTCATAACTCAGGAAAGTGCAGTGTATTGGCAGCTGACGAAACATAGTAAAATATTCTTTCAATAGACAATACTGAAAGCTAACATTGGAGATAGTGGTAGTTGAAAAACCAATGTTGATGTGCTGGTTTGTCATTTTGCATTATATAATCACTTTTGTATAGTTTCTATTTATTTCATGATCAGGATGAGGTATTCTGTAGATAAGTGTTCTGCTGTACTATGGCTGAATACTTCATAGCATTTTTTGCTAGAAACTTTGCATTTCTTTTTTAATTTAAAAAAATATCTGGAGATATAAGTGACAAATCTCATGATCGGTAATATATAAGGTATGTAATGTATGTAATATGAAGTTAAAGCATGACTTACTCCATACACATTCACAAATTCTGTGGCTTCACTGTTTTCTTGTGTCCTTAGTATTCTTGGCATTGCTGTCTATAACTTGACTATTTTCAGATAAAATGAAGCACCAGAGAAGTGTAATGTTGATATGAAAGTGCTATATCACAATATGATATTGTGGCATTATGTGACTTCCAACTCAGATTTTTGTCAGAAAAGCCAGTAGTTACATCAGACTTGATTTGGCACTGAAGATCAGAACAAAGCTAAGAACTCACTACCTTAGACTGCTCTTGCTTCTTGTGCCAGAAGATCCGTGTACATTATTCAGCCCTGATGGGCCACTGCTTGTGAACTACCCGGGGTGAGAGTGCTGTACTGAACAAAAGCCTTTGTAAACTAGAAGCCACCTTGGATTATGGCAGCTATTTCAAAACTGCTTACATGATAAACACAGTGTTTCTGTTCTTTATCAGAGGGAGCAACACAAAGCATTTTGTGTTGCCAGTAGAACGGAAAATTTTCCTATAGATGGCCAAGGCATATGAAAAGCTATTCCATTATGGAATTAGAGGTGGGAATAGCCTTGATGTGTGAGGACTCCTTTGTTATTTAACTTCATTTTGAATGTATGACATCAGGTATAAAACTAGCTCTATATGTCAAAGCAATATATATATATATTTTTAATTTATTACTGTTAGCAGTCAAATTATGTAGTTTCCTTCTAAAAATTCTTTTTGGAGAGACTTTGTCTTTTCCAAATGTTATAAAAGGCAGTTAGACTACGCTGTTGCTCTGGTGGTCCAGTCTAATGAAATGTTATGTTCCCCTGGCCTCTGCAGCTAGCATCCGGAGCTGGCTGTTCCTAAAGCAGACTGCCTGAATCCATGCTGAATGGCACTGGAGTGGGGCAATGCTTTCAGAGGAATGCATCTCAGACACTTCTGTACTTAGTCTCCCATAAACCTTTCTAACATGTGCAAAATATAAACATTTCTCTAGTTTGTGAACACACCATGCATTAAAACAAAGCTGAGCCCTAGGCACACTAGTAATCTTTTTATCACTGATGTGATAGTTGTGACAACATATTACCCTTTGCTGTTCTTGCTCCTGCTGTGACCAGTGCTGCAGCTGCTGTCATTACTCATGTTCCTGATAAAGACACAGTCTCACTGTTTCAGGTTGAGGAACCTAATTTTTCAGGCTGATGCTAGACAAGCTGCTGTAAGTTGCATATAACCTGTAGGAACTGCTACCCCTGGGCCTACCACGTGTAGAGAAGACAAATGATAGATGCAGAATGCCACATCGCTCACTGTATGTTAACAGTGAAGTACTCTGGGGCCATCTCCAGCAAACATCTTTCTGCTGTTTGGAGATTGTTGGCCAGGGACACAATACACCCCACTGTTGACACTAAGGTGGTACCGTACACCAGAAATGACATTTATCATTTAGAACTTAAAAAGACATGCATGTTATAGAGGTCTCTCTAAAGGTGCCTTGCCTACAGAACACAAGCTTGTTTACTTGCAGCTGATGTCACAGAATGGTTTAGGTTGGAAAGGACCTTAAAGACCATCTCATTCCAACCCCCCTGCCATGGGCAGGGACACATTCCACCAGACCAGGTTGCCCAAAGCCCCACCTAGACTGGCCTTGAACACCTTCAGGGATGGGGCATCTACAGCTTCTCTGGGCAACCTGTGCCAGTGTCTCACTACCCTCATAATGAAAAATTCTTTACTTTGTCTGATCTAAACCTTCCTCTTTTAGTTTAAAGTCATTAATCTATCCTTACACTTGCTGACAGAGTCCCTTCCCAGCTTTTCTGTAGGCCCCCTTTAGGTACTGGAAGGCTGCTATAAGGTCTCCCTGGAACCTTTTCTTCTCCATGCTGATGAACAGTCCCAACTCCTTCAGCCTGTCTTCATAGGAGAGGTGCTTCAGCCCTCTGATCATCTTAGTGGCCCTCCTCTGGACTCACTCCAACAGGTCCTTGTCCTTCTTGGGCTGGGGGACCCAGAGCTGAGCACAGTGCTCCAGGTGGGGTCTCACAAGAGCAGAGCAGAGGGGGAGAATCACCTCCCTCACTCTGCTGGCCACGCTGCTATTGGTGCAGCCCTGGGTACAGTTGGCTTTCTGGACTGCAAGCGCACAGTACTGGTTCACGTTGGGCTTCTCATCAGCCACTGCCCCCCAGGTCCTTCTCCTCAGGGCTGCTCTCAATCCATTCTCCACTCAGCCTGTGTGTGTGCTTGGAATTGCCCTGACCTGTGTGCAGGACCTTACACTTGGCCTTGTTGAACCTCATCAGGTTCACACAGGTCCACCTCTCAAGCCTGTCCAGGTCCCTCTGGATGGTCCCTCCAGTGTGTTGACTGCACCACACAGCCTTGTGTCATCCACAGACTTTATGAGGATGTGTTAAGTTTCACTGTTCAAGTTACCAACAAAGATGTTAAACAGCACCAGTCAGAACAGCACCTTATTTTACATGTGTCTTTGCATAGTTTCTAAGAGAACCTGCTCTAGGACATCGCTGGGCACAGATGTGAGACTGGCTGGCCTGTAGTTCCCCAGGTCTTCCTTTTTTCCCATTTAAAAAAATAAGGTTGTATCTCCCCTCTCCCAGTCATTGGGAACTTTACCAGACTCACATCACTTCTCAGATTTAATGGACAGTGGCTTAGCGACTTCATCCACCACTTCACTCAGGACCTACAGACACAACTCATCCAGTCCTATTGGCTTGTGCACCTTCAGATTCTTCAGATGGTCTCATATCTGATCATCTTCTACTGCAGACAGTTCTTCATTCTCCCAGTCCCTGCCGTTGCCTTTAGGGACCTGGGCTGTGTGGCTAGATCTCTTGCTGGTGAAGACTAAAGTATAAAAGTCATTGAGCACCTCAGTCTTCTCCATATTGTGGGTAACAAGGTCTGCTGTTTTCTCCTAGAGAGAGCCCACAGTTCCTCTACTCTTCCTTTTGTCATGGATCTACCTAGAGAAGCCTTTTTTGTTGCCCTTGCTGTTCCTGGCCAAATGTAACTAATAGGGCTCTAGCTTTCCTAACCTGATCCCTGGCTGCTCAGATGATTTCTCTCTCCATCTCCCAGCCTACCTGTTCTTGTTTCCACCCTCTGTAGGCTCTTTTTTTTTTTTTTTTTTCTGCTTGAATTTGTCCAGGAGCTCCTTATTCATCCATGGAGGCCTCCTGATATTTTTGCCCAACTTCATCTTTATTGGGATGCATCACCCCGAGCTTGTAGAAGGTGATCCTTGAATATTAGCCATCTTTCTTGGGTCCCTCTTCTTCCCAGGACTTTGTCCCATTATACTCTATGACACAGATCCCCGAAGAAGCCAAGGTCTGCTCTCCCAAATTTCAGAATAGCAAGCTTGCTGTGCACCCTCCTCACTGCCCTCAGGATCCTGAACTTCACCATTTCATGGTCACTGCAGCCAAGGCTGCCCTTGAGCTTCACATTCCCCACCATCCCCTCCTTGTTGTTGAGAATGAGATCTAGCATAGCACCTCTCCTTGTTGCCTCCTCTATTGCTTGGAGAAGGAAGTTATCGTCACTGCATTTCAGGGATTTCCTGGATTGCCGATGTCCTGCTGTGTTGTCCCTCCAGGTGATATTGGGGTGGTTGAAATTCCTCACGAGGATCAGGGTTTGTGAACATGAGGCTACTTCTGTGTTTCTCTACAGCGTATCATCTGCTTTGTCTTTCTGGTCAGGTAGCCAGGAGCAGAGCTCCACTACAGCATCATCTGTCCCTCTACTTCCTTTTCAGTGAAGCTGACTTACTGTCTGAAGTGCCTGGAATTCCTTTGTGTTGCTCTTCAGTTGCTTTCTCTCTGACTCATGACCTTTCTCTGGGCATCTGTTGCTGACACCAGCTTCAAACTGGGAGGAGGGGGATGGATTAAAGTTCCACTCTTGCAGCAACTTTAGTTTAAAGAGGATGTTTCCATCAGAAGCCTCTCAACATTTGAGCCAAGCAACAGAACTCTCTTAATTCTTATTTTCATACCACAGATGGCATCCACTTCCAATGTGGGCATTTCTTGAAACTTTCTTTAATGCTATCTGTTCCACACCAGAGGAGCACAGTCTTAGAACTCTCAGCATTTGATACAACAGGGTGGCTTGATTAACCTCAGGAACTCATGGTTATCTCGTTAAGGTGTGACTCAGCACATGAGGTCACTATATGCAATATAAGGAAAGGATTCCTTAAGCAAGGATTCACTGGACATCATTAGTAGGGGGTACCATATTAATGCTTATTCTAATTCATTAGTCCTAGCTGTGGTATCATGTGAATTATTTAACAAATAATATGTGAAAATCTGTTCAAGCAAAAGGGTCCTCCTAAGGGGGATTACAGTGACACCTCTGTGCTATGGTTTATACTCACAGGAAGCAACACATCTTGTGCATGCCTGTAGACATAGCTTAGGGATCTGGTTTTATATGTACAATTTATTCAGAACCCTTTTCTGGTTGTTTTATTATGTATTTATTACATATGTTGTAGTTATTCTATCATTTTATTCTGTGTTTGTATTAGAAGGAATATTACTTTGATTTTGTATGCCTGATCTAGAAAAGCTAGACCACCAGTTAATTTTGTATAGGCAAGAAACCGATCCTTTGTGGCAGCCATATTCTGTTAATATTGGCTTTACGCTCCCACTGATTTAAGAAGCTTTAGAGTCAACATTTCCTTTTCTATTTTTCTATTTTCTCAGTTGTAAATTCTAAAACATTTTAGTAGGATTCACTGTAACTATAAAATCTAATCTCTAAAACTTTCCTTTAGAAGCTGTCCTTTAAAGTATCTGGGGAAATCTTATAAAATCTAATGATTAAGTTAGCTGAATTGTAAAATACTGTATTGAATAGACTGTTGCCATACAAAACAAGCAAACAAAAAACAACCACCACAACCAAAACAAGAAACCTGCTGCCAAATTATACAGAACCAACTTTTCAGTTCATCCTCTAAATCTACCAACAAAATATACATATCCATTAAAATGCAGCCTTCTGTAAATTAATTTTCATTCATAAGGGGAATGGTGTTGTTTAGAGGTTGACAGGCTAAAGGGCAACAAAGGAGCCAATATTTCACATTCAGTTGATGTCCATTATGGTAAATAAGCTATTACCTATAAACAGGTTGTAAGACTTACGAGTTTATTTTTGAGAACTCATGTTAGAAAAGGTGTAATCAGAGACAATTAATTTATTTTAAAAGAAACAAAAAAAAAAAAAAAAAAAAAAGGTAGCTCTTCATTCAGCAATTGATAATAAAGGCACACAACCTCCAAATTTCTTTCTCCCCAGTATAGGGCTAGGTAATTCATTTTTCAAAAACTGCATAACAGTTATTGTACTATGAAGCATGTGTGTGGACATGTGTAAGACCTCTGAACTGTTTATACTGGAGATTAATTGATGATGATATGCAGAGGTATTTTAATACTTTAGAGCTAAATAGAAAAGTTCAAACAGAAATGGCTTACTGAAATATAAAAAATGATTTATTTCAAATTCATTCCTTGCCTTTTGCTTAAAAATAGTCTTGAAGGTTTCTGAGAGCAGAATAGGCAAACGTGAGCTGTGCACAAAATGAATAAAGGAGTATAGCCTTCCATATAATGTAATGGTTTTATGGCGGTGCAACTCTACTGAAGAGAAAAACTCATCCTGAAAATAATATAAGTGAGTTGATCTAGCTAACTCTGCAGCCCAAGTTAGCTTCCTTACTGCTACACATTCATCAGCTACAAAAATCTACTGTAATAGGAATTAGACGATATTACACAGGGGTTCTGTCTTCCTCAGAAGAAATAGTTGGCATTTCCAGCAGAAGATCAATCTCGGAGATTCAGGCACAAATTTTGTTTAGTGAATTACATGTAGTTAAATAATGGGAGAATAAGGTTAAGAAGATTTTTGGTGATTCAGATGTGTTTCTAAATAATTATCTATTTGTTCAGAGGGCTGGAGCACCTCTCTTATGAAGAAAGGCTGAGAGAGCTGGAGCTGTTCAGCCTACAGAAGAGAAGGCTCCAGTGTGACCTTATTGCACCTTTTCAATACTTAAAGTGGGCTTATGATAAAGATGGAGTGCAACTTTTTGCTCAGATAGTTTCAGGACAAGGGGGAATGGTTTTATACTAAAAGAGGAAAGATTTAGATTAGAGATTAGGAGGAAATTCTTCACTCAGAGGGTGGTGAGGCACTGGCACAGGTTGCCCAGGGAAGCTGTGGATGCCCTATCCCTAGAGGTGTTCAAGGCCAGTCTGGATGGGGCTTTGGGCAACCTGGTCTGGTGGGAGGTGTCCCTGCCCATGGCACGGGGTTGGAACCAAGTGATCTTTAAGGTCCCTTCCAACCATGCTATGATTTATTGTTCCAGACAAACATATCCTTTCAGCTTTTTTTTTTTTTTTTTTTTTTTTTTTTTTTCATATCTCTGGTTTTAATTCCAGATCTTCACTGAAGTTGACTGACTGAGCCATCTAACAAATTGCCTTCTCCCACTCAAAACATGCTTTCTCCTTTCTTACTCCTCACACAGTCTTTAGTGTTAATACCTTTTTGTTGGTGTGGATTTTAAGCAGGCAGGTGCACTTTGTTTAGAGACTGACTGAAATCATAGCGTTCAGAGTTGAGAAGAGAGAGTATTTTCAAAGGCTGGATCCATAACACTGCCAGCCCACCCGCTGGGCCTTCCCATGACGTGGTTCCCTCAAAAGCCCATCTCTGTGTTTACTGGAACTTCATTTCAGTGCTACATTACATAAATCAAAATAAAAGCTTTTAATGGGTGAAAACTTTGTCACAGACCTGTTTCTCTCTGCCATCTGGACCCACAGGGTGTGGAAGGGGTGGGATGGTTGCAGGACCCAAATGGCTGCCAGTGGCTCCACGGCTGCATCCTGGTGCTGGAGCACATGGGAGCTACTGGGAGGGAGGCTCAGCAAGTGTGGGATTGCAGCTGAGGATGACTGGCGGCATGAATTGCTTCCTTAATCCTCTCTAGTTCAGAACTGACTTGCTGCCTTCTTGTGCCTTCTGCTGTTGTTTACACCTGAGCTGGTACTGTGAGCATGCCCTGATGCGGTGACATTTGATGCTCTTTCAGGACAGCCGCACATGATGATGCTACAAAGGAAGTGGTAAAGCCAGCTCTGAGTCTGCAAGCCTGACATGCTTCTTCTAGGCTGATTTTCTTCTTTTCTTCTAATCCTGTTGCAATTCAAGTGAGAAGATTAAAAAATGAAAAATGAAGAAAAACAAAAAAAAAAACTCTCTTGGTTTTTCCTTCTAAACCTCCCTTCAGAAGTTCTAACATTTTCACCAGATTATCAGGTCAATCTCTGTTTGGCTTGCTTATTGTGCCAATAATAACATTCTTACTAGACAATTCAATGCAGTAATCTTATAGAAGGAGCAAATTACATACTACATTTGCAATTTAAAACCCTAGCCATTTTAAATGGTTTAAATGGATCAAGGAGGGAAGATGAAGAGGCACTATTCCATAGGAAGGCAAAGGAATAACCTTACTAAAATACTTGGCTTTAAGCTTTAAAATGTTGTTTCAGGAATGATCCATACCGCACTTCACTGCATAAGTGTATATTTGAGGAAAATAAAAGTAGGCCAAGACAAGGAACTTAAAAATGAAACCTTTTTGAAGGTCTGTTGCAGTTGTTGGTAGCATAAACACTTTTGCTTACACATGTATATTTATTTGTTTATTTCTCCTGAAGCCCAGCACAAAACAAATAATTTTAGTCTGATATCAGTGAAAATGATAACACTTCCTGGTTTCATTGTGTTTTCTAAATGCAGTATTTCCTCCGTGCCTTTGTCTGAGAAAACTGTAACCAATAGAAGAATATAAACATAGGAAATGCAAAAGAAAGTTAATTTTAAAGCTTTTTTGACATTTGCAAATCACATAGCTATGTTAACTCTGCTAATGATCTCAGCAGATCCCCTAAAGAAATTCACACAATTTATGTAGTGTTTCGCATGCAAGAACTCTGTCAAATTATGTAAGCGTCTGTTCATGCAGATGCTTTTGGAGACATGTGCTCAGCACTCTGATTGAATTCAGTAGCAGTATGTGCATGCTAGAAGTTATGGATATGTTAAATCTTTTCTGGATAAGAACTAGAGATTGGTGTTTTATTTGTTTTCTAAGACTAATAAATATAGAGAACATAGAATTAGAGACTGTCTAGTGACTGCTGGTGTTGATACTATAAACTAACATGATCCTTTCCATTGCTGTTACTAAGTATTGAGCTGTTGACTTTTCCTTCTTGCCTGAATGAAAATGGAATGTGAAAAGAAGTACTCCAGAATTAAAACATCTGCTCCTGTGGCCAGCTGCAGGTAGCATCCAATATTAGGTATTTTTCAAGCAGCAGAGAACACACAATTCTGCTGCTTATTCAATTCCCACTCACATCAGAGTTGATAAGGAATTTTAATGATGCACTTGGAGAAAAAAAAAAAAAAAAAAAAAGAAATCTGTAAATTATCTGATTTCAGTAATGCTATGGAGTACATATGCAATTATGCAATAGAACTTTTTTAACCTTAAAAAGTCTCTTGCAACCAGGTTGTTACCTTTATTTTGACAGCATCCTACAGGAATGTTATTGATAAAAATGGATTCAGACTCCAAAAAAAAAACCAATGAAACTATATGGGACAGGGAATAAATCATTTTGAAGGAAGGGAGGAAGGGAGGAAGGGAGGAAGGAAGGACGGAAGGACGGACGGACCAACACAAAGGTGTTTCATTTACAAAATCTAACAAGCTCATATATGCATAGGTTATCAAGTATTGGCATTAATAATATTCAAATATTCAGAAGTTTTACTATATCAGAAATTGTTTTAGATAATGTGGTTTCTATCATAGGAATGCATGTGCAGAAGAATCTACAGTATTGTTTTTTCTACAGGAATCATGACTGATTCAGCAGAAAGAACAGAGCATGTTCTAAGACGCATTTAGAACTCAATTTAGTTTTATGCCATCATTCATTCTCTACTGCCATGCCATATTTTACCTTATATCATCGCTATATTGAACTGCCTACAGAATTACAGGCGGGCTTTTCTTCACAAACATTTATTCATCTTGAAAATTCCTCTCCAGGAGAGGGAAGAGTTATTATCTTGATTTGACAGACAGTGAAATGAGGCACAAGACAAGGTGAAAATCATTCAAAACATCCTGTGATTTTGAGCTTTAATCTAAAATGCCAAAAGCATCTCTCTCTTTTTTTTTTTTTTTTTTTTTTTTTCCTCAGGTAATGTAGCATTTTGAATACCATTCAATAGCTTTGAGACACCTCAGTGATAGCCATGGATACTTAGCAAGCTCTGTCAATAAATTCTTATTTTGATTATTTAAAGAAATGCAAAATCTAAATGTTGACCTGCTACATAAAATATTGGCAAGGGAAAAAAAGGTTGCATACTGTCATGCAGAAATTTTGAAAGAACAGACATCACCTATTTTTCCAGTACAAAGTGCAGTTGCCCATAGCTGTAGGGCATTTTCTGTTTTGTGTTTCATTCAGAGTCTTCTGACTGTTCATAAATATCTGTGTGTGCTGTTCCTTGTTGCTTTGTTCCATTCTGTGCATGTAGAGAGACATGAAAATGACTGCTGAATCCTAAGAAAAGAAGCAAATCAACAGTAAATAAGGAATTTTAATTCCAGTCTTCTAAAATTTTATAATCCTTAATTTTGTGATCTTCTTTTTTTCTTAGTATTCTAGAAATAGTCATTTTTGCTGCGCTATGGATAATTACACATCTGAAAACTCAGCCCAGTGTCAGAACTGAGGGGTCCTTAGGGGTTGACAGATACTGGTATAGAAGTGTGGTGAATGCTGATGCTCACAGATGTTTACTTTCAGTTTACAGTCTTGTCTTTTTGTGTTTAGTACTACTAATAATAGTCTGAGTCCATTAACTCTTACCCTATTCCATCCCTATTCATTTTTGCTTCCGTCTTCATCCTGCTCAGATTGGTTTTCAAATGGAGGAAACACAATAAACATGGAAAGAGAGAGTGTAATCCCATGGCAGCTCTAAGTCAGAGCCCCTCTTTTGGACTCCCACTCTGTCTGAATATGTTCATACAGTTTTTGCTCATACAGACATTCCTGCATTTGCTGTAAATGCAGCTAAAAAAGCCTGTGGCTGGCTGAGTTGCCTCAGCCTGTACAGCACCTGCGCTGGCATTAGAAAGGCAGGAACACACTGCAGAGAGAGGGAGGGAGGGATGGGAGAGACTCAAGGCACGTGCCTCTGCTGCCTTACCTGCCTGCTGGCTACTGCAGCAACAGCTTCTCAGAGGTATCTCTAACTTGTTAAATGCTGAGAAGGAAGGTGAAGTGAATCCTGCTCTACACTGGCAGGCTCCAGGGACAGAGCCTTGGCAAGGCTGTAATACAGAAGTGCTCTTCTTGGGTGCTGTTTTCCAGAGAAATGGCAAAGGGTAAATCCCTGATAGACTGACAGCTGTGCACTACATTTCAGGCTACTTGAGCTTCATTGAATCATTTGAGAAAAGCAAAACAAAAACAACAAAAAAGTGTAAGTTGCATTTCATTCTTGTAATTAGGGCAATAGCTCCTTTAGTTGGTACTTTATTAATACTTCAGTGTTTTACTAAGATGAGGTAACTATCTAGCATGGGGAGTTTCAGCTTTCACGTATGAAGCTTAAAAAAATCATAAGCAGCAGAAAATGGATTGGAATATTGGAAAAAAGGCAGGATCAAGTATAGGAGAGCTGATACAGTGTAAGTTGAACAAGGGAGGATATGTATTTAAAAAAATAAAAATAAACTACAAATGAAGGTGCAATATGAGAGAATAAATTCATGTGTCTACTTTCATTCGAGTATTAAAATGATGTTCTTAAAATCAAGGTATATGACACATTTTTACCTCACAAGTGTATCTGTGATGCAGTCCTTGTGCCTCTGGGACTTTTGAAGTAAAACTGTAATGTATAAGGCCTTACAAAGAGTACATAGAGAGGTTTAGTATTGTTCAGAGTTTTGCCTTTTGTGCACTTGCAATGACACCCAATATACTGTTATTGTAGGTGACATTGTGGTGTGATTTTATTGCTGATTTTGGCACATGGTCTATGTACTATGGCACTGCTCTAGCACTGCATGCGCCTGGAACTAATTGGGTTGGGTGTGGTTGTGTTATAATTGTATTCATGACACATCAGAAAAGGTATTTAAAAGACAGATCTTGACATTAGCCAGAATTTCTCCCTAGGAGACCCTGAATGATTAAATAATTAGTTATCTGAAGCATTCACAACTCTCTTGGCTTCTGACTTCTAGAGCAGAAATGTGTTATTGTTGAAAGAAGGCTCTAATGTTAGCCCACATTCATGGAAGTTGGACAAGAAGGCATTCAGGAAAGAATAAGTAGTACTCTTTTCTGAGTTCCGTAAATACAAACATAAATTTCAGAAGTTCTAGCTAGGGTAGTTAAAATTTTTAAAAACTTTTTTAAAACAATGCCTTAAAATAGTCACAGAAACGTTCATCTGTGTGTTTTGTATGCCCATGCCTGAAATTATCTCAGTTCAATAGCATGAAGTTTTGTTAATGTAGAGTATCTCACACTGTAATGCACTGAACATCACTCAGTGAGACTGAGTTCCTGGAGAGGAACCTGAAGCCCTGAAGTTTGATTCATTGGTGGCAATTTGGCAATTATTCACCCAAATGCATGGTTCTGTTCATAGTGTGGTGATTGACTTGATGATGATCAAGAGGATTTCTGTAAAAGCAAACTTTGCCTTCTTCAGATGTTTTTTTTTGAGCTAAAGAAAGGTCAACCCTGGCTTATTCATAGCTCTTACTAAAACCTCTTCAGCCATCACTGTCAAGATGTGTGTGGCCTGCCTAGAAAGGTGTGAAAAGAGTGTAAAGAAAAAGAAGAAACAGGCCTACTGTAGACATAGTGACTGACTTCAGCTGTTATTATCAAGAGGTCTTAGCGTACAGAGCCATGAGGTAATTTTCATTGTGCCTCTACTAAAAAATACTGACATCAAACTGTGATGGCCCTCCTATTTAGGTATTAGTACTCAATTTATGGCTATCCTTTTGGCAAACAATGAAGAGAATTGTTGAAATTTTACATCTGTAAGTGTTCAGAGATTATTATTATTTGAAAAGGCTTACATTTTGAATTGGTAGGAATTTCAGACAGTTTATAAAAATATGTAATCTCTGCTCTACAGTCCACATGAGATATTGCATATCCACATCTGCCAGAGAGAATCTTACATTTTGCATGAAATGGGCAGTGATCACAAATTCTAAGACATGATTCTACAGCATGCCAATAGCATACAAAAGTAGTTGTGCAATGGTACAATATTCACTGGTCTCTCAATGTTCTCCTGTTCTCAGTAGTGTCAATCCCTCTACTTTATATGCAAATCATAATATTTGTCTTCTGAAATTTGCTACAATTTGACAACAGTTAAAATCATGTGATATTTTCCTTCCCCAGACTACGTGAATATGCTAGGTAAAGTGACTGACGAATTTTCTTTGCCAATCTAGCAGAGTGGAGGACAGAATTTCTGAGTGACTACAAGATGTATCTTTGGTTTTGAGCTGTTAATTTGCCATGCAATTGAATTAAGACATTTCCAACAATTAGCAAAACTGCACACACATTACTTAGACTTTATATTGCCTAGAAGCAATATGTATGTAACATGTATGTGACATCAAACCCACTCTTTTATCACATCCTTCTGTGAAAGCTGTGTAAAAACCATCTCAAGGTCATAACCTACAAACTATGAAAATTACTGGTGTATTGGCCAGTGGCTGATAGGATCAGGCCATGCACAATTTAGGAATTTTTGTATTTCTTTAGGTTTGTTTTCCTTTTTACTGTTGAAGTGCAAGAAAGATTCGGTTTCTGCAGAACCTGCTCTTCTAAAAACATGAATTGCCTTCTTGATCACAATAAAAACTATTTGTCAGGCATAATAGAGATGCAACTTGCAGTGCAATTTGTGATAATTTCAACAAGACAATTTAAATTTTAAATATACTGTGAATGCTTGTGAATATTCAGAGAAATAAAAATAACTAGCAGTGGTCATTCTGGAAACTTCAATGATAGCATATTCTTTTTAAATACCCTTTCTAATTTAAGCTTCATAAGATTATTTTAAAAATTCTTCTCAGTGTAGGTTTTCGAAATAATCATGCAGATGTGCATGGAAAATCTTTCCTAACTACTCATTCTCGGTGGCTAGATTGTCAGGTGTCTTTTATGACACATGAATACTGCAAAATCCTAGAATAAGATTTTGTATGGAATCAGTGGGGAATACTTAAATAGGTGTTCTGTAATCTTCGCAGATAGTGAATATGTCACTTCAGAATGGAAACCGTATTTCAGAGCAAGGGTGAGTGGATCAAAGGATGCTGAGCTGTCACTTTAGGGCATACATATTGACAAAAATACCATTTTATTTTTAAAGCTATAAACATAATAACTGATTTGTGCTTTCTGCTTACTTAGAAATACATCCTTTCAAAACTACTGAGAAAAAAGCTATTGAAACAAAAGAATTTACTTTTCCTGGTTGAATTATAAGTACTTAAACTATAGTAATTAATCAAATTCATCCGATAAACCATATATCATATAGTCAATTTTGCAAACAAAACATGCTTTTGTCCAGTGAATTAAAAAAATAATGAATCTACATGTAAGCATATCCACTTTCCAAAATAAAGTTAAAATTCTAAAAGTATTTAACAAAAGATATATATACATATTTATTTTATTTATTTATTTATTTTTGCTAGATGGGGTCCCTTCCCTTCTAAAAGAAAAAAATAAAATTTAAATAGGTAAGGCGTATGTAAGATGAGATAGCAGAGTGATAGCAGATACTGCAATTATTATATCACCATAAGTTTTTGTTTGTTTGTTTGTTTTTACATTTATTTATCTTAGAAGCTGATAAGCAAATTGGGAGAAGTGAAGATAAAGGTGGTTATGTAGACAGAAGAGCAGGCAGGTGAAGCAGCACTGGAGAGTGTGAGGGAGATTTTGTGAGAAAACTACAGAATGTTTTTTTTGTAGCTCTGGTGCTATAAAAAAGTTCTCCCTACATCTTAGAAAATCAAAGTTCCCTGTTTTGGTAGATCTTTGTTTTTAGAATATGGATCTTCTCTTCTGTTTTCACAGAATTTTCTAGGTTGGAAGAGACCTCAAGGTCATCGAGTCCAACCTCCAACCTAACGCTAACAGTCCCCACTAAACCATATCCCTAAGCTCTACATCTAAACGTCTTTTGAAGACTTCCAGGGATGGTGACTCCACCACTTCCCTGGGCAGCCTGTTCCAGTGCCTCACAACCCTTTCAGTGAAGAAGTTCTTCCTAACATCTAACCTAAAACTCCCCAGGCTCAACTTAAGCCCATTCCCCCTCGTCCTGTCACCAGGCACGTGGGAGAACAGGCCAACCCCCACCTCGCTACAGCCTCCCTTGAGGTACCTAAAAAGAGCGATAAGGTCACCCCTGAGCCTCCTCTTCTCCAGGCTGAACAAGCCCAGCTCCCTCAGCCGCTCCTCGTAGGACTTGTTCTCCAGGCCCCTCACCAGCTTCGTCGCCCTTCTCTGCACCCGCTCAAGCACCTCGATGTCCTTCTTGTAGCGAGGGGCCCAAAACTTTCCTTCAATAAGAGTTTTATACATCAGCTAGGTCCTTCCTTTAGCAACTCTCAGTGCAGCAAAATCTTTTCTGATTCTTTTTCAATAGCATTAGCTTTTCTCTACCTGATATTTCTTTGTAGATTGCTCTGTGATGTCCTCAGACAAGCCCTTGGGTCATGCTTTGTCATTCCTACTCCTGTGAATATGTCAATCATCACATGATCACTAACTTACCAGCTGCTTTCCTATAGCAACCCAAACTAGTGACACAAGTATAGCCCAAAAATGTCTGTGTCATTCATGACTCTCTCAGTTGATGGCTGTTGCAGTGGCTTTATGAGATAAAGCTATGCTTTCATTTGGATAAGTCATCAATGCCCATTGTGCACAGGCCATTTTACTAAGTGGATGTTTTGGGAGAAATGTGTTACAGTGATGAGTAGCTGGGCAGAACCTCAGAGAACTTGATTTTTCTGTTTTCTTGTAAATACTTACCCCATGAAACTTGTACACCATTTATTTCTTACCTCTTTCTGGTGCTTTCATAGCAAGTGTTACAAATGGTCTGAAACTAGACGGCATCAGAGTGTGAGCAGCATAGAACAGACATGGTAACACCCCTCTATGTTGGAGCAGGAATTATAAGCATTATCATGTTTCATCTAAACAGATCACAGATTAGAGGTGACACATCTGTTTAGTTGGGCTTTCTCCACCATAAGCACACAATGTAGTTTAAGGAAAAAAAAAAAAAGAAAAAGGCAGCGTGCCTTTGCAATGAAGAAATGCAGGTGCATCTTGGGTTATATTACCATGAGAGTATTCAGAAAGTCAAGGGAAGCAACTCATCCCTTCTGGCATTTATAAGACCAGAGCTGGAGTACTGTGCTCATTTTTAGGCTCCACAGTATGAGACAGACATAGTGTCATCTCATGTCGTAATTTGGTTCGCATAAATTAGTATTACATAATTGCATACATATATATTACATAATTACAAACATATAGGATTGCGTAATATTTGGATTATAAGGGGAATATAAAGCCATTAAAATAAAATTTTAATAGTAATTACCAATATTTTTTGTTATTACAGAAGTAGCCAAGGAAATAATATATCATTATTTTTTGGTGCATCCTAGATGTTTTCATTGTAATTGTGCTTATCATTGCAATGGATTTACATTGTAATTGATGCCCTCAGGTTAAGATGCCCTGTGGCTGCTGTGCTGGCATAATGTTTTATCTTATTTGTCAGATATGGCATGTGATATGTCATGACATAAAGTAGTGTAACATAAAAAGTCAGCTACTCTGTCATTAGAGAAAAACAATTGTTTACCTGTAATCCAAGTTTCAAAATCAAATACAATGTTATCTATCAGTTCTCAACCCTTACTTTCACATTTATGGAAACACATTATTTCCTTTAAAAAAAAAAAAAAAAAGAAAAGAAAAAAAAAAAGGAAAGGGGGGGGGGAATCTGTAAGTATTATTTACTTCATTGTAAACAGTTGTTACTTTTTTTTTTTTTTTAATGATATAAGGCTATTATGCTTCCTGTGTAAGATATATTAAAAGTACACTTCTGAAACTGTATTTGTCTTCACAGAATAATTTTAGAATACTATGTATGTTTTTTTCTAATATGATGGATACTATGACAGTAGTAGATAATGCTGTACATTAAATTCTAAAGCTAGCAGATCAAGTTAGGTTAATTTGAAACAAAGCAGAGCCTGAAAAACAACAACAACAACAACAACAACAAAAACAACAACAACAACAAAACAATGGTAATGGAAGTAGCTTCTGTGAAAATAAATCACTTTTGAAGAAGCAATTTCAGTATGTTTCTTCTCATATAATGCCCATGATTTCAGACTTCCAGCATCTTGCATATATTGGTATGTTTGTCCTCATAGCAAATATTTTCAGAAAGAACTGTAATGGATGCTGTGTGTTTGCTTACTTTAGACTGATTATCCTTAACCTACTGTACTTTTTAAGTTTGTAGTTACAATAATTACCATTCTTGATTTTTTTATTTTTCTTTCTGAAAAGGTTGCAGGTTTATTCATACACAAAAGTTATATCCCACTTCTAGTGATTCCTTGAATGTGAATATACAATATCTGACTGGCATAGTGAGTGCTGTGCTGAATGACTTCTAAAGCTTTCATAGAAATTAACTTATGTTTAGAAAATAACTGTAGATGTAAATTTACAAAGAATTTTCCAATAATCATACTGAAGAATATTCTTCGTGTGAAAAATATACATAGTGTCACAGAAGAGAAGTGATGGCTCTGTAACTTTTCATCTAATTGAAGTTTTGTGAACAGTTTCCGCTTTCTGAAAGCTTGAAATGTGGGAACCTATGTAAATGTTTCTGTGAATAAGGTTATCAAGAATTGTCAATATTATAAGTTATTGCTATTGCCCTAAATTCACATTGTGTACAACTAGTTGTTGTTTTGCATACCTAACTTTACATCTTTACATTTCCATCCTTGAACATAACTGCAGCTGTAGCCTCCAGGAGAGGCAAATACTTGTACATAGGCACAAATAATCTCCAACTATAATGACCAGGTGTATCAGAAGTAGGAAGAAGCTGTCACATATATTCTCTGGGTAACTGAATTTGTATAACCTAGGTTTAGATGTATGAAGATTTAAATATTTGTTCTATACAAGAATCAGATGTGGCAATAGCAAAGGACTGGCATCATTGTATATAGAATTTTAAAAGTAAAATCTTTCTTTCTTAAATCAAGACACAAAACTAATTCTATCATA
This sequence comes from Netta rufina, assembly GCF_964035555.1. Classification (NCBI taxonomy): domain Eukaryota; kingdom Metazoa; phylum Chordata; class Aves; order Anseriformes; family Anatidae; genus Netta; species Netta rufina. The sequence continues at coordinate 74,184,199 of NC_140124.1, read as the reverse complement.
TAAGTCAGGTGGTTTACTAAGCACCAAAATATTATTACTCTGTGTTATTTTAATATCTTACTTGGGTAGATTTAAAGAATGATAATTTTGTATACAGTTTTACATACTGTCTCAGAGTTCTCAGTCTCTGTAAAACTTTCATATATAGTTTTATAAGGAGTCAAAGAGAAAACATATCCTTTATGATGATTCACTGGTGTAAGCTAATCTTTGCCAGTCATATGTTCCACAATCAAATTATGTACTTTGCTTTTAAGCGTAGCTTCAACAAGATAATTTCTGGCATTATGACATGCCAATTCATTGAGTGGCTATTTAACATCCACCATATAAAATATGTCAGGTTGTAAAAAGCCAGGTGGAACCAGCTGATATTTCTATATATTTTTTTAATTAATTAGAAATTTCTTATGAAACAGGCTGGAAAATCTATATTGTGTCTATATTCTAATGTGAATTTACTTTTCTATGGAGAATATATTTAATTACTTTATGGCAAGATAGTGCCAGAAAAGAAAAGAAAAGAAAAGAAAAGAAAAGAAAAGAAAAGAAAAGAAAAGAAAAGAAAAGAAAAGAAAAGAAAAGAAAAGAAAAGAAAAGAAAAGAAAAGAAAAGAAAAGAAAAGAAAAGAAAAGAAAAGAAAAGAAAAGAAAAGAAAAAAGAAAAGGCAGGAAAATCTTCCTCTCAGTTTTCAACTTCCAATATGTCTGTTAACTAGCAGTCTTCCTCTCTCTTTTGAATGATTCATAAGATAAAGATTAAAAGACAATGAACGACAGTCATGTATAAAATTTCAGTCATTGAGGGTTTTCTCTTTTAATTTCTGTTTGTCGCCTGAAGTTTTACTGCTTTTATCGATTAAGCTGACTTCAATCTTGTTTCCTGTAATCCTGCACCCCCTTACCTGGTGGAACTTAGGAGATCTGGCTCATGCCTAGTTGTGTTGAGGTCTTCCTTGGTACCTGTTCACTGAGCAAATGTTCTATTTTCCTAATTTTATAATGTCTAGGCAGGTAAACCAGCCACTTCCTTGGATAGGTTTTGGGGGAAGAGCTCTGTGTTTTTCTATTATCCTGTAACAGATCTTTCTAAGATCTGTTGCAGTGTCACAGTTCCTCTTTTTCTAAAATCTGATCTTCAGGGAATGACCATTCTAGAATCATACTGTTGAGTGATTCAAGGAGAAGATTGCTGAAAAGCTTGTCAAGATACTAGAGGAGAAAACTGAGACATCTCTACAAAAAATGTCCAAGATGAGAGGAATTTAGAGGACTGATCCTTAAAGCTATTACTGTTCATTAGAGACATTTTTTTTTATTATTATTATTTTTCTTCTCCAAAAATGATAATTACAAAAGAAAACAGAAAAATGAAAACTTTGAGAACTGGACTAATTCATGTTTACAGAGAAAATAGGCTAAATCTAGCACACTAGGACATAAATTTATACATCAATCACTTCTACAAGTTTATCTTTAGCCTAGACAAAATGTTGCTTCATGTCTATCTTTCGACAGTGCTGACACAGTAGAATTTTATAATCATTTAAAAAGCATAGTTATTCTTCCCTGTTCATCCATTCACTGGCTCCCTTCTTCCATAAAAAAGTGCAAGCCTTAACCCTGAGGTCCATCGTCCACCATTCCTGTCATCTGTAATTCAGTATCAATATGCTACAGACCACTAGCATATGTTGACAGCTTCTATGATGCTTCTCAAATAAGTAATCAGCAATCAGGCTTTTTTTCTATTGCTGCCCATCAACCTCCATACTAATACATGAACAGTTGTTTTTTTTTTTTAATTGTTCCCAAACATATTCTTAAGCTTTTCTGGTGGTATGATGCTCACATAAAATTGTTTACTATCTATCTACAGATTTTTCTTTAGAAGTTTATAAAATAATCAAAACTGATCTAAGTTAAAGCCATTGTATGTAATTCATCTGGGAGCCTCTTTTTTTCTTAACACTACTTAGTGTTTTTGTATGGGAAATCAGCAGACAGTTTTCAGTGGAAATCAGAAGTAGGGAAAATTTAATATAAAGTTTTTCTGTCTGCAGTTCATTCCTCGTTAGTTGGTTAAGCTTGATTCTTCTGTGTTTTTTGTTTGTTTGTTTGTTTTTGTTTTCTGGGATGCTTATCAGCACCATATATTATTTCACAGTGCGGTGTCAGAGGAAGTAAGGAAAAGAAGTTTGAAGTAATTGTTCTTTGGAATGTCTGTTTTTGTTAGCCAAGTCCTGTAAATTGGCTTTGTGTCAGCATTCAAAAACTGCTATTACCAACTGTGTTGTTTTCATTGCTCATGTACTGAGGGAATGTATTTAGTTTGCATATTTTATAAACAGAAGAAAATCAAATAATGAAAAAAGGGAAATAGCATCAGGAAGCAGTCCATGTTTCTAAGGCATTGCCAAAGGCTTTCCAGCCTGAAGACTTAAAAACCAACATTTTTTGAGACATTTTAATCTCAGTATAACATGGCCATTATCAGCCTGAGGAATGCTGAGTGAGAGATTAAGTATGTTTACTAACTTGGGATCTAATTAAAAAGCTGTATGACGAAAGAGATGAAGGAGAACCATTTCTTGTAATACAAATTTCTAAACTAAATCTTATATGTTGACAGAACTTGGACTAAGAAGAAAGCTGAGAATTTTCTCCAAATGCAACATTCTAGTTAAAGAAAAATCATTGTGTCAGACACTTAAAAAACCATGATTTTATGTGAAGGTATATATAGACATAGGTACCCCTGGTCAGGGTATCATAATGGTCTTGAGTAAGGCTGTCAAAGTCTAGTGTGAAAATCTGAAATGCTTACTTCATTTTTTGTTTTAACGCTCTCTACTGAGTCAACTTTTTTAACAACTCTCTCCCAACTCCTCCTCATCAGTCTTTGAAAAATTAGCAAACATTTGTGTAAAGATCCTTGTAATCTGTTTCATGAACTATCCAATCTTTTGGGTACTTTTCTTTTTCCATGAACATCCTTTTTATAAAAGAGTTTCTCTTTCTTTGTGATTTCTGCCTTCCCCTATTTCAAATAGATGTGCCCAAGGATTTTTTGTTTGTTTGTTTGTTTGTTTGTTGTTGTTGTTGTTGTTGTTGTTGTTCCCCCCCCAGGTATGTTAGTTTTGATTTTCATCAACTTGTATCATCTCAGTCTTACTGAGATGTTATTGACAATGTAACTCTGTAATTGGTATATGAAAGAACTTTGCTTTCTTTGTTTAAAAGAAAAAGAAATTTTAAGTGTTTGCCTCTTGATATTTTCGTGATATAGTTTTGTTAAATCAATATGTTGATATGTAAATACGAATGTTCTGCTGAAAACAGTAGCTTGATGGCAAAACTTGATATCAGAGTTGTTAGATGTGGAACATGTTAGAACAACAATTTATGCTAAAATAGATTAAAAATAAAACTGTATCTAGGTTAATTTCAGAGCCTTATTTTTGATAACAAAGAGCTGTTTGTGTTTCTCTTAAATATATTTTGAAACATCAGTAGATGAGGTTTTATAATCTGTACCTAGATAATACTGAAATGTTGCTGAAATAGTAGTGAGAATATTGATTAACAAGTAAGTTTGCCAGCATTATTGATTTCAATGTGCAGTTGTAAATATTGCAGTATTAAATGATTTGAAGTTTACATTTCACTTCATAACAGAGTTGGGGAAGAAACTTTGCATCTTATATCTGGATGGCAACAATTTTTAGCCTAACATATAGAACAATATCTTTTTATTATGCATGCAAAACACCTATAGTTCTTGGAAAATTTACCAGTGGAAAATAGAGTTACAGTATACAAATTCCAGTGGTTTAATATTCTGGAAATAAATAAAAAGATGATAGCAAGAAGAAAAACAAGGCAGGTCTCTACAACATTTTTCAGAACTTCAGATTACAGAATCGTAGAATCACAGAATAGTTTGGGTAGAAAAGCACCTTAAAGACCCTATCTTTCCACCCCCTCACCATGGGCAGGGACACCTCTCATCCAGACCAGGTCGCTCAAAGCCCCATCAGCCTGGCCTTGAACACTTCAAGGAATCTACAGCTTCTCTGGGCAATGTTTTCCAGTGCCTCACCACCCTCACAGTGAAGAATTTTTTCTTTATATCTAATGTAAACCTACCGTCTTTTAGTTTAAATCCATTCCCCCTTGTCCTGTCATTCCACTCCCTGACAAAGAGTCCTTCCCCAGCTTTTCTGTAAGCTCCCTTTAGGTACTGGAAGGCTGCTATAAGGTCTCCCTGGAGCTTTCTCTTCTCCATGCTGAACAACCCCTATTCCATCAACTTGTCTTCATAGGAGAGGTGCTCCAGCCCTCTCATCATCTTTGTGGCCCTCATCTGGACACATTCTAATAGGCCCATGTCTTTGTGCTTGGGGCCCACAGGGCTCCAGGTGGGTCTCACAAGTGCAGAGCGGAGGGGGAGAATCGCCTCCCTTGACCTGTTGGTCATGCTTCTTTTGATGAAGCCCAGACTATGGTTGTCCAAAAAGAAAGTGGACTAAATACATTATTATTGATGTAACTGTTTATGTTAGTCAGAGAGCATGTTCATTATTTTGGAGACTGGAAAGATTGTTGTTGGATAGATTTTCTTAGTATTTATTGTGTCTTCCACTAAGAGTCTTACTTTGAGGCATGCAAACATTCTGATTGTATATACATTCTCCTTCAATATATTGTAAGAGATGACAAAGCCCATATAGAGTTATTCCATCCCTCGTATACTAAAGCGTAGGGAGGATTTATACTGGCTACCAGGAGTGTCAAGATTTTTTTTTTTTATTATTATTATTTTTGCTATATTTGTTTGACATGTAGCCAATACTTCAATGGAAGTATTTCCTTATGGCTTACACTTTATCAGCCAGTATCTACCTTTAAAAACACCTCAACCCTCTATTGCTTTCTAAGAATCATTGTCTAAACAGATTGCATCATTTTATAGCTAGTTTTGAGGCTGAAATGATAAGAATAAATAGATCTTTAATGCATAGGATAGTTTACAGATATACAAACTGGATCAGTGACAAAGTGCTTCTTAATTTTCCACTGTCATGGCATTGAGGTTTTCAAAGAGTAAGTTTAGTTTAGAAACCCTTCCTTTTTTTTCTTTTCATTATTATTATTTTTAAGAAGTGTTTATATCCCGTGGCAGAAATAAAAACTCCTTTTATTTCCTACTTAAATATTGCCACTTAACATTTCATGAAATGTAATGGCCTACATGGCCCAGGTGGCTTTCTCCCTTGGTATCTTGATTAAATATTTAGTTTGTTTAAAAGTCAACAGAGGACAGAAAAATCTTTGAAAATACATTTTTAAACATTCTCTAAAGGTTCATATTAAAAAGGAATTTTAAACAGAACTCTCTGAAATGCAATTTATTTGCATGAAAAAAACGTGTTTCATGTTTCTTGAAAGTTATGTTTTAGATGGTTGCACAACTTTAGGTTTTGAATTATTTATGTATAGATATTTGCTATGTACAAATATGAGAAAAAAAAAAAAAATAAAAAAAAGACAAAAGACCCGGCTCTTCAAATAGCCTAAATTCCAAATAGAAATTACAAACAAGTTATATAGAATATGGCCACTTGGTTCCCCAGCAATTTGTTAAACTAAAAGAAATATATTTTTTAAAAGAAATTGTGTGTGTGTGGAGGGGGGTGGGGAGTCTACAAAAAAAGAATATTGTTGCAACATTACAGCAGCATCTAGATTAATCTAAAATAATTTAGGTTCCTTTTTGCTGAATTATACACAGAGATGATGTCTGAAAAATTTACAGAATTTTGAAGAATAGAAGAAAATAAAACCACAACCAACCAACCAAACAAACAAACAATGAAACAGAATAAAAGTTAATTGTTTTCTAGGAATGTTTCTTTCATGTGGATACCCCTTTCTCAGAATTTAAGTTGAATGGAACCAATAAACAGCCTTCAAGAATGATTATTTTCAGAAGTTTGCTTGTCTAGCAAAAAGTGATTGATAAAATGCAGTTGTTCTGAGCAGTTGTTGATGTTCAAAGACTAGTAGAATTGCTGAGTAATAATAATAATAATAATAATAATAATAATAATAATAATAATAATAATAATGACAAGTTTACATTAACTCTTCCAATCTAGTTGTATGTTTTTAAATTTATTTGCCAACAAATCACTGTCACTTGTTTCTCTTGCTGTTATGAAGGTCCTGCTTTTGAAGCTTCATTTCTAGTACAATTCGTATTTATGCATGGTGGGTGTATACATGCTCAGAATGCTGAGGGAAGAATGTCTCTTTTGAACAAGATCAAGAGTCACATTTCCCAGAACAGCAACAAAGATGTGGTTAGAGGTAACAAATCTATCCAGAAATGTATACAAGACTTTTAGCTATACACCTGACATACTTATAATCAGGTTTCTGCTGCTTTTATTTCTTTCTTGATAATAACACAAACATTTGTTCCATGCTGTTGTCTCTTACAATTGTGGTGATAATGCTTCTGAAATTTGTACAATAAGATGAATTGTTTGAGCATTTAAAAATACTTGCTTAAAAATTGTCTTGCAATTTACAGTTTTTAATTTCTGTGTATGTTTCAGAAGATAGGCTATCTTTCTGCCACTTTTGCTTTTCAGTAATACATACATGTAGGATCTGAAGGATTTCTTGAAGAATACTTAGTATTTATTAAAATGTACAGCCTAGCTTTCATAGGTTTTATACTTCTGGAAGCATCTGTTTTCATCCTCTGGCACTGTTTCTCATACATACTTTGTAAACCAATGCTTCAGATAATTTTCATGGAAGAATTGCCTTAGTTCTGGAGTGGCTTATACTTCTCAGAACCACAGAATCAGTTAGGTAAGAAGGAACCTCTTGAGAATATCTAGTCTAGCTGCCCTGCTCAAGCATGGTCAGCTAGAGTAGGTTGCCCAGAATCTGGTCCAGTCATGTTTTGAATATCTCCACAGAAAACTCTACAGCCCTCTGGGCAACCTGTTCCAGTGTCTGACCACATTCACTATAATTAATCACAGATTAATAACACAGATTAATTAATAACAATAATAACAATAATAAAGTATTTTCTTGTGTTCAGATGGAATTTTGTGCTTTTTAGTTTGTGCCCATTGCTCCTTGTCCTGTCCCACAGCCTCACTGAGAAGAGCCTGGTTTCCTCTTACTCGTTCTTTCCAGTCAGGTATTTACATGTGTTAACAAGTTCTCCCCTCAGCCTTTTCTTCTCTAGGGTGAACAGTCCTCTCTCTCTTATCCTTTCCTGTGATGAAAGATACTCCATTTCCTATATCATCTTTGTGCATGCTGGCTGGACTGTCTCTAGTATGTCCATGTCACTGTACTGGGGCCCCCAGAACCGTACCCAGCACTCCAGGTCTGGTCTTACCAGTGCTGAGCAGAGAGGAAGAGTCACTTCCATCTCCCTTGGCAAGCTGGCAACACTTTTCCATATACAGCCCTACAACCCCAGATACTATTGGCTGGTAAAAAGCTGATGGTGACACATCTCAATATTCTGCTGCATTATCTTTATGACAGTTGTCTTTCTGTAGATGCAAATTTGTAGAAATCTAAAAAGGAGAAGAAATAATGGCAGACTGGCTGGCAGCCAGTCACTAAAGGGATTCCCCGGGGCTCCATTTTAGGGCTAGTTCTCTTCAATTTTTTCATAGATGACTTGGATGCAGGATTGGAAGGTGTACTAAGTCAGTTTGCTGATGACAGTAAATTAGGAGGAGATATTGACTCCCCTGAGGGTAGAGGGGTCTTGTAGAGAGATCTTAACAAGTTAGAGGGCTGTGCCAATCACCAACCATATGAAGGTTTTGCAAGGAAGAGCGAGTGCCAGATTCTGCATCTGGGAGTGGGGCAACCCTGGATATACATAGAATGGACTGGGGGACGAGAGGCTGGAGAGCAGCCCTGTATAAAGGGACCTGGGGTTGTGGTTGACGGCAAGTTGGATGTGAGCCAGCAGTATGCCCTGGCAGCCCGAAGGGCCAGCTGTGTCCTGGAGTGCATCAGGCACAACACTGCCAGCCAGAAGAAGGAAGGGATTGTCCCAGTCTGCTCTGTGCTGGTGTGGCCTCACCTTGAGCACTGTGTTCAGGTTGGGGCACTAATCTAAGAAGGACATAAAACTATTAGAGAGTGTCCAGAGGAGGGCTACAAAGATGGTGAAGGGTCTGGAGGGGAAAATGTACAAGAAGTGGCTGAGGTCCCTTGGTTTGTTCAGCCCAGAACAGAGCAGGCAGAGGTGAGGCCTCATGGCGGCCTGCAGTTTCCTCACAAGGGGAGCAGAGGGGCAGGCGCTGAGCTCTGCTGTCTGGCGACAGCGACAGGACCTGATTGAATGGCATGGAGCTGGGACAGGGGAGGTTCAAGTTGGATATCAGGAAAAGGTTCTTCACCAAGATGGTGGTTGGGCACTAGAACAGGTTCCCCAGGGTGGTGATCATAGCACTGAGCCTGCTGGAGTTCAAGAAGTGTTTGGACAGTGCTCTCAGACACATGGTCTGATTTTGGAGTGGTCCTGTGTGGAGCCAGGAGTGGGACTCCGTGATCCTCTTGGGTCCCTTCCAACTCAGGATATGTTATGATACTATGAGATGTTTTAAGATTTTATAATCTAGAAGAAGTTCTATTGCTGATGCCGTAGTGCACAAACCTTTTCTTATAATCATTTTCCTTTGTAGGGATGTAGATACTGAAATTGTCTTTAGCATGAAGGTGGCTACAGGGTTAATCTTCTGTGCTAAAAAGAGAGTGTTTTTATATGAGGCAGAGCTGGTTATAAGAATCTGCAGTATTAAGGACATTAAGAATGTCCAGGTATTTTTTCTCTCTTCCATCAGATAGTAAAAGTAAAAAACAAAAAATCAAAACCGGGGAAACCTCCAGAGTTGGAACTGACAAACAAGCACAAAAAGAATCTGGTAAATGAAACCAGGTACACTAAGAATCCATGCTGAGGAGTTGGTTACTACTGAGATTTAATTAGCAACATAGTAGTTGGAGAAGAACCAAGTATACAAGTAGAGGGAGTTAACCAGGGAGGCTGAATCCTGACCTTTTTAAAAGGTTCTTGCTCATACAAAGACAGTGGTTTGCTTTTCTTGTTTGTTTTCAAGTGAAAATGAAAAGTATTCCTGGAAAGATTGGAGTTTCCTTTTGGATTGCCATCCAAGTTTTAGAGGGGCTTACATTTTTTTGTTAATATAATTTTCACTGGAAAATAAGCCAAAAATCTTAGAAAATACATTACTGCTGCTGACCCCCACCCCCCTCCAGTTTTTTGTCCATGTCATGGCTCTTTGATGCTTGAAAAATATAATTTGATTTGTTATCCACACTATAGAAATTCCAGGAAAAAGTTACTTGGGGTTAACATTAGTATGAGATATGAATTTTGTGTCAATAGGAAGCAAAATATTATGTTCCACTGTGAAGTTATCTTAAAAATAATAATAATAATAATAATTTTTAGTTGAAAAGCTGAAAGACTTCATTCTGAGCATCTGAAACGGTATCTGATATAATCTAAATACACTTTCCATGATGTTATGTAGTCGAAAATATTCACTGAGCTTTACATGGATTCCCTCTGAATAATTCTGATAGTTAATTGTTGTTATCAGTTTGGGTGCATATTTATGTGCAACTAAATCACAGTTGTATTATTTCTAAAATATTCAAATATTTAGAAATTGAAATGGAAAAGTATTCTATGGCTTGTGAAAAACAGTGATTACTGCTGTAATACTCTAGGAATCAGTACTGTAATAACCTTTGCTTTACACTTTCAAGCATACGGCTATTTGAATGTCTCATCTTTCCTTCTTTCAAGTGTCTTTTATAAAATTCCTCCCAAACCGCTGCCCCAGCAGTTTCATTGCTGGCCCAAATTCTTGTGGGAGAACCAATTGCCTAAAAAGTCATTTTCCTCCACTGCCTAGATAGTTGGATTGCTTTATTTCTTTGTTAGAAGGGGTTTTTGTTTGTTTTTGTTATTTTCTCCCTCTTAATTGTCAAAGGTACATCAGTGCCATCACTTCACAGTGTCTCCACAGGTTGTGCAATTCCATTTGGGTGGCAAAGTTTGATAAGTTTGCTAGTGCAGCCCTCAATTCATGGGGAGGACAACATCTGGATACTTAGGAAAGCAGGCAAGAAATATTAGCAGTTTCCTAACAATCAAATTTAAAGCCTGCATAGTAATAAATATAATTCCACAAGATATACTCTAGCAAAGCAAAGCACTAGGTAATAAATTGCTGCTTTGAGACTTTTGCTATTTAATCCCTGGAAGCCACTGACTGTATTTAGAGCTAAAAATGGTCATTCACCTTGTAAGGTTTTATAAAAGTTCCTACCACTTTTCTAAGTAAATTATTTTTCAGTAGCCTGAAGCTACCAACACTACCTGAAGAATTACTAATGGGGTTGGCACAGGTCAGCTCATATCCTGCCAATTCTCTCTCACAGTGAGCACACAAGCTAAGAAAACAGTTCTTGCAGCTCTGGTGGGGTATTATTATATTTTCTGATAGTCATGATGGTAGTAATCTTAAGTGACTAGGAAAATGGGAGGGCACTAAAAAAGATTCAACTAAAATGCATTAATAATCAATAAAATAATGCCTTTCAGTGGAATTTCTCAGGACTCGATTTGTTTTTTCGGATACTCCATCATGGCTTCATTGAGTTTAATTCCTTCCTGTGAGAACCTGACAGAGAATGAACTGTTTTTACCTACCTGGAGTTCTAGAAAGAAGCTTAAAGAACAAAAAATGATAAAATCTGATGTTAATCCAGAGAAGTTACTTGGTCAACATCAGTTTATCAGTGCATAACATGGCTGTTGGATTGTTTCTCTGACAGGTTGGAAAGTGAAGAGGTTTATCAGTACACTTCTTTATGGTAGGGGGAAGGTTGTGATTTCTTTAGGTTTACTTGTCTGGGTTTATGAACTGACCTGGAGAATTGATTCAGAAGTTTTAGGAAAGTTGGGTTGCTAGGGCTGAACACTTTTTGACAATTACTGGGTTTACTTTTGTCTCCTGGCATGCAGCTGAGGCCAGGCCAGGGTCCCATGACGGAAGTCACCAAGCAAATGTAATAAAAAGATGTTCCTGCTGTGTAGAGCTCACAACCTAAATAACAACCCAACACTTCAGGAACACTAACTTAAAATGTATCAGTGAACTTTTATTCCCATTACATAGCAGGTATTTAACATTAAAGAATGTTTATGAATATTAATTTAATTTGCATCAGAAATTAATATATTTTAAATGACAATTTTAATAAAGTGGTATAATTTGGAAGTGTCAGACTTGTCATAGTAAGATATCACAGGTGTTAATTGTAAGAAAAAATATTTACAAATATTATTTTTAAGAGCATGTAAGACAAAATTCACTAGAAATGCCCCATTACTCTCTATAAAAATCATGTTGAAAAACCTCCTTTTAGTGAGTTCTCATCTAAGCTTGGGCAGCCTGTTTTCTCTTTTCTTTCTTTTATTATTTATTTATTTTTATCCATCAGGAAAACATCAATATTTCTGATCATTTTCAAAATCAAATTAAATATTTCATAGACATATTACATGAGCTCATTCACTGCCTTCATTCCTATCCTGTCTAAATCAAAACAAATTTTGTTTGGCAAAAGCTATTTTGGCTTAATTTAGATAATGTCATCCTAACCTTAGTGGTACTACCAGGATACCTCTAGACAAAACAAGCTTCCATAAAAGATCAGCTAAAAAAATGAAATGATATAGAATACATGAAAGCAGTGCTCATGTATAAATGATACGTGCTAACAGTAGGTGGTGCTGTACATTTAAATTAAAGACAACCTGCAGCTACCCCTCCCAACTCCCCAGGATTACTATTGGTATAAAGGCAGATGGAACTTGAACTGTATTTGCAAATTTTTTTTTTGGTAGATCTTTTTGGATTCATGTTATTTCTGGTTTAAAAATTCTTGTGCAAGTTGTCTTGTCTTGTAACGCTTTACAGTGCTAGCAGTTGAGGGGGTAGAGCGTGTTGCTTGCTGCAGCCAGAATGAGTCATTTCAAATGTGACATAACTCTTCTGGAGGAGAAACCTCCTGGTTCTTTTTGTTATGGTTTGAAGCCTGAGGTAATTAAAGCATATGGAGCTACCTCCAGTAGAACACTCACATCGGCAAAGTGTTTTGCTTTGGCCATTGCTCTGTGGTAATTTAGCGCCTTGCACATACATATCCTCTGTGCAAAGCAGAGAGGTTTTGTAATTTTTTTGGTGAAGATTTTGGACCTTCCTCTTTAAATCAAATTCAACCATGCTCTAGTTGTGCAGTATAATCTTGGAATAGCCCTTCTCAGGTTCATCTACATCTCTGTAGATGATGGTGCAGACTTTTTTGTCAAGCTGAAGCTGAATTTTAGTATCACTGTTGGGAGTAGGCTGATAAGTAGCAAATTACATCACATGACCACATTCATAGAAGATCTTGTGACAATATCCCAGTGAACAATGAATTGTATAAACAAACAGTTCATTTAAACCACCCAAAGGAAGGCCTAACATTCATGTTAATCAAAGGCTTAGAGTGCTATGAACCTCTTAAGACTTCTCCCTCTGGAATCATTTCCATTATGAAGTTTACTTTCTGTGTAGCTCCACTGACATACAAGAGGTTGAAACAGAACATCATATGTTGAAAAAAAAAAAAAAAAAAAAAGATAAGTAGTCTACATGGAGTGTACGAAAAATGCTGTGTGTGAAAAGTGTGTTTATGAGATTTGCTAGGCAAATTCCATGAGCTGCTGAGTTGAATCACACTGAGTAACTGAATCTATGAATTTCCTGGTTGTATGTTATTATGAATGATGAGTCAGAGTAGTATCTCATTCAAAAATATATCTGCTAATTCAAATCTGCCTGTAGAGATTCTATGTAAAGCTGAGCATTACAAAAATACCACTACTATTGCATTGACTGCACATAGGGAGATTCCTTTTCATGAAAGAAGAAAAAAAAAAAAAAAAAAAAAAAAAAGTAAAAAAGCTAGAAACCAGTGGTACCTAAAACAATTACCACAGTAACTCTTGGAATACCTGTTTAAATTCTTTCCCACTAAAGCTAAAGGAAAACCACAATATTTATTAGATTCAGTTTACAGTCAAAAGGACATACATAAGGAAAACCTTTATTGACAGCCTTATTGTCACTAGGAGTTGGATGTGGTAGATTTATTCAGAAAATTTAGAGGGCTTTCATAGTTGGGTTTTTCTTTAAACAATGGATGTTGCCTGAATATGCATTATATTAGTTTCAAAGTGAGCGTTACGTAGAAAAATCTGCAGACCAGAAGGAAACATACTGGGTTTGCTGGTGTGAAGTTCACAACTCAGCAAAACACTTTTTTTTTAAGCTTCATATGCAATTATTTTTTTGCTTCTTTTAAGTAATGTTACCTGCATCATGTGATAGATCTTGTTTAAAGTTAAATGTTTACCTAGCGTTTTTTTTAATCATCTTACAGATGATCAGTGATGTGTTTCATTAAAATTTCAGAAGATGTTTGGAATGGTGTTGTGCTTGCAATAAATGTCAATGAAGTTCACTGCAGTTCTTTTGGAACAAAGTTAAGGCAGTCATTATCAGGGAAACCCAGCAACAGCTTGTACAGCTTTAAAAGTATGCCTGTCTAGACAGCAGATGAATGGAGAAGAATTTCTTTCTGCATTGGCCTTGAGCAAACTCTGTATGAAATAGTATGGCTTATATAAGCCAAGACTGCAGTGACCAGACAGGAGAACTTAACATCCTCATTCTAGATTATATTTTATGTAATCATGATTTATATATATATATATATATATATTATATTTATATATAAATGAGCATACATTTTATATGTTATATCCTCTGCAATAATATAGTATGTCTCATGAAAGCCCAATAATAATAATATAAAATGCATGCACAGAAAGAAATAATCCTTACATGGGAATAAAAATAATATTCTTCTATCATTTGTACCATTGTTGGCAGAAAAAAAAAAAAATTCAGGATAGAGACATAAATCTGAGCTCCAGTGCACTCAGCAACATTTGTGGTGGAGCTGCAGGCTGACAAGAATTGTGTCAGGACTTTACTCTGATGCACTCCTTGTACTCGCTTCCCTATTGTACACAAAAAGGCTCAGTGCCTTTACAGGGAAGTCTCCCTCTCCCTCCAGGGATTTTTCAGTCATCCTAAAGAGACTTGAAACGTGGTGAGCAGAGAGACAGGCAAACCACCGCCAGCCAGTGCTGCCCAGCAGTCCCCAAGAGTCTCATGTAGCAGAGTTGGCTGAGGGCTTTCTCTTTCTCAGGGCAAGGGAGGTCTTACTCAGAAGTTTCCCCCCCTTTCCATTCATTAACATGGTGGCAAATAATTATTCAGTTAGATGATCACACTTGCAATCAAAATACGGCATGAACAGAACTAAGGGTGTATATACATGTACATGCTATTCAGTGCTATTCATTCAAAATACAAAGTACAGCTTAGCCCATAGCAAAAGAGTTCAGATAAACCATGTTACTTCACATCTGTTGCAAGCTGAGAGCATGTAACAGGTATGAAGGATAGCTCAGTTCTCCCTAGGAGCTGGGTCACAAATCATATAAAGTTGCATAAGTTAAAACCTTAAAAGTTCTTTTAAATCTAATTCCTGGTATACTTACTATACAGCTGGCAACATACTGACATTTGTGAGTTGTAGTTGAACTCTGTTTAGAAGAGCTTCAAAAGATAAATTCTGTTTAAAAGTTTTTATGAATGACAAATGGACATGGGATCTTGGGAGCATCAGAACATGGGGATGAAACATAAGGAATCAAGCAAGGAAGACGTAAGCTAAGTTTTTTTTTTTTTTTTTTTTTTTTTTTTAGTGGACTTGATAGAAACCTCAGGGGAAAGGAGTGACAGATAGTGGTTGAAACAGCTGTTTCCACAGTGTGCCAATATAACCTCAGTGGGAAGTGGAAGCTGGACAGAGCAGATCGTGTGCAGCCAGCACTGAACCTGGAAAGGTTCCCTTAAGTCAGCATGCACAAAGACTCTGGTGCCATGCCAAGCATCATTGCATATGGGCTACAAGGTCAAGCAAATAAGAATAATCATAAGGAGCTCAGAGGAACAGCTATCTCACCAGCCAGTCTGTCACTCAGTTCTAGAGGATTACAGTTTGAATAGTAACAGGCATCAAATTAAGGAGCAAGCTCGATACAAAGTGTACATATATTCAAACACATTAATGAAGCTTCACAGCCTGAAGACAATTGCAAGAAAAAGGTATTTTAAAGTATAATATAGCGCCTGTTTTCCCATGCTTAAATTCACTGTCCATTTGCATAGCTAATATCAGAAGTCTGGTCTATGGAATCTGCTCATGACCTGAAAAATCAAACAGGGGACAGTGCACAAGATTGAGCCAGGTGGAACTGCTACTTTACAGATTTTATCTGAGTGCTAAATGACTGGTTTCTTCATTCATCCCAGCAGTGATTTAAGCCTCTGTCTACCAACACTTTCTTCCGTTCAATCTCACGTGAAAACACTACTAACCTTCTACTCTTGCTGTGTCAGACTCTGTATTCTTGTTTACCTAATCTGGTCTGTCTTTAGGAACTTTCCATATCACATTTTCTGGAAATCAAAAGAGTAAGTAAGGCTTGGTCAGCCAGCAACCATTTCCTAAAGTTTCCATTTGTTTTTTGTACATTTATTAATTCATTAAGTCATTCAGAACAGCCACACAGAAATTACTTTGGGGAGTTGTATTGGCAAATGGGAAAACAAACCATATGTGAGGTAGCTATCTTTATTACTAGAATAAATAAAAGTTCAAACAAATACATGCTCATAGTCCTGACATGATAGATAAAGTATGAGGAAGTATTAAGATATGACTTTAGGAAACAGGTCAAAAAAGCATTGTTTTTTTTATTCTTCTCTCCAAAACCAAACATGTTCTTATTCATTGCTTCTCTCTGAAAAACATGGGATCATCAGTAAAGTCAGAATACTGATTTTTTAATTTATCATTTGAATTCATATCAAAATATTATTAAATGCCTTTTTATTTACCTTTTAAAGTATTTCCTCCTTTTTACTTAATGAAAGCATACTGCAGTCCCAAGTTACCAACATTTTGGAGTATTTTTAATCTAAAGCACAGACGGCAGATACTTTCTATACTGCAGGTAAGTGTGCATACTGTTCTTTGAAGTCATAAAAGAGCCTCATACACCTTAAAAACAATCAGCTTTTCTTCTGCCAGATCTTTTTTTTTTTTTTTTTCTCTTGCTATTTTTAATAAACTTTGTAATTTTTTTTTTCTTAAGCAGGCAGGTAAAGGTGAATGGGAGCTCCCAGTCCCAAACCTCCCCTAGCTTTCTGTATTCTCAGCCTCCTCAGAAAAGGCAGAGACAATCTGGCAGGCAGCCTGGAGAAGGAAGAAGAAGAATTGAGAGTCAGGGCAGTCAGGCTGCATCAACTTGCCAGAGAAGTGCTTGCCAATTTCCCTTTCTCCCTGCAGTGAGAAAATGAGTTGGATAAAAGCCTTTCAGGCAAGCAACAGGCAAGCTACCTTTTTTTTTTTTTCTTTTTTTTTTTTTTTTTTTTTTCCCCCATTGGTATATTTAGTATGGGATTTTTCTAGAAACCCCTTCTCCTCTTTCTCTCCCTTCTTCTCTCACTAATTTTTAAAAATTATCTTTATGGTAATTTGCACCAGCAAAAATATCTACAGAAAGCATGAAAGGAGAAACAGATGGAAGCAGATAGTGTTGGAGAGAAGATAGAAGGCTGAATAGCTTTGTATGGTTAATTGGTTGGTTAATAACTCATATCAGTTTATAGTATTACACAGTAGCTTCATCAGATACACTGAGAGGAGTCTCACGGTAGAGATGGTTGGAGGAAATGCAGCACAGAGTTTTAGTTGCTCTGTGGAAACAAAAAATTGCTAAGTAGTAAAAAAACAACAGACACACACAAAAAAAACATTTAGAAGGACAGCCAAATCATATAAATAACACTTAGACTCCTTGATCTAACCTGATTTTTTCTTTTTAATGAAAGGATTGTTAGATTTTTATTTATAGGTAATGAATATAGTCCTGTGAATACAAAGGATGTCTTTGAAGAGAAACAAACACAGTGTAAGCAGGAAAATGAAACAAACAAACTAACTAAAAGCTATTCAGTAACTGGGTACTAAATAGTGTGGAGGAAAGCACTTCATTTTATCATCTGCAATTACTAATTACAGAGATTGTGGCACATATACACCACAGTGCTTTACCATTTTTTTCTCTTAAAGCAAGACCCTGAAGAGATTTTAAGTAAATGCTTAGAGTTCACCAAAAAGACAGAACATGTGTTGTGGTTGTAGTTTGTTGCAGCAAGGCAATATTTTAAGTTCACACTCCTTGAAGTGTTCTTCAAGTGTTCTTCAAGACTAAGGATTCTGAATCACTTCAACAAGGTTGTACAAAACTAAGTATCCCTCCATGATTCCTCTTGTCTGAGGAGTAGGAGATTTCTGTAACTTCTGTTATTGATTGTAAAAGGAAAGTCTAGACAATGAAGTTACAACAACTGAGAAAAAGTATAACAAAAAATATTGTTCTATTTCTGGAGTATTGTTACTCTTGATATATTTTCTTACCCCCACCACTCCCTCTCCCATGGAATCATGATTCTAGGAAATATTCAGGTTTTCAGATTGGTTATTTTCTGGGAAAATACATTGCTAGTTTTTAAATTACTTTTGGGCTCTGAAGTTTGTCAGATGGTTGATAGAAATAATAACCAAAATATATCCTGAAGTTTGTTTTTCATTCTAAAAAAGAAATCTGCAGAATCACAAAGCCTTTTTTTCAATGACTTTTAAGATAATCTTGAGATTTTAGGAGGAAAGCTGATACCACATACTTGCAAATGCAGTGGTAACAAATACATGACCACATTGGCAAAGAGAAAAATTCAAGCAACTTGCCAGATTATGTTGTCTGATCATAGGTGAGGTAATTTAAAATTTGTTTCCTGATTTTTTTTACAGAACTATGTTAGCCTCCATGCTAGTGGTAAGCAGGAGGCTCAGATGATAAGCAGAATATGTTTGTACCTACAACATTATGAAAGAACAGGAGAGCACACCCAGCCCAACAGTGGTTACTGGATCATCATCCCTCGCTGAGGACAGGTCTTCATGGGTGCTGGTCAATAAACTGCCGGCATACAGGCACCACAATGGGCTCTCAGACAATTAAACACCTGCCATATTGTAGCTGTGAAAAATGTCGTTTCTAACTTGGGCTGAGCAGTAGACAAGATATATACCTCACAGGGAAAACAAACTTGCTCAGGAGCAGGGCAGGCCTGGAGGGCTGTGCCTTCTCCTCTTTTTCCCCTCAGCAATGTCCAGGTAAGGTGGTGGCAGCGATAAGGTGGGTACTGGGTGGTCAGGGGGCTCACAGCCCCTGCCCAAGCCTTGCCCAGCTCACACTTGAGCAACTGCTGGCAGCTGTGGCCTAGTCCCACTGTGATGCCTGGCCAGGATGGGCTGCCAAATGCTGGAGGGGCTGCTGAGATGGATCTTCAAACGGAAAGTCAACATGTGCCCCACACCATGTAGCCATTACTGACCTCCACAACTCATGGTAGGAGAAACCAACCTGCTTTGCTGGATTTTTACCTCACATTACCTCTTGTTAAAACACGTCTGGTTTCACCCAGTCCAAGTCTTGAGGTATTGTGCAAGGGTCTAGAGGAGAGTGTTGCCATTAGCACCGGGCACACGTTTTGTTGGCAGGTGCAGGAGAAAGTAGCCGCAGGAGGAAGCTGATGCAGCTGTTGCATTTCCCTCCCTCAGGCCTTGGCCTTGGCTGTGTATTGCACTTAGCCATGCACCTGATGGCTGTTTGTGTGAACGAGGGCCCTGTGCCAGCTTGGGGATCTGCACAGTGGCGGTGAGCTCTGCAATTATGTGTTTAATTTGGATTGTAAGGCAGATCTCTGCCCTTTCGCTGATTTTTAGCCTTTGTTATGGTCCAAAACCAGTATAGACCTGTGAAATACTGTCACAGATGAAGATTATTTTTAGTGTTAGAGTTCTGAAATATCAATCTACTCTTGAACATTTTACGTAAAACAATAAGCTCAATAGGCTTTTTGCCAGTGCAGGTGTGTACCTAACTATTTAATCTGTAAGAGGTGTTGTACTCCAAAGACCTTCACTAAGAAATAGATAAAAACAAAATTTACTCTCTAAGTCACCTCACAAGATTTTTTTGTGTTGCTTTATCTGTTTTTTTCCTGAGGTCTGTGGTTTATCACCAACATGGTGTTTCCGATTCTTAACTGAACAAGTGAGATTATTTAAGGAGAACAGCTGCTTATGAGGAAGAATTAAACAATAACTGTTGATTTATGGACATAAAGTTAACCTTTCTTCCTGTTTTATCAGATAGTAATGCTTTGATTTCTCAAAGTAACAATTATCCACATCCATTGAGTCTACCAGACAGCCAGGAGGTAAGCTTAGGAACAGTTGTGTGGTTGTGTCTCCCATGTGAGTGGTTAGTGCTCACCAAACAGAGAGATTGAAATATTTTTGTAGGGAAGGAGTACATCCATGAGGTTCATTGTTTCCTGAATCAACCAAACTGGTCTTTATTGGCAGGTTGTCTTTACTCTCAGGTTGGTGAAGTAGTTGCAAACTTGCCAGTTCTAAAAAGCAGCAAAGCTTCTCCTAAAGGTGTGAGCTGAATTAGATAACAGTGAACTTAGAAAGACATTCATTTTCCATACTAAAAACCCACTAAGAAAACAGTAATGGTTCCTGTGAATGAAAGTGTGTGCACACTAGGGCATGAGAAGCAGACCAGGGCTGATGTAGCAGGTGGAAGATGTCACCTTGCATCCCAGCACTCTGCCCAGGTCTCCAATGGCTTGGGGCTCCCACAAGGGTCACATGCCAGGAACAGGGGGCTGATTACAACAATTTGGTGAAAGAGCACTTACCCATGTTCTGTTGCATTGCAGACATAATCAGCAGGTGTTTATCTTTCTCAGCATATACTTTTTCAATTTTGCTCTTAGAATGCATATTCCTCTAGGGGAACCAAACCAGATCTGGAATTTGGATGACTCATTAGGGAAGGGTCATGGGAATGTACTTGAATTGTAGTAGCAAGATCTTGCAACAAAATGGAGATTTTAAATAGGGCCATTATACAGGCTATGTGACATGTAATTTAATTTATCTTCAGAGTGTGGATGTTTAGAAAACAAAGATCTACATGTATCTTTCTTCTTTGTGTGAACTTACTACTCTTCTGTTTGACTGAGAAATTCACCTGATTTGGGGGCTGTAGCAATAGATCTATATATTGGCAGGTGCCTATTCATACAACGTGGAGATTCTGCGATAAGTTCTGGAGGAAAGTCAATGTTGCAAAGTGAAGTGTAAAATTATTCCTGTCTCAATGTTATTTTTGAATCATATATCTCTGCCTTTTATGAACAGCAGGCATATTTGGAAGAATTATGTCTGAGTCATAAATCCCTATTTGCCTGGGACATGACTAATAGGTGTCTTTAATGCAGAGAGATGATATTACTGTCTTAGCTTGCAATTTTTTTAACCTCTGAAGCACATAGAACAGATGAAGTTTAAACAGCACAATGACATTAATCTATGGTCTGTCAGAAGATTGTTACCTCCCTCCTTTTCTGGTCCATTGGTTCCAGCCAGCAGATGCTGTAATTTATATGATTCCCCAAATTTATTATTTCAGTATTTAGCAAGCAGAGTCAGTGTGGTTTCTTTCTGAACTCGCAGGTTGTCGTGATCCGTGGGAGAAGGGGAGTGAGCAAGTCATGAGGGAGGAGAAGTGCTTTTGGGCGTTCCCTGGCACCACCTCCACCAGGGCTGCCTCTGAGGAAAGCAGAAGTCTATTTAAATGCATAATGCTGCAAGATCTTTCCACTGGTGCTACCAGCAGGGCTTCTCAGCTGTCTGTAGGCAGTTACCGACCCCTTGAGTAGCCATATGTCTTGAGAGCAATAACAGAAAATTCATCAGCAGGTTTCTGTTATCCTTATTGTCTTGTGGAAAAGACAGAACAACTTGAACAACAGATCTCAAATATTAATGTTTAATATTTGTGAATATCTGTGCTAGTCTAAAGGCTCCCAAACATTGCTTATGAATACGTTCTGAATTTTACAGAAAAGATTACAATTAACACCATCATCTCTACATACCCTCACTAGCTACTTACTTGTCATTACTATTATTAGTCATTTATTCATGTATTGTACATCAGACTGTGCACTCCAGCATAGCATTGTGAACAGTTACAAAAAGCTTATGTCCCTAAAGCCAAAGCCTCTGTATGTGTGTTTCTCTATATATATACACAGCACATGACATGATACGTTGATAAATGTTATTATATGTAACAGGAATGAACGATAACTTGGAGTCTGCTGAACAGCCCCAATTGTTCATGACAGTGTGTTGTCTACAACATTAATTTGCCTTGACAGTGCAATATGAAAATATAGTAAAGTCCAGAAGTTTCTTTGTGACATTTTGATGGGCTTTATGTCTTTGTTTGCTCTTTGATACTCCTACTATGTGATTCGTCCCTTCAATCACATGTCATTGTGTTTGCTCAGTCATTAGGCAGTCAAAATTCTTACAAGAAAATAACTGTTGAGGAATAATTAATGAGGAATAATATATAATGCATCATTGATATGGAAATTAATCAAGTTATGTGGAAATTCACAAGCCCTTCGGCAGTCATCAACATTTTTTATAAATAAAATGGTAGCTGTCCAAGTATTTACAAACAAATAACACGCTCTACCACTATCATAGAGTTAACTGATAAGATATATTTGCTAAAGCGTCAACAAATTACAGTTTGTGCTGTTCGATCAGCTCTAATTAATTCTATATGTTCCTCAAGGGGGATTCAGTTCAAATGAGCTGATTATTAGCAGTGATGAGAGCTGGGTGGTTAAAATCCTATCCTTTTTTACAGCCTTCAGGAATATGAAAGCAATTGCTAGGACATGAAATAAGGAACTGATCTGTGTATTCAAATATGACAGATAAAACAGATTTTCTGCTTCTGGCAGAAAAGATAATCAGGGGCTTTGTGTATTTTAAACTTTTTTTTTTTTTTTCATTTTTTTTTTCATTTATTTTATTTAGAAACAGACATTACAAGATTACACTGTAGCACTCTGAAACATAGCAAGTGACATGTATGTAAAACTGCCTGACACTGACTGCATTTTAGGTTTGACACACTAGCATCTACCTCCAGATGAAACTAGCTGGAGGTTATGTAGTTTAGTCTCAGTTAGGAATTTATATTCTTTACATTGGAGGCTGACTTTGTGAGCTTTGGGCTCCGCTTGAAGAAGAAACGGCATCTTGAGGTACCAAAAAGTACATGTTTAAAGACAAACAGCTGAAATGACAGCAGCTGTTGCCCGCAGGCTTATCAAACTGAGCACTGAAAAGGATGATTTTATCCCTATACTATGGAGACTGTCACTTTCTGATGTAAACAACATATAAAATTTCTTCTAAGTGCTAATAATGGTAGGCAGCTTTCCACAAATGAAAGAGAAACTGTGATAATGCATCTGCCAGGCCTTGAAGGCTGCAAGCGGTGATGCAAAAGTTCAACAAATATTTAAAATTATTTTTAATTTAGTTGCATTGAATTATTTTAATGGAAGAATATGAAAAACAGTGCTTGTGAGAAAACTGCAAGGAAGGAGTTGATTATTTTTGGTTTGTCTCCAAAATAGATAAATCTGACTTGCAGTGTTCAATTCTAAGTATATTTTAAAAGTTTCTGAACTGTATTACTTTAAAGTATGGAATCAAGTATGTACCTGACATATTTGCAGGGTGGATTTGTAGCTCCAGAGCTCTCATTTTGTCGGCTATCACTACTTAATGAGTGGTATCATCAATTATGTATCATAGTTTCTTGGGATATTTAACTTCAGTACTGTAATTTCAGAGAGCTTTTCTATTATTAGTGATGTGTCTTTTGTAATCATTCTGCATTATTAATTCAATTATATATATATATTTTTTTTTTGGGGGGGGGGGGGGGAATGGGGAGGAGGAGCAAAGAATCACTCAGATTATGTGTTTTTCAGGTTTACATACAATGGCCCATCACTATTTTATTTTTTATTTATTTATATTTTTTTTTTGTCACTTATAGACAGACTTGTAGTCAGTAATGGCACTTGGCTAAGACAGGAACATAGAATTATTCAGTGCTTGACACACACCTTCCGGGGAAAGCTAGTTCCCTGTTTTAACAGAAATTAAACTCCTAGAGTAACTTCAGATGTTTCTTTATACTAGTTCTAATCAAAGATATTTCTGTAAAAATATCTTCAGGATAGATATTTTAATTTTTCATTAAAAAGATCAATTTTCCTTCAGAAAACTAACATCTTTCATCTTATCTCTGAAAACAAATTGCACTCCAGTTACCAAAGGACTTTCTGGTTGTAGCCTCTGCTCATTACCAAACTGTGTTACAAGCAAACTGGGTTACTGAGTGCCTAGATCAGAAAGCTCACTACCAGGCTCCCAGGTTCCTGGGACTCTCGTTTAGGAAGTTTCTTATTTTTATAGTATGTGTAATCACAGAGAAAAACAACAAACAAGCCTGCAGAAACTTAATCTGCAGATAGTTTTCAGATTCCTAATAGAACTGGACTTCAGGAGTGGTCTACAGCATTCTGATGAAAATTGAAGGTATGCTTTTTAAAAGTGTAATATATGATATCATACTACTGAGGTTAAAGGGTCAAGTATTTAAATTTGAATTTTTGAAATCAAGTGGAGAGAGACTAGATAGTTCTGCAGAAAATTTGAAGTCCTTATGTCTTTGTTTTACGTATGCTATGTTGTAGCTATAGTCCTATATAGACTATATATACTATAGACTATATATACTATAGTCCCAGCGACCAATGAGGGAGAGAAAAAAGGAAAAAGCTAAGTTAAAATATGGTTATATATATATGATGGAGTAGGTGAAAAGTCATGGTCTTGGTGAATAGAGTACTGCTCTGTTGGCAATACATGCTCAGTGTGCTTTTTTGACAAAAGTTTATATAGGAACAATATGGTATACAGAGTTTTCTGCTTTTTGTCATTAAAAATCCTCATAAGGGCAAGTTCATATAGTGGTAATTAAGAAGCAGAAGAGAAATGCAACTTTGTTGTCAAATTTTTACTTTGCCTGACATATAAAATCAACATCTTAATACCCATAAATATCACATGAGACCAGTAAAAGTCTGATTTTTCATACTTTTATGGAACACCAATTTTATTGATTCCACTCAATCTTTAATGTCAAAGCAAAAATGGAAAACTTTCCTTTTTACAAAAAAAAAAAAAATAATAAAAAAAAAATCTATGAAGTTATGCAAGTATGCTAAACTCTATTCTTTCAGGTCTTTCTGTCTGGATCTTCCCTAAAATGTGAGCATAGCTTTAAACAGTTTTAACATTTGAGCTGGTTTTAGTATATGATAAAAGTTGAGTAGATGAATTTGCATATCACTTCCACTTGCCTGATAATCTTAAATTAACTCTAGTTTAGGAAGAACAGGAAATACCATCATTATTTATAGTAACAATAGAATAAACAAACCATATTGTTCTAGTGAGGATTCAATTCTGAAAGTGATTCATTCCTGTGGAGGTTAATAGTATGATGTAAGAGTGCACTTATTCTGTGATGATTTCAGTGGAATACAAGTAGGTGTGCATTTTTGCCAACTTAAGATAGTGCTATTTTATTCATGACCAGGCCTACTATATCTGCTGTCATTTTCTTTCCATGGGTTTTCTTTATATCCACAAAATACTGTTGTAATGCATCTGCCTCACATCTCTAGCCAACAATGGCGGCATGATATTTCTGAAATATTTCTGCAATTTCCAGTGTAGAAAAGCTCAGTGATAGAGTACTCCTTTTTCCCTTTCTGAGGAATAGGTATATTTTCACATTCCTAAGAAAGTGGCAGTGAGTACAGAGGAAGAAGGTTTTTTAGGAATTGGGGATTTTTCTGGCAACAGATAGTTATGATAGTTGAAGAGGCACTGAAGCATTTAGATGCTTACCCAGATAAAAAGCTTTTGAAATCCTTCTCCATTAGATTTATGTTTAATTTTACTGTTCATATATCCATTTATGCCTGCCTATGTCTCTGCAGTGGTGTAGCTGGCTTATTTGTATCTTTAATAGCTTCTTTATGCTTCCATTTTCCAAAGTTAAATAAAAGTTTCTCTTGAGAGTAATAAAACAAAAGCAAGAAGCCGCTCAAGAGATACTGTATTTCCTCTGTCTTAGAAATAAAGGGTAGCTGATTGATATATACATGTAGTCCCTAGTGAGCTTTTATGTGCATCTTGGGCAAGACGTTTAGCAGAAACTAACCTCTTTCTGTAGAGAGACCTAAGTCTTGATTCTTCAACTGCCTCTGGCAAGAAGGACATCCTCCATTATCATCAGTGCATTTGTGTTATCTACCTTTATGGAGATGGTGTTGGTCATACAAGCCTTAGTAGGCTTTTGTAATTTAAATGTGCTTCTCCCAGGCTCACTGAAGTGCCAAGCGAACTCCCCAAATCATCCTCGTTTTGCTGATTAAACACAGATTTTACTAGAAGGATGTAGTTAAAAATTACTGTCAGCCATTTTCTCCGGATTTTTCTCAGCTTTAAACTTTCTTAAAACACAAAGAACAGCTTGACAGAGTTTTATCACAGATGTCTTCTTATTTCATCTTTTTTTTTTTCTTTTTTTTTTTTCTTTTTTTCGTGTGTGCTTAGAAGAATTAGAAAATATTAAAATTGCAAGGTAAGGCTTGAAGACAGGAAATTGTGATTTGCATGCAACAGCAATATGTAAACAGTTTCAAGAAAAGTAGTTCATTATAAGGTGTAACTTTTTTGCTATAGTATACTGTAGTTGTTGGGCTCCTATATATATTACTATGATTCAAGGTAAATTGTCTTTAAACAATCACATCAGAGGGTACCCTGTTCAGTTCTACACAACTTGACTTCGTTGAGTTATTCTTAATACTGAATATTGAATATCTTAATATGATTGAAGTGCAGTAGGAAGGAAAGCTTTCTAAATTAAACATAACTGATAAATAATCCTGTATTTTATATGGTATTGCTTTCCCTTTCTATTCTTTTGCTTTACTTGACCTGGTGTTTTAATATTTTATTTTATTTATTTCTGAATACAGCCACCTTGATATATAGTTGAATAGGTAAAGTGATAAAATATATGAGACATTCCAAATGTGTCTTTTTCACCCCAAAAAAATTCTGCACTCCATCCGTGCTTTTTAAGGACCTGCTGGTTTAAGTTTTTCAGTTATTGATTACACAATATTGCCATTATCTGGCAGTAGTAAATTAATACTTTATAGTAGTGCCTGACTGTATCATGTGCTCTGTTGTTCTCATTGCTTAAAGGCAATGATTTGAAGAAAGATAGAATAAGATGAAAGGAGAAGGGAAGGGAACAGATGAACACTGAGATACAGTGTACCTGTCCAGCTGGGAACAGGAGGAAAACAAATGGTTGAAGTAGTCACAAATCACATATTTTGATTTTTTTTTTTTTCTGCATAGCAACAACCTTCCCAGAAATAAACATGTGCAGCAGCAGTTCCTTATAAAAAGCAAATGCATGTTGCCACCCACCAAGATACCATTCAGCCCAAACACTTTGGGGTCTCAGCTTTAACTCCAGAAGCCACAAGTTGATGTCCACACATAAGCAGGATTAGAAAGTTGATTACAGGTACATTTTCCCTCCTCTTTGTAGCATCCATGTTTAACCATTCCTGAGAGCAGGTACCAGGCTTTGAGCAGTCTTTTGCTTTTTTTTTTTTTTTTTTCCTACTACAGTTTTCACAGGCTTATGCAACAATATCATCACATCCTTGTCTGTTCTTTTCATTTATGTTATGATGAGTCTGCCCCAATTTTATTATAGAAGTTCAGTGTTCAGAAACAGAATGATAAACCAGTATTTCTAAAGAATTTGAAATCCTCTCTACTGTTTTTACATCGTGCACCAATTTCACATCTCTTTGGAAGTGAGGCTATGCATACCATCAGACCTCAGGAAAGAAAACAAAAAAATCTAGTGAGGTTTTTTATTTCAGTGAAAAGAACACCTGTCAGCATTGCAACACTGTGTTGATTTCTTGACTTACTCATTTAGAAGCAACGTAAGGATTTTTCCTGGAGTCTGTATTTTTTGTGCTCTAAACAGAAAAGAAGGAGTGGTGAGGGCCCACAATGTTCCAAGCAGAGACAGCAGCTTTCTGCAGCAGCAGTGTTGCTGCCTCAAAGTTATATTAAAACTATACTGTTGGAATAAATTAGAAGTATTTCAAGATTTTGAAATATACAACTATAAACTATTTGAATAAATTACGAGTATTTCAAGATTTTTTAACCTAAATTTTAGACCTGTTTAAGTATTCTGTTGGAAAACTAAGTTGTTAAAGAATGCTTTCAATTAAAAAATTGAATGAGAAAATTAACCATTTCCTAATGTTTGAGATAGGTAGTAGCTTGTTTCTTCTATAGCGTTTATGGTGAAAGAAAGGCAAAGGGGAAGGGACAACATTTTGGAAACAAAAAAATCCACTTGTTTCTTTGATCACGTAAAATTAGCAGAATGTGTAGCAATTTCCTTTGTGTAACTACTAATAACCTTTTCATTAATCAATAGACAACTTTCTTTTTTTATGCTGCAACACTAATCTAGACTATGTCTGTATAAACCAGTGGCAGAGCTTTTGTTCCACCCTACCTTCCAGTGCTCCTCCTTCCAATGCTCTTGGAAGCTGGAAAGGGCAGTTAGTGTCATATACAGAATTTGTGTGGACAGTACCGAAATGTTGAAACAAATTCCATAAACATTTTAAAATGGTAAATATGTCTAGCCGTAATAATTTTTACATGCTAAGATAGTATAAGCATACAGTTTAAGCTGAAAAAGAGATTAATGTTTCTCTTGCTCTTTTTCTGTAACATTAATTTGAGTCTGTTCTATGCCTTAGGAATGTTCATTATTTATTTTTGGCAGGGGCTGTGAAGGATCGTTTGCGAATTTTCCTCTTATTTCCAACATTTTTTATTTTTATTTTTTAAATCTAGCAGTAGTAGTCTATTTTCAGTGAAAGAGATGGATAGATGGATTCAGTACCCTATGTACATCAGCAGTAAACAAGGTACTGAATCGAAAAAATAATTCCCAACTAATAGATGTTTTGTGGACTGTTAACATATGCTTTGTGAACATAGGGGTCGGAGGTCCCTTGATGTTTCTCAGGCATCTTTGTGGAGAATACTGAATGAAATACTACTATACTATGTAGTGTATTCACTTATACAGTAGCTGATAAATCTCATCACCTCCAGAAGCCTTAGGAGGAGAGGGTAATGAATTTCAGGGTGATGTAGATACAGGTATACAAGAAATAAAAAGGAAGGGCACTCTCCTGTTCAGACTGATGCTAGAGCACAAACTGGATGTGAATAGACTAGAGGAAACAAAGACTCAGTTGAAATTCGTGCCCTTTGAAGAGGTTGCCAGAATGCCCATGGGGCAGCACATTACCCCAGCGTATTTATGCTTAGACTCAATGGGTTTTTACAAAGTTGATTGTCAGGAAAAAAAGCTTTTGCTGGATGGGAATTGTGTGTCACTTTTCAGTGACCCACTATCTAATATTTAACTATGAAACATATCTAATTTTCTCTCATAAGTGCATGTATTCCCATTTCACAGGTTATTGTACTGAGATATGCAAATGAGATGACTTGTCAAAAGTTACATGAAACTTGTGAAGCAGTGTGTTGGTTTTTGAGATCACAATAGTTGCATCCAGTTTCATCAGTAGATATTAAAACATTTAAATGGGTGCATATGAAATGTATGCTGCTCTTTTCAAGGGGACTTACAAGCAAGTATGAGCTATGACATTTTTCAGAGGTTCTAGACACTGGAAAATCAGGGTTGTTTCTCTGCCTCTCTGTTCCAGTTCAGCACTTTAATTCTTACCTGTATTTTGTCTATAGAACAGAATTTTTATTTCAAAATTATTTTTTCTCTGTTAGCTCCTTATGAAAATAGTTCTGCTTACTGCTCTAAAAACTAATTTGAGATATATATGTATAAAACTGTTATTCAAGTGTAAAGTACTTGTATTAACCACATGATGGAGATGAGGGCTCTTGAGTACATATCTGTAATCTTAGCCTGGAAAGACTCATACTTCTAACAAATGTAGAGAACCGCTGTTTATTTGGAAACGTACATAAGGTTACTGTCTTCCTTGAGAGAAAACTAGTTGTCACTACTCTTGCCTGTATATATTACCTAGATAAGTGTAATTTAAAATCCATGGCAAATAAAGAGAAGATCTTTCTAACAGATGCCTTATAAATTAAAGAGACAACAACAAAATATAACATTGTTTTAAGGACAGAGTATTTGTTGTTTAGAAAAAGGTATTGTATGGAAATTTACAAAGAGTTTCTGAGATGCAGGATAATAAATTTCCCTTTCATTGAAATAAATTCACTGTCTCGTTAGAGAAGCAGTAAAATAAGAAATGACTAAAAATGGATGACATTAATATGTATGGATTTATAATTGCACTCTTGTGAAAAAGCTTGCAAGATTCTAAGTTTAGTGATAACGATTTACAGAGCTGTACTTATCCCCAGAAGAAAACAATGATAACTTGCTAGAACACAACAGTTTCAACAATGCTATCAAAATACATAATGTGGAAAACTTAGCACGTAGGAAGAGTAGATCAACCTAGTGCATTATTTAAACGCAAAGTTTGTATAGATATTTAAAAATTAAATATTTTACAAAATCATGCTGTATGTACCTTAAGGCTGATTTCCATTCGGTGATAACTATACAGTTCTCATCTGTGTGACTGACATAACTTTTCTCAGTATTGGTATTTCTTATAAACTACAGTTCCTTTCACAGTTGCTCTCATGTTGGCAGTCCATTTGGTGCTGGTGATGCCAATTAAGCTTATACACAGGCAGCTTTAATGGGTGGGTTTTAGTTGACATCAATTTGACAGCCATCAAAACTGTATGATTTTAGCTATATGACAGTGCCTGGCTTACTGTTTCCACAAATGCATCAAAATCTGACTTTTACTGGAAAGAAAACAAGTAGAAGAGTGCATGTGCTGACGATGGTCATAAAGAGTAAGACTAACTGGATTGGTAGGCAGGTATTAAATGGAGATAAACATCAATGGAAGGATTCAAGAAGAGTGTCCTGATGCTGCATTTTATGTTTTCAGCAGCAGGACAGGCAAAATTTGACTCAGTA
Organism: Netta rufina; assembly: GCF_964035555.1. Taxonomy (NCBI): domain Eukaryota; kingdom Metazoa; phylum Chordata; class Aves; order Anseriformes; family Anatidae; genus Netta; species Netta rufina. The sequence continues at coordinate 74,153,632 of NC_140124.1, read as the reverse complement.
CTGGAATCACCAGCAAAGAATATCATTCAGATGGTGAAGTGCACTCTCCTGTCCTACCAGTTCTTATGTCATTGTCTAAAATACAAGATAAAGAAATCAACAAATCCACAGAATGCACTGCAAGAAATGGCGTAGTTTGTAAAGTGGGAAAAAATATGTAAATCAACAGTTTAGAAACCGTCATACAAGTTATGGTTTGTGTCTTAAAGATTAGTTTTCCAGTGGGTAAATGGATAGAAAGCCCTAAAAGTTACACACACAGTCATCAGGGAAAGTAGGCAATTTGAATGAGACAGAGGTAGTGACAATGACATTAGCAAAATGAAAGCCATGAGGAAGGGTGTACCGAGAAATGCAAGAAGTTCAAAATGATTTGTGCAAACACTATTGCATCCCGTGTAGTCTCAGACATTTCCCACGTTGCTGATGACTCTGCAACAGTCGGCCATGCCTGGACTGTTACACTCATAGTGTGCTGCTGTGCTGATAGCATCTGTGAGTTCTCGCTCATTTTTTATTTAAAATGCAGGTTCTTTGGAGAAAGGACTGATTATTAGTATAATGGCATGACAGAGAGAAGAATAACATTGACCCTGCATAAAGACAGCACTCAAATTTGGAGGCATTACCTTTCTAATAATCTTCAGGATGTGCCTTACCAGCACTGTGCAGAGCAGCAGTACTCTATTCAGTATTCAGCATTTAATTTTAGGAAGAGGAAATCTGCTGAATAGAGAACAGCGGAGAGCAAAAAAGAATGATGAGAGTCTGGGAAGCAAAATGTCCTGTGAAGAGAGATGGAAGGAATGGGGATTGTTAGAGAAGATGTATCTGTATTTCATATAGGTAAGATATGAAATATCATACCAAAGAGGAAAAGAATAATCCACATTATACTAAACCATACAATACATACAACAAAAAGCAAAGGACTTAAATTTCAACAAGATGCATTTAAGTTAGACATTTGGAAAACCTTTAACTTGATAACCTCGCTAAGGAGTGGAGGGGCTAGTTGAGAGACCGAGACCATCCTTGGAGGAGTTTGGGGGCAGATTTGGGATCAGCTGAGAGTGGTGCCACTGTTGCTGCCTTTGCCTGCTGTCCTAGGATGGGACTTCCAACACCGATCAGTTCTAGCTGGATCTCCAGTGCTGGATCTCCAATTGGTTTTCTCTACGTGTCACCATAACAGTGTCTAATTGTTAACTCCAAAGTAGAAGTCTTATGGTTATATGGGTAACTGATAAACATTGTAGTGCACTGCTTAAGAGGTAGGTTACTGCTTTACTACTGTAATGTATTGGTTTATGTTTAAGCAGGTCTAACTGTAGAATTTTCAGAAATTGGAAAAGTTATGACGAAAAGTTATGATAAGCAAGGTTGCTGTGTACTGATAAAAATAAGCTTTTTCCTTGAATCTTGTCTTGAACAGGTCTACCCAAAGGAAACTCACAGGCAGACTGCTTTACCCGGTTTTATATATACACACACATACACACATTTACTGATTTACAAGATCCACCTGTGAAATTGCTGATCTCTTTTACCTTTGACATGCAGTACTTGGGTTTTTAATCCTAGTTTGACACTGTAGATGAGCTAATTCTCCATACAAATTACTATACCAACCTGCTACCCTTCTATACCTATATCTGTAACACCTACAATCAGGTGAATAAGAATCTCCATAAACAAATACAGTTATTCATATAAAAGTGCTTACATCAGGCTGCAAGTCTAAAAATCTCAGATTTAATCTCAGTTTGGATGAGAAGTTTTTATTTTAGACTCCATAATGAGGATTTGTCCGGTTTATCTTCTTAACATAAATGTTAAGAAGATCTCAAGGAAATGCCAAACATCTAGTCAAAGAAAGCAGGTGGCTTGAGTTATCTGGACAAACACTTAAATGATTAGCAAGTCAGTTAAGAGGTAGGATTTTTTCATGTATATTTCTACTGGATAGCAAGGTCATTTTCAAAAAGGAGGAATGATCTCATTTCCTCTGAATGCATCCTTCTCCATCTTACACATTGTGGACTGTTTTCAAATTTAATGGCTATTCTCTCATAAGTAAGTAACCCTATCTCTATTTTACAGTGAGGCAAGGAAACAAGCTGTTGGTGTTTCAAGGATTTATTTATTTATTTTTTAAACAAATTAAATTCTAAAACAAATACACTTCTTTGTGACAGGTAAATAGAGCAAAATTGGAGACTACGATTACCATGTTTTTTTTTTTTTTCTGTTTGTTTTTTTTTTTTTTTTTTTTTTTTAGCGTTCATTTTTTGGCTTTGCAAAGACTTGTATGTTTCTTTGTAAATGACACTGGTCCATTTTTTAGGATTTCCTTTGGTCTTTCAATTGCCAAACTTTAAATACAATCGTAAAGCTACAGAAAAAAAAAAAATCTTCTGAATGTTGCAGCAGTTTTACAGATAGTATAAGCTTTATTGTTGGTACTTCCAACTTTAAGGGAATAGCTAGAATTAATGAACTTCTTAAAGCCACCTCTATGTTATCATAAAAAAGCAAAGTTTTTCTTGCCACCAATTAATAGGAATGACTACAATAAAAATTATAGTTGCCAATGATCTCCTAGTTTTAAGTGTGGTATATCATAAACTCTTCCTCCATCACTGCACTTCTACAGTACAGTGACCGTAGACATTTTCAGGGCTTATTCACATGATGGACAGGAAAAGAAATTGTTGGATTTGTTGAGTCCCTCAGAGTTATTTGAATCTGTCACAGCACTCTCAACTTTCTCCACTCCAAAGACAGGACTCCATTACCTTTCTTCGCAAAGAATACTCTTAGGAGTGTCTGCGTAAACAGCTCTCAGAGTATGTGTTTGTTGTTTGTTTTTTTTCTGGTTGACTGTGCCCAGTGCCCTCAGCTGCTCCTCATATGTCTTCCTCTCTAGTCCCTTCACCATCTTTGTTGCCCTCCTCTGGACACTCTCCAACAGTTTAATGTTGTACTGTGGTGCCCAGAACTACACACAGTACTCAAGGTGAGGCCGCACCAGTGCAGAGTAGAGTGGGATAATCACCTCCCTCGACCAACTAGCGATGCTGTGCTTCACATCATACCAGAAATTTGGTTAGTATTAAATGTACGTTCAGCAAATATCAGAGTTGCACATCAACAGCTCCGAGGTGGCGTGTAGCATGGGCTAAGACAGAGAAACTTTTCTTGTCGTAGCTTGGCCTAACCTCCTGTGGCTATTTTGACAACCCTACCCTTTCCCCCAGGCTTCTTCTGGGAAAGAGGGCTGCTGAGGCTGAGGCTGCGTGTCCTGTGACCCATCCTAATAGGCTGCAAATGGCCCTCTATCCAGAAGCCAAACCTCTCTGCATCATGTCTTTGTGATGCTGAAGTAGATGATTACTTTTTGCTTCAGCCACGGAAAGATGGGTGGGCTGAAAAGAAGGTCTCCTCTGCTGCGTGAGAACTGCTTTGTTTTTCACTGCACAGGTAGCCTGTTTTCCCTATTTGGCTAAAATTAATGGAGTTGCTGCCTGCCACTTTAAAATCCGTGCATGTATGCGTAATTCATCTGTTCGTCTCTGACAACTGAGCACCATGTTATACGTAGCACTGTACTTCTATCAGCTAAGCAGAGGAAACCTCTGTGCGTTTTTACTAGGCTGGTTGCCTAATTTGCAAGTACGAAGTTGAAGATACTGAAATGTTATGAAGACTACATTGTCCATGTGAAAGGGGGCAGGCTTAGGGTTGTATGGCTAATATACCTCTGTGGTTATATATTTTATCCATCTTTTCCCTCTGAATTTAAGTCCTTTTCAAATGTTTTCTTTACAAGAACCCATGTAGCTTTTTTGCTCTTGGTTTAGAAATACAGTCTCTCAGAGTTTACCTGTTTCACAACAGTTCTTGCCTACAAATAAACACCAAGAAAACAAAAAGAAAGGGGCATTTTTATGTTGAGGGTGTAAGAGTAAAGTTATTTCTTAAAATGTAAAGTACTCAACATTCTTGATGAAATGAGAAAACCTTATCCATAAAATAAATTTCAGCACTAGCTAAAGAAAACTATCTCTCCTGACTGCATCTTTTGACTGCATATGCCACATTTTAAGTTGTTTAATGTTTGATTGCAGTTTAGATGTGTTTCATGATTGGAAATATAGAAAGGCTGGGGGGGGGGGGGGGGGGAGGAACGATGATAATATCTGGATGATGATAGATTGTAATGTAGTTTCTCGGGATTTTTTTGTTCGGTTTTGTGATGCATTACACCTACTGGATGGCAAAGGCATCATCCTGTCAGCTGGCTGACCGCAGCTTGAGATCCTCTGGCTTTCCTACTGAAGCCTTAGAGAGCCCAAGGGGGGACGTTTCAGCCAGTCCGAGCTTTTCTCCGCGCAGGAAGCATCCAAGAGCCACGGTGGAGCTCCAGAAGGGCCGGGTGTTTTTGAAGCAAGGGGTTAAAACTACTTTTCCCAACTCATAACATTTCAAAGGGGAAAATTTTCCGTGGGAGGGGGTTGCGGGAGGGGAGTCTCGCCGGCAATTGGCTGCTCGCCGTCAGCCGCAGCGGAGCCGGGGCTGCTGCCGAGGAGCAGGCATCGATCAGCCGGCTGGGCGGTGGGGAGCCACGGCCGGCCCTTTCTGAGAAGGGAGCGAGCCCTGCCAGGAAGCCACCAGGGCTTTCCACCTGCCTCGGCTGCCCCGGGGTCTCGCTGGGCGCGGAGGGACCCGCCAAGGGCAGAGGATCGCCCGGCAGAGGAAAAGGAGCTGCTGCTGCTGCTGTACACGCTGCTGCTGCTGCTGTGCATGCTGCTGCTGCTGCTGCGGCTCCTTGCAGCAGGTAGGGCTCCGGCCGGGATGGATGGATGGATGGATGGGTGGATGGATGGATGGATGGATGGATGGATGGATGGATGGATGGATGGATGGATGGATGGATGGGGGGACCCGGCTTTGCGCTGTGGGGCTGGCTGTGGGTGCCCGCAGCATGGGGGAGCCGCCGGGGGTGGTGCGGGCAGGCGGCCCGGCCCCGCGAAACTTGGGCAAGTTCTGCAAACTTGGGCCGGGGGCTGCGCCTGCATCCCGCTGGGTGAGCGCCCACCCCATACAGAGCTACGGGGCTGGCCGGCCGCCGTGGGGTGGGAGTGGGATTGGTGCCAGGGACGGCGGGCACAGCCGGGGAGCCCTCCGCTTGGAGGGGAGAACCAGCGAGTGACGGTGGGAAACTTGAAACAAACCTGTTTGACATATTTTCATGTTAGGTTTGTTTTTTTTTTTTAAACGCTCCTTCCTTTTTGTGCGTGTGAAGGAAGGGGGGGGGGATTTCTGCAGCGTTGACGTTTGAAGGGTTAAGGTGCAATTAAAAGAAAGAAGGTAAGAAGGGGGAATTTGACTTGAAGCAACTTTGAAAACACCTGAGCAGCCTCCTCCCTTAAAAAAAAAAAAAAGGCACTGCAGAAATAATTTGGCAGGGACAAGTAAAATGCAGCCCTGACATACAAGATGTTCAAATGCAATACATGTTTTATTATTGCAATGTTTCAAGTTCATCTTCTACAAATGAGTCATGTGATGAGCAGTAGGACATACATAATCCTTCTACAAACATTTTAACGAAGAGTTTAGCCCTGAATTATAAATCATGCTGTGAGCGTGCCTGTAACAAAACAGTGTGAAGATACTTACCTTGACAAATATTTCACATACTCTTTGAATCTGGATGGCTTTGTGGCTTTGGTGTCTCAGTTTCAAACATTCAGTTTAGATTAAGAAGGCTGCGTGGTTCTTGTGTATCCCAAGCATGCTGTGGTGGTGATGGACTTTGTGGTAATTTCTGCATATATGGTTAACAACGTTTGTTTCTATATTTACAAATGTCCATACAGAGCTAAGCAGGAAGGCAGACTATCTTAGTGCTAGATGGCATCAATGAACACTTAGGGTTATTGGGAATTTTTCACTATTTTCAAGTTCAGATATAGATCACAAAAAAAAGCTAGCAATACAGGAATACTAAGTAGGTCTTCTGACAGTGTACCTTTTGCTGTGTATGTGGTTTCATTCCAGATACAAAATAGATCAGGATTGAGATGTTTCCCTGAATACAGGATTTTAGGAAATGCACAAATTGGTCAGGAGGTCTTTATTTCAGCTCTCTGAACATCTTACTAGAGCTTTCATTGATCACAGCATGTTGTTGAGAGGTTTCAAGGCTTCTTACAAAATACTTCCCCAGATCTGAAAGCCAGATGGTTGCAGTGCAGAAGTCATAAGCAGTTAATTGCTGATCTGATCTGAGTGCTCTGGAACATCTCGGCACACGGAGTGAAGGCGTCCAGCTCAGCTGATCGAACTCAGTACCTGGCGCTGCGCTTTTCTGGGATCGGGTACCTCTAAGAGGGGACACAGAGAAAACAGGTTCTCTTTTGGGGAAGGTTTTGGAAAGCTTCTCTTTTTTATGTTGAAATGATTTTTTAAAAAATAAATTTATTTGGCTTTCTCACAGACAATGTATACATATAACATTTTACCATGAGTTTACTTAATTTGAATTGATTTGTGGCCCCTCACCCGACCCTTCCCCCCAAAAAAAAAAAACAAAGAACTGTTCTCAATGTCAAATCTGGTATTTGTTTACTCTGTTGAATGGTATACCAGACAGAGATAATATGATCTCCCACAGTTTCCTCTCTGTTCACAATATGTAGACAGAATTCCCTGCAAATACTCATACTTTGTGGGTTTGTTTTTGCCTTTTTTTAATGTTTAACAGATGTATATGAAGAAATACTACTTCAGTTGCAGTGACATGAAATATAGAATAGATAACAGAAAGGCAAATATAAATGTTACGCTTGCCTTGCTATATGCAGTTTCTTATTTTGTATCCATCAATTGAGGTTTTGTTCTTCTGAAGAAAAAGATGACTAGTAATGAGTATTCAGAAGGAAAGCAAATGCTTATTTTGCTTTCTTTCAACCTTAAATAACCCATTAGTTCAATGGTAGCGCTAGAGTTGATTTTAAAATTTTATAGGCTGGCAAATTCCTAAATTGCTTTTCCTTAAGTAATTTTTAGGCTGACAGCTTTTTCACTATTCGGAACATTTTAAATACTCTCCTGCACAAGAATATTTTAGAAATTGTTTACACCTGTGTAATAGGAGAATTGCATGATGTTTCTTTCTTTATTGCTTTTATGTGCTTACTTCTATCATGCTATCTTAAAGGTGTAGTTATAAATGCTTCATAAAAGGTTTAGAAAAGGTGTTTAAGTAAATAAACAGTTATTGCAGAATGAATGAAGTGGGTAGGTTGCACAGAACTGTGCAAAGCATTGTCAAATTCTTCAAATATTCTTATAGTCATCCAGCACTCAGGTAAACTAGCATCCTCATAGGATTTATCTGTCTGATATTAACCTTTCCAAGCTATTCAGACATGCACACATAAAATGAAAATGTTACAGTAAAACTGAGAGGATAAAGTGAGGGTATGAATTTGCATTGTCTTTGTAGTGGAGGGGGTGGGTATCCAGACTTGTGTCTGCTGTATGTACAGCCACAGAAATATGTGCAGCCATCTCATTTGGAGAGTGTGGGGTTTTCCTTCACGCATGCGTTGTACTAGAAAACTGATCCAATGCTCATGGTTTCTTATGCATTCATTGACTCTTAAAATACAAAAACAAACAAACAAGCAAAATACTTGGAACACTTTTTTCTCATGCAAGGCATAGCTGATCATAATTAGGAACTTAGGAAGGTGTATGAAAATAATTTCTGTACATACATCATTCTGAAGATGACAGTGTTTGCCCAAGGAGATACACCTGTTGATCCTGAATATATTGTTTCTGTTTATATTTATGCTTGTAAAGATATATCTGTGTTCTTAGTTTCTAGATGTTATATGGTTGTCTGAAACTGTTACGACAAAGAAGCAAAATAGCTTTTTATGGATATCTTTTCTTTAGAAGCTGTATTTTTTGTGATACACTGGTCTGAATTTTTTATTTTATTTTAATTTTTATTTTCTGGGGGTGATTCTTTAGGAACCCAGGAGTTGGACTAGATGATCCTTGTGGGTCCCTTCCAACTCAGATATCCTATGATTTCAGTTCTGATTCCAAAAATGTACATCAATAAGTGCTTATTTAACAGTAAACAAATGTTGATAAAAGTTCTGCCTTGTACTTTACTCTACTATTAACTCTATTCTGTGATATTAATAGTAGAATTAATGTGAGTATAGTGTGAAATTGCTTTGTGATGACGACTTGCATTTTGATTAGGTTATGACAGTTGTCCAATTCACAGTCAAGATGTTTTGGGAAAAAAAAAGTCACTTGTATTTCTATTAAGCAATTCTGTTTCTTGCTTTTGGGAATACTATACTGTTTTCTGAATAATTTTCAGACAAAAAGAAAAAAAAAGTAAAAATAAATATATCGTTGAATAACTCCAGTAGAAGTGTCATTCTCTTCTGAAATCTAGGTCAGTTAGATTATAGTGTAAATACATTAAAAACAAAACAAAACAAACAAACAAACAAACAAACAAAACACAAAACACATGCATGTATACAAGATCAAAGTTACGTCTTCATAATTCCACTTCATTTCCACATCAGCAATCCTTTCTGACAGCTGATGTGTTTGAACCAGCAAATTAATAGTACAATTAATGCAAACATTAATAGAGGCAGGTGAGAAACAGAACATGAAAAATGAACATTGATTCCATACTATCTTGATTTTTCTTAATTTAACCATGACTTTTCTATTTGTGTGTTAAGACAAGAAACTGTAATTCCTCTACATTTATCTGCTCCACTTCAAATGATATGTATTTACCTACACAATCACTATATTGGTTGGCTTCCAAGCTATTCATTTGCAAAGCACTTTGAGAGATCTGGAATGTGGTATTTGTTATATGAGGCCAAACACTATTCTACTTTTTAAAATAACTCAGAAAAATGCCTCCACTTAAAGCATTTCTATGTGTACACAAGTCTGGGTGTGCTTATACAAACCTTTTAAACAGAGACATTTTTATGAGACATTTTTAAAGGAAAAGAGAATCTGAGTTAATATAGTACTTACCATGTTTAAGGTATCACTAAGCAATGAGTTATGGAGCACGGTGTCAAGAGAGACTGGATAGCCAAATGCTCCTAAGAAGAGATGTTGCCTGAAGTGTTCAGTGTTATAACTGCGTTAAGAAAAATATCATGAGATTCTTGCTTTTTCTTGGGCAACTTACTGTTCACTGAAGGGATTGAAATGAAACATCTTACGCAAGAGATGCCCTTTCTGTTTTCCCACTCTAGATTTCACTTTCCTAGAAGTCTTCTATGGAGAGAAAGAGCCTAGGCTCTGCTGTGATATATTAATTGTTATATTCACTTGTACTGGTCTAGAGTTAGCTGTGTGATCTTATAAGTGGACCTGCCATAGCAGTAATGTCCTGTAACTGGTGGAAGTGATATGTTGGGGTATATTTGCAAATGAGCATTATTTTGTACTATGATGGTGCCAGATTCCACTGTATACACCTGGCAGGGTATTATATAAGGTAAAAAAAAACAGGGTGATGAAGTAGATTATTCAGTCATCCCTCTTTAATGCAATTTGCTATTCAGAGGCCTCAATTCAAATAGCTGGTTACATCTGTCTCAGTTCAGGATGCCACTTAGGAGTCCACCTAATATTAAGAAATGATTTCCACATGCTCCAGCGTGATTTTCAGAATCTCCCTCTTAAAGTAGGTACTTGTTTTTCCTGACAAGTGCAATGAAGTATTAATCATTTCTCATTACTGAAGAGTCTGCATTGTTACTGACTAAAACATAAGTAAAATATCCTGTCTTGGGCACATTGTTTTTTTAGATCCTCTTTCCCAATTTCATTGTTCTTTATAGTTTTAACTTGACTGATTTTTTTCCTTTTATCCAGTGAAAGTTGTTGTGAAGAGACCCTGAAATAGGTGCTTTGCTAACACCAAAAAGGGATTGCTTTTTCTGACAGATCCAGTAAACTTTTTATGACAGTTTATTATGGTTATATATTTTTTTGAACTCTTGTAGCAATTACATACTTTATTTTTTTTTGCTTTGCATTGTTTTTATTTTCATTGTCTCAATACATAGATTCATACTACCTACAGCAAAATGTACTTATAAAGTACTTATAATGTACTTAAAGTTTTGAGATGCTCCAGCCAGAGCTTCAAAGTAGATGGTCTTATTGCACTTACTGTCTTTGAGTTCCCATTGTCGTTTACCAGTAGAATGCTCCAAAAACATCCTCGTACTGAGAATGTACTGAGAGCTGCAGGCTATGCAGCACCCTCACCCCTGAGGTAGTCTCTTTTTCAGTTCTGTTTTGTAGATTTTTTTCTTATATAAACCACTGAAAACTTTGACAAAAGCATGAAATACAATGAGACTTATGTGAAATTAGAGGTGCACCTTGCAAATGACTTGAGCAGAATCAAAACACTTCAAAATAACAAAGTGAGTCTCACAAAGAATGTGTTAATGATCTGATGAATTGAACTGCATATGAGAATATAATGATGGTAGACAGGGAAATGATAGTACTGAAATCCACTCTTGGTTTAAAATACTTAGGTTTGATTTCTCTTCTAGCTAACTACAGTTGAATAAAACCTCTTTGCTTCAACTTTCCTGGCATTAATGGAAATAGCCCTGGTTCTGGTATCTGTCAGAGAAATAAAGTGATATGATTCACTGAAGAGACAGCTCAATGAACTAGTGTGACAGGCTTGATTCATCAGCGTCTTTCATGTTGCGTTCCAACAGTAATTATTTATTCCTCTAGAAACTGGCTTCAGTTTTGGTTGATCCTTCTCTCTCTGGGAGCAGAGAGGAGAAATAAAGCTGGCTTAACCTTGCTTGGAGACTCCCTTTGTCAAAAAGATATTACTGTTCTGTTACTGGCAAATAATGGGCACTAGGCCAGGCAGAACCTGCTACCATGTTGCTGCCCTGCTCATTACATACCTGCCGGTAAAGCTCCTCTTGGGAGCTACGATTGGTACGGTTAAGGAAAGCCGTGGAAGAACACTGTGGATTTCCTTGGCAGTGGATCAGCAGTCAGCAGAATGGCTGGGATATAACCCTCTTTCTTTAGATGGCAAGCCTTGTGCAAGCAGATTCTCCTATGAAATTATTGCTGTCTAACATCCCCACTTGGTTGGGCTGATACATGAAAATGAAGGATTAATTAACTGCAAATTAATAGAAACATGCACATTTAATGAAGATTCACCTAAAGTGTAAGACATACCCTTGAGTCATTTGTTTCATACCAGTCTGACCCTTCCTTACCATCTATCTTTGCCCTTTCTTAATTTATAAGCTCCATTTTAGGTCAAAGATTTGACCTTCCCGTTGTGTATTTTCTTTCTGTATCCACTCATAAGCATTAGGTATCCTACTTCAAACCTAAAGCCGTGCTTTTGGCCCACTGTCAAGAGAATTTTTACACACAAACATGCATATGAATGAGAAATCAAGTCTGTGAGCGTGTGGAAGGAAGGCTGTAGTGTGACTTGAAGGACACAGCGCTTCATTTAAATTGCATGCTCACAGCAAGAGATATCCCCTCCAGTGCATAAGGACATATGAAAGTAGGCAGCAAGAAGTAAGTAGGAGAGTACCTTTGTATTCCAGTGGCTGTTTTGGAAGATGTCGGGTTTTTTTCTGTGTTCCAAGGCAGACATATTCACCCACGTATCACTTCATGAGGATGCACTTTACTGTGTGAACTTCCTGTACTGAAACACAGATTTTTACCTACTTACCCAGTCAAACTCTGTTAACACATGGAAAGCTTGGTACTGCCACCAGCTGCAACACTGGCTGAAGGCTGTATGTGAGTGGCACATAGAGATGGTTTCCTGGTGAATGTAAGTGGGTACATGTAAACAGGAGTGAGGTCTACAGAAAATATACCATAACAAAAATATTGCTATTAGTTCACTTTTTTTTTTTTTTTTTTTTTTTTTTTTTTTTTTTTGAGGTACTATGGTATTATCTATTCTTAGTGATGGGAGCAGAGGATTATTTCATCGACCTAAAAACTAGGTATAGCAATAGGGGGAAATAATGCAAAACTAATGTTGAGTTTTGAGAACTCACCCACATGCTCCAGAAGACAAGAATGAACTTTTCAGCTTAATGTGACTATAATTTCTACAGACTGTAACTCAAAAGAACTAATTTATACTGCTGTTTGTGTGTCTGTGATGGAGAGAGAAGGTGTTGACAGTATAAGTTGCAGCTGTTTTGTATGATATTCCTATATAAGCATAAACAGTTGTGTTGCTTTCTGTATGCTCTTTTCTAACTCGTTGGTTGTCCCCTTATGCTGAGAAATTGTGCTTTTATTCTATTACTAGATCAAATGGAAGTCACGAAGAAGTGCTTGTCTGTTGCCTCTATACAATCCTGAGTGGTATAAGGGCAAAAAATTCTGCCTGTAGAAGTTTATATGCTACTTACATTTCATAGCAATTCATATGAGATCATCAGGTAGTTTCCAGAAATACAAGCATAGGACAGGATTTGAATTTAGAGAAGAGGCTAATGCAGTAGCTTCCTCTAGCACCTAACATTCAGCAAAATGTCTGTGCGGTTCAGGGGACTTCATTATTATGCAGAAGAATGGTATTTCACTGGATTTGGTTCTCAGGGCCATAGAGTGAACCGTGTTGTTTAAACATGAATATGAATGCCCTTTCTGAAGCTGTGACTAGAGAGGAAAATTGGCCACCCTTGTCAGAAGTAAAAACAATGTGCCACAGTGAATTTCAATCCAACAGGTACAAATCTCAGGGAGTTTTGGGGAAGTGTGAAGGAAATTATTATATTAAGTGAATGTATCAAAAGCAAAATATGTCCTAACAAAGAAGCTAGCAAAACAGTATATGTAGTAATATTTAATACCTTATTCTGTTACTCCTTAGAAAGTGTTGTCAAAGCTATTCTGTGATGGGGCCCTGGAATTTGCAAGAAGTGCAAGATGGATGCCCCTAAAATACTAAAAGTATACTCAGAGCAGCTATAAAACACCAGTCATAAGGGAGACAGTAATAGATATTTTTGAACTTTTCAAGGTGAAAGTGAAGGAAGTGGAAGCAAATGATCTATCATCTAGAAGCAAATAAAAGAGCCCTCAGGTGTTAGGATTACCTACTTCTCCACCACCTAGCAAGTTCTGCTATGCATACCCCTCCCAAATTAACTCCTCCCTCCCCCCCCATAGTTCCCCAGGAAAATATCTTCCTCTCAGCTGCTAAGCCCTTTATCAGGCAAAACTGCTTTGCTGCGGTATATAACAATTTGCTTAATAGACTCATATATTTACTTCCCTTTTTGAAGTCAATTGCTATGAGCTTTGTAGCTCTAAAGATAGCAAATAAAACCTACTTTTTTTTTCTTTTTTTCCCTTGAAGAATGAAGTAACTCTTGACTTAAACTTTATTTCAGGGAAATTTGTTTCAGGGAAAATTCATTCAGTAAAATGGCCAGGATGCAGTAAAAAAATTGGGAAAATCTTTGAAAGGGTTGTCTTAATTGGTCCTGAAGCTCAGTCCTGTTATCTAAACCAAACAGTAAAGAATTGGTATTAACACCTAGACTCATGTCTGTGCAAAATCCAGAGTTCCTAAAGTAGCAATTAAATGGTTTAATGTTGAAAATCTCCAAAGCTGAATTCTGAAACTCTTTACTGAAGGGCAATGCTAATTTATCATGCAATGCTGATTCAGATTAATTGGAAGTGCTTTAAAATTCACATAGTCCCAATGTTTTAACTCTTTGCACCATAAAAGGTTGTGAGGAATAAAACCAAATTGAAATCATTGATGATATCTTCTTCTTTCTTTAAGATGAAATGTAAACTGAGACATACAAAAAACTTTCTATATATGTGTGTAAGTATGGTTGAATAAAACATTTTATTTTTTTCCTTCTATTAATCTTAGGTTTTCCCTTCTTTCCCACCTATCCTTTAAGGACATACTTAAATTTCAGTTACACTCAGCCTCTGTTCTCTAATAGAATATAAGTCCTTGGAGCATTAACAAATCTCTCAGCTTTTAAATAGACTGTGACCTATTCATTTACGGGGCTACTTCAATAAGGCAATAGCTCACTTAGGTTAATGATGGATCATGGTGTGATTCGATTTGCAGAGTGCTGGCTTGCCCATTATCCCCTAATGTTTGTATGGGTCATGTTATCACATCCAAATAATGATTCATGCCACCCCTTGTTCCTGGAGATATCACAGTGATTACAGGAAAGCTCGGGATGCTAGTACACAAAGCCTTTAGGTTTCTGTTGGCTGCTGTTAAATTATTATTTTTGGCTAGATTATTATAAAGCATGAAAGGTTTGGGTTTCTCTGTGACTGTGACACCTTCCTCCTGTGATTCAATTGGCCATATGGCAGAGCAGACAGGCTGGACGTTTGCAGAAATCAGATCTGTGTCTCTGTCTTTTGCTTCTTGCTTTTTTCTTTTTTAGTGAGGAAAGTTAGCTGACCCTGACCTGCTGTGACAGATTATTTGCAAGTCGAGTGCCTCACGATCTATTTTTTTTCCCCCTCTCAGTTTGAGTATCTCACATGAAGGTGGAGCAATTTCCAGCAGGAAGAAAACATACCTATACATCTGTACTGACTGCAGATACCACTCAGGAGAGGCTTGGGCTGGTAGCAACATGGAGAAGGGAAAAGAGTGATGTTTTGTAGCTGTACATACAATGCAAGTAACAATGTAACATTTTTTTTCCAGTGCTGCCCCTGTCATTTATTCTAAAGGATTGTCCTCACAATAGACACAGCAATTCAAAACACTCTAAGTGACGGGACAGAAAAAGTGAAATTTTGAGTGTGCTTGTAAATGCTTGTAAAATGCTCTTAAGGTTTATTTTTACTTTTCTTTCTCTTTTCCCAGATGATCGGTGTTTTTTTGCCTATCACTGCATTTATACTATGTGACCATCAGGCTGCTCACTGGTCCAGCTGTTCACAAAGACCAAATCTTGTTAAAGGTTTCAGATAAAACTGTCATAGAACTCACTGGCACTAAACCTTCCTAAACATAAAACGCTTCAGTTAATATAGACTACAGTTAAAATATGAGTGGGCAGAAGAATAGTTTCCTTACCTTTTCTTATCCAAAGATATCAGACTTAAAGAAATAGAGAAAATGAACTTCTTTGTTTGCTACCAGCTGCACATGCAGCCTAGGAAAAGGAGAAATCACTTCTAATGCATAAAGAAATAATGATGTTCTTCACGTGAATTAGTTTTGTTGCAGCTGAATTTAAACATCCTCCAACAGTTTCTGACACTAGGGAGAGGGAATAGTTATAAACAGTTCAAGAACACCTTTCTAATGCAAGCAACTGATATTGAAAAATTCAAATGGAAAGCACCTGTTAACATTGTTTTTTTTCCCCACTTTCTCTGCTTCTAGATGATGATAAATGTAACACAGTCAACAGTGTCAAGTAGTAATGAAGTATTTTGAAATATGCTTTCTTAACCCTTCAACTCCTTTTATCACCCATCCATACCTAAAAACTACCAATGTATGTGTAATATAAAGCCTATATATATATATTTCCGTAATAGTTCAAATAATGTGAAGTGGGTTGGTTGCCTATGTGAGACATTAGAAATATATTTCTTTGTCATTAAAATAATACTGCTATGGTGACCTGCTAGGCTGGAAATAAGGGAAAAAAATGGGCACTTATTATAAATGAGTAAAGCCATTTCGTTACCTTACAATAGATTTGGCTCTAATAACATTTTTATTCTGCTCTAAAACCATTATGCAAGGACCTCCCCAGAAACACTGCCAAGGATCTCAAAACTGTAAGCAGATTTCAAACTTAAATTTGATTTCCCAGCTGTGTAGTGGTATATACACACAATGAAATAGTGAAAAATGGCTTTTGAAATGTTTACTACATTAAAACTCTGAAAAGTTTTGCATATTTTAATTTGCTGAAATTTTCCACATATTGAGGACTCAGAAGTCCCTTGTGACATTTGCCTGAAGCTTTACTAGAAGGAGTTTTTCTTCCTTTTCCCTCCCCCTGCATTAACAGAGTAATGATTTTTGAGGATCAATATTACATTTCTGTTTGGAAGCTTAAAGTCATGCAATCTTATTTCACTCAAGTGTTTTTGCTCCTAAAGCATATAGGGCTTACTGAAATTTTACAGGATATTCAAACACACCATTTGCCAAGACCAAAATCCAAGCTTTCACTCCCTCTTCCCAGCTCCCATGTCTCAAAGAAATTAGAGCATCTTGATCATTTCTGAGAAACATTAAGATTAGTTCAGTTCATAAGTTGAGTATTAGTTCATATTCTGAATATATTGACCCATCTTTCAAACTCTGCAGACTAGTACTAGAGGACATGTGAACTATGGGCATTTTTTTTTTTTTTTTTGCAAGCAGAGCAAAGATTGTCATTCAAACCTTAACCATAGCTGTAACTATTACCTTGTAATTTTACAGCACAGTAATTTTTGTAATGAAGCATAAAAGCTTAATATTTCAAGTTTTCAAAATTTTTGTTAGTGTTGATAATTATCGATGAAGTTGTTTGTAAGGAATTATGTAAAAAAGAATGGAAGTTTACCATATGTAAAAATATCGTATTCACTACATCCTTAATATTTTTGTGTTAAAAACATTGCAGTGCAAAAACTGGTCTGAAAGTTAAAAGTTGTTGCTTCTATTGCTATTTTTCATATAGGCTACTGGAATATAACCCTAGGAAGAAGACATTGTAAATGTCACCATGGTAAAAGATCTACAAAGGAATTTGTAACTATTTATTTGCTATGTGAAAATATGAGGAGAATGCATATGTAATGTCATTATTCTTTTTATCATCTTTGAGAGGGTAGAGTTAGGGTTCTTGTTCATGTTTAGATTTTTAATGGGAATAAAGATCTTCAGAGGTACTTAGGATCCTAACTTCCTTGTTTCATTTTAATTGCAAAGTAGGAGGTAAGTGTTTGCATTTTCTTGAGGATTTAAGTTAAACCTTATGTAGAGAACGAGCCTAGATGAGAAACAATGCAAAGCAAGATTTGAAACTTTTTATGTCACCAGGACCATAAATCTTTAAAAGATGTCCGATATGTGTTGTCTCTGTCTTACCTGGATACCCACAGGCATGTAAACTTACCCTTCTCACAAGTGTTAAGAAGCTCATTAGATTTAGAGTAGCACAGAATACCTGACAGAAGAAAAATCTTCCCTGCACAACTTTTCCTAGAGTTTGCTTTACTTTTTCTCTACTAAGAAAAGACTTTTCAAACTTTTTTTGGCTTACTTTAGAGTTGTGATGTGGGTCTTTCTCTTACATTTCATTTTAAATTATAAGGACGATGTTTATTTCTGCCTCAAATATATTTTAGCAATTCCAAGACAAGTATGACTCGGTACCGTGATACCTTGGAAACGGAATGGATGAGAGAGGCATGATTAGCTTTATTTCAGTAGCAGTGGTGACTTTCTAATGACTATTATCACTGTATCTTTTCACTTAAACATAGTTATATATTTATTTATGTAAAATGAGAGGCTGGTCAGCCACTAATGCTGTACATAATATATTTAGCTGGATCAGCTTATTTTTGATAATAGGCATAATAGCTAGTCCTGATGACTTACGCATTCATGTTGGTTCTTTTTTTGTTTGTTTGTTTGTTTTTGTTTTTGTGCTATTTTTATTCCACTTTTAAAGTTGTCAGTCAACTGCAGCAATAGCTTTGGACATGATGATATACTAATGAAAAAGGGAAAAATAAATAAATTTTAAAAATGTAAAAACAGAAGGGTTTGAATTTTAACTCATACTAAGCATATAAACTGTCCACCTTGCATAATCAGGGAACTGAAAAGAGAGCTGTGAACTACCAAGAATGACTCAGTTTTTTCAACTTCAGAATGGGTTGTAGAAGATCAAAACTTTCCTGATAGAAATATGTTTCTTGTGATAATGTGATTTCAGCTGAAGAAAACATTTAGTGAATTTGCTTTCCTGATGGAATGTAAAAAGAAAGATAAACAGGTCAAGCAAAATATTCCCTAGACAAATGCCTGAAAATGGAAAGTATTTAAGTCAGAAAAGTTGCATGATGTAGTTTTTGCCTTCTTACTCTGAAAGGCACAAATGCCATTTGGATTTCCTCCCCTAGCATGATGCTTTGTGGCTGTAACAGTCTTCTGAAGTGCTCACCCACTACAGAAAGGGGCTGTGAAACAGCCTGGGGAATACAGGACATATGAGCAGATAGGTGTCCCATTAGAACAAGAGGTAGATTCTGTAAGTCTTGAATTCCACTTACTGTATGACATCAAGGAAATATTTGAACTAAGCAATGATGCATTTTGGCTAAAATTAGATTTCTTTTATTTTGGTCCTTTTTTTCCTTGGAAAAGTAGAATATTTTCAAAAGGAAATCCCTGTATTAGAACATTTCTAAGCAGTCTTATTTACTACTTCCTAACTCTCCCATAAGACGTAGGCCCCCAAAGTACATTATATCTGTTGCTTGTGAACTTAGGAATGTGGAATGTTGACTGTATCCATTTTTATTTATTTATTTATTTATTTTGGTAGAGATTGTCACCTCTAATTTACTCAGCACACTGTCTATTCAATCACTTTTTCAGTGTAGATTAAGACTAACAGAAGGACAAATAACGCCACAGATAAAATTATAGAAGTTTAAGAGATTGGGAGAATCAGTGTCCTTAGTTGTTGTCTGAGAATGTAAATAATTATCTCAACATCAAGCTCTGACCCTCTTCCATACTTAGTGAAAACCCTGCACATTGCTCTGGCATTCTTGTAACAGCTATGGCCGATTATTTTCGATCTTTCCTTGAGGACATTTATCAGATAGATAGCTTAATGTTTGTGCCTTATGATTTCTTGACAGCTGGCCATAAAACCTGATAAATGCTCCTGCCAACAAAGCAACACGTGGGTTCCAAAAAAAAGTTTGCAAATTCTAATAATGTAGATTATTTGATTGATGCACAGTATGCAATTTAATTACAAAAATAAATGAGGAAGGGGAAATTTGTCACTTCCCCATTCATTATTCCTAAATTAGACTACAACTAATCAGGGTTCCTGATTGGCTAAAATAACCTCAGGTATAATTTACTGCACTGCCATTACAGTAGGATAGAAAGGAAAGCATGAATTATGTCTCACTGCCAAAACAACACAGAAGAACAAGGAAACAAGATGAACCTTAAAATATTGTAAACATTGCTTTGTCTGCAGTCTGTCAGATTACTAATTTATTACAACAAATGAAATACTTGTCTTGTAAAATTACAGAGTACATTTTTTTTCAATATGCAGTATTTACGTATACTCTATTTTGGACTACCAGTGTAGATCAATACCGCACCTGATACCAATGAACTCGTTTTGGTTTTGGCTCATGTGAATGCATTATCCAGATATAGATTAACATCAAAACATATCAGATGGGCCAAATACACGGTGATAATAACACAGCACTGAAATCATTATGGCTTCATTGTAGAGACTAAATGTGGAGTACAAAATTTAATTTAGGTTTTCTTTTTTCCTAAGTCAATTATATTTTACCAATCTAGTTGTGCCATGATGTCTGCTGAGTGCTTCTGCTACTTGCATTGTTTCTGCTTTAATGCACATATATTATGGAAGAAGTCAGGACAGAAACGGAAAGTAAACTTTCCTTGTTATGGACATTGCTTGCCCATGCTTTTCCTCGCAAGTGTCACAAAATGTTTGCTTATATCCTCATGATACATTCATGCATTGGTGAAAAGAGGATATTTATTGTATGTGGCAGCCTGATAACTATGCAGGCAAACAGAACACGCATGCTGATGGACACAGTCCAGGACACTTAGGTGTAATGATGGGGCCGGGAGGCAGAACATTCTGATTAGTGAAAGCGAGTTCTTCTGTAGAGCTGCCATTGCTTCAAGACATTTTGTATGCCTAGAACGGAGAAAGAGAGAGATGGGAAGAAAGCTGTCAAAGTAGAGGTTAACACAGTGGTTAAGGAGTATTTCTGGGATGTGAGAAAATGTGAATCCCTATTTGCCTTGGCTTTAACCCAGCTCTCATTTTAAGTAACTTTAACTCCGTACTATTACAGCCTAAGTCTCTCCAAGGAAGGTATTTAAATTTTTATAAAAATTTAAAAGGTCATTGGTATAGAGAGGAATTGTAAATGGCTCAGTAGTGCAGCTGTAGAATACTTACCCACACTTGCAAAGGCAGGTTGGGTTTCTGTGCCAATTAGGCCCAAACCCCTTGTTCTCTCTACATTTCAGATGAGTTACCTTCTGCAATATTAGGTAAAATTTATCTTTGGGCTCTTTACAGATGATTCAGTATTGTCTCTCAGAGGTGTGGGAACACTTTTGAACTCTGAAAAAGTGTAATGGACAAAAGATACATTTTAACCATCTCCTCATACAACTTTTTAAATTCTAATCCAGAGAAAGTTTTGGGCTGCATTTATTTCTCAATCTGTTAAGAGTAGACCCGAACAGGTTCAGTAGAAGGGCAGAAACTGTGAAACACGGATCTATGAAGATTTGTAATATTAAATGTCTCACAATGGGAAAACTCTTGAAGGATACGTCTAAAATCAGAAGTAATTCATTGAAGAGTGCTTATTTCCTTGTACACGTGTTCCCATGTACAGTGGCACACGAGCAGTTTATGCACCCAGTTGAGAGCTTGATCAAGAAACCACAGATTTGTTTTATTTTCTTTACAATTAAGCAGGTACAATGTATAAGACTGATTCACGCACAGCCACCTTTAGTCCTTAGTGCTTTAAGCGCTGCATAAAATATGGCCAACTCAGTAGTATATCTTCAGGAAGTTATCACTGAAAATGGCAGAAAATTGTGTGCTTGCCTCTGTTTATATCTGCAGCCAGGCTGTTTCTTGTGCTGTTTCTTAGGCAGAGCTTGTCCGTGATGTGCAGGGCATCTTCTTGGTGTGCATGTGTGTGGTCCCACCATCCTGATGGTGTCCTTATTATCTGCTTTTATTCTTAGCATTTTGATTTGTGTGTGTGCTTTTTCCTTCTTTGCATATACTTTTGCATATAATTTGTATTTTTTTTTCATCTTTCTGCATCTTTCTCTCATTCAAAAGAGGTTATGTAGCTCAGTAATGCTACTGTATTAGGTTTAAGGAGATTCTGCTTCATTCCAAGAAAGCTGGGTCACATCTGCAGCAAACAATAGTTTCCAAACACATTAGATACTGAGGAAGAAGCCTGAGGCTTTATGGCTTTATGCTGTTAACACACAGTTCTGGTAGCACAAAAAGAGCAAGAATATTTGCATAGCAATATGCATTTTCCACCTATTTGTACCTTGGTAGATGTTTCCACCATTTGTTTGTACCTCTATTTTTACCTCATCACTTTATAGCAATACACGTTTGCTGTGTGGAAATGAGGACATGAAGACATCCAATGTGTCTGTAACTTTGTAATTACCAGAAAATCTTTGTATACTATAGACTGACCTATGAGAAACTTATTTAAAGTAGCAAGGCAAGAACTCCTAGGTATATGTAATCAATATCATAATTGGATTACTGCAGACATTTTGCAGTAATTCTAGGATTTTATTTTTTTTTTTTTGTGCAAACCCACGTTTTAATTCAGATGACTATTAAAACATTGCATATTATGACATCTCCTGAATAAATGCTCAGCAAAGAATTTTTATTGTTGTAGAGAAGTAAGACAACAGCCTGTGATATAGACTCTTAATATAGTTTTTAAAAGGTACAGAATTATTGTTATTCCGTTTGTTCACTTCGGGCACCTCCTATCTGACCTTGACATGCTTACAGCAAGTGCTTTTACAAACGTATTTTTAAGGAAAATTAGTGTTTGAAACTCCCACACAGATTCAGACATCTCAGCAATGTAAAACAAACAAACAAACAAAAACCAATAACAAAACAACATCATCAACAACAAAACCACTTTATTTTATTCGTTGAAGTATTTAAATTATTTCTGTCAAACACACAGGCTCTGTACTTAACCTGTTTGATGGTAACTTCAGCATGCTCTCCAGGTACAGCTCTGTCTCATGACAAACTAAAACAATAGCTTTGCAGGTGATGCCATCTGCCTGCATCCTTTAAAATATGATGTTGACAGAAAGCTGTTAGCATAAGAAAAGTATGAACTGTTTCTCTGCCAAGCATATTAGCAGCATACATACTGCTAATGCTGTGACAACCCGGGCTGTAACTAGGGCTACAAAACTGCACAAGGTCTCCTATGCCACCCCACCAAGCAGGTGGATTCCAGGGAGGTCTGCAGCCTTCTCAGACAAGTAGTTCTGGACCAATTAGAGCATAGCTAATTAATATTTCTAGTAAGTTGAGCATTTCGTTGTTTCTTAGGTTAAGGAAGGCTTTCTATAGGTGAACAAATAAGTGCTGTTTCCTATATTGCCACATAGGATAGGGCAAGAAGATTTTAACTGGAGAAGGTAGAGAAGAAAAATCTTGTTTTGAACATTTAATATGTGTATGGAGGCTGCACAGAAGTAAGCTTGCAGATGTAAAATTGCTAATTAACTGCTTCATCAGATAACTGAATGAAAGTTTCTCTGCAAGGAAAACTCTTTTCTCTGTTTTTCCCCAAATCCTAGTTCTTAGAACTAGGCTTGGTTTTATATGGAATATTTTTATATTTTGACCTGTATAATATTTTGTGTGCTTATATAGATACAACCTATGGGTGCTACCTTCAAATAAAATGTATTACTCAGAGAAAGAAGCATCATACCTTTACTGGTGATGTCTTAAATATACTTTGGAAAATATTTCCAATATATTTTAGACTTACGTTGAATTCAATATATTGAGTTAAATGAGATGTGTAAAACAGTGTCTAATAGTTCCATCTGGCAACTTAATTACTCTTACTATTCTTCCATATGTTGAAAAGCAGCTTTGGTCCAGCTTCAGTAAAATCAGAAGAGTTCAGCTGATTAACTTCCTTGTACCTATGAGTTTTTCCATAGCAGAGTCCCCATGACACCGAACAAAAATACCTAGTTGAGCCAGCTGCCCCTTACCATGTCTTCATGTACACTGGGTTGTTATGAAAAATGCTGCTCCATAGCCTGAGGTGGAAACCTGAGCCATGTAAGCTGTTAGAGGTGAGAAAGTGCAGAACAGGGTGGTGAGGGACACACAGTGTCACAGAAAGTACGTGCCTCTACTCCTGTGGAGGTGTGAGGCAGCCCTTGGCTACAGATGTATATACTCCTTGTATCTAATTCCCTGTACACCTGCATACAGGTGACAAAACAGTATTAATCCCTATCAAAATGGGAGACCCAGGAGAAGAAAGAAAGATATGAAGGCAGTGAAGAGATGTCACATAGATCTCACTCTCCTGAAAACTAAAGGATGGGTTAATGATGGTTAATGTGCAGAGAAGTAGCCTCAAAAAATTCCCCTCTTCTAATTTCTAAAATAATTTGCCTGTTAGCCTAAGCTTTTGATGCAACTTCATTTCAGCCCACTATCTTTGAACAGTTAAAACCAACTTTTGACATACCTTCCTGTTGGCTTTTTCTGGTCTTGATGGACTGAAAGAACATTTTTTCCCTCTGAAACACAAGCACTGCGTTGTTAAAAGTATCTTCAGAAGTGAATGTCTTCCAGTATCTCTAGGAAAACCCAACTTAGTGACTTCCTCAAATTTTCAAGAACACGCTGGCCTATGAAGCACAAGATTTGATCTGAAAGTAAAGGTTTGTAAAGGAAATATAAGGTGCTCCTGGCAGAACAAAGCTAACTATCAGGTAATCTTTTCACTGTTGAAATAACTGTGACATTAATGATCTTAAGAATTTAAGCAACAATTACAATTTAAGCTCTCAATTACAAATACAACATAATATTATATCTTTGCTTTCTTCCCTAACGAATTCAAATTCCAGCCACGACATCAGTATTTCTTTAAAAGCTTTGCTTGCATTCCTTAGAAAATGAGATACGTGTTTCCATTTTGTTTTTGTATATCTATTTGTATATTCCTATATTATGTTTGAGCTTATCTAGCATCTTCAACATGATTTAACAGATAAGTAGAAATTTAAAAAATAGTTTATTTCTTACAACAGGGAAAAAATAGATTTAGAGGCAGCATGCAGTGTCCAAATCCATTCAGTGGGCCTTCCAGCAGCTAGGAGCTTGATGCTCAGCTTGTCTAAAAGCTGACGGCAGCTAGCTGATCCCTCAGTTTGCACTTGGTCTGAGGCAGCAAGAGTTTGTGCTGTTTCCTGCCTGTCTGGGTAAAAGGCCAAGCAAGAGTGGGTGAGGCCACAGGGACAGCTTGGGAAGGTGTGGGGAATACGCACCAGTGGCCGTTAGGTCTATGAGTGAGAACTAATGCAACAGGCACAACATCAAATCCAGCAGGAGTCAAACTTGGTAAATTCCAGAACTACAGGAACAGCACAGATGAGGTACTGTAGTAATTTCTTATATTTTTTGTGCCTATGATTACCATAGTTATTTCTACCTTCCCATGGTTACCAGAGCACTCAAGCATTTTTCCCATACCAATAAATTTCTGTTAGCATTTAACATCGACTTCATTTGTTACATATTGAATTTAATATGATCATCCTACCTCTTAAAGGAGTATTATTAATTTCTTCAGTAAGGAATGCATTTAAGGTCACCTTTCCTGTTCTGTCTTACTTAACTTTCTTATTTTATGGATGGTAGAGTTGTCCTCTGTGCAATAGAGTAAGGCTTTTATAGATAATTCAGTATGTGTTGCCATGCAAATATGCAGGCAGTTAAAATAACTTTGTCAGTATGCATTTTATTAGCAGTAGGCAAACTGAAATGCCATCTTTGTTACTTGTTCTCATATTTGGTGTAATATCCTACTTTCTATGGGAAGCCAAGTGCTGAGAAGAAGAGAGGTTGCACTGAATTAGAGCAGATGGCACGGCAGCTAGAGACTAACTGGGAGGGTGCTTCTGCAGGCATATCTCAGTTCGCAAATACTGTTCCACAGCTGTCCTCAAAATGCTATTTGACTGCGTGCCCCTTGAAGCTTTCCACCTGAAAGGGCAGCAGTGGAATGCAGACAGGCAGAGATAATAATGAACCAACAGCAAAGTGCCACTTCTGCAGAAGTTCCTGCTCAATTAGCTCACGTGGGGTATGAGCTTCAGTGAGCAGAATAAATGGCAAGTGGAGAAAATTGTCAGTATTTTATTGTCTTTCTCAGTCTTTGTCTTCAAGCCATCATAATGGTTAAATTAACTCACTAGATTTCTTGAGCTGCAGTTTGGACTCTGGATTTTAATTACCAGCTTTTATGTAACTAGTTACAGGAAGGAGTAAGATGCATTTTACTCCTGTCATGAAGAGTAACCTCTGCCCACACTCACTCAGTGGATTTGTGTAATATTGGTTCTGGTAAAAACAATCAGTTTTAGGAATAAATAGCAATAAAACAATTAGAATAAAGACATCTTAAAGCAATTTACCACACAATTAATAACAATTTCTCCCACTTCCAGAAAGGATCAGGTCAGGAAGCAAAGCCAAATAAAAAGAAATGAGTAGCTGCTGATCAACTACTAGGCATAAATACATTAGATAAAATCCTTTTATTGTACTGTTTAATTAGCTACTACACATCTTCGCAAGCAGATAAAACGTGTTTTATGGATTTGCATATCTAAGATTTGCTTTTTCACCCATTTAGAACTGCTTAAAATGCAGTTAATTTCCAGGATAAATATCCAGTTGTTTGTTAGGCCCTGCAGTGATGATATGTGCTTACTCTGTTATTTAGCATTTCACTGTTTAGAGTTTGTGCATTGCTAAGCTGAACTAACAGAACTGATACTCGATTTGGTATAAAGCTACCATGTACTTTATACTGTTACTAGGGAAGAGAAGAATCAAGATAAATCTGGCACCACACTGGGCAGATAAATGTGACCATCAGTGGCATTACAAAATCAGGAAAAAAAAAAATCGTTATCTGTAAAAGCCTTCTTTGGTGTTACACAGTGAATTTTGTTACTTATTTTTAAATCCATTAGATCATCCTACTTGAATTTCATTGTATTATTTTATTTTATTTTTTTGAAATAACTCTGTTAAATGACCACTTAAGTGTAGCATTATTAGAACTCATGGCTTTGAAAGCTTTTGGATGCCTGAAAATGCGGAGTTTGAGTCTGTTTGTTTGCATTAGTTTTTCAGTAGATTGACCTAATGGTTTTAAGAGAGTAAGGTTTCAATTCTGGGCAGTGCAAATGTCAACAAAACCAATCTGAGATCATTCTTACTTTGTCTGTCCCAGGTTAAAGAAGCTCAAAAATCTTCCACAGACAAGCAAACAGGGCTGTTTTTTTGCTGTGTACTGTGGTGCTTTTATAGTACAGTTCCCAGTAAAGGTTGTGTCTCTGGTTACAGCAGGTCACTAGCACTACAGGAAAGCCCATAACAAATAAGTGAGCACACAGAGCAGGAGAGTTGTCCTGGAAGAGGTTGCACATAAAGTGTTTTTTTGATATCAGATTAAGTCTGTCTTTCCTACAGAATAACAAAGCAAGCTACAATGTCAATGTACGGTTTCATAATGATCTTAAGAAAAAAAATGTCCCTAGCCATCAGTAACACATCCCACTTCCCTCGGTTCTCCTTAGAAAGATAGGGAAGAAGAGGGATAATTGCCCCATGAACCTGCTTGAAACAATTGGCACACAATTTGTCATACAGCAATACATGCCACTATAGTCACTAATACTCGCATACGTGTAACTAAGATGATAAAATGTCAAATGGCAGCTAGTGTGGGGTGCATCCACTGATCAGTCATCATCCTCCACCTTTTTAAGAAACCTTTGGTTTCTTAAATACATACCATTGTCGGAATCAGCAGTAAAACTCCGCTGCTGGTTTTGCATCTGCATCTCTCAATCACACATTTTTTTGTGTTCACATTGCTCATTTGTGACACCTGAACTGTGAGAGCTCACTTAATCTAAATGCTAATTGTTCAGCAGTATGAGCCTGTTATTTCCAATTTCTTATCCCTTTTCTTTCTGACCTGTTCTGTAGAACTTTCCCACAGCTTTTTCTTGAACATAAGTGTTCAAGAATTTTCTCCCTCCTTTCCCACAGATTCCTATCAGTTTCTCTGTTGCATATAAGAGAGTTTCCTAATTTTTGGCACAATGTACATTACTCAAGATGTTCTATATAAGACAGGGACCAAGTGACCTGTGAGGCCTCAGGGAAGGGGAAACTTAATAGGACTTAGCCAGTGATGAATAAGAAAATGAACAAGAAAAGCAGAACAAATTGTTTTCTCAGCTGAAGAAATTATTAAAGACTGTTTTGGGGCAAGTACACTAAGTTTTCTCTGTCAAAGACTCTTGGCAGTAGCTGTCCTAGTTACAAGCTGCATGAAGTGTCTGAATTTATAGCTGGTGTGAAATTATGCACTGGTATCAGCAAACAAAAATATTAAGTTCAGATAATTCCTAAGTGCTTCCAGATCTACAGCTCTGAAACAGGGGTTTAAGGACCTAATTTAAGACAGTCTTATTCGAAAGTGGACCTATGATTTGTATATATTTTGAAGTCCAGCTGACATTTTATCATACCACTTTAAATATCCAACATTTCAGACAGTTTTACAGGATTTGAAGGTATGATATTTGAAAGGCACTTTACTGTGTAAGAAAAACATTCCTATTTTGATGAAAACTGCAATAAATTTGATAGAAGTAAACAGATTTGGAATGTAATAAACTGACAGTTCACTAGTTATGTCTGAAATACCTGACTGTGAGCAGTCTAAATTACAAAACAGTTTTTCAGTGTCAGAGAATGTATTTGTGTCTTAGCTGAAGGGCAGCTGACGGATTCTGTTTTTGCTCAGACCAAACCATATTTTTCTCTGATATAGAAAGGATCAGCATAAAAGTCACTGATAACTTAATTTACAGATAAACACATGCAAGAAATGGCAATGACACTATTCACTATAGAATGTTATATTAAAAATTAACAAATCTTGCCTTCTTGACTACAACATTCATGAGCAAGAACAGTAAAAACTGGTGATTTTGGCTCTAAGTATGCAGACATTGAGTCTACCATATCAGGAATGACAGTGGAACATTTGGGGACACAGGAGAGTTTGCAGTATACAGTACCTCTCAGAAATTAAACATAATGGCAAATGTTTGAATGGTTTAGCCAACATACAGTAATGTCAATAAATGACTAATCTTTTTTCTTTTATGGCAAAGATACATTCAGCTTTAAAATCTAAAAATATGGTGAAGTATTAATAGATTTTGATAATGAAAACTTCTTGACAAAACGTATTTTAAAATTGCTTGAAAGAAGGGGATCAAGTTGACAGTTTTTATGGCTTTTTTTTTTTTTCCTTTTTTTTTCCTTTCCAAAAAGTCTTCTCTTTCTTGTACATCTTTAAGTAAAAACATGAATATACAGTTCCTCTGATTGTTGTGTGCCTGTGTGTTTCTGTAAAGACACTATATTATAAGGAATTGCAATAGCAGACCTTGAAGTGGACTTTCTGTCAGCCTTTGAACTCTCCATTCTTCCAGGCAAGAGGTTGCTCAAATAAGTACTTAGTTTCATTGGCTGGTCTAGTCTAATCTAGCAAAGGAGTCTTAGTCAGATGTCCTGTTGACTGTGCAACATCTTTGCACTTGAATTACTTCATAATGGAGTTACTCAAGACAGAGGTGTGCACTTTGAAAGTGAAATGTCCCAAACCCTTTGCTTTATCTTCACAGTGTATTGCTGAGTAGAGGTCTATGCAGTAGTAAAAGAACACTCTATTGCAGGATGGTTTTGGCCTTACGTAGTAACTCTTTAATAGCCCATATAAATATTGATTGAAAAAGAATCATCTTATTAAGGAAACGCAATGGCATTTAAAGTGAATCCTATAAATGTCAAGACAGAGACAGTCTCAGGAAAACGTTCATCTTCAGTTAACTGTTACAATCACAAATAAAATATAATGGTTAGAATTAAAAGAAATTAAAATGAGCTGATTTGTTTTATGGGTGTTTAAAGCATGAATATCAGAGTTTCCAGCAGAGTGGCTTCCATGAGAAGATTCTTCCATTAGAACAGTGTAGTGGCATGGCTATAAAGAGCTTCTTTCTCTTCTCCGTACTTGCATAGTAGAATCTTTGGACAGAAGACGCTTGCAATAATAGAATACGGGCAGTCAGAAAACATTGTGTTTTATTTTTAACTATAAAAAAAAAGCTCTTCCCCTCTCTCTTCCCCCTCCCGCCTCCCCATTCCCCCTCCCACTCCTCTTTTCCCTTTTCCCTTTTCCCTTTCCCTTTCCAAGCTATTATATTTCAACAATGTATTTCTCAGGGAGCATTCTTAGCTGTTGGACACCTTACAAATATGACAGAATATGTTGTTGTGTGGATGTCTTATATTCAGCAGCCAAAGTGTTTTAAAAACACTGTGAGTATTTGGGTGTTTTGCTATCAAGTATGAATAAAGTCAAACTTAATCGATGTTGTTAAACAAAAAGAGAATTACATGAAAATTAGAAATATTTGTAGGGAAATTTTATAGTTAAAGCACCTACACCTCTGTGCTTCCTGGCTGCAGATAAAATTTTGAGTTGCTACTCAGTTTTTCTTACTGTAGTTGGCATAAGTCTGGCTTACAGCATTGTAACTTGAATGAATGCAGAAAGTTCTGCAAACTTCTTAGCAGCTTGTTTCTCAAGCCTTTTAAAGTAATTTCTCTAGTAAATATTTTGTCAGCGGTAGTGTTTTGGGTTTTTATGCTCAGCCACTCCAAACCAACTTTCCCATGATATGTGCACTGATAGTAGTCCAAGTATTATTGGAGGTTTGAGGTTATCTGAATTTCAGAGGGATTTTTCAGGAAAACAAACTGTTTCATGTTCATGACTATTACTATAAGAAGGATTTGAAAGTGTTTTACCTTGTTAAGTATGCTGCTTCTCTGTCTTCATGTCTGTATTGACTATTTCTTCACTGTGCAATATCATAAATGAACAGGAGTCATTTGTTTGAAGTAGGTATATTGAGTTCTCCCAAACTTGAATAATGCATCAAAAATTTTACTGAATTTCTCTGATGACCTCCTGGTTAAACAGAATCGGAGACAGAATGTACTGAAATGCTTCAATGTGAATGGACTTCAGAGTGTGCTATTTGTACAAAATCTGAAAAGTAATTTTTGGTTACAGTTTCTCGGATATATCCACTGATAATGATAGTGGGCTATGTTGATCGTCGTCATCCTTAGTTATGCATTGTGCACTGTAAATTTACACTTTTTCAAATGCTGAAAATCTGTCTCATTAAAATAAAAATAACGTTGGCAACACTAACAGCAGCTACTGAAGGTAACAAAAATGTATAGCTGAAAAAAAAAAAAAAACCGAAAACCAACAGCCCTTCAGAACTCTTTTTTTTTTTTTTTTTTTTTTTTTTCTTTCCCCTTCTATGATGGTAAGGGTATTTTACTTTTAAAATCCAGCAAAGGAATTTATAAAGTTAGTATTAACTTGTGCATGGCTTACTCCATAGGTTTCCTTGACAATACAACAGAATATCAGTTAACATTCAAATACTTATTACTTTCATTTTGGCTGGTTCTTTGCTTACAAAAACACGTATGTCTACTCTTCTCTTCCTTTTTAATGACATCTGCATCATTGGTATTCTACAGATAATGGCTGATGTGCATACAGTTTGCTGTAGTAGGCTTATAGGACTATTTAGAGATAGCAAAAGCAACTGTTCGTGAGATGTACGTCTTTTAGTTCCAGGCACACATGAAGTATATATGTCCTCTTAAAGAAAACCCTGAAACCTGCATGAAAGAAGCTTTCATTTTGTAGCCTTTATCTTCCTTGTATTTATTTTTAATCTAATAGTCTTTCTTATGTTTTAACATTTCCTCATGCAGATACAGCTCATGATCATTATACTGAAATTAGTATGGTCTTCATGAGAAGTGGAGCAAACATAGATTATACTGAAAATACAGCCTCAGACTTCATAAGGGGATTTTTTTTTTTTTTTCTGTGACTGTGCTGAACTAAAGATCAACAGAAATCTTTGTAGACATCTAGATGGGGCAAAACTGAAAAATATATTTTTTAACTTTTTTGATATTATAATGAAAATAAAATTGACTTTTTTTGCCTTAATGCTAGTTTACACACTGAAAGTTATATGCTGAAATATTCATTTTAAACTGTACTTGGGAAGTGTTGCTAGAATATAACATGTTCTGCATATTTCTGCTGATATATCCATATACAAAAGTGATTCCAGTTGTCTATACAAATAAATATCAGGGGTATCTGAAGTAATAAAGCATACTTTAAAGAAAAACTGTTAAGAAGGATTTCTTTACAGCACAGTAAAGTGGATTTAATTTGCTCTTGATTAACAGAAGGAGATAAATCCCACTTTACCCTTATTTTCAAAGATAATAAATAACATGACTTCCTCACAGACAAAGACCTATCTAAATCGTAGTCTTGTTTCATAAAGTCACTGTTATCTGATTATTATTTTTTTGCTTTATCTTTCTTCAATTTTCTGTATCACTTAAGTTTTTAATACACTATTTACCTAATTTATCTCTTCTGCAATCTAAATTCTAGCTCCTTTTGCTTCTTCCTTAAAAGATGAAGCTTAACAGTAGATACTGTGATTAATGTGCCAGTTGTGCTGGTCTTTTACAGCATGTAGTTGCACGAGGGCATATGGCATGAAAGGTTAGTGATACCTGAACTGTAACATTGATTAAAGTGCTGAAAATCATCTCTGGACAGAGATGTTTCCTTTTAAGATCAAAAGGACAGGCTGTCATTAAGCTGTCCTCTTTCATTCTTGTAACTGAACTATTTGTTAACTCCCTGACACTTCAAACTGGGTTGTTTTGGACAGAAATAATTTAGATTTAAAGAAACAAATACAGAATGTTAATTCAGTGCAATCTTTTCTGGTTCATAGTCCACTCCATATATTGCAGTAAGACAGAATTGTGTAAAGGTGGTCTCATCAGCCAACAGAACTATCTGGACTAATATTGTTATACTGTGCTGTATTGCATTTTATCACATTTACATGATGCAGAAATTGAATTTGTGTCCTTTACAATAGTCGTAAATACGATCACTTTCTTTTCCCCAGTGATTCTGGGAAAAGGCTCCTAAGATCCCTGATATTAATATTTGTTAGAGCTTCCAGAAGACAAGTTACTAGATTTAAATGTTTGTTAAAGATTAAGATATTATCAGAAAATTATGGTTATGTGGATATCAAGAGAACCAAAGAAGTATGTACTTTTTTCCACTGGAATGAAAACAGTAGTTCTCATAGAAGGGTAGAAGGATTATTTTACCATCTTCCTCATTCCATCCTAGCTGGACTGTAGAAAGTCAGCACGTGGACAGTTCTTTCCTTCCTTAGATCTACATTGGCCAGTTTGATCTTTTTTAATATGAAATCTCTTGAGGAGCAGCCTATCTTTGTTATTCTTGGACACAGATATAGTTTTAGTGAAGTTATAGAAATTCACCAATTTGTATTAACTTCTGTGGGTTTCTTAGGACTCCTTGATTAGAACTCTTTTTTTTTTTTTTTTTTTTTTTTTCCACTGACATTTCTTTTAGCTAGCATTTACTGTGGTTGTATGTTCATGTAACTGAGTCTGGAATATATTCTTCCTGATTAATATGTAATCTTTTTTTTTTTTTTTTTTTTTTTAACCTCTTCCTTTGTAGTAATTGTCTTTTCCAGTGACATTCTTCTCTTAATATGTATAGTCTATGGGTGTCTTCAAGTGTAAAGTATACTGAATCTTTTGATAGAAGCAATATTATATATTATATACCAATAGGTATATTGATATATAAGTATATAGAAAAATTATATTCCTATAGGTATATAGTATTTATAATTTTATATAATATCAATAATTTTATGCTAGTTTATTAAAGCTTTTTTTTTTTTTTTTTTGAGGAATCAGTTTAGAAAAAATACCTGAGTCCATATACCCGAGTCCATGATGGATCTGTGAGGATGACAGGTTCTCATATCTTTTACATGGCCACAAAGCTATAAAATCAACCTCTTTTGCTGCTTGGCCTACTAATTATGTTCATTTTAAAATCAGAGTAGTTTGAAATTCATATGGCAATGAAGTGGAATAGAAAATTATTTTATTGTTCCTAAGAAAATGTTTGCAATTTTGACTCTTCTCTTATGATGCTTCAGTTGAGAGGTGTTCAAAAAACTGGAGGGAGATAGACCAAGTCTCTTGAAAAACTTGCAGTATATGGGTTGTAATAGATACATGGAATGTGAGCTGGTGGTAGAAGAGCTGGTAGAATTTAGGAATCCTCACCTTTCCACTAATTCCATTCATCACCAAAATATTTGTTTTTCAGTGGTTTACAAAATCTCAAACACTTTTTTTTTCTGAGTGAGGTGACTGTTTTTTATGTTTATCTAGTCATCTTCCTTGGTTCCTTCCAGCTACTTAAATGCTTTACAAATCCCCATGTTCTCCAGAAGTGCATCCAAATATCTTTTCAGTAATTATTCTGAGACACTTATACCAAATACACCAATTTCTTTTTTTTTTTTTTTTTGTCATCACTTCTTGACTTTTCTCAAATGCTATTAATGAACAGTACCACTGGTTTCACTAATACCTTTCACCAATATCTGCAAAGTTAATGTTCATTGTTCATTCTCATACACTCACCTGTCTGTCTGATGAGGACATTCACATAGCATATACAAGAGGTTTATAGTTAAATTCATGTTTATGTCACCACAATTCCGCATTAGGAGGGAGCATTCCAGAGGCAATGATGCACTGAAGTGTGAATGTAGGCAACATTCAACTAGCTTCAGGTTCCTGGTGTTGATGCTTTTTTTGTTTGTTTGTTTTGTTTTCTACTTACTCTCTGCTACAACAGATATCCCTGTGTTGTCACATGGATAAAGGAAAATTGCAATAATATCAGAGACTCAAGTCAATGGTAAAATAAGCAGTAAATAAAATAATAAAACATGGTCCATTAGAAAAGGTATTAAATACCATGTGTAGTAACATTGATTTAAAATGATAATTTCCTCTCTGAATCCCCTCAATTCCTTGCACAGTCATCCTAACGTTATAGCCATAAATGCACTGGTATTAAGCTATAAATTTAAAATATTTTAATGAGAAGGACCAAGAAGGGGTAAATCACTCTGTAAAATGACTGAAAATCAAATGGGAAATCAAAAACCAACAGATTTTATTTCCCGTTTATGTCATGTAATTTTTGTTGCATCTTTGTATGTTAATTTCAACAGGTGTAGTGTATGGCAGTTAAAGATAACGTTTTTAAAGGAGCTAAACCTAGAGAGAAACTTCAGATATGTAGCATACCTCTCCCCTTCCCTCTTTAGAAATATACACTCAAGTGTCTTAATATTAGCTTTGATATTTATGTATATTAAAAACTCATATTACACAGTGAAACAACCATGTTATAAAGTTGTATCTTACACAAAAATCTTCTCATAGCAGTTAAAAAATTAACAGTATTTTGTTCTCTCACATGATGTGACTTGGAGATGCATAAATCAAGGACATTATAAAATCAAACTCTTGAAATGTTATGTTAACTGTTTTAAATGTCTTTTATGAATGTGTTAGCTCTAAAAGGTTTTCTACAATAGGAAACTAGGTAGTTTCAACAAAAATGTCTAATTTTTAATTAGTTTTCATTTACTGAATATAAAAATCATGGTTTTTTTCTGAAGCTGAACTTAACTGCATGAGTCATTTCCCATGCATGTTGTTAGTACTTTGTTATGACACTATTCTTTTACTCTTTCTCCACATTTTCCCCCGTTAGTTACAGAATTTCTTTTCTGACTATGAAGTCATGTGTAAACTCTCTGTAGTACTATCCTTCTATCTAAGCTTTCTGTAATCTTAAATTCATAAAGTCCTCGTTTGCTTTGTAACTAGAGAGCATCTGGTGTATCCAAGTGGCCTCATGCACGAACCAGGGACAGAATGCCTGAGGTCTGTCTCTCAGGCTTTGCTATTCACATGGCTTTGGTTATTACAGTTTTATCTGTTTAGTCTCTCCAATGAATTCATACAACATTTCTCAGAGGTACAGAGGAAGTATTGTTGTTCACATTTCACAGGTGGGAATTAAAGCATTGCAAAATAAGTGACATATTTGGAATGATAATTTGTCTTTTTTTTTTTTTTCTTTTTGCATTATGTGATTTTCAGCATTTAGATCTCTGAAGTGAAGATTCAAATAAAACCTTCCTAATTGTCTGGGCCCATTGTTCCCTAATAACCAGCTGTGAAGTTGAGCAACATAAGAACTGATGTGGCTCTGGCCCCAGCTGGGCTGATGAAAGCTTGCAGTTCCCATTAGTTCAGCTCTCCTCATCAGTCCCACACAGTCACTCCCTGCCTGGGAGGAATTGTGAGTCATCAGTAGACACAACTGCCTGTCAGCTCAGCAGCATCGGGACTTGAGCTGCCTTGGCCTCAGGACTCTAAATAATGACTTTCCAGGCCCTGTATTTCATTATAGACTTCTCTTTTGTATATAGACCTTTGTCATCTTGACGGACTGAGGTCTGTCTCTTTAATGGTGCACTGGACCTTAGATTCTTTTTTTCCTGTTTCCAAATATTTTATTGACATCTGGCTAATAACGTATGAGAATTTGAGTGAAATTCTGCTCATTATTGTGCAGGTCAATGTTAAGATGGTGGTCTACTAAATTTCTTAGACCTTTCGAAGTTGGACAAAATAATGTTTACCTGCTTTAAACAATCTGAAAGTAGGTATCTTGTCCAAGATCAAATAGAAAGACTGTGGTGACATACTTTCAGGCTGGTCTTCTTTGGGACTTTGTCTTCCTTTCTTTTTATGCATCCACACCTGGAATGCTGTGTATTTATTCACAGCTACCAATTAATTAATTTTCTATTGCAAGAAAAGCGCTGTCGCAAGATGAGATACCGAAGATAAGTTACTTCTTCCAGTAAACCCAGGCTTTTTAAATCTCAGATCAGTTTATATTTTCACCTTTGTTTCATACTCTAGTTTTCATGGCTCTTTGTATTACGATTGAATTAAAGTGAATTGTAAAGATTTTCATAAAAATAGAGTGGAAATGGAAAAATACGCATGTAGGTATGTAAAATATCATTTAAATTCTTCTGCTATGAGAATCTAGCATATTTTATGTATCCTCTCTGATGTAAAAAAAAAAAAAAAAAAAAAAAAAAGATTAGAATGAGTGTCAAATGTTTGATTATGTTGTTTCTCATGTGACTTGTTTTGAAGAAAACAAACCAAAATGTACACCCAGCAACTGTAATATAGAGCAATTATTGTCTTATTTTCTTTCAGTGCATAGTTAATGCAATTACACTAGTTATTCTTATCGCTAAATAAAGATCTTACCTTTTGGAGAGGAATTTTCGTTATAGACATCTTTCTGTATGTTCAGTTCACTCTTACATTGAACTAAGAGCCCATATCTTTTTTTTTTATTATTTTTGGCTGCAACATCTGATTTTCATTGTGATTATAGTTAATTAATTTTCTAATAACAATAAGAGAAGGGAATATATTTGTTACCCTGAGACTCTCTTGTGCCTTAGCTAAATGTGGATGTCTGTCTGATACAGACAGAACCCAGAGTGAAATGCTTGCATGGCTTAAATGGGTTACATTTATATAATGTTTGGTTACACAGATGTTATAACTACTGGTAATGACACTGAATCTATTCAGATGAGTCTGTCCAAAAACAGAAAGAGAAGAAAGGGTGTGAAAATCCACTACCTTAAACCTTAAATGGCTTAAATGTGGAGAGGTGAGAGTCCTGCTTGCTGTAGGGAAAGTGTGCAATTTGCCATGACAGGTTTATGAGCTATAGCCTCCTTCCCTTGAGTGTGAGGATTACATTTTTGTTTTCAGTAATAACAAGGGTTTAGACATACTCAGTTTCCCCTCATGACTCTTACTGCACTTAAGTATGAGAATTCTCAAAATCTGATTTTGAATGTTCTAGCGTAATCCTTGCATCTAAGCCTGAACTCTTCTGAAATTATCAAATAGTGCAATTAAATGGTCAGGTTCTACACAACTTACCGGGTATACTGTTAGTTTTACCAGACATGTATTTTTCCCTATAAAGGTTAATCTATCCTTTCTATTAAATAATTATTGTATATGAGGAATATTTTTTTGAGGCTACATAGGACCCTATTCATACATTCAGTCAATATAAAGTCAGTTATCACCATTGCTGAAGGGAATGTCAAGGGCTTATTTGGTATATTTAATAAAAGGAAGCATTATAAATTTCAATGCCTTATGTTTGTGAGAGTTAAATATAAAATATAAATGGAACAATGTGTGTTATCTTTCATAGTTAAAAGGTAACCCCTTCTACTCGTATTTTTAATGGTAAGCCCTCTTTCAAGCCAGAGAATGAGAACCCAAACTCTGCTGGAGGTCAGTCTGGTGTGTGAGATACTAGTGGATAGGGCTGTAGGATATACCTTCCCTGAAATAAGGCACTGACATTCATATCTGCATGTGTGTTTATCTTCACAGATGTTATAGCTACTGGTAATGACACTGAATCTATTCAGACAAGTCTGTCCAAAAGCAAAAAGGGAGGAAAGGGTGTGGAAATCCAGTACCCTGCAAGCCTAGCAATCTGTTTATGTAGTTCATGTCAGTGAAGCACTTATATTTGGGTATTAAAGTTTCTCCTAATTTAAATTAAGAGCTTGAAAGAGGTACAGTGATGTCTAAGGAGAAAAAAGACACTGCAAAGAAAGAAATTAAAGTGAGTAGGGAAAAGCTTTAATTTAAAATCTTTAATAAAATGCAGATCTGAAAATAATGAGGGAACTCTAAATTTATGAGAGCAAATTAGTTAAATGTGATACTGTGGAGAAGAAACAGGAAAGGTGCAGGGTCCTGCACCTAGGGAGGAATAACCCTAAGCACCATTACAGGCAACGGGGGTGTCCTGCTGGAGTGCAGCTCCGCAGAGAGGGACCTGGGAGTCTGGTGAACAGCAGGCTGACCATGAGTTGGCAATGGGCCCTTGTTGCCAAGAAAGCCAATGGTATCATGGGCTGTATTTGGAAGAGTGTTGCCAGCAGGTCAAGGGAGGTGATCCTCCCCCTCTACTCAGCCCTGGTGAGGTTGAGTATTGTGTCCAGTTCTGGGCTCCCCAGAACAAGAGGGACACAGGAACAAGTTCAAAGGAGAGCTAAGATGATTAGAAGACTGGAGCACGTGCCATACGAGGACAGGCTGAAAGAACTGAGCCTGTTTAGCCTGGAAAAGAGAAGACTGAGGGGAGACCTCATTAATTTATATAAACATCTGAGGGGAGAGTGTTGAAAGGATGGAGCTGGTCTCTTTTCGGTTGTGCCCAGTGAGAGGACGAGAGGCAATGGGCACAAACTGATGCATAAGAGGTTCTGGCTCAATATGAGGGGGCAATTCTTTGCTATGACAGTGACAGGGCACTGGAACAGGCTGCCCAGGGAGGCTGTCTCCTTCTCTGGAGACATTCAAAACATGCCTGGATGCCATCCTCCACAATGTGCTTGCTCTAGGTGATCCTGCTTGGCAGGGGCGTTAGAGTAGATGATCTTCAGAGGTCCTTTCCAACCTCGGCCATTCTGTGATTCTGATTCTATGAAGCTAAGAGTAAGATGCTAGACTGAGAGTCAGGATCACAGAAACAAAATCATAGAGTATCCTGTGTTGGTAGGGACCCACGAGGATCACAGAGTTCAACCCCTGGCTCCACAGAGGGCCACCCACAAATCAGACCATGTGTCTGAGAGAATTGTCAGATGCTTCCTGAACTCTGTCAGGCTCAGTGATGTGACCACTGCCCTGAGGAGCCTGTCCCAGTGCCCAAGCACCCTCTCAGTGAAGAACCTTTCCCTAACACTGAGCCTGACCCTCCCCTGTCCCAGCTCCATGCTGTTCCCTTGGGTCCTGTTGCTGTCCCCAGAGCTCTGTGCTTGCCCCTCCGCTCTCTCATGAGGGAGCTGCAGGCTGCCATGAGGCCTCCCCTCAGCCTGCTCTGCTCTGGGCTGAACAAACCAAGGGACCTCAGTCTGTCCTCATATGTCTTGTCCTCTAGACACCTTTGCTGTCTTCATAGCCCGCTTTTGGACACTCTCTCATAGTTTTATGTCCAATGCTCAAGGTGAGGCCGCACCAGTGTAGAGCAGAGTGGGACAATCCCTTCCCTCGTTTGGCTGGCAGTGCTGTGCCTGATGCACCCCAAGATATGGTTGGTCCTCCTGTCTACTAGGACACACTGCTGGCTCACATCCAACTTGCTGTCAGCTACAACCCCCAGATCCCTTTATACGGGGCTGCTGTCCTTCCTCTCATTCCCCAGTCAGTACATGTATAGCCCCTCCCCAGGTACGGAATCTGGCACTTGCTCTCGTTAACCTTCATATGGTTGGTGATTGTCCAGCCCTCTAACTTGTTAAGATCTCTCTGCAAGGCCTCCATACCCTCGAGGGAATCAACATCTCCTCCTAATTTAGTGGCAACAGCAACCTGACTTAGTGCACCTTCAAACCCTGCATCCAAGTCATTTATGAAAACGTTGAAGAGAACTGGCCCTAAAATGGAGCCCTGGGGAACCCCAATGGCTGCCAGCCCAATGTAACCCCATTTGTTATAACCCTTTAAGCCTGACCCATCAGCCAGTAGTTCACCCATTGTGTTATGAATTCATTTAGCTGTATGCTGGACATTTTGTCCAGAAGGATACTATGAGAAACAGTATTGAAAGCAAAGCATACAAAGGTTTAAAATGGGAAGGAAAAAAAATAATAAAGCCAGCAAAAACTCTATGATTACATGGAAAATATTATGACAGGCAAAGACAAAAGAGAAACTGAATTTCTCTGTGTGCATTGACAATACACTCAAAAGGTATAATTAGAAAGACATTAACATTGCCATTCCAGTTGGTTTGAAGAGACAAAACAGCAAGATAAGCAAATTCTGTCAAGATGAACATGCTGCACAAAGAAAAAGTACAAGTGGACTGATGTTAAATTAGTAATAAATTTGCTGCAAATTACAGATGTCTGGATGATTTTGAAGGCAAGGCTTTCAAACACCAGCAAACTGTAAATGGAAAAGCCTTTAAAATATAAAATGGTCTGGGTATGATGAGAACAGTTCAGGATGGTAGTGTTGCTCTGTTCAAATTGAGAGTTTCTCTCTCGAGGTATCATCTATTAAGAGATATAACATGTTCTTTCTCAAGAATACTATACTGTTAACATTTCAGGGTCTCAAAGTGCTGATTGCTGGGCTGGTGAAAATTAGGTTAGTCAGGACTGAGTTGTACTTGTTTAGCCCCTTGAAGAATCCTAAGGCTTTGATCCAGGAGGGTCTGAACTCAGTCCTGGTGTGGTGTAGAACCATAGATGCGTTTATGATGAGCTCAGACTGCAGCTGGCAACCTGGTGCCAGCTTTCAAACTCAAAGCTTGGGCCATAGGCTTGATAAGCCTCTTCCTAAATTACATGTAGGTTAATTCTGTCTCTATCCCTTTTAACTAAGTAGAAATATAAACTGAGAGAAGAAAAAAAAAAAGAAAAAAAAAAGGGTTCACAGGTGAGCCTGAAGCAAAATTTTCTTATTTTGCTGTATCTTCCACTACATTGTAC
This sequence comes from Netta rufina, assembly GCF_964035555.1. Lineage (NCBI taxonomy): Eukaryota > Metazoa > Chordata > Aves > Anseriformes > Anatidae > Netta > Netta rufina. The sequence continues at coordinate 74,112,663 of NC_140124.1, read as the reverse complement.
AAGAGTGCCAGTAGTACTGTTTATATATTTTATATAGTACTATTTACATATTTATAAAACAGCTGTTTTTCTCTTCTACCTGAAGTGGAGAAAGGAGAGGTATAAGGAAGAAGGATCTGAATTCTGTACTGATCTTTTAAACATGTTGGAAGCCTTCTGCTTCTCAAACTTTAATATTTCAAAGGACAATTAAGAGTTTCTGACCCAAGACTTAATGAAAATCATAGTTAAATCTGAATCGAGTTTTATTCAAGAAGTTTTGGCTCATGCCTTATCAGGATGGAAAAGTTCTACTTAGTAGGATGGAAACAGATTTTCACTTCTTTAAAATACAGGTTTTTAATACAGATAAAAATACTATGTCAGTTCCTTTATGAACAAGTCCATCAGGCAATATTAGACACATTGAACAATGCAGGTGAAGTGCACTGAAAATCCTCACATAATGATTCATAGAAGAATTTCAAATCATTAAGTTTACCTTAGAGAATAACTATTCATTCTTTCAAAAAATGCTAAAACCTTCACATTATTTATATGGATAAAGTAGATGTACTGAGTGGATGCTAAAGAGTAGTACAAACAAGAAATAGTAGCCAATAAAAACTGAATCAAGTATGAATTATTTTGTTAATTACTGTGCTTGAGAGTTTTACATTTCTGGCATTTTGGAATCATGTTGAAATGGATGCCAAGTTTTCAAGGTGGGGACTGGGAGTCCTGTCCTGTCACTGGATATCACTGAAAAGAGTCTTACTCTTCTTGACTCTCTCCCATCAAATAGTATTCCCCCGCACCTTCTCTTCTCCAGACTGAACAGTCCCAAATTTCTCCTTATCACTTTCTGCATCAGATATTCAAGTCTTAATCTTTTTTGTCACCCTTTCCTGGACTTACTTCAGGAAAGTCCATCTGCCTTGTACTGCAGAGCCCAGACTTGGACAGAGTACTCCAGATGTGTCTCACCAGGGCTGAGCAGAACGGAAGGATCATCTCCCGTGACCTGCTGGCAATACTCTTCCGTGTGCTGCACAGGGCACTGTTCATGTTGTTTGCTTCAAGCTTACATTGCTGGCTCATGGTCAACTGGTTGTCTACCGGGACCCTCAGATCTGCCAGGAAACACTGCTTTCCAGATGGTTGGCCCTGAGCATGTACTGGTGCAGTGTTATTTCCCGCTGGTGCACAACTTGGCCATTTCCATTATTGTACTTGATGAGGTTCCTGTCTGCCTGTTTCTTCAGCCTGCCAAGGTCCCCCTGAATGGCAGCACAACCATCTGGTGTATCCGCCACTCCTCTCACTTCTGTATTTTCTCCAAACTTGTATCTATCACCTAAGCCATTAATGAAGATGTTAGATGGTGTTGGTCCTAGTGTCAGCCATTGGGACACTTGCTGCCTTGTCCTCATGGCTGAGCTCACTGACTTCTTGAGGCACTTGTAGTTTCTCTAAATGTAGTAATTCTTTTTGTCAGCAGGATTCTGTCAGTGTCCAATATTCATGTTGTTTTTTTTCTAAGATGCACTTGATTACCACATTCTTGCATTACCGAATTCTTGCAAATTTATTTGGTGATGGACATTATATAGTCATAGTAAATCTATTGCAATTTCTGCATATAGGGAGAAAGTGTGGTAGCTTGGATACAGTGGGATAGCTCTTGAGAAATATTGTCATAAGTAGCAAGTACTGCGTTAGTTCATGGGAGTCCTGTTTAATTGTTAGCTTTTTTAAAATGATCACATCAAATTTAAATAAGATTTACATTTTTAATATGCCAGTTATGAAGGAAATTGTCTCTAGAAACAAGAAAAATTATAATCTTTCTCTATTTATAAAATAGCTTGCTCTGTGCTTCAGTGGTGCTTTTTCCAAGAAACTGACAAAACAATAGAAATTAAAATGTTTGTTGGCTGAATAATCTTGAAGCTCAAATTTCAACTAAATGGTCTAGGTGGAACTAAGTTCATCGTGTTTTTGAAAATTGATTCAAGTGCCTCTTTGACTGTTACTTCCCTTTCTCTTGAGTTTGGGGAAGAAAAATACATTGCAGTACATGAACACTTTGCAAGGGAGAGGAAGCATATAATCATCTATGATAAATTCAGATGACTATGATGGCTTGTGGGACTTCCTCAATAAAATTTGCCAATGACATTAAAGCCTAAGAAATTGTAAGAAATTATATCCCTAAGTATACAATTATAGAATAAACAGTCTTCTTCTAGAAATTAATATATATTAAAAAAAAAAAAAAAAGTACTCTGTGCCCCATTATTTCACTGCATTTTTATCTTTTTTTTTTTCCTTTTTTTTTTTTATCAGTGAGTATTTTGCAGAAGTGCAATAATATAGATTTTATAGAAGTCCATCTCTCATCGATTCTTCTTTCAAAAATAATTTACTGTTTATTCTGTGGGCCTGATAGTGTTTTACTGAAATAATTGATTTGACTTCAGGGGTTTAAAATGGTACCTTATGAGAGAAAACATTCCCATTGAGACTTTGGATAGGTAGAGAGAGGGGCAAGCAACTTATTAAGGGCCCTTTAAAGTATACTGTCAGAAAACCACCAGTATCCTAAATAATACTTTCACACATTTCCTGTATTTATCATGATATTATAGTGGTGATTTGGAATGCATTTCCCATGGCAGTGATATATGGCATGCAGCAATGACATGAATCACAATTTGTTTGTGACATCTCTTAAACTTCACCTTTTTTTGAGCTATGATAAATTTTATGAATAGAACATAACATTCTGTGTCCTAGACCCCAAGGCCGATCCACCGAGTTCATCATAAAAATAGTCTTTACCTTGAACCTTTAAAAAAATTACTGCAGTGAATTCAATGGCCAATAATTGTTAGTAGTTATGATTAAATAGCAACCATTACAGAATTCATTAAATGCTTTGTTAATACACTATTCAGAGACTACTGTTAAGTGAAAGAAACCAGGAGGCACGTGATTTCTTCTCAAAAACGAAACAAAGTCTCTTGGAAAACACTTCTGGAATATATGTCTAGTTTAGTAAACAGTCAGTCCCTTTGTGTGTATACATTATGATAGTGTCTTAATTTGTTATTTTTCCTAGAATTTCTATTGTGGATGCAGCTGCATATAAACAAATCATAATTGGTGTATGTTGCTGTAAATTTATAAGTAAGATCACACCCTTTAGGTGTGACATCTGCCATGCTGGCAGTATACGTAAACTGTTGATGAGCTGACACAGGAGATAACTGTGATTGTCACAAGTTTTTGGAAATTAATGTCAAGGCTTACAGCTCATTTAATATTTTTGAAGAACTGTGTCATAACCACATAAGTACTTGAGACATTTATGCCCTGCCCAGTTTCTTGCCCCAGCTCTCTTACTTCTCACTCCAGCCCCTCACCCACTCTGCACACACTGGCACTTGCAGAGCGATGAGTTGAACTACACTTATTGCGTAGTCCTTGGCACAGGGTGCTTGTTTACTCAGCAGCAGTTCCTGATACTCAGCCTTCCACCCAGCTGTAGTCTTCTGGCCCACTAGTCAGGAGCAGTCACACTGTCCTTGCCATCAAGTATCTAGATCTTTCCATTTCTTATTTTAAGGAAATGTAACTCTTCTCAGGACCCCCCAAGTCCAGAAGTTTAACCATCATCTGTACAGTATACAAACACCAAGATTCTTTTGTGGAGCTGTCCTTACCCATGCTTTCGCATGGAAGTTGGTTAACTTTGAAATGATTTTTCTGTCTATATGAGCCACTGGCTCCTGAGAACCTGAGTCAGATGTCTACAAACCCTTATTTCTGGAAGAGGAAACATAGGCTTTTAGCTAATGTTTTTCCTTTTGGTCAGCAATATTGCTCTAGGAATGTATGGTGTTCAGAACTGTTTTGTAAATAAAATGGTGCTTGTTGTGCACCATATGTGATCCATATACTTACAACAGTAGTAAGTTATGTATGATTAGGATACATTGTATGGCCATACAATGTACGTTTTACCACATGAAGTTTGTATTAATAAACCCATAAAACATGCCCTGGAGTGTCTTAATACTATTACCATATGATTCTTAAAGCATCAATTAATTTATTTAAATTATCTTTTAAAAACAGTTTTCCATTTAACTAAAGATTATAACACGTGAAATGAAAATCACTGTGGTGGTAAAAGGAAAGGATGGGAAATACTTTTTTTTACTACCACAGCATTTTTTTTATTCATTATACTTACAAAATAAAAAAATAATAAAAAAATCAGTTCATTTGTATTCCCTTTCCTATACTATATTTGAATTGTATTGTCTTTTTTCTTTCTTTACAGCTGAGCTCTGCTTTAGCCCTTCATTGCTTTTCCAGTTCTTTAAAGATTTTCTTCATTCACATTAAAGCAAAAAATTCTCTATTTGATGTGTAATTTTCCATGTTTTGAGTTTTACCAGCAACTGCAATTATTTATGTTTTTTAAACTACTGGATTGCTTTGATGTCTAGGCTTTCAATCTCTCTCTCTCTCTCTTTTTTTTTTTTTTTTTTTTTCCCTTCCTAAACTCCATCCACCCTTGGAAGTATTTATAAAAAGCAGTCTGAAGTCACTGTGTGTCCTCTGTACATACTCTCTTCTTCCAAATGCTGGTATATAAGATCACAGTTGTGATCATTTGAGGGATGGAAGTCTCACCTAGCAAGCTGAGATGTCCAAGTTCATTGAATTTCTGAACACTTCATGTAATTCTCAAGAGCTCTTCCAGTAAAGGTGTTATCTTAAACTTTCTAGAACCTGTGGAGCTTGTTTGAGAGACTCTTGGTTAAAATGCCCTAAATGAAAATGCTAGTTACTGAAAGAAAACTTAGTAACTCAGTGCCGAGTCCTACATAGACAACTTTTTGCTTGCGAGTCACTGAGCCCCTTATAGGTTGAAGAGATGCGCCGGTTGTTTCAAGCTCCTGCAGATCATATGAGCTGTGCCCTTTAAATTCTGTGAAAGTCAGTGGCAGAAATGTATAATGTATCCAAGAAAACTATTCCACTTAGGAAATTGTTATGCAGCAGAATTCTAGCAAGTCTGACCTTTTCCTTAGTTATGTAGATGTCATCATACAGATACAATGAAGTGCAAACTGTCAGCTACTTTAAACAAAGTAATGATACTGAGCAAGTTATAATCCCTATATTCTTCCAAAGAAGTAGTGATTTTATTCATCATCTCTACAGAGTCAGTGTTATCAGCATTAAGACGCTCCTCTTTTTACAAATAGTTTCTTTTCACTTCTCTTAGACAGTTCCTGATGTTGTGATGTCACTTGCACATGCCAATCCAGGTATTGCAGAAAAATTGGGTGCCTGTTCTCTGTATGTCAAAAAACTTCATGGTGCCATCTAAAAATGTGAAAGCCTTTTACAGTCCAGCTACAAGTTTAAGAGCTAAACTGGGAACTTCCACTTAGCTTTCTACATAAAATCAAAACGGAAAATAAATTGTTTCACCATGTCTGAAATGCTAATGAGATGAAAAGCCAAACATCAAAGCAAGTTGTCACCTAATTCCAGACTCTACTAGCTACATCACTTCTTAGGCAGTTCGGCTGCTGAGAGGCCTGACTTTCACCAGGGAGGTAAATTAAGTTCTCTCTGAAGTGCTACTGCCAGGTAGGAAGGGCAGTTTCTCTTTGAAGTTTGGCCACTAGCACTTTCTTAAGGACCTGAACTTCAAAGAGAAATACTGTTTTTCTTCCTTTTGGATGTTGTATTCAGTAGCACGAGGTGCAGCTGCTCTTTGTGTAGTGGGGGAAAAATATTCTTTTAAACAATATTTCTGTATACATGTTAAATTGAAGTTTCAGATTAGTTTATATGTGATAGGATAAGCTGAATAGTGAATATGAAGAACTATTAGAAACTTTTAGCTATATACTTTACAAGATTACTAAAAGAAGATTGAAGATTGAGTAAGAAAAGAGAACATACCAAGACAGTGATTTTCCTTACCAGCTTTCCATTTTGCTGATGTGTGGGACCAGCCTCCTGTCGTTTGTTCTTAAATTGCCCCTTCACCCCTATTTTTCCAGATTAAACAAGCCTGGCTCCCTCAAACTCTCTTGGAAGTTGCAGGCTCTAGGCTGACCATTTTGGTAACCTTCCTCCATATACTTTTTCAACCGTGGTGCCCAAAACTGGTTACAGTATTCCAGGTGTGGGTTCATGAGCACCGAGTAGAGTGGAATAAATGGTTTGCTGGCCGTAGTCCTTATAACGTAATTTAGTGTTCTGGTTGCTTTATCTGTGATGAGAAAACACTTGGATTATATTTTGTTTCAACTATAATATCCATTTCCTTTCCAGTTGTTTTCTATCCAGTAATGTTAATTACATTTCTTGTTGAGCTTCATGAGGTTTCTGGTGATTCAGTCCACATGTGTATCAAACTCCCCTGAAATGAAGCTTTGCCATTCAGTGTCTGAGCTTTTTCTCCTGATTTGTTGTCATTGACAGATTTGGTAAATAAAGACTCTATCTCCAGTAAAGACAATTGTGAAGAAGTGTATAGAAAATAACCAATAACACCTTAGAAGCATATTAGAAAAATGTATGAATGAATCCAGACAGTGAATAAGACAGGTACATTAAGGGCATAGAGGAAAGGCAGGCAATAACAGTAGTGATAATAATAATAATAAGGATGTCATCAAGTGAAAGACTCAGTAGTAAACTCAAAAATGCTGATTTTTCATCCTGGCTTCTTCTCCTAATAGAAAGAAGCTATAATCGGCTAAAAAAAATCTGAGGAAAAAGATATTATGTAAGCCTTTTGTTCACATCCTAAACATCTGGCAGTCAGTGAACTCATCTGGCATATCAACATTAGTAATTCAGTGTGTTGGAGGGGTCCTTTTTGGTGTGAATTTCCATTGCATTTATACTTGGAGCCTTGCTCTCTCCTGAGGGCATTACTATTGCACTCAGCTGTTCATCCCTTGCTGGAAGCAGAGTGCTTTTACTCTCATGTTCACAGCTGAGAACAGCCCACTTTCCTTTGGGGCACAGAGGTCTCCTTTCTTTGCATGCCTAAGTTGTAGCCAGGCCTGGCATCTTACACATCTCTCACTGCCAGCAAAGTTATGATGTTGACCAGCACCAAGATGTATCACAGCAAATCATGCTCTGATCATCCCTGTTGTGCTGCAGCAGTAACTGGTGTGGGCAGACCCCCAGTGCTGCTGGAGGACTCCTGCAGCAAGCAGAGTTTTACCAGGATCAAGACCTTTTTTTTTTTTTTTTTTTTTTTTTAACAAAAGATTGATCTCTCTCCAAATATTTTCAGCTCTGATGATTTTGCTGTGAATTGCACGTCAAGAGGCTGGTATTATTGGTGATAATTGCTAGTTTCTAGTCCAACTACTGTTGTGGAGGCTACCCTCCCACCCAAACTCATAAATGTAAAATTAATATGCTTCAAAGACTCAAAAGCTAGAAATGAAACAGAAAACGAAAAAAAAACAACAACAACAACAACAACAACAACAACAACAAAACAACAAAGAAAAACATTAAAGATAATAAAATCTAAATAATGATTTTTAAATCACTCTTGTGTTTACTATTAGTCCAACTTCAGTGTTTTCAAATTATTTACATGATAGTAGTGCTTCTTTTAAGGCCCAAACTCTTATATTAATAATTATCTGAAAATTCAGGTGTGCTTACAAACATTTTTTACCCTGGATCATTTGTCTAACTTTTATATAGGAAGTGTAAGAACAGTATGGAATGTTATGTGGCTTGAGAAAAACATCTTGTAAGTTCAACTGTTGCCTGTGGCATTTATAAAGAAAAGTTTAATTACTTGACAAATGCAGAAAGAATCATCAAATTATGCAGGTTGGAAAAGACCTCCATGACCCCCTAGTCCAACCTCTAATAGGACTTATTGCAGTCTAGGAAGTATTAAAACTATGATAACTTTTATTGATGATAAGAACTACCATAATGTCAGCTGGTCTGAATCCTACCAAGCAATCCTACCAGTCCCATACACCACTGCAGTCGGAGAAAGAATTTGTCAGTAATAGAGCCAGCTGGAACATGTGCCTTTAAGTAAAGCTTAAGTAGAGCTCATAAGCTTCATGCTTCCCCTTTGCATAGGGGTGTTTCTTAGCCATTAATAATATCCTGAAATTCAGAAAAATGAACACCAATTGTGATAATGGAGAGAGAGCACTGGTTTCTTCAAGACCTCATGAATTATCTTTAGAACATTTTTCTCTCATGATTAAGCAATTATAATCTACACTCACAAGAAATAGACCTACATCCTTGAAATATTTAAGGGTTTTGTATAGAGTAGATGAGCTGTAAAATTACATAAAATCTTTCACAGTGGACCATTTTCAATTAACTTCATGAAGGAATATTAGGAGTAACTTGAAGTTTTAGTATTTGCTGTACCATTTAGGAATATCAATGGGAAAACTCAGTTCAGTACATTTGGAGAGAAAGCTAAAATACTGATATATACAACTGCAAGTGAAGATGAAGAATGGTGCAGCCCCAAGCCCCGCCACTTCTTTCAAGTCTAATATGATATAAACTCATAACAATATCAGAACATGTCAAATACCAGAATAAAATAATTAATTTGGTTCCAAATATTTTTTTAGTTTCTCTTTGCTGTGCTATTTATTGTTTTGATTGTGTTCTACAGTGACGATGAGAGGCTTGTAGCTGCGTTCTATTTCTGCAGTAAAATGTTTCTAATGTTAGTTGGAGTTAATTTAATCTCCTTTATTCTCATTTTTTGGAGTTAATTTAATCTCCTTTATTCTCATTTTTCTTTTCCTGCATGGTTTGTTCAGCTTGGTTTGATAGAACCCACTGTTATCAAGTGCTCTTCAAAGGCCAGTTAGGGGTGTTCTGGATTTGAGGCCACTTCAAGAAATTCTAACAGTAAAGCAGATTGCAGTCATGTTCATTGCAAATGTGAAGAAGGTAACTGCAGTGTGTGTGTCTATCCTAGTTGTGTTAGGTATAAGAACTGTTAGGTTGGTCCGATGTGAAACAGGACCAACTCTGGACTAGCAAGGCACAACTCTGACCTTGCAATGATACATATTGCTTGCTCAGTGACATGGTGCCAGGCCGCAAGTCATCCAGCATGCAACAACGCTGCCATCCACACAACACGTGCTGGTCATGCGGCTGTGCATGATCGCAGCAGCCTATGAAGGACTGCCGACAGCTCCCCTGAGGCTGGGGCCACCAATCTTATGGGAGCATGCAGGGGCAAAACCTATAAACAGAGCAAGTTGCTCTGTGTCAGTGGGGGCAGGAACATCAACCGAGGTCAATGTTGCCTCCGTGGGGACTCCCGCAAGATGTTGATACCTACCACAACAAGAAGATGCTGACCATGACCTGGCTAAGTATTTCTGGGGACATCAACATGCTCACCAGCACCCTTGTTATCACCCTGGGGTCAGTATGTATGTAAATAATATGTATCTCATAATAAAGCTTGCTCATTGTATATAAATATATAGCTCTTGTCTGATCCTTACTGGGCTGAGTCAATTAGCTTCAGCCCCCAGAATCTAACTAGAACAGCTAGTAACATGAAAAAACTCAGTACTGTTCTATTGTGTTGCCTGAAACAGACTAGAATCGTGCTGTTAAGCTTTCATAGCCACCAAAATAGGGTGGCCACATTCAAACTGCTATGGTCTGTGGCACACGTTAATTTCTGATCCATATGTGGGAATTGCTGTGTGAAAACTTGGATGAGATCAATTCTAATGATTCAGTAGTATAGATAATTAAACACCTGGGAATGCTTCTTGGCATTGTTTAATTTAGTAGAATAGACGCACCTAATGTATTCTGAAATAAATAAAGGTTTTCTTCGTGTCCTGGTTTCAGCTAGGATAGAGTTAAATTTTCTCCTAGTTGCTGCTAGGGTGCCATGTTTGGGATTTAGGATGAGAATAATGCTGATGCTTTAATTGTTGTAGAGCAGTGCTTACACTAAGCCAAGGACTTTTCAGCTTCTTGCTCTGTCCTGGTGGTGGGCAGGCTGGGGGTGCAGCAGGAGCTGGGAGGGGACAGACCCAGGACAGCTGACCCAAATTGGCCAAAGGGGTATTCCATCCCATCTGACATCATGCTAAACAACATATAGAGGTGGCTAGCCAGGGTGGAGGTGCCAGCTGCTGGGGAATAGGCTGGGCATTGATCAGCGGGTGGCGAGCAATTGCATGGTGCGTCACTTGTGTTGTACACACTATTAGTAGTAGTACTATTATCATTATTATTGTTATTCTGATTTCTTTTCTATCCTAATAAACTGTCTTTATCTCAACCCACAGGCTTTCATTTTTTTTTTTCTGATTCTCTTCCCCATCCCAGAGAGGGAGGGGGGAAGAGTGAACGAATGGCTCAGTGGTGATTAGCTGCTGGTTGGTTTAAACCACAGCACTTTGATTTACTTAATTGTATTAATCCTAATTTACACAAGCATTTTGATTCTAGCTTAAGTGCTTTTGAGTCTTACTCTTTATGTGTAGAACAGGTATAAATTACATTGTTTGGCCTCAGAATTACTCTGAAATTTTGTATAGCAAAATAACTGTTAGATTTTCTAATAGGAATCCTCTCAGTTTTGATGTTGTTGTTTGTTTCCTTGTACTTTATTTTATTTTTCTATTCTAAATATGTTGATGTATTGAGTAAAGGAACCTAGACAAGAGAAGAAAACAAACAATTCTGTAATCCTGACCGTTTATCTACAGTGTGAGTCAAATATTGCACTCTGTTTTCTTCTACTCCTTTGGTTTTGTATGCAGTGTTTCAAGACTGAGAATGTCTTGGCTGAATATTTATTTTATGGCTATACACATGGTTGTCTGAGGTAATAAGTGATACAGGAATAGTCTTCTGTGGTAGAATCTTGAAGCTCTTCTGAGCATTATCCCTGTATGCAGAAGTGTGGAATTTTCTTGGGAATGGGAAAAGATAACTGCATTCCCATGTTCATCCAGTGTAGTTAAAAGCTTAACTGGAGGAGATGAATGATCTAGCAACACAGTAGTTTGTTCAAAAAATAAGATTCATCACATTCAAATATTTTTGTCCCACTGGTGTGTAAAGAAAAAAGTAAAAATGAAAACAGCAGAGCTGAATTTTCTGTCAGATGCAGATCTAAAGATAAATGCATGGAGATCTATTTGAAGCTTATCCAGTTCTTGAGAAACTGTGGTGGGTTATCTTTGGCTAACAGCCAAATGCCCACCCACCTGCTCATTCACTTTCCCTCCTCGGTGGGACACAGGATGAAAGTAGAATGAGAAAGCTCATGGGCTAAGATAAAGAGAGGGAGATTGCTTACCAGTTACTGTTGCAGGCATAAAAGACTCAATTTGGGGAAAATTATTTTAATGTATTGCCAGATATATATAAATATATATATATATATATATATTCAGGTAACGAGAAGCAAAGACAAGCAACAAAACAACATCTTTCCTTCCTCCTTTCTAACATAATGTCCAACATCATTCCTTCCCTTCCAATTCTTCCCTGAGCAGCACAGGGAAGGACAGAGGAAGAGGGGTAGTACCCAGTGCCCCTCTTCTACTCCAACATGTCCTCTCTCTCCATGGGATGCAATCCTTCAGGACAGACCTGCTCCAGGAGACTGGAACCAGCTGAGTCTGGTATGGGGCAACCAAAGCCTCTTCCGATAGAGGCCACCCCTGTAGACCCTGCTACCAAAACATTGATGCCTGCACCCCATTCATAAAGAGGTCCTGATTTAGTGAAGTAAAACGTGTTGTCAGTTCTTCAATCTAAATATCACTGCTTAGATATGAAAGCAATGTGTAAGAGATGTTCAATGAAACTGGTTGAAGTTAAATAGAGTATTTTAGTGTTATTTAAGTCGAAATATTTTCCCTGTCCATGTTGCAAAGTGTTTGTGTTCGAGCATGATGGTTGTATGACCAGTTGCTGTGCACTCAGTGAATTGTAAGTGAAGATTTGACCTGGATTATCCATGAACAAGCAGTCACATTTTGTCTTGAATTAACCAGAATAAAAAATTTATGTTTATTTGATTTAGCTTTGCATATCAACTGTAGAAGACAGATGATACCTTCACTGATAAAATTACATTTTCAAAATTTTTAAATAGTAGATTGACTTTGTACCAGCTAAATGCCTTGTAAGGTATAATTCACTTTTTTTTTTTTTTTTTTTTTTAATTCTAAATATAAATCATAACAATCTACTACACTGATTTTTCCAGAAGCTATATGCTGTTGATCCCTCAATTACCATGAAATGCTACTGAGAAACCCAGATATTTTATGTATGGTAGACTGGTCGCCTGACTTTTAATGATGGTTTTAGATATTTTTAAGTCGTTGTTCATCATTTTCCATTTGATTGCTTTACCATTTCTGGAGGACAGTACAGGTCAGACACTAGTATGAGATGTTTGAACTAAAATGCTCAAAGTTAGATCAATTTACTATTAGTAAAATCAGTATTTTGTTATTGGTCTAGTGTGCCACTTCATCAAGTGCCTTAGTGGGAAATAAAGCAAAGTGGTGTACCAGAGATACTGTTTCTGAAAAGTCTGTACTTTACAGTAGGTGGCTTGAAATGTGTGCCAAGTAGCATTAGAAACAAACCAGAACAATACAGTGCTTCATAAGCTCGTGCTTCCCAGGATGAACTTTATAGCATTGACACACCAGGTTTTCATTGTCAGTAGCCTTACACTGAAACAGTCCCTGCCTCATAACATTAAAGTTGCTTTTTAGAAGTTCTCTCTCATTAATTCTTGCTTGCAGTCATATAATTAAAACCTCACAAGGTGTTCCTTGGTAAAATATGAGTGTTTTATACATGAAGATAGAACACAAATCCCACTCCTAATACAATGGACCTTCTAACCTGGCACTCTCATAAAACCAAGATGCTGCCAAGTAAATTGGCTGCTAGCATTATCAGGGCCCTGCAGTGCTTTTGTTAATTATCTTGCCATAGTGCCTGATGCAGATAGAAATCTTTCCAAAAGAGCAGGCAGATTTAAAGAGGCAGAATTAATTAAAATTGATTTGTGCAGTCTGTCATGTTGAGATCTGCTGGGAGAATTTTCTTTCCCCTTCTCTCTCTAATTCCTGCTGCAGTAGTACACGAAACAGGTAGTCACCTTACCTTGGAGTACTAATTATGGTGAATGAGTGGGATTTGTCTGCCATGATACGTAGTTCACTGAATGAGAAGACATCAAAATTTAGTTCATTTGAGTACCATGTAGAAGAAATACTTTTGTCTTCCAACTTTCTAGGTTCATAAGAAAGGGGACTAGAAAGCAAAGTTCAAGGTCACAATTTTGCAAGTGAGGATGTACTCTGATTTAATATATATATATATTATATTTTATATTTTATATTTTATATTTTATAATTTTATAGTATATATTAATATATTTATAGTACCTCTAAAGATAGAAGGTTATAAACCTTCACTGCAGATAGAATAGAAAAAGGTGATGCAAAAGACTATTATCAAAATGAAAATACTCCAAGAATATATAGAAAAATCCCTGTGTGAACAGAGAATTTGTATTTCCTGTTTATGTCCTTCATTAGCAAGGAGTACAACTTATGAAATCCTGAGCAGATGAAATCCCGAGTGGGTGAAAGATATTAGATATTTGGCAAAGTGACACAGATCTGTAGGAAGGTATATCCAGTAGGGGCAAGTTTCTCTTTTTATTTAACACCTTTATTTCCAAAGTTACTTTAAAAATCTATATATTTGAAATGAGAAATAAAGTTTATATGCTAACGAAGGGGTTATCTAGCAGGACTTGGTACAATTCTTAGGTATTTTTTAATCCTTTCCAGTCTTTTTTGACTTCAAAAAGTTTTTACTAGGTTTCTGGTACTGAAGTTGCTGCTCAGAAAGAAATCCTGATCTAACATTGAAGAAGAATTATAATTTTTATATAAGGTTACAATTTGGAAAGAGTATTTTTAGGAAAAAAAAAAAAAAAAAAAAAAAGGAAAGGAAAGGAAAGAAATTGCTTAAGAAATTGCTTTCATGAAGCAATTCCATGCTTAATCAGAATTTGAAAAAAAAATATTCTCACAACAGTCAAAGACTGAAACAGAAACAGCTGAAATAAGTTGTAGAAGAAATCAGGCAAAACACTTACCTTGACAACAATGTTTTGGATATGTTTGCCTAATGAACTTACTATCCAGCTTCTTCTATCACTTACTGTCTCTTCTCCTTATTTTGGCCCTTTTTCCAGCCTAAGTTCTATAAATGTGATTCAATGTGAGGCAAATTTTACTTTAAAATATCTGTGATTTCTATGGAAATTGCATGGTTGTTAAACATAAATATGGACACAGATGTAATAATTGAGCCATAATGGGCCTGATTCTTACCAGTTTTTCATCTACTCGCAGGTCTAAAAGAATTCATGAAGTTATATCCATTTATATGTTTCAAGCATGAGCTTTTACACAAGGTGTAAAGCCATAAAAACAGTTCACTTGGATTAAGAAATGTATGCTTGTTTAAATTACATGTAACTAGTAAAAGAATATATGCAATAGGTTTTATGAACATAGAATCATTAAGGTTGGATTGCATAATTAGAATAATAGAATCAAGGAATCATTTAGGTTGGAAAAGACCTCTGAGATCATCTGGTCCAACTGTTAAGCTAGTACTGAAGTCTACTGTTAAACCATGCTACTAAGTTGAACATCTACATGTTTCTTGAAGACTCCCAGGGATGGTGATTCAACCACTTCCTTGGGCAGCCTGTTCCAATGCCACACAACACTTTCAGTAAAGAAATTCTCCTAATATACAAATTAAACCTCCTCTGGTACAACTTGAGGCCATTTCCTTGCAAATTATCACTTGGTGCTTGGGAGAAGAGCCCCCCTGATCCCCACCGCACTATAACCTCCTTTATGGTGATTGCACAGCACAATAAGGTCTCCCCTGAGCCTCCTTTTCTCAAAGCTAAACAACCCCAGCTTCCTCAGCTGCTCCTTATAAGACCTTTTGTCTAGACCCTTCACCAGTTTCACTGCCCTTCTTTGGACATGCTCCAGCTTCTCAATGTCCTTCTTGTAGTGAAATTGCATATAGAGTGTAATTGTGCTATTCAAAGATTTTATTTCTGTTTTCCAAGTATACTTAGTAAGGTTTTCTTAGGTATTTCACAACCAAGTTGATACATCCATTTTAAAATTTCTCCCTGGAAAAAACTCTGTAGTGCATAGAATCTGTTCAGTCAATGCGTTACTGCAATAATACTAAGAAGGGGCAGAACAAGAGTCAGACCTGCCTAAGAGTGTTCTACTATATATTATTATTGAAATTATATTGTAAGGACACTATGCATTGTTTGATAGTTGGCTCAAACTCAGTTTCTCCATCTCTGAGATAGGAAACTAGTTCTGAAGAGAGAATTTGAGAAGTATGAATCTTATCCAGAGATATTTCACTTGTAGCCAACAAATACATGATAAGCATTTCAACCTAGTAAACTTGCCTTTGTGCCATTCTGGATCTCTGTCTTCATCATATAGAGGAAAGAGAATGTGATGAATTGTAGTAGTTGAAAAACAAAATTTTTTACTTA
The DNA here is from genome assembly GCF_964035555.1 of Netta rufina. Classification (NCBI taxonomy): domain Eukaryota; kingdom Metazoa; phylum Chordata; class Aves; order Anseriformes; family Anatidae; genus Netta; species Netta rufina. Next base: position 74,096,987 of record NC_140124.1, on the reverse strand, counting down.
TAGTTAATTTCATATTTAGATGTTTACTTCATGTTTTCATCTTTTCCTTCTCTCAAATTTCCTGATGTTCTTGACAAAATAACACTTTGATTGTAAAAAAAAAATTAAAAAAAAAATGTTTATCAGAATCTTCATGAAAAAAGATCTCACATCTACTATGAAGACATTCTATATTCATTTCATTTTTTCCTGTGTTATGTAAGTTATTTGACAATTTCATTTTCCTTTTTCTTTTTTTTTTTTTTTTTTTTTTTCTGTAGCCACAGTTTGCAAATACAAAACCTCTTAGATGTCATGTTGAAAAAAAAAATAGTTTAAGCATAATCTCCTGAGAGTACTTTTGAAATGCCATTCTCATTTCAGACCTGAATTTACTTCCAATTCACAAAATGCATGGCAATATGCTTTACTACTTGTATCCATTCCCATAATAATAACTGCAATGATAACCAGCTTTTATGTGGTGGATTTCTTTAGAAGATCTTTTTCTTTAGAAGCAATTTACAAGGATAGTCATTAAAGAGCTACAGGAGTGATTTGCATTCAGAGAAACATATCTCAGATGGAAAAAAAAATATATATATATATATATATTTTAGAAGAGATCATATGCGACTTTCACACACTATAATTATCTAAATATAGGAAAAAGGTATTTGAGGTATTGTGAATACAGCGTTGTTTTGTTTCTATTGAGAAAAGTCAAATTGTATATCAGTAATAGGAATAATTAAAAAATATATATCTTAAATTGGCTTAAAATTAAGGTGTGAAGTTCTAAACTCAACTTAATTTTGTATTGCAACTAGTTGGTCAGAGTGATGGTGGTTTCTTTCTCACCTCAGATGAGCCTAGATATTTTGTTTTTAATAATATTACAATAAAATAATATATTAAAAATTATTAAAAATATTTAAAAAATAAAATAATTTATTGCCTTGCAGAAATTACTGTAGGAGGTTCTGTTCAGGAATGCTCCAATCTAATCTCAGAATCATAGAAAAACTGAGGCTGAAAAGGACCCCAGAGTTTACCTTATCCAATTTCCTGTTCAAAGCAGGACCAACCATGAAAGTAAACTAGTCTGGGTATCTCCAGCAGTGGAGGTTGATCAAGCTCTTCATACAAATTTATCCACTGTTAACAAACCATATTACTACATACCTTTATGTTCCTTATTGCTTTTTTATTAAATGTATGTGTAAATTTTCTTCCATGATAAGACACAGCTCAGCAGTCAAAGAAATTACAAATCATTGTCTCAGAAACATGTCCTCAAAGAATAAAAAGTACTTTTCTTATAAATAAAATGCTTTGATATGTAAAGAGAATCTTTAACTAGAGAAAACACAATTTCAAAATATATTTTTAAGAAAGAAAACAAGCGTGTACTTTGGATTTTATCTTATTATTATTTTTTAAAAGCTTGACTCAGAATAGAAGTATGGTGAAATACTGCTTTAAAATTTAAATATTTATTTCATTTAAATATGTATTTATTTATATATATATTTACCAGTTGTTTACAGGATTTAGTATCTGTTTGCTTTCAAGTCTTTGCATTTAAAAAAAAAGAAAAGCAGTGATGACTGAAAAAATGTTTTCAAGAGGTTCTTGATTCTTTTAATAAGCTATTGTTTTCTTTAGATGATTAGTGTGACCAAAAGTCTATGAAATGAAAATTAGAAAATATAATAAAAGTAATTGTATGAATTTACAGAATTAATTAAGTCAAAAGAGAACTCTGGACTTTATCTATTCTGATCTCCCTGCTCAGAGCAGGGTCAGCTAAAGCAGGTTGCCAAGGACTTGGTCCAGTTGGGTTTTGAATATCTCCAAGGATGGAGATTCCACAATGTCTCTGGGTAACCTGTTGCAATGGTGCTTGACCATTGCAGTAAAAATGTGTGTTTGTGTTTAATGTTTAAATGGGATTTTCTGTATTCCAATATGTGTCCATTGCATTTTGTCGCATCACTGGATACACCAAGAAGAGTTCTTCATCTCGCCTCTCCCTCCCATCCCCCCTTAGATATTTATCTCAAATTGGTCTTCACTTGTCTTCATTGGCCTTCTCTTCTCCATGCTTAATAGTCATATCCCTCTCAGCCTCTCTTCATACATGTGTTAGAGATGCTCCAGTCCTTTAATCCTCTTTGTGTCCCTTTTCTGGACTTGCTTCACCAAGTCCATGCATGCCCTTTACTGCACACCAGATGTATCTCACCAGAGCTGAGCAGAGGTGAAGACCACCTCCCTTGAACTGCAGGAAACACTCTTTCTTATGCAGCCAGTTCGTATGCTGTTGGCCTTCTTTGCTGCAAGGATCCTTTTGGAAAACTAGTTGTACAACAGCTCCACTGGCCCTTTTCTGTGAAGCTGCTTTACAGCTGCTTACCCTCTAGCATGTACCTGTACCTGAGGTTATCCCTCCCCAGGTGCAGGGCTTGATAATTTCTGTTATTGTTCTTCATGAGGTTCCTGTCAGCCTATTTCTCCAGCCTGTCAAAGTCTCTCTGGATGGCAGCACATCCTTCTGGTGTACCAGCCACTCCTCCCAGTGTTATACCACCCGCAAACCTGTTGAGGGTTCAGTCTGTTCCATCACCCGGGCCATTAAGTTGTTGAATAGGATTGGACCCAGTATTGACCCGTGGTGTACTCCACTAGTCACTGTTCTCTTGCTGGAGGCTGATCACACTTGCCACTGACCATTGTCTTTCAAGCCTGGCCTTTCAGCCAGTCTTTAGTTACTAAACTGTCCATTTATTATCATGATCTATCTTCATCAGTTTGTCTTTGGGGATGATATGGGAAACTGTGTTTATTATGGTAAAGATAAACAACATCCACTACTCCCTCCTGAGTTAGTTAACCTGAAATAGTAGTTTTCTGTTACTCCTTGCAAGTACATGCTGGGATGCACAATGTATTGAGATTGCTTAAGGCAACCTTTAATCTGAAAAATCCATTACATTTATTGGTAATACAAGAAAATACTTTTGTTTAATAAGAGATAGCAATAAGATAATTGTAATAATAATAATAATAATAACAACAATATAATAATAACAATAAGAGATTTAAGAGATTTAAGACAATAAGAGATTTAAGAAGTTACCTTAGCTTGCCAAAGCAACTTTTTAACTGACGTTGGCAAATCTCAGATAATTAGTATTTAAAAAAAAAAATCCTCAAGATTTATAAATTTCCATCAAGAACTAAGTTTAAGAAGTCTTTTTTGATACTAAAGAAAGCCTTTCACTAGTGCAGGTAAGTGTTTAAATCATACAATCATAGAACGGTTTGGGTTGAAAGGGACCTCAAAGACCATCTATTTCCAGCCCCCCTGCCATGGGCGGGAACACCTCCCACCAGACCAGGTTGCCCAAAGCCCCATCCAACCTGACCTTGAACACCTCCAGGGATGAGGCATCCACAGCTTCTCTGGACAACCTGTTCCAATACCTTACCACCCTCTGAGTAAATAATTTATTCCAAATATCTAACCTAAATCTCCCCTCTTTCAGTTTTAAAGCCATTCCCCCTTATCCTATTACTACACTTCCTGCAAAAAGTCCCTCTTCTGCTTTCCTGTAGGCCCCTGACTAGAAGGTTGCAATAAAGTTTCCCCAGAGCCTTCTCTTCTCCAGGTGAACAGACCTGGTGATCTCAGTCTTTCTCTATAGGAGAAGTGCTCCAGCACTCTCATCATCTTTGTGGCTCTCCTCTTGACTCATCTAATAGCTCACAGAATCATGGAATGGTTAAGGTTGGAAGTGACCTCTGAAGATCATCTAGTACAACCCCCCTGCCAGGCACGATCACTTAGAGCACATTGTACAGGGTGGTGTCCAGGTTGGTACTGAATATCTTCAAGGAAGGAGACTCCACAACCTTTCTGGGTCTATGTCCTTCTTGTACTGGGGCCTCCAGAGCTGAACACTGTACTCCAGTCCAGATGGGGTCTCACAAGAGCAGAGCAGAGGGGGAGAATTACCTCCCTCGCTCTGCTGGCCACACTGCTTTTGATGTAGCCCAGGGTATGGTTGGCTTTCTAGGCTGCAAGCACACAGTGCTGGCTCATGTTGAGCTTCTCATCAACCGCCACCCCCAGGTTCTTCTTCTCAGGGCTGCTCTCAATCTATTCTTCAATTGTAACAACCTCCTAACTGAATAATAAAATGGAACTCAGGAGATGATACAAATATTTGTGTATGTATTGATATATGTGTTGAATAACTTTGAACTACACAGCTATTAAAATTGATTGTACTGAACATCTTTATTTGCTTTAAATATTTTTATCTTGATGATTTAAAATCATTTTTAAGCAGGAGAGAATCTAATCGTTTGAATAGGAATATGAAAAGGAGGCTTTATAGCAAGCCTGATGGTGAGCAGGCATTTCTGTGTTCAACTTGTATCTAATGTATGTAGTGTTTTCAGGTGAAGGTGATTTCCAGGTTTCAGAGTATTCCTTTAATTATTTCTCTGTTGAGTTATAGTAAGCAGATACAAGATTAAAAGAGTGAAAAATAAATGGTATTTTAAATTATCTCAACAAGAAGCTGAAAGCTGCTCAGAGAAGTGATTAAGTTAGAAAATGAAAGCTGTACTATCTACTTAGTAATAGAGTACTACAAACAATATCAACAAGATTTTTCAGATGATATTAAGTGGTATTGACCCTTTAAAATCAATGAAGTTACACTGACCTACATCAGCTGAGAATTGTGATTATATTATTTAATGGAAAATACCTGTATTAAATATATGACAATGTTACCTGCAGTTTTTCAACGAACTTTGACAAAATTAGTTCTGGGAAACTAGTACTGTATATGTTTGCTGGCACAGAGGAAAAATGTGAGAATCAAACAGAAAAGGATTGATGTCCTTGATGTCCTTGCTTTTCTAGGATGAGAAACTGTACTGGAGTTTTCTGATTACCTAGCAGTGCTGGAAGCTGAATCCAAGTCCCCTGACTGGCTTTGGAGATAGCAATTCTACCATGTGGGCTTCAGTTTCCCTGTCTGTCTTTGCTTCTCTTCTTCATTAGTATTCTTTTTTTTTTTTTTTTTTGAACATGGGTTACCTCTGGCAAGAAATGATGATGGTTTATGTATAAGTCAGGATTTGCAATTGGTGCAATATGAAATCACTGATGGAGAACAGAGACCTTCAAAGTGATTCATAGGTGAGCACACCTGATGATCATGACCAACCAATCTCTAGACATGGGCCACCTGAGATGAGGAAAGGAGCCAAGTAGTCCTGGCAAAATTTACACATCTATTTTAAAACAAAACAAACAAACAAACAAAACCCAACAACAACAAAACAATACACACATATTATAGACGAAGAAAAGACAAACACAGTCACAGTGACTGTCATTTCTAATGACGTTCCAGGGATTCAAATTCCTTCAGTTTTAATCACTTACAGTTTTTCTTACTTAGCACTAATGTAATTAAAGTTAAAAAAAAAAAAAAAGTCTTTTATTTAAATAATAGTGTTTGATTAATAGAGAAATAAAGCAAAAATAAGGTGCAACCAAGCTGTGAGAAGTTGTTTCCATACTGAAATATCTTTCCCTCCACATCTTCTAACTCTGGTTAGAATTATGAGATATACATAGGTAATATAAATATGAAGTATATTATTCCATATGTCAACAGGTAAATTAATGTATTATGCATATGTTTCTAGTGCATCCTATGGACAAGGTGACCACCAGAGGTCCCTTCTGACGTACACCATTCTGTGATTGTGTGGTTTTGAGAAACAGGGAAGAATATGTAAAAATGAGGATACTTTCCTTTAAGAATTAGTGAATCCTATTTAGTACTCTTTAGATGGATACACCTACATTGCCTTAACCACATTCTGTGAAAACTGATTCAAGAATCTATCAGTTCACATTAAAGATCTCTTTAACAACAACAACAACAACAAAACAGGAAACAAAAAAAAATTTGCAAGTATTCTTACACTTTCTGCATTCCAGAATAAATCTCATTATTTTAGTTAATCGAGTTTGAGTTGATAACACCTCCTTAGGAATATATAGTTATAACAACCTGATGCTTAACAGAAGAAGCTGCTAAATGGTAAATAAAATAGAACTCAGAATTCTTGCAGGCAAAATTCAAGCTTAGTCTTTTGGCAATGTTTTTACTTGCATCTTCTATTCATGGCAGTTTGTGCTCCCTCATGCATAAAAGGTGCCGAAGTAGAAGGTTAATGATGCTTGAGTTACCAATAATCCTGCAGAATTTTAAATTATCAGCTTATTAATGTTGACGTCTATATGTTTGCAACGTTTTCAGATAGTGCAAGTACTGAGAGAATCACTAATGATAAAAATATCATTGACAGTAATATGGTTCACTTCGCAAGATGACTGCAAGCAATATACAAAACAAATATTTTTCCATAGATTTGAAACACACGTTCTATTTTCCTATGTCAGTTTTCTTTTTCTTTGAGAAATTATTCCTGTTGCATTTTTTCTTTACAGTATAAAAACAATTTTTTTTCTTTTTTTTTTTTCTTTACAATTTTTTTTTCTTTTTTTTTTTCTTTACAAAATTGCAAGGGTCAATGGCCTGAAGTACAGTTTGCGATTATAATTCTAACAACTAATCTGTGCAACAAAACAAAACAAAACAAAAAACCTAATGTAACTTTTAAATATGCTTTTATAACATGAAATAAAAATATATGAACCACTAAACCAGTATAGAAATCAAAACCCTGAACTTTCAAGTCTATGCAATGAAGTCTACCATGAGTATCTACATGAATATCACCATGAGGTGATATATGAAGGTTTATGACCCAGCAAGGGGTATTTATCAGAAAGCTCTTCATGCCTGTATTTATTGAAGGAGAACAAAGATTTACATTAAAGCAGAAGCTTAATTACGTAGCCCAAACTTTTTATTTTATAAAATGAGCAACAAAATATATAAACATGTGAATTACTATGTTCTTGCAACATCTTGCCTTTGGAGTAAGTCTTACCTGCAACAAGTCAGTAAAGGCAAAGGCAACATTTTAATACCTATTTTATTATTTTATTTTATTTTATTTTATTTTATTTTATTTTATTTTATTTTATTTTATTTTATTTTATTTTATTTTATTATTTATTTTATTATTTATATATTTATTATTTATTTATTTTATTATTTTTATTTTATTTTCTCTGTATCAAAGTTTATTAAACAGAATTACACGTTTTTTATTGTCCTGCAGGGTTTGATGTAATACCTGTTCTGATAAATGCCCTCTTCAAGGGATTTTGTTTGTTTGTTTTAATAATGCTTATATTTTTAGATTCAGGCTGTTTAAATTAAATTGATTTTGCTAAATATCTAGAAGTGTAATTATGTAAATAGTCATATGTTGTAAACTTACACTCTGGACTCAGTTTACAAGCTTTTGCCTGAGCTATATGGCCACTCTGTTTTTTTTGACACCCTAAAGCAGATTCAAATTCCCACAATCAAAGTATTTAATGAGAAATAAGATCCACAGAAATTATATGTGTTTTCTTCAGTTCCTGTTCAACTCCATCCAAGGAAGCTTGCCATGAGCTTCTGAGAGTTTCCTGACTGATGGCTGTCTAAAATACTTGTTTAGACTGCTGGTCATTTGCCTCAAGCTTTGAACATGGAACTGCTGAAGCCCTCAGGTAGCTGATGAATGCAGTGCTCTGCAAAGACATCCAAAAAGCATTACTTAAGTGGTGCTGTCCCAATGTGCATTAGCTACAGCTCTCATGGTTATTCTACTTATTCTACTTCTTGCTCTGCATCTGACTCTTCGCATTTTCTGCAGATTGCTTTGTTGTGTAATGTAGGCATACAGTAAGCTGTTTAATCAAAGGGGAAAGAAAAGTACCCTGAACAGCACATTTACCTTCATTGTCTGTCTTTCTGACCTCATCCATTTCACCAAATAAGTGAAATGGTTGGGCTGCCTAGTTAAATGTTTGGTAGCTCTGCTTTCCCTAGCAGCATTTGACTGAGGACTTATTACTTACAGCATCATTGTACATTTTGCAAGAGTTTGAATGATTACACCCATACTAATCATCATACACTTGCATCAAAGAATAAAGTAGGTTAGCTAGAAGAGAGAAATCTTCCATTAATTATATTCCCTGAATATTCTTTCTGATAAAAAGTACTATTTGGTTCCTACAATATCAGGAAAAAACTGTAAAAACATCCTGACTTTTAAGACAAAGCCAATTATTGGCTTAGATTCTTAGGTATGGATATTCAGTATCCTGGTTGTAAATACAAGGAGAACAGTACATGAGATTGTACTATGAATATTACTTTTGCTCTGGAGGGAAAATGAAAATCTTGTGTCTAAAAACATTTCATTTTTTAAGAATTCTTGTTGACTACATCTATGGGCCTTTGAACTTTTACTGATTTATTTATTTATTTATTTATCTTTCTTAAAATAAATATTTATACTGTTATGATAGTGTATGTTGTTGTTTTTAAAGTGAAATTGTTTTACAGTGAATGTACTACAGTGGTTTCCCATTCTTGCGTCTTGCCTTTGGAGTAAGTCTTACCTGCAACAAGTCAGTAAAGGCAAAGGCAACATTTTAATACCTATTTTATTATTTTATTTTATTTTATTTTATTTTATTTTATTTGATTGCTAAATGTTTTCATTTCCCTTTTCCAAGTTCAAATAATTTGCAACAGGAGAACAACAACAACAACAAAAAACAGCTGATTGCTTGTACTGAAAAATCTTTCTAATTAACTCTTGAAGTAATCTTCTCTTAAGGGGTTTACGTCTCTCTCGCAGATCACGTATTGCTTTAATTCTCTTATCCATCTTTTCCAGGCAGTATGACATTTTACCATGCATTCCTTTTTACACACACTAAACTGAGGCTCTTAACCTGATACAAGAAAAAATATTTTTAACTGAAGGGAAAAAATACCTTTTGGTTTTGATCAGACAATCTCTAGGCCACCTGTTAGTGGTACATGAACAACTGCTGTGCCATGCTTCTGTTCATGTCTGTGTCCAAAGACAACACCACATAGACTTAGATTTTTATTTTTTGTAACTAATATTTTTTTTGAATTGATGTTCTTTAATGAAAAGACAAGGTGACCTTATTATTTTCCCTATTAAAAAAAAAAAAAAAAGTTGTTTTGGGACTGGGGCTGGAGATAATTGGCATACTTCTTAACAGTCTCTAAAGACCAATTAACGACAGGGAGCCATGTACGCCGCCAGTCTGAGTTTCAATTAAATGTCTGCTCCAGGAGGAGCTAAACTAACACATAGCTATTGAACAGCAGTTACACTATTGATATAGCTGAGTCCACTGCTGAGGACAAAGACTCTTGCTTCACGACAGATGGCCTAATGCTCTGGCAATTAATACGTTTTTATGACTTTTAAATCTTTCTGACCTTTTGCTTTTCTCTGTGTGAATTAGTAGGGAACAGTTTTATTAGTGGAGTGAATGTTTAAAGATATTTATGTGACATTTTTGAAAATTAATGGAAAGGAGAGGAGAGGAGAGGAGAGGAGAGGAGAGGAGAGGAGAGGAGAGGAGAGGAGAGGAGAGGAGAGGAGAGGAGAGGAGAGGAGAGGAGAGGAGAGGAGAGGAGAGGAGAGGAGAGGAGAGGAGAGGAGAGGAGAGGAGAGGAGAGGAGAGGAGAGGAGAGGAGAGGAGAGGAGAGGAAATGAATAGTTCAGCTGGAAGGAACCTTAGAAGATCATCTAGTCCAATTCCTGACCTCTTCAGGGCTAGCCAGAAGTTAAAACACATTACTGAGGGCATTGTACAAATTTCTCTTGAACACTGACAGGCACAGGGCATCTACTACCTTACCAGGAAGCCTATATTTTTATTCCAAGAATGTAAATGATGAAAATAAAACCTTTTCATATAAAAGCCATCCATTTTTTTTTTGGATGTTTTTCTAATATCTAACTATTAAGATGGTCTGTAATGAGTTTCTCATGTTAATACATAAAATACTTTTAATATTATCTTTACTAGGGATAACTTATGTGAGACACATTTATGGATAACTATTCAGTCAGAACTATTAACTGCCTCTCAGAACGTCTATATTAATAATAATAAAAAGCTCTAAAATGTAAAATAAACTTTTAAATATTACACAATCCTTAAAAAGCATAATAGAAATTAAGATATTTCTCCTCCAATTTATGAAAATCTTTAAAAAAGAACAGGAATAATGAAGTGTTAAATTAAACCTGTCATCCCTATGTTTGAAAAAAAAAAAATCATGCATGGATGTATCATGGATGTATCTATGGGTGAATATTATTTCACATATAATTGCATATATATATATATATACATATTCACGTTGAATTTTCTGTGGTGACAGATATTTCACATCAGACATTTTTATTATTCTTCTAGGAAAACTTCAATATTCTTCTAGATAACTAGATAACTCAGTCAAGCTAGTAGTTAACTTAAAGCAGCCAATGAACTTTGGGAGCTGTTCAGCTGACCAAAATTACATGTGCTCTCTGAATTCCATTGTCTGTATTGATTATGTCTTCATTGACTAAAGAGTTTTTGACAAATTGCAGACAAAGATCTTAATGCCAATATTTGTATGCCCACATACAGATCTGCTTTCTCTCTGTAATGATATATGAAAGTAAGATTCTGCTCCCATTCATAGCAAATTTCAAAATAGTCTGATTTTTAAGTACTGAAATACTATATGTAATATATATATAAAATATGTAATAGAATCATTCTTTTCCTGGTGGATCTAACTTGGGCTTTCAGTTTATATTCATATTTGTTCATATTTGTTCTTGTAGTTACTATTTGCTACTATTTAACTTTACAAATCAATAAACAAATAAAATAAAATAAAAGCAGTTGGGAATTAGATGCTTTATCATATCGAGGCAGGCAAGAATTCTACTTTACCAAGTTTTAACAGAAAATCAATCTGAAAAATTGTCTATATATAACAACAAACCTACGAATCTTCTAAAAAGTTGGAAAATATCTTACATTAAAGTTTAGTAATGAGTAAGTTGAGGTTACTGTAAACCAATTTTACAGTCCTGCAGTCTAACTGACCTTGCTTGGGAATTCTTCTCTCAGCTGTTTTCAAAAAGGAAATCTCCAGACTATAGTTCAAAGAAAAAATAATCATTTTGATGCTTCCTAGGTATCTTACTGGATGTACGTTTCTTGCAAGCTCTTTCCTTTGAGAACTTCTCAGTGTGTGGGTAAGAATCTAGGGAGATTTTGGCAGAGAAAATAAAACATAAAAGAGAACAGGACCAAAGTCTCTCCATTTTCCATCTTTCTAAGATGGAAAAAGTGAGCTGAAAGTCTATTGTTCTGTTTTTGTTTGTTTGTTTTGTATTTAAGGGAAGACTCTTCAATGCCAAGGAACTGGTACTTCTACATTGTCTGTGCTGAGCATGGAAAATGCTCATTATTTCTGGTGACCTTGAGGAAAAAAAAAATCAAATCTAAAAGATTGGCTAAAGTGATTATGCCATTCTGTTTGTATTCTATTGGCTATCCATTAGGTCTCTCAATTTCCAAGCAGGTTAATTCAAAAATTACAAGGTAAAGAGGGAATACTACGTATTCCCTATATACTAATATCAGGGCCCTTTTTCTGTATAGGAACAGATAAACTGCAGATGTATATTTGATGATCTGGAGACAGATGGAAAGCTCAAGTAGCAAACAGTATTTCAACATTATGTGTTCAGTTAGAAAAGTGGGCTGTATTTGGAATTGAATGAGGTTGGTTCATTTTCTTCAGAAACTTCAGGTACTTTGTAAAACCTATAATTACTCTCTACTTGACAAAATGGAACTTTTCAGCATACAGCTTTGCAAGTTAAGCTAGCATCCCATGAGATCAGACTTTTCACTTATTTGAAAAAGGTTACTTCACTCTTACACATCTATTCGGGAGGTGTGTGGATCTTGTGGTTGATTTACTTCTCGTTTGGCCTTCAGTTTGCTTGGGTAAAGAATATTTAAATAGTTAGTAACTTTTGTCTTTCAAATAATGTTAATCCACAGTTTTCATTAGTTTGTAGAGATAACTTTGTTCACACGTAAGTCTGCCATCTGCTTTTTACAAAGTTACTTCTAATCTTGTCTTTTATCTTTCATAGGCTTACGGTTTGGGGAATTTATGGCCAAGTGAGAAACCAAGAATATACATTTTACTTTCCATGTGGGTCTTCACTCTTCATAGCAAATGCTTATTGAACTGAAGAAATGAGTTTTTATTAATAGCTTGGTTACAATTTTATTGCTTATGAAGCACACCAATCTGACAGCACTTTAGACTGATATCTTTTGTTTATCCAGGTATAAGTACTGGATCATTAAATCCATGCTTTTCATTATCCCTGTTCAGGGAAACTCCAGCTCCAGTTAGTTGTATGATACCTCTGGGACAGAGAGTGTAGAGCCATCATTAAATCTGGTTCAGGGTGTGTGAAGTTCTAGCTTTACAGTGCATGGTTGGCATGGATTTATAGGACTTCTTTTTCATTTGCTTCTCTTCCTGTTTTTCTTTCTTTCTCCTCACTTCCTTATTTCCTCCCTTCCATTCTTTCACTCTTCCTGTCCCCACTCCTTGACTTCTCCTTCCTCTCCCAACCTCCTTCACTTTGTCCCCTAAAACAAAAAACTCCATACTACATGGAACTTAACTGCACCATTCCCTGATACTTTCATGAAATATGACCTGTCTACATCAGGTCTTACATTTGTTGGGCATTTCATTTGCAAGAAATTATTGGCAGGTAATAATAATGTATGCAAACCTCTTTTCCCTTACGATAAAATGTAGTAGTGCAAATACATGCTTTTATACAATTTTGAGTAAATTCTTGACTTCAGAGGAATCTGAATATCCCAGTCTTTGAATTTGTTCCTCCTCCTGTATCATTTTTTTAACTTTGCTTGCTTTGAGCTTTAAAAATGTTAAGACCAAGATAAGCTCAAGTATTCAAAGGCTACATCTGTTCAAAGTTTACAGATGGTCTTTTGTGTTATCTCTGGGCTCTCTATAATTATTTGTGATATTGTGTTTCTCAGGGAGGTGTTGCAGTGTACAGATACATTATAATTGAAATGTTCCAAGGGGCTTTCCTTAATGCTTATTATTATCTATTCCTTAGTGTATGTGCCATAACCTCCAGAGCAAAGATTATGTTCTTGGGCATTGATTTGGAGTTCTCGCAGAATCCCTGCAGTTGAGAACATCTGTTTTGATAGAAAAGAAATCTAAGAAATCTAAGTAAATAGATTTTAATTAAAAAGTTTCCATAAAACATTACAGGAAATTATCAATTTTAATATTCGCATAAAATGCATAAGACAAATATTAAAGATGCATTTTCTAATTTTCTAATAACATCAACGTGAAATATTTGGTTTGCATTAGCTTCTCTAGTATTCTTTAATATTAGAGTTTCTCTCTGGTATGTGTCCCTTCTTCCTGCCTTTATCCAATAAGCCAGCACTCTTAGAAATCCTTGCTCTGTTTGACTGCAGAATCTCTCCTCTATTTCTCCCATTTGTCTCATAGAATAAAGATGAAAGGGTTAAATACAGAAGTGTGAATGTGAAACTGGTTGCAGAAGCATGTGGAATTTCTTATGGATGAGACATGGACACCTGAGTATTGAAACAAAAAGGAAGAGAACTATTTTGAATTATTTATTTTCCTAGATTCCAGCAGCTCTTTTCTCAAAAAGCACTTTTCTGTTGAATAAATAACCAGTTCCCAAAGGTATCTCTGCTACAGTTGAATCTTATTAATCCTAATATGAAGGACAGGGAGACTTTCTTTTAAGCAAGCAAAACACCATGCAGTATACAGGGGAAATGCAGCAATACTGTAGACAGTATTTATAGGAAAAAAAAAATGTAGTGTCTTGCTTAAAATGTATTAGAATATTTTAAACTTTCAAATCTCTAGATGCACATGCTGAATAGTGCCATTCTTTCTATTTTTGAATAAATCTTTGTCCTACAAAGTATATGAAACCACTGCTGTACACATGCAATTCTGTGGTAACAAGTAATCATTTGCCTGTTTTGTTAATTACAAGAGTAAATAACAACAGGACGAGTAGATAACTGCTTCTGCTTTGTAACCTAGCCTTGCAAATAAATGTATGATCTGCAGGAGGTGCATTCTTTTCACCCTATACATTCTCAGTTCCTTTTTATACCAATAAGAGTATATTTACTCTTTACTCAAATATATTTACTCTTATTCGTATAAAAATTGGTATTATTACTCTGAGTTATCTGCTCTCACCAGGATGAGAATTTAGCAAGTTTTATGGTCATTATTTATAAAGCTTGCTGCAACTTCATCTGTAACTTCTAAACAGATTAGTATGGAAAAAGAAGTATAGAAAAAGTAAATATTGGCCAAATCATAATGTTCCTGCTGTTTTCTGCTGAGTTTTTATTTAGTCCTTGCTAAGCAACACTCTTGTGAATTCCATTTTTATAGTAATATTTTAGAGCAGTTCAGCTCCATTGGAGAGCTATGCATACTACTCATTGAAGAAAAATTGTAACACAGCACAGTAATTAAAACTAGATGTTTTTTTTTTTCACAAAATTTGTTTTCTAATTATATTTTTAAGTGTAAAGCTTTGTGCAGTAGTCTGTATTCAGTAATCTGTATTCAGCAAAATCGTCATTAGCTTAGCTTTTCTTAATTCTGCCAACTTTGGTGACATCCTAGATATTAAATATATATATATATATATATATATTTTAGACTTAATGGGTGCTTTCTTTGAATTTTATCATTAGAACAGTTACTTTTTTTTTTTTTTTTTTTAAAGAGACAGAACTCGCTGTGATTTTTTAATTGATCCTTATTTTCTTTTGCCTTTCAGAACATGAATCACTGTAAATGCCTTTTGCATTAAGTAACTGATGAAATGGATACACTTCCATATATATCCAGTAAGTGTGTTTTGGTTGAACTGCTCAAAAAGCAGACTGTTAAAACAACAACAACAACAACAATGAAAAAAAAATAATAATAATAATAAAAAAAAAAAAAACAACTCAGATCTATTTATTTTTTAAGTACAATTACACTCCGTTTTTTAATACAGTTTAATATAGACATGGAACTGAGTAGTTAACAGGGGCAATGCTGATTTAAGTAAGGTGACTTGAAGAGTGTGAACTTCATTCCCACAAACAGCCCAATTTTTCAAAGACTAAGTTTTTTAAAGGATCACACAACATTTTGTCTCAAAGTGCTTTAAGCATAGAGTGTTATCCTTTTAATTACTGTTGAACATGTGTTTCTGTAGACCTACATGAATTTTTGCAGGATGGGACTTGAAAGTGGTACTGGATTCTTAGAATTGAATTGTGTGAAGATTGGTTTTATATATACATATATATGTGTGTGTGTGCATATGTGTATATACATATATATAACTTAAAACAAGCAAACTACCATAACAAAAAGCTGTGTTAATCAACTGACAAATTAGTAGAGAGTGAAAATATACAAACGTAAAATGACATCCAGACAATAGCAAAATATGTTCCAAGAAGCAAAAGAAAACAAAACAAATAAAAAAGAGACAAAAGCAAATAAGTAAAGCATGGTAATCATGAACACTGACTTACGTAAACTATTTCTGACATTTTATTGAATTTTGGAAACTCAAAATTGTCAGTAAAAGTCAAAGTAGCAAATGGAAATGTTTTACATTTTATCCCAATTCTTTTCAGTTTTTCTTTTTATGGAAAGCAGTAGAATCAAATCAGATTTTTAAGAGGACTGGTGGCTTGTGGACATAATTGTTTGTCTCTTCCTTGCCTATTTCCTCTTCTATCCATTAAGGTAGAAGCTTAATTTTTTTTTCTCTGTAGCAGACCCCATGGCAGCTATTTGTGGAATTATCAACTTTTAACCACTTACTGTAATGTGTTTAAAATTTTCTTCTATGCTAAAAGAAAATCCTAATAAACCCAAATTCTACGGTTTCATTACTATAGATACATTACGTCCATTCCCTAAGATTGTAGTTACATGTAGTTTTCAAAATACTGATTTTCAGATGAATGTCCCTAAGTGTATTGTCTTACCACCCCAAGAACCCTTGTCCTCCCATATGGTAGCCGAGATCAACAAAAAAAAATTTATTTCCAGTCATAACTCAAGATGATCTTCAAGGTATGTGGGATAATCTTTTTTCCTCCCTAGCATACTTGTAAAGAATGAAGTGAAGTCTATAGTCTTATGACTGAGGAACTGTCAATTGTCATTATTTGGTTAAAATAGACTCTTTTCAGTAGTTTGATGATCTAAGTGAATATCTAATGCTCCTATCACATATGAGAATAAGCTAAATTAGAGACTACTCCACATGTTTTACTATAATGCATGTTGACCAAATTCACAGTCATGTGGAGACCGCTCCCCACCACACAGTTTCACTGCAGAAATAGCTAAAGAAAAAAAAAAAAAAAAGAGATATGTGAGCAACACAGAAATCCCCTGTAATGCTCTGCAGAAATACATCTTTAGAAGTGTCTCATAACTGTATAGACTATCTGGAATAGCAAATAAACAGTTTATCAATTAAATAAACTCCAATACATAAAGGGGGCATACAGAAAAGCTGGGGAGGGACTCTTTGTTGGGGAGTGTAGTGATAGGATAAGGGGGAATGGCTTTAAAACTGAAAGAGGGGAGATTTAGATTAGATATTTGGAAATAAATTCTTTAAGCAGTGGGTGGTGAGGCACTGGCACAGGCTGCCCAGAGAAGCTGTGGATGCCCCATACCTGGAAGTGTTCCAGGCCAGGTTGTATGTGTCTTTGAGCAACCAGGTCTGGTGGGAGGTGTCCCTGTCCATGGCTGTGGTTGGAATTAGATAATGTTTGAGGTCCTTTCCAACCCAAACCATTCTATGATTCTGTGGAATTTGCATATTAAACTTAAAACTTAGTAGGGTGGAATTGTCAGCACTAATAAAAAAAAAAAAAAAAAAAAGAAAAAAAAGGGGGGGAAACTAGAGGATTTTCAAACATGGACAAAAAAAAAAAAAAAAAAAAAAAAAAGATGAAAGTCAGCCAAGAAGCAGTTAATACAACTGAGGAAAACAAACCAGTGTGCTCATTGTCAGCTGGAAAGACCAAGGCTCACTGGCATCACAGGAGACAGCCACATTTCTGTGAGCACATCAGGAAGAAGCAGCAGAAAGATTAATACAATGCTGGGCTTTTCACACAGCAGGAACGTTAGTAATGACAATAACAGACCCTTGCAAATGTGGTCAGAGTGTAACCATATCCTGCTATGTTGCTTGGACTGGGTAGAATTATTTATGCAGTTGTTATAACTTGGTTCAATGAAATGAAAGGAAAATGAATGGTTAGGAAAAGCAAAATATAAGCATCTAATTGTGAACATAACTGTTAATCGTTTTAAATACAATACTGATCTTTACAGAAATCACAGAATCACAGAATTTCTAGGTTGGAAGAGACCTCAAGATCATCGAGTCCAACCTCTGACCTAACACAAACAGTCCCCACTAAACCATATCCCTAAGCTCTACATCTAAACATCTTTTGAAGACTTCCAGGGATGGTGACTCCACCACTTCCCTGGGCAGCCTGTTCCAATGCCTCACAACCCTTTCAGTAAAGAAGTTCTTCCTAACATCTAACCTAAGGCTCCCCTGGCTCAACTTAAGCCCATTCCCCCTCGTCCTGTCACCAGGCACGTGGGAGAACAGACCAACCCCCACCTCGCTACAGCCTCCCTTGAGGTACCTATAGAAAGCGATAATATTAGGGGTTGGAAGGGACCTTGAAAGATCGTCTTGTCCAATCCCCCTGCCAGAGCAGGAACACCTAGATCAGGTCACACAGGAATGTGTCCAGGTGGGTTTGGAATATCTCCGGAGAAGGAGAATCCACAACCCCCCTGGGCAGCCTGTTCCAGTGCTCTGTCACCCTCACCGTAAAAAAAGTTTGGGCTCATATTTAAGCCCTCCTATGTTCCAGCTTCCACCCATTGCCCCTTGTCCCATCTTTAGATGTCACCCAGAAGAGCCTGGCTCCATCCTCCTGACACTCACCCTTTACATATTTATAAACGTTAATAAGGTCACCCCTCAGTCTCCTCAGTCTCCTCTTCTCCAAGCTAAAGAGACACAGCTCCCTCAGCCTTTCCTCATACGGGAGATGCTCCACTCCCTTAATCATCCTCGTGGTTCTGTGCTGGACTCTCTCAAGCAGTTTCCTGTCCTTCCTGAACTGAGGGGCCCAGAATGGGACACAATATTCTAGATGTGGTCTCACCAGGGCAGAGCAGAGGGGGAGGAGAACCTCTCTATACCTACTAAGCACACTCCTTCTGATACACCACAGGATGCCATTGGCCTTCTTGGCCACAAGGGCACAGTGCTGGCTCACGGACACCTCTCTGTCCACCAGGACCCCCAGGTCCCTCTCTCCTTCACTGCTCTCCAGCAGGGCAGTCCCCAGCTTATACTGGTGTCTGGGGTTTTTGCCCAGATGCTGGACTCTACACTCGCCCTTGTTTTATTTAATTAAGTTTCTCCCCACCCAATTCTCCAACCTGTCAAGGTCCCAATGGATGGCAGCCCAGCCTTCAGGCATGTCAACCACTTGAATAATACCATCCAAAGATATCAAAGTTTTAATCACTGTAAGACTGAAAACACAGAATAGCAAAATGTAAGCAACTTTGACCATTGTGGCCATAAGAGATCCTGCTGCAGTACTGTTTTTTTTTTGTTGTTTGTTTGTTTGTTTGTTTTGTTTTGTTAACATTTACATTTTTTCATTTCTTCTACGTGGAACGATCTTGTAGTGAAAGCATAAAATAGTTACAAGTGAACCCTGGTGCTCTTACTTTAAGACCTGCTTATTATTTTATACTGCTTTAAGTAGTATAAAATGAATATAGAAAGAAGTTCTTATTTGGATACGTTCAGTGTGATTCTCTGCCTTTGAGATCATTTGAAGTCATTTTTATCAATTTTGTGCTGGGAGCAATCATTTGTTAACGAATGGTTCTTGGTATGAGCAATTTAGAAAGACTCGTTGTTCAGAAAGTTTTTACTCTTAGATATAGAAGGTGGCACAGTGACTGCTACCTGTGACCATGAAGTGTCATCCAGTAGTAGAGGAAGGATAATGCCTGAGGCATTTTTAGTGGATTGGAGAACAACTGCATCCTATTTTGGTAAGTTAGGGGCATCTGCTTCCAAAGAATAGTACAATGAAGAGCTCCTTGAAATAGCACAGCTTTATGGCTGTGCATTCTTTGATCTGGTCTTTTTCAAAATTTAATTTCTACCACCATGCAATATATTGCATGTATTTATGAAAAGATAATTAAAAATTAAAGGTGTAGTTTAGATTTTCAGAATTATTATTTAAAATACATTAAAAACCCTATAACCCTATAATCATTCCATTCCCAGAGTGGATTGTAATTATCAGTAGTACTAGTTAAAACTAAGCAGAAAAGAGACTACAGTGAATGCACATGATCTCCAAACTTCAGCAATACAGGTTGCTAAAGGGTTGCTCAAGACAGTAATTGCTTTTTTTTTTTTTTTTTTTTTACTCTGTTTATCACGCAACAGTTCATCAAGCATGCAGAGTTTAGGTTTATGAGTAGAGTAGAACATAGTTTTCTGTTTAAATATTAGAACTCATAATCCTCAAATGTGAATAATACAATCAAGAATGTCGTATGCATACCATGTTCCTTCCCCCATTAAAGACCTCTGGCGTATTTCTGAATGGGAAGGAAGTTACATTGCACCCAATGGTCATCTTATGTTACTGGTAAAAAAAATCCTCCTCTGAACCCCACAGTTCCCAGTTAAGCACTGATGTTCCTTTTAGAGCTAGGTGAAACTAAAGCCCATGTGAGCATTCACCTACATTCAGTCTTTGCATTCCTGAAGTTTTGTTTCACGTTTTTTTTTGTTTGTTTGTTTGTTTGTTTGTTTTCTTTTCTTTTCTTTTCTTTTTTATGCTTTTGGGATATCAGGAAACCATTTGCTCAAAAAAAAAAAAATAATGTAGAACTAGAGAAAAACTTTATTATAAGGACAGTACAAGTTTTTGAGGAAAGCTTGTATGGCCAATGATGACCATGAAAAGAGAGATCTCATCATCTGGTGAAATGCATCTTTACCAGCCTCCTCCTGTGCTCAAGCTTCCCTGTTAAAGGCTCCATGGATCTGTCATCAAAAGTCACAGTCACACTAGAGTCACAGTCCAAAACAGCCTGCATCAGTATGAAGTGAGGGTGAATTCAAGACCTATATTAACGTGCAACAGCATAGCTTGGGATCACCAAGTTCCCCTGACTTTCAGTGGCACCCAAGCCCGAGACTATCCAAGTACGTCTGTAGGGCATGGTAGGAGTTTTTACCAATACTGGCTCGTAGAGTATGCTGAAGCAGAATACGTCAGAAAGTATATGCAATATATCAGAGCAAATAACTAAATCAAAATTAGCAGTCCAGCCTCAGATAGTTCATATATATATATATATTTCTGTCTAAATTGTCATTTATCATATTTACCCTTTGCAGTAGGATGAGATCTTAATCTTTAGGTTCTAGAATAATGACAGTGTTGTGTAGTTGTATTTGCAATAAAGGTGGAAAGTTTGTGTGAGCTTTTCAAACTATTGCTATCTGTGCCTTCTGACAAACATAGAAGACTTTTCAAAACCCACATGGATTTTCTAAAGCATAAATTTCAGTTATTCTTAAAACGTTATTCTTAAAAATAATCCTAAATTATAAAAGGACTTTAAAAATGTACCAAATGAAATACCTGAGATATTTCATTCTAACGAGTACTCTAGAAGAGGACCACCTTGTCATTTTTTTCCTTCATCAATTTTTTAGCACATCTCTAAGAACTTAAAGTTTAGCTATTTCAAAGGGCAATACAGGAAATGTTTCCACCAAAGGCAATTGTTTCTTATATATATATTAAATATTTTTCTGCAATTGAGAATCCAAAGTCTTAATCTGTAGCGATATCTCTATAGAAACAAACTGGTATTTCTTCTTTAGATCTATTAAGCAATAAGAAAATAATACACTTTTGTGCCTTTCTATTAAATTTGTTATTTAATTCTTCATTTGCTTTTATATCGTACCAAAATGAGGTAGAGTTTTAAGCAGTGGTGAACTCATTTTAAAAGAAAACTCTACTTGCTGAAGTTAATGGTTCCAAGTCCTTTGCATTTTACATTAGGCTGATTTGGTTTGCTTCTTGTAAGTATATTTGTAAATATATATTAGCCTTACTCTGTTTATCTTGACTGTAAACTGGGAAAACTAAGAACCAATTTTCTTTCTGAATGCTTGGTTATCTAGAATTATTTTATCATTACCAGTACATTGCTCAGTTTGGGTAAAAATCCATATGTAGAACCATGCAAAACATTTCGTTCATTGACCTATGTGACATTAAACCAATGGAATTATTTTATCCATGCCAGAAACAGAACCATGGGCTTACAAAGCACAGCAGTGACTGTACTTGATGACTGATGATCACATGTACACAGCACCATATACACATGGACCCAGAAACACTCAATTTCCTTTCCTGGGGCAGTTAACTGAGAAGTAGTTGTAGTATTGTCTCCTTCGAACACAGGTGGTACCAGCCTGTAGACTCATCAGAACCGGTTCTGGTTTTGAGTGCCCCTCACACTGTTTCAGTTTGTCAAATGGGTATGAGTTCTGGAGTTTAGTTATCATAAAACAAACAGCCTAATTTAGATGGTGGTTGTTTTTTTTTTTTTTTTTTCTGAATATTTTGTGAGTTTTTGTTTTTGTTTTTCCCCTCATGTTATAGTGTGGTGGTTTTACCGTGCTGGGCAGCTAAACCCCACAACCGCTCTCTCACTCCCCCTCCTTATTTAAAGGAGGGGGAGAAGTAAAGCAAAGAACAACTCAAGGGTTGAGATAAGGATAATTTAATTAAAGGGAAATAATTATAATAATTAAATAAAGACTACCATGAACTAAACAATTTAACAAAGGGGAAATAAAAGGGAAAGGGGAAAAAGGGAGGAAAACAAACAAACAAAATAAATGAAAGCGATATGGAAGTGCAGAGGAAAGAAATTACTCTCTACTTCCCACAAATGAGCGATGATTGACCACGTCCTTGAAGCAAGGCCTCAACGCACGCAGCCGGTGTTCGAGAGGAGGACCGACGTCTTCTCAACGAGAGCCCACCCCTCCCCTCTTCTTCCTGTTTCCACCTTTTATTGCTGAGTGTGACACCACATGGTATGGAATATCCCTTTGATTGGTTTAGGTCAGCTGCCCTAGTGATGTTTCTCTCCTCACTTTTTTGCCCACCCCCTAGGAGGGTTAGAGAAAGGCCCAATGCTGTGCCACTGCTGCTCAGCAGTAGACACGACACTGGTGTGATAACACTGCTGTTCCAGCTACAAGTACAGAGTACGGCACTGAATGGGCTGCTGCCGGGAAAGTTAACATTCCAGCCAGACCCAGTACATATAGCAAAACATTTTACTATCTCAAATTTGCTGTTTTTCTTTATTTCCTGCCTTATAGCATCTTACATGCAAATCATCCAAAAGGATTAACCTTAAAGTTAGATGAATTTAATTAAAAATGTAGTCTTTTCTATTGGGAGAATCAGTTTTGAACATCCACATCTGTTTTAACATTTAAACTTTCCTTTAAAAATTTGAGATAATTAATTTTGGCTTAAATAAATAAATAAATAAATAAATAAATAAATAAATATAAAGATTTCTGAAACTTAGTAATAAACTGAAACTTAATACCCATGTACTTTTGTGCCCAGAGTAGATAAAAAGTGTGGCTACTTATAGTTAGTAAATCCTTAGGAGAAATTCCCGGGCAAGTCAATCATTTATTTATTCATAGTTGTAATGTTTTGTTTTTTGATAGAAGTGCAAAATTTTTTCAGCTCATAGCCCCAATCAAAGAATTCCTAGTTAGACATTACTCAGGAAAGGAACCTCTTACTGAAATATGCGGCGTTCTGAATACAGTTTAAGTACCGAAATTTGATTTGTTCATGTAGAAAGCAGCATTAGCTGAACATATAAATATTTATATTCAAGTTCTATAGATTTAATTGAAGGTAGAAATTCAGACTATGGTGGCTATTCATTTTCCGGGAAAGAAAACATGTTCCTGTACTAATGGTGCTTTGCATTCTTCCTTACAAGAATCGGTTCAGTTTTCTTTAACATACTAGATGCACTTTATGTGTTTGTTTGACTGATTGACTGATTGATTGTTGATGTTCTGATCCATTAGCAAGGGCTTTTAGTTGGAGACTGGAATCACTCTCTCCCCCAATGCTGTTTTTATATGTAATTATTTATGTTTTTAGTTTCTAAAGAAAGGGTTGCCCTAAAAATATTTTGCCACTGTCTAATAGATACAGTAAAACAGGTAAGAAGGATAGATAAAATTTGAATACTTTGTATACTTATCACATATCCAGCTTACAACAAACAATTTTCTCAAAGAAGGGATTTAATAGAGAAACATTATTGCATGACATTTTTATATTGTTTTAGCTACAGCTTTTGCAATGAGATAAATACCTTTAAAAACAAAAGCTGAAAGCATGAGTGAATTAGTAACACAACCTGTGATATCCCTGATCCAGATAAAAAGTCCAGCTGTTGAATGCACTTTAGACATTTAAAGATTGGCCATTTTAGAGTAATATTAGACATACAAATTCTCCCCATTTAAAATTTCCCTGTAAAAGAATTTTTCTGTCTTTCAAGATTTTTTTAAAGAAAGTCTAAGTAAAAACATCAGGATCACTGATGAAAAATACCTAGCTTGGCAGAGACTGTATATCGTGAAACAATTTAAAAGTCCTCCAGAAATAAGTTTTCCCTAGAAAGTCAATAGTAAAACACCATCTTTCTTATATTGCAAGCACTATTTCCTGATAATTTCAGCTGGTAGAAACAGAACTGTATGTATGGTGAATAATTACAGGAAACTAATTTAAGGGGTCGAAAAGAGTCAAATGCAGAGCTATTTCTGAAAAGTGAGAATCATTACCTGCTGAAAAATAAAAAATGACAATTAGACATGGCCCAAGTGAGTAAAGATAATAATCTAGATTTTCTCTCTGATCTTTGTGTAAGACTAGTAATAAATTAACTTGAGTGACAGGGTACAATGAGGCCAAAGTCAATACCCTAGATCTATCATTAGAATAAGAATTTGTTCTTATCTGCTAAATTGTCTTTTCGAACAATTAACCTTATCAAAACACCTTATTGAAAGATCTAGAAATTCTTTATTTATGATGACCTTCCTACCCCCCAGCTATGTGGAATATCTTGAAGGATTTCAGTAAAATTTTTATATTTCCATAAGTACTATAACATAACAACATAAAAAATTAGCGGATAAAACAGCTGTTGAATGTTTTCCACATAACAAAAATAAGACAACATAAAATGACAGTTTTAGGCAGGCTTAAAGAAAGCAAAAAGTTGATTTTTGTAAAGGTGTGAGATTAAAAGTACATCTGATTTCCCAAGAATGTTATCAAGGCTAAAAGTAAATGTATGTTTAGTAGTTGTATAGCAGTGACTAGTAACAGCATCTAACTAGAAACAGCTTTTTCTACACTGTTCATTCCTGCAGTGTCAGTTACCCCTCTCAGGATTTCAGGCTACACAGACTTTTCATGTGGGCCATTAAAGCCGTTTTCATGTGCACTTTATTCCAGCTCTGCTCTCTGCCTGATTTCATTCATCTCTGTGGAAATTCATTAGACCCTAAACATCCGTAATGTCGTTTCTCCTGGTTAGATTCAGTGTGTTCCTTCCCAAGTTGAGAGTGCAGTTACATCCTTGCCTATTTTCATATTTACATGATATTATGTCCTGAAAGTGACTTTACGTCCAACTTGTTCTCATTTCTTTCAATCTGTATAGGGGTGTAGCATGTGGGAATTACAACAAGGGCTTCCAAAGATGTCAGCTTAATGTTTCTGAATCGGGGGAGCTGCTAAAATACTGCAGTGTTTCAGGTTTGGTTAGGCACAGTAGTCCTTATACTTTGATACTTTAGTCTTATACTTTGATAGGGACTATCCTTGGGCAGAACAACTTCAGTCATTTCAGCCTCCTTGCTGAGCTAAGCATAGGCTCTGCAGTGGCATGGGGCTCTGTGGCAAATGGCAGCCACTAGCAGACCAGCAACCCAGTAGAAAATGCAGCTCCCAGAAAACAGCAACTACAAGAAAAGGTTCTGAATAGCCAAGGCTCAAAGTCTTTGTATGATCAGCAAAACCTGATACAAGTTATCAAACAAATGCAAATGCCATGTGAAGTACAAGACTATTTTTCAATTTAAGAGGTTGTACTTATCCTCAATAAATTATCTCAGCTCTTGTATGGTAGAAAATATGTAAACATGTAGCTATTAATCAGTAATCAGGAAAAACAAAACAAAACAAAAAAACAATATTGCTTTCTGAGTTTCTGTTTCTGAACCTTGAAAAATTTCTGAAGGCCAGGAAGTGTCATCCTTTTTTTTTTTTTTTTTTTTTTTTCAACAGACAGTAATTAAAACAATGGAATATAACAAGCTGCCGTATGTGAGTCATTTCTGAGGGGATTAGCAAGAATTTGAGTGCCCGGGGGTAGGACTTTTTGTTTTACACTATATTCCTGTACATGGTGCTTTCTTTACCCTTCTTCCCAAACCTAACAGTTCTTTGATTATTTTAGGTTGCCTGTTTTTAAAACAAAAGCTTCTGCAGTATTCAAACTTCCATGACCAAAAGTTGTTTTTAATGAATTTTGTCCATGATTGATTATTTTTATTTCCAAGATCTGGAGTATGTGTTGTGTTAACAAAGTAGGGAAATAGGCCAACGCAGACACACACACAATTTCTCATGCATATATTCTGTATGTAAAACAGGTAAGCCCTTGTGTAACGTCTTTTTATAGAATTTAATAAGGATTACATCAAATGCAAGCTCACTGGGATTCTTTAGTGATATACTCAAAACCTGTGGGATTTAATGAAGGATTGTAATAATTTATTTAAAGTTTTAAGCCACCTTTAGTCTATAACATTAAATTTGAGATTACAAAATGTTGTCAGTTGGTTTGAAAAAACCTATAGCAAGGCCATTCTCTATTAAGTTCCTAGCTTTTCTTTTTTCCAATTGTAAACATTTTGCCTTTCATATATGAGTGTTATTAGCTGATGTAACCCATGGCCTAGAGGTTCAGATGCCTGCGATGTCTAATCTTGGAGTGGCACAGCTGCATGACCTTAGTTCAGTTTTGAGAAAAAAATTACAGCTGAGCTTTTTTAAAGTATGTAAATTAAATCCATGCAAGACAGGCATAGTAAAAAACAGACCAAAGTGAGATGGTTCAGAGATGAATAACAGCTCAATAATTAAGGAGGAAATAATAGAAGCATGAGGAGATGCAGAACTATAAGAAAAATGCAGGGAACTAGAAGTCAGCAATACAGCAAAATCACAGATTTTGCAGGTCCAAGGAGCAAGAGAGGGCAACACTTCCTCAGCTGGTTGGTGACTACCTGACCAGCAGGCATTGAAGCAGCCCCAATGAGCATTGTAGTGCTTAGTCTATCAGTCCCTTGGTCCTAGCCACTGCATGTGTTGACCAATATTATCAAAAGTATTTTTGTTATGTACTTTCAAGTTATGTATATCCTGCTGGCCAAGTCTTGTCACACAGTAAAAGATATCTAAACAAAAGTTATGCAGTTAAAGTTACATTTACTTTACAGACAGGAGAGGGGAGAATGAGTGAAGTGACTAGATAAGCTTGGAATAAATTCAGTTGCTGACAGATTAAGTTAAAGAAGAAAACAATTATTGTCATAATTATATTTCTCTGTTTATTCCTCATCGATTTAAAGAGGAGTTATATATATTGCTATATAACAGCTAAAATGTGTATGGGTATTTGGAATACGTTGCCTTACAAAGAAAAGTGGTAGGATTTTATTTCTGTGGTGGACTTCAGAGAGAAAAACTGTGATTATTTTGTAAGCACAGGAAGAATCTTAGTTTCAATAAGCTAGTGGTTTTCCATCATGTACAATGCTATACCAGATTTCTTGTTGATTATTTTTGACAAATGTTTTCTATGCTAGGATTTGGGGAAGATGGTATGTGCATAACTGCTATCATCATGTTTACAGACAAGGAACTGAGGCAGTACAAGGAAAATTTGAAGAAACTTAAGTTTCATTTTCAATTAATCCATGTAAAAGCTGTTTGGGCTTTAAACAAGAATTAACTCGCTAAATTCTCTATATAATTTCCACTCATCTACCTGAAAGTATTCAAGACCTCCCATTCTGAATTCTTTGGAAAACAGGCACCTGAATAAAGAGCCCTGGGGGTGTGAACATCAGTTATTTGAAATACATTGTCCAGAACACATAGCATGGAATAAAACAGCATTAATTTTGACATTAAGAAGTTTGTTTTTCTACATGTTGAAGTATGCATGCCTGGTGGCTGTCTAAGCATTCTTTATCACCAGTGGAGATCTGCTCAATATCAGCAAAGGAAAACAAGAGTTACTGAGTTCTCCCCAGCATGAAGGTCTCCTGGCTGGTCAGCTGAGTAGCTGTCTCATATCCAGAGACATCTGGCCCACATGCTTGCACACATGTAGAAATCCAAATATAGTATATTACTCTTTTATTTCATCACGTCAAGCAATTTTTAAAAGATAGAAACACTGAATGTTGTGCAAAAGGTTACAATGTGCCTTTAAATTTTCTCTTTTTTGTCATCTGAATTTTCTGCAAATGGATTTTTGGGAAATGCAGATTGTGTCTAGGCTTTAGAAATTCCACCTAGAACAAAAATAAGAAGTTGTTCAATTGGATGAGTTTTGGCTGGAGGTAGAGATAGAAGAAAAGTTTAGGACAAAACTAAATGAAGAGCTCTGAGGTGGGAGTGGGGAGAAATGACTGGAGTGACGGGATGCAGGATGTGAATCTCAGACACCTTTGGGAAACCGATATTAGTATTTCATGGTTGGTGGTTGGGAGAAGAGAGTCATGGTCATTATTCCCTCTTCTCCCAGAGTCAGGATTTTTGTTAGGGCCTACGAGCAAAGTGAACACCTGCATGGGACTGCTGTCCTCTGTTCTCCCTCTCTCCCACTGTCTCCTTTTAAAAATTAAAGAACGTTAGCACACTTGATTAAGGTGTTTTCTGTTTCTATTCTGTCCTGGTTTCAGTTAGAACAGAGTTAATTTTCTTCCTGGTAGCTGGTAGAATGCTATGTTTTGGCTTAGGATGAGAAGAGTGCTGATAACACCCCGATGTTTTAATTGTTGCAGAGCAGTGCTTACACCAAGCCAAGGACGTCTCAGCTTCTTGCTCTGTCCTGCCAACGGGCATGCTGGGGGTGCAGCAAGAGCTGGGAGGGGACAGACCCAGGACAGGTGACCCAAACTAACCAAAGGGGTATTCCATACCATCCGACGTTATGCTGAACAATATATAGGGGTGGCTAGCCGGGGAAGGGGGGGCCAGACTGTTCGGGGTTAGGCTGGGCATCGGTCAGCAGGTGGTGAGCAATTGCACTGTGCATCACTTTTTTGTACATATTATTAGTGGTAGTACTACTATTATCACTGTTGTTATTATTGTTATTATTATTTTCCTGTCTTATTTAACTGTCTTTATCTTAACTCACGGGCTTCACTTTCCCGTTTCTCTCCCCCATCCCAGAGAGGGAGGGGGAGCAAATGGCTGTGTGGTGTTTAGCTGCCGGCCGGGTTAAACCACGACATATTCCTTTTGTGCTTTCATCACTTATGTTGATTTAACCTGAAGGTGAATTCTTTTTTCAAAGTCCTTTTTTCTTACACATTTTATTTAACACTGACCCAGAGGACCTAGTTTAGCCAGTTTTTAATCAGTTTTAGCCACGTAATCAGTTTGTAGATACAAACTGATTAACTGTAGCTACAAGTTTTTTGTTGTTGTTGTTGTGTTTTTTTTTTTTCCCCTCAGAAGTTGAAAATGAATAGGATTCTGATGCTGGTGTTCTAAACAACCAAATTTGTTCTGAGACAAATAAAGTACTTTCCAAAATCAGCCTGCAGATCAATTGTCAGCCTGTCATTACTTTCACATCTGCTGCTGCTGATAGAATCTGCTGCATTGGAAATGTTTGCTTGAAATGAGAGCTGCACACAAATGACAGGACATAAAGAATTACAATGAATGTAAAGGAACAATAAAAAAGCACTTTCAAGTGCCATTTATGGGCTCAATCCTGCAAGTTGCTTGGAGATTTCAGGAAGTAAAGGGCAACCTGTATCTCTTGAGTGTAACCTCTGGTTATCTTCTGCAAGGTTGAACTCTCTCTGGTCATTTGCTTCCCATGTGGTATCTTTGTTTAAAAATTGTATTCTTAACTGTGACATCTAGCCACAAGCACAGCTTATTTATATCTTTTATGTCATAGTACTATCTGGTTCATAAATCCCGGTAATATCAGTTAGGAGTATCAACATTCAATTTTGCACTGTCTTTTGTATCATAAGTCTTTGTTTTCATTTGTGGTTAGTATCAAAAGAATTTAGCTGGGGATAATATAGTCCCATGTTTTCTATCTGCTTAAGGTTTACTTTTAGTGTAACAAAATGCAAGATCTATTTATTTATCAATTTATTTATTTATTTATGCATCTGGGTGCTAGGAAATAGTATTTTCATCAGGCCAAATTCCAGGGTCTTTCAGCATGAAGATCCATGGAGACCACCATCATTTTTATCCAAAAGATAATATTTATCTCTGAAAATAATAATTTGAATATTGTTATTATCAACTTGATTATCATGAAATACCAGAAATTAGATGCTCTTGAGTGTTAACATTTCTACAGTCCTGTGCTAAGTAGTGTGCAGGTTCCATTTGTGTCCCATGTACAGTTGGGCACAGTTAGATTTCTGGCAGGAAGTAAGCATTGGGTGGCTTAGTAGTTTGTCAACCTTTGTTAGTCCAGCAGGAACTGTGTAAGAAGAAATAGGGTAATCAGACTGTATGTTTCAGTGCAGACTTCTCCATTGACTGGCAGATGTTGAAGGGTCTGTGTGATTTAGGTGCTTTTGAGTTCTGACTTTAGGAAGCTCTGAGTGTCATTTCAGTTGCTGATATTGGTTATCATATCAATTTTTCCAATGCCAGAGTTCCACAGATAATTTTTTGCAGAGATCTGTAATGTCATGTTGTTTTCACCCTCCCCCCCAAGTTTAATTAGCCTGCCTGAAGTTTAATTTATTCAGTGAGAAAGTTTTTCACTGTGATGTGATAAGCCTATGAATATGTCTCCACTGTCAATAACTGTAGACTATGCTTTCAAAGGATGGGAAAATTGTCTGGACGTTCTGGGGATCAGAAGTTCTCTGTGTGTGTTGCAAGCAGTTTTTTATACTGAAGTAAATGGTCTGGAATGCTTCATCTCTCGTCTGGATGCCAGAGCTCTTCCATACGGTATTGCTGCCATACAATATTTTTCAAATATTCAAATAGTGGAGATCTGCACAGGTTACCTAAAAAGTCTGCTGAGTGGAATAAGCTGGATATCAGGAGAATATGATGTTGAACCATGGAAATACATGAAAGGGCGATATGGGACAAAATGTGTTTTTCTGTGAATAGCACTCTGCTTTGGGCCAAATGCAGAGTCCCATCTTTGGGTCTTTTATTGAGCTACCAGCATCAGACCAGGCAACACAGAATAAACACACGTACAAAGGGACAAGGCTGCAGAAGCAACTTTGTCTGGTATTTCCATATTTCTGTAGTTTTGTTTTACCCTCTGCATTCTTTTAATATATCATTGAGTTTGGATGACTTCAAATGGAAGACTAGGTTCCATTTTATTAATAATAAAAGGCCTTGTTCAGGAGATGTGATACCTTGTTATTAAATTGTAAACAAAACAATGTGATTGAGCGGTCTGTGTTCTGTCCTTCTATCCTGTCCTTCTGTGTAACTGAAAATTTAGAAGTTCATTTAAAAGCAAAGTCAGCAGGAGCCAGACTGAGTTTATGTGGGCTTTAAATTACAACAAGCAAATAGAAAGAGAACAAAATAGGAAAAAAAAAAAAAAAAAAAAAAGCATTGGGGGGGGCTTTGTAAAAAGAATGAAGTCTCTCCATAGGCAGTGACAATATCTATAATTAGTAATATTGGTGATGGCACTTAGTCTCATGAAAAGGCTCAGGCTGGCAGGTGCTGCTTCTATCCTCATCCAGCATTATAAAGATAAGAAACTTGGGATTTTATTAGTCACTTGTTTGCAGTTGATCAAAATGATACATGGACACTATGCATTTGATAAGTGGGGGAGTATCAGTGGAAGGAAAAGACATTAGCATGTAGCTGGCAGGGAAAATCCTCCTCTTTATAAAGAACAGTAAATATGCATGAAAAATGTGTGCAAGCAACAGAAAAATGCACTCAGAAGTTCTTCCCAACAGCAAAGGGTTAGGCAACTTCTATTATTGCTCCTCTATACTTTCTCCTTCATGCCTCAGAACTGCCGGAGATTTCCAATGCAAATTTGGCTCTGTACCCTAACCCAAAGGTAGACACATTTGTTTCCTATGTATAAAATAATACATCATTCTTTAAATGACTTTTTGACTATGTTCTAGCTTAAAAAGTCTGAATTCAGGATACAGAGAGCATCTTACTCCTGGAATTCCTGGCTTCTCTATGCTAAATTCAAAATTTTGAAGTCCCAGTTTATTGTTGTACATTATCACAGAATCACAGAATTTCTAGGTTGGAAGAGACCTCAAGATCATCGAGTCCAACCTCTGACCTAACGCTAGCAGTCCCCACTAAACCATTTCCCTAAGCTCTACATCTAAACGTCTTTTGAAGACTTCCAGGGATGGTGACTCCACCACTTCCCTGGGCAGCCTGTTCCAATGCCTCACAACCCTTTCAGTAAAGAAGTTCTTCCTAACATCTAACCTAAAACTCCCCTGGCTCAACTTAAGCCCATTCCCCCTCGTCCTGTCACCAGGCACGTGGGAGAACAGACCAACCTCCACCTCGCTACAGCCTCCCTTGAGGTACCTATAGAGAGCGATAAGGTCGCCCCTGAGCCTCCTCTTCTCCAGGCTGAACAAGCCCAGCTCCCTCAGCCGCTCCTCATAGGACTTGTTCTCCAGGCCCTTCACCAGCTTCGTCGCCCTTCTCTGCACCCGCTCAAGCACCTCGATGTCCTTCTTGTAGCGAGGGGCCCAAAACTGAACACAGTACTCGAGGTGCGGCCTCACCAGAGCTGAGTACAGGGGGACGATCACCTCCCTAGCCCTGCTGGCCACACTGTTCCTAATACAAGCCAGGATGCCGTTGGCCTTCTTGGCCACCTGAGCACACTGCTGGCTCATATTCAGCCGACTATCCACCATCACTCCCAGGTCCTTCTCTGCCTGGCAGCTCTCCAACCATTCCTCTCCCAGCCTGTAGCTCTGCTTGGGGTTATTGTGCCCCTGGTGCAGGACCTGGCACTTGGCCTTGTTGAACTTCATGCAGTTGACCTCAGCCCATCGGTGCAGCCTATCCAGATCCTCCTGCAGAGCTTTCCTACCCTCAAGCAGATCGACACACGCACCTAACTTGGTGTCATCTGCAAACTTACTGAGGGTGCACTCAATGCCCTCGTCCAGACCATCAATGAAGATATTAAAGAGGACCGGCCCCAGCACCGAGCCCTGGGGGACGCCACTAGTGACTGGCCTCCAGCTGGATTTGACTCCATTCACCACAATTCTTTGGGCCTGGCTATCCAGCCAGTTTCTAACCCAACGAAGCGTGCGCCAGTCCAAGCCATGAGCAGCCAGCTTCTTGAGGAGAATGCTGTGGGAGACGGTGTCAAAAACCTTGCTGAAGTCAAGGTAGACCACATCCACAGCCTTTCCCTTATCCACCCAGCGCGTCACTTTGTCATAGAAGGAGATCAGGTTCGTCAAGCAGGATCTGCCTTTCATAAACCCATGCTGACTGGGCCTGATCGCCTGCTTGCCCTGCAAGTGCTGTGTGATGACTCTGAAGAGGATCTGCTCCATGAGCTTCCCTGGCACTGAGGTCAAACTGACAGGCCTATAGTTTCCCGGGTCTGCCCTTCGGCCCTTCTTGTAGATGGGCATCACATTTGCTAGCCGCCAGAAAGTTCCCAAACAGGAAACAAACAACCAAACGAACCCTGAGCAATCAGTAATTCTTTCAGAGTGAATTAAGCTGATTCACATTTAGCTGAACCAAAGAGTTCAGGCCATCAGATGTATAAAATAAGCTTTTTTTCCTGCATGCGTCAGTCTAGGCTGTTATGCAGACTGACCTCTGAACTGGTCAGCCATTAGATAGCCAAGAGGGAATTTAGGTAATAGCATTTGCAGTTTAGGATTACAGGCTCTCAGTCTTTATGGATTTCTGCGAGAAAATACATGTTGTTAATTATATATGCTTTCTCTTGCCCCTTCCCCCTGACTCTTTGCCTAATCTTTTGCTACCTATAGCTCTAATTCCCTCCCTTCTTCACCTTTAATCTGTACTATTGCATTTACAGTTCTTACTGGACTTTTGTGTCCACATCTGTTGCCTGCAATGAGGAGTACTGAGAAAAAAAAATAAAAAATAGTGTTATAGGCCAACATCTAGATATTCTTATTATTGTCAATATTTATTTAGCAGGAAGACTTAAATGTAAACAGTGCCTGGAAGGCTTTTATTTATAGCTTCACATCTATAGGATATAGGAGGATATAGGCTATAGAAGGTGCTACTGCAGAAATATCACAAAGTTGACTTTTATTATTGGCTTTATTGCTAGTCACATTTATGGAATGAACTCTGTTTCACTAAATACTGCACAGTCACATAATAAAACAGATTTTCCACAGAAAGTTTATCTGTGATATGTCTTACTGAGCATTTCAGACTGAAGAGTTTTGGAGATAATTAATGAAAACATTCGAAATCTAGAATGTCTTAATAAGGTACTGAACATTTTTCTTTGAACCTTACAAATTTGCAAATCGATTACTAGTAACATCATGATGCCTTCCCATTTCAAGGTCTATCTGTTATTCAAGTTTCATCTTTTTACATAGCTGTCCTCCTGCTAAAACTATGGCAACATCATATTCTTTCCTGGTTCTTTGATGGTAGGCATGGGCTTTAATTTCTAAAACCAAAAATTGTAAGTGCTTTTGAGTTTATACCAGACATTAGATAATGGAATAAACCACCATACCGCACAGGTTTGAGTCTGCTTACCTGAACTCCCTATATCTTTATTGCTTTTCTTTTTACATATTTTATAGAGGAAACTAACTTTCTTCATGCTTTCACATAGAACCTGAATTCACAGATACAATATTTCTTATTACTGCTGCTATCTATTACAACAAAAGCATTTTCATATATTTCCATTGAGAGCAAAGTGACAATATATATGTTTTTTCTTTTTCAGAAAAGTAAGATGCGGAGGTTGATTCGTAATTCAGAACGGTTAAGAATAAATTTCAATATACAGAGGTTTTACACTGACTAAAATAGTTGACTTTTCCAACTAATTCCAAACTGACGGTGCCTATTTAATCAGAAATGACCACAACAAGCTGCAATATTTATCTGTAATTCTGTGTTTAGCTAATTTGCTAACATATAACCTCCACAGATTTAAAAGCCTAGTTGGAGAAACAGTCAAGTCTGTTACAGTTCTTAGCATTTGATAGTCTATTCAGGCTACTGAATATTGATTAACAAAGCCCTTTAAAAAATATAAACAATTAAAAATACACGAGTCTTTTGCTTTATATCTTTTTCCTGCTCTTGTTAACAAGCAGATAGCAATCCTGACAGTATAGCAACATGCACTGTGTACATTTTGCAGTTGGAGGTACACCAGTGTATTTCAGCTAGGGGTCACATACGATATTGCTGTGGTTATCATGCATACACTTTAAATTTATTTTCTTTAGTTTAGTTTATTAGAACTCAGTTCAGTTCTGTTATGTTCAGTTTAGATTGGTTTGGATTTGATCTGATTGGGCTTTGTTTCCTCTGGGGCTTGCTTTCATTATAAGAGGAATAAACATACAGGCAACTTCAGATGAATAGTTCACTCCAAAGATATTAGAATTAAGCAGTAGATGGTGGGGAAAAAGGACAGATTAGTAAAGGCAAAACAGATATGAAATCTGTGTTTTAGAGCTCAGTAATGAATAAAGTAAGAACTGCTGAAAGTCAAGTTTGCAGAGGAATTAAAATGAAAAGCATGGTTTCACCAGTTATATGCAGAAAATAAGGAAAAAAATGAAAGAAGTAAAAAATGAGAGAAGCAGTGGGACTGCTATTTAGACAGAAATTAATGAAAATCCATGTTTGCCTTGATTTTCAGTAATAAAGGAGAGCATGGAACCAAAACAAAATGGCCTATAAGACTTAGCAAAGAAAGGCAAAAAAAGAGACATAAGACAAAATCAAAAATGAACAAATGAGTTTAAGGTGTTAAGGGGGTGGATGGAACAGGGGAAAACCAAACCAAACCAAACCAAAACAAACAAAGAAACAAAAAAGCAGTTCTGTTATTCTGTAAGAAGTGACATATTAAATTTCAGTTCTTGTTTCAAAGGAGACAACAAATGATCTTTTAATGTTTCTATAAGTGAACAATAGCATTACACGGTTGAAGAATATCAAATGTAATACTTATTTTGAAGTAAAAATGTGTCAATGTCTTGAGTTCCCTAATAAGCCTTAATATCCCTGACCAGCTCCATATGGGAGCCTCCACTAACACCAGTGGGCCCAGGAGCTCTATTTGAGCTCAGCCCTGGGTATTTAGCTCCAATCTCCAGCTTTGCCACCCCTATGCCTTATGGCACCACCTGATCTAGACATCAGACAATGGGCCGATAGCCTGGCCTTTGCCCTGCCTTGTCACTATGAATCTGCCCTGTGATCACTGGACTTGATCTTAATTGTGACCTACAAATTGATTTCCCAGATTGATCACCGAATAATAGAATGGTTTGAGTTAGAAAAGAACCTTAAAAATCATCCAGTTCCAAACCCCATTCCATGGGCCAGGACACCACCCACTAGGTCAGGTTGGCCAGGGCCCCACCAAACCTGGCGTTGAACACCTCCAGTGATGGGGTATCCACAGCTTCTCTTGGCAACCTGTTCCAGTGTCTCACCAACCTCTGGATGAATAATTCTCTCCTAACCTCTAATTTACATGTACCCTCTTTTAATTTAAAACTTTTCCCCCACATCCTATCACTGCCTGTCTGTGCAAAAAGCCCCTCTCCATCTTTTTTATAAGCCCCCTTAAGTACTGAAAAGCTGTGATGAGTTTTTCCTGGAGCCTTCTCTTCTCCAGGCTGAACATTTCTCAGCCTTCGTAGGAAGCTCACGTTGAGCTTTTCATCCACCAGCACCCCCAGTCCTTCTCTGCTCTCAATGAGTTTTTCTCCCAGCCTGTACTCATGTATGAGATTGTTCTGACCCAGGTGGAGCACCTTGCATTTGGACTTGTTGAGCCTAATTAGGTTCATGTGGGCCTACTTTTAAAGCTTGTCTAGGTCCCTTTGGATGGCATCCCTTCCTTCTGTTGTATCAACTGCACTACTCAGTTTGGTGTTGTCAGCAAAGTTGCTGAGGGTGCACTCGATCCTAAGGTCTTTGTCACTGATAAAGATATTAACCAGCACCAAGATATTAACCAAGACTGACACCTGAGGGATCCCACTCATCCCCAGCCTCCACCTGAAGATGGAGCCATTGATCTTCACTCTAGCTGCATCCACACAGACAATTCCTTATCCATTGAGTTGGTCCACCCTTCAAATCCATCTCTGTCCAATTTAGAGATCTAGGTGTCATGTAAGACCATGTCAAAGTCCCTTACAGAAGTCCAGGTAGATGACATCAGTCAGTTGCCTTGTCAGCTGATGCAGTCACTCCATCATAGAAGGCAACCAGATTGGCCAGGCACAATATGCCCTGGTGAAGCCATGATGGCTGTCTTAGATTATTTTGTCTTGCATGTGCCTTGACATTGCTTCCAGGAGGATTGGTTCCATGATCTTGCCAGGCACAGAGGTGAGGCTTACCAGTCTGTAGTTACCCAGGTCTTCCTTTCTACCTTTTCTAAAAATGGGAGCGATGTTTCCTTTATTCCACTCACTGGGTACTCTGCCTAACTGTTATGACTTATTAAGTTAATTATACTTAATTAAAAAAGTTAATTATACTTAATTATGACTCTGCCTAACTGTTATGACTATGATAGAGGGGATCCATCTTGGACCAGCCTCATTACCGTGATCTTGGACCTCATCATCATAATCTTCGACCCACCTCCTCACTGTGATATTATGATTCACTCTTTTTTGGACCTGGCCACCATCTCTTGGGCTGTCCTGCTCCTTTGCTAGGCCCTGGATGGTGAGGCCCCTGTCTTGCTGGCAGTGGGATCCCCCATCACCCCGGCTTGCCTCCACTTACAGAGCAGTCCTGCTCTTGCTGCTCTCTGCCATGAAATGAATTAAGCAGATACGGATCCAATAGTATGCAAAACCTTAAACTTTTAAGGAAAGCATAATTAAAGATATATGTGAAAAATGCAGTAGAATTGAATAGCATTTTATTGAGATAAACAATACTAATGGCTAACTTGATAGTTTTTTTTTTTCTTTCTTTCTTCTTTTTTTTTTTTTTCTAAGAATAGATCTCACCTGTTGGAACTTCAGTAGAGCATTTAGTTCAGCTTCGCATAGGAATCTACTAATTTAGCTGCACAGATGTAGAGAAAGTATTAATTGGGACTAAAATTCTGGCTAAATAGGAAGAAGCAATGGATGGTTTGGAAAAGTTGGGACCAGCCTGGCTATGAGCAGCTCTGCAGAAAGGGAGCTGTGAGTCTGGGCAGACATGAGCTGGACATGAGCCAGAAGCATGCCCTAGCTGCAGGAAGCAACCTGCAACTTAGTACCAGTGGAAGTGAAGTGAAAGTAAGGACTGAGAGTAGTCACTGCCTCTGCTCATACAATGTAGTGGGAGTAAACAGAAGGACACGTGGTAGAAAGCATTATTGGCCTAACAGCAAATAAATTTATATATATATATATAAATTTAAAGTGAATTCAGTCTGGAATTACAAGATTTGTAGCAACTAGAGACACAAAGTTTTTGGAACAACCTTCCAAATGACAGTAGTGAGGCCCAAAACTCAACTAGTTTCATCTTGGAACTTGACTATTTTATGGAAAGGATTATAGTGCTTGCCTGCTATAGCATATCAATTGAGTCCTGTGCCTGGACAGATCTTTGCAAGACACATTTTTTTTCCCCAAAAAATTATTTTGATGTGACTTAATCTTTCCTTCCCAGGGTTTTCTGCAGTTCTCTGTAAAAACAATGCAACAGGTTTGTACTGATTTCCCACCTTCTCTCCCTGTAGTTGGCCAATTGTGGATGTTATTAGGAGGTAGTTGATACATATATTTACCGAGAAAGGTAAATATTGTTTCTAACAGTCATCCTCACTTCATTCTCATCATAGTCAGTTCAGCAATATTGTGGGGTATAGGCTGCAAAGCTGTTTTGGAGCTACTGTTCAAGGGTTCAATCCTATTTGGTTGATATCATTACTTAATGATCCCTTGAAGAATAAAAACTAAGATTGTTT
This sequence comes from Netta rufina, assembly GCF_964035555.1. Lineage (NCBI taxonomy): Eukaryota > Metazoa > Chordata > Aves > Anseriformes > Anatidae > Netta > Netta rufina. Next base: position 74,058,084 of record NC_140124.1, on the reverse strand, counting down.
TTGTTAAATAAAGATTGGTTTTCATATCCTTCCCTTACCATTAGAAGTGAAGATGGTGATTTGTTGCATTTTTAAGAGTTCTTTCATAAAATTCAGACTTCTTTTCTTCTTGCTGAAAGAGGAAGAGAGACCTGCTTTCTAGGCTCTCAAATTCAGTTCTACAAAAAAAAAAAAAAAAAAAAGTTCTTTAAACTTTCCTAAAGAATTAAGTTCTAGATCTAGATCCTTTAAAGCAAGTTTTTTTGCTTTGCTTTGTTTTGTTTTTCCAGAATTTGAGATAATCAAAATATAAGTATATAAGGGAGAACGACTGAGATTTTCTGTAGAATTATTCTTTTCAGTACTCTTCTGTACTTATATGTGGAATAATTTTTTAAAGAACAATCCTAAACCATCTGGTAGCATAGTACTTGGTTTGTGCCTCATGTCTGTGTACTCGGTATACAGAAAAGCTTTGATTCACACAATGTCTTTCTGAAGCAAATGAGGTACACAATGCATAATTCATGATGGTATGTCTTGGCAGTGGATGGCAGTCTCAAATATGATGTTAGAACCATTTTATTTTTTTCAGAAGTTTATGACTCTGTAGGAGCATGATTACAGTTAAGAACACAGATGAATGTCAGATACGATGAGAGGTTGTATCTCTGTATCGTACGAATATGTTGTTTTAGATACCTGGCCAGCCATAAGCTGGCCCTCATGCCAGGTAATGAACTGTGGATAACTGACGTATCAGTGCAACTGCAGACAAGCAATGAAATTTAAGCGGGGTTTGTTCTGATACTTGGGACATATTACTGGAAAAAAAATAATTAAGTTAAAAAACAAAAAAACAAAAACAGGCAAACAAACAAAACAACCAACCAAAAACAAACAAAAAACAAAAAACAAAACAAAACAAAAAAAAAACACCATAGCTTTAGAAACCTTAGAAGATCATAGCATTTGAATGTAAGCCATATTAATTCAGAAGGGTTTTCCTGGTGCGCACCTGGTTCATGTCACTTATTAACCCTTACATTTCCTTTAGTCTGAGGAGCACATATAGGACTTGGAATGGTCAGAGAGGTGTTTTAGGGCTGGTGTGCTTTGCACTGGCACTGCCTCCTGGCTGACAGATCAGTACAGGGAATGATTTTTCCCTTATAAGTTGGGGATGATGCTAGGCTAACTAACATCAGTGACTGTCAACATAAGCACAGTAATGAAGGAGCACTTGTGAGGGTTGTCCCATCTGTTTCAAAAGTGTGGTGCCTTCCATTGTGAAGAGAAGAGAATGCTTTCTCCACACTTTTTTTTTTTTTTTTTCTTTCCAGTGAATCTCACCGTATTTCTTCTCCTGATTCCTCTCCTTTCTAGACACTTTTTTATATTGTCTGTTCACTCCAGTGATGGGAACACCTCCTGTATGTGCTGTTTATGCCTTTTCTTGGATTATTAATGTAGTTGTTACATAAAATAAATCCAGCCTCTGCAAAATGCAGTATTCTAGCAGATTAATATCCTGACTCATGATATTGTAATGCCCGTCAATATCTTTTGTCATCAGCTGCAATGATATAGTCTTTGTTACTTCCTAATTGTCCATAACATTTCCCCTTATTTTCCTTATTAAAGATAGCTTTAAAAAACAGCCCAATAGCTGAGATAGTTTAAGTAAAAGATTTACAGGGTTGTCATTGTGTGGCCTTTCATGAAGAAGGTTACGTTATTGATGATTCTGAACTAAGCAAAGCATGACACAGCCAGCACTGAACATGTTTTTTCCAAGTCCCCCCACAACCCTGAGGGGTGATTCCCCAGGCTTATTTAGTCTTTGGCTTCCCTTATGAAATTTCTTACAGGAGTGCAAATTAACTTGCTAATAGTAGTGAGGCAGACCACCTGTACATGAATTCATAAATAGCTTTCCTACTTCTTAATAGAAATTTTTGAAGTCATCAAAGTTAGCTAATAGAGTTAACATTGTATTTCTACAGTAACATTTTTGTATTAGATGTTTCCCTCTTAACTCTACTCAGATACCCTTGTGTATCCTGCTAATGTTCCCTTTTTATTTGGGAAAATTTGGGGGATCTGGTGGTTTACTATTTCCACTGCACCTAGAGAAAAGATTCTCAGAACACTGACTGGAGTTTCTGGTATCTTTTCTGGTAGCATAACAGATTTCACAGCATGCAACATGGCAAGTAATCACTTTCTTAAGATGCATCAAAGTAAAAAATAATCTTATGTTATGTGTCAAATACGAAAGAATAAGCCCAAGAGAGACCAACTTTTTCATCCTCTTGCCCCAACTGTTACTGACAGAGTAAATCCAAATCCTGCTAAATACCTCCAGTGATGAAAATCTCACAGTCTCAATCTAATTTAGTGCTTAACTGTCTTTATAGTTACAGATTTTCCGAATGTCTAATCAAACTTAAGGCTTTGATTTAAGTCTCTTACTCCGTGTTCTATCCCCACTGGATGTGAAGAACAATTTATGCACTCCCTGTGTGCAGCATCTATGTCAATGTACGAAGCAGTGCATCATCCTTTTGCTCTCACTGTGAGTCATTCAGTAACCTTTCTCTTCATTTATTGCTTGGCCTGTAATCAGTCTCTTCCCCTTCAAATGTAGATATATTTTGGACTCTGAAGACAGACTATCCTAAATTCTACATAAATGATTTTTCCTATATTTGGCCACTGAATGAACTTCTTATTCCAAAACAAATTCCTAAAAAGGAAATTCCTAACTTTCTTCTTATTCCTCAATTTTTATTTTATTTTTTAGCTTTTTAATAATGATTTCTAAATCTTGGATTTATAAATCATGGTTCATAAAGCTTAAATTTTCTTCCTTCTTGTACAATTCAGATTATGCTTTTTCTGAGTTTAAATTGTCTTGAAATTAGATTCTAGTTGTACAATTCTAGAAGTCAAACATTGCTAAATGACTTGAATTAGCAAATTTCTCTATTAGCTATGCTTCTGTACATCCTGTCCCACTGGTATGTTTATCTGTGTTTAACTGAGATCAGAATCTGGAATAGAATTTTACAAAAACAACTTTTTTACTTCAATTAATGTAAGTCAGCCATTGTAATGTGAAGTGAGTATTTGTCAATAAATCTGAATTTAGTAGAGTATGCTACTAAACATTAAACTCTTTGTAAAACAACAGCTTAATCTTGGTAGCCATGCATGCCACTTACATTAAATTCACTTGTCGCTTGCCCGGGATAAACATTAACTGAACTCAGGGTATCAAGTACTAAACTCATTTAAAAATATGTCTGTGTATAATGGGGCATTAATAGATCTGCTTATATCCCTGAAAATCTATAAATTTGAAATGTTTTCCTTGCATAGGACATTAATGAGGTACACGGAACAAATAGATCAATCTGACTGGTTTTGCTATGCAAAGAGTAGGCTGAATTATTTTCCTCACTCAAAGTTTAGAAAAATCAATATTAAATCAGTATGTACCAAGGGTAAATATTTACCAAGTTTCCTACCTTGCCAACCGGAGTGTTCATATGGTAAAATGACAGGTTTGTAGATGCTGCTTACCTTGGCCTTGTCTTTACAAATTCTTCTGTGTCTTCCTTGTATCCAAATTAGCATGTTATGGTCCAGATGGGTGGACAAGTGCAAACATTGCTGCACCCCAGAGACAGTGATTAATTCTATCCTACCTGGAGGACTGTGACAAGTAAAATACAACATGAGTATGTCCAGGAACCTTTACAAGTAGTAACATCATTATCATGATCTGGAGGAGGCAATGGAGGGCAGTCTTGTCAAGGTTGCAGATGATGCCAGACTAGAGGGAACAGTTGTTCTGGAGGGCAGTGCTGCCATCCATTGGGATCTAGGCAGGCTGGAAGAGGCGATCAACAGGAACCTTATGAAATGGAACAAGGATAATGTCGAGTGCTGGCCCTGGGTGCGAAGCACCAGAATGAGGACAAAGGCTGGGGCCAGCCTGGCTTTGTGAGAAGGGAGCTGGGGGCCTGGGCAGACATGAGTTGTGTATGAGCCAGCAGTACCCTGGCTGCAGGGAGGGCCTGCAGTGCGCTGGGGTCTGTATTCACAGTGCATGGCCAGAACAGTGGTGCTCAGTACTCATGAGGTTACATCTGGATACTGGAAACTACTACGCAGTTCTGGGCTCCCAGCGTAGGGAAGATGATGATAAATTGGAGTGATTTCAGCAGGGGGCCCCCTTCCTGGCAGGTGGCTGGAGTGTGTGCCTTGTGGGAAGAGGCTGAGCAACCAAGGCTTGTTGAGGACAAAGGAGGAATGGCTTCAGTGGGACCTAAAAGCAGGCTAAATCTACCTTTTTTTTCAGTTTAAAAACATTATGCCTTGTCTTATCACTCCACTCCCTGACAAAGAGTCCCTCTTCTGCTTTCTTGTAGGCCCCTTTTAGGTACTGGAAGGTTGCTGTAAGGTCCCCCTTCAGCCTTCATCCTTTGAGGTTTTCAAGGCACAAGTCGATAAAGCCCTGACCAACCTCATCTGACCTTGTATGTGCCCCTGCTAAGGGAAGAAGAGTAGACTAGAGACCTCCTGACACCCCTTCCAGCCTGAATGACTCTGTGAATACAAATGATGCAAAATTTAGTCACTGTCATTTCTGAACTTCCCGGAAAATGTAATGCAAATGCAGTTGCTTCTGTGTTTGCTTTGGGCATTTACTTCAGGCTCATTTCAATTTTTCTTACTTTTCAGAAATCTTTTAATTGAATTTTCACTTATTTTGGAAAATGAAAATTCCCACTGATGTGGCACCTTAAAAAAAATCATTAAGATAATCTATAATAACACAATCACTTTTATTTTTCCATAGATCTGGATTCTTCTCTAATGCACAGCATCAGCCATATTTAGAGATTAGTCAGATTTATGAAAGAGGTTAAGATGTTTATTGTGGCACCTCAGTATGTTTGCCTGAGATAGCAAATGATGAATTCTTAAGAACCTGAAGGCTATCATAAACAATTGTATAATCTTTCTGTCTCAGTCACTGATTTTCTGTGTAATTGTGAAAAAAACTTAGCTGAATGAGTCTTTGAACTGGATACTTACTTACTTTTGGATACTTAAAAAGACTGATTTGCAGAAGCCCTGATACATAAAAACTGAAGTTAACCAAAACTGTGTCTTAAACCTTTAGGACTATTATTATGAGAAGTGTTTTGAAAACTCATATGGCTGATATATATTGCTATATACATGTGACAATTTTGGCTTTATTTTGACATCTGTAGAACGGAACTCTATTTCCATGTCACATTACAGAATTGTTTATAGTAATGTTTCATGATTCAGTGAAAGTTTGGAGATTGTTTAGTAAATAAACTCTGAAGAAATGGTGCAAAAAAAGACATATGGAGTAAGTGCCCTAGTCATTAGACAAGGCAGGGACTGTGGAAAACAGATTTATGGGATAATGGTATACTCTGTGCAAAGTGGCAAATAATAAATGGAACAGTTGAACTCTTAATATTTCTTAAATGTGGAGTCTTAATAGTACTAGTTAATAATAATGCTATCTACTAAATGTTGAAGAATTATTATTTTAAAAAGAAATTATTAGAATTTGTTACATAGTTTTGATTAAAAAATCCATTATTTGATAAAATAATGGGAGCACCTAATTCCAGTTTAAGAAACTTGTATCCGGGTTGTGCAAGAGAGGCTTGCTTTATTGTGTCAGCATTGAAGAAAAGCTTCTTAAAATAACCAAACCTTAATTTTCCTTTGCTTTCTATGTTGGTCTCTTCTATGCAAGGGGGGATTCAGGTGCTCGCACCTTGTTCATATCTGCATCACTACTTCGCAAGTCAATTCACTGTATTATCTTTCACTTCAATGCACATTTCATATATTTCTCCAGTAGAATACACAGCTCTCTGCAAGGAGAAGAGCATATCAAAGGAAAAACAAACACAAGCAACAGAGGCCATCACTAGCCAGACATCACAGGTCATTAGTATTGCTGCTTTGCTCTCATCTTGTTTTTTTCCCTGTCTTGTCTCTCCTCCTGGGTGGAGAGAGAACATCTGGCTGTAAAAAACAAAAGGTTTTGTTTACAGAGAAAAACATTTCTATATTAGAAATTCTTGAGTCTTTTTTTCCCCACTGTCATCAGTCACCTACCATCTGTCCAACAATACCAAAAGGAATGCTTGAAACAGTATTCTGGAGGACACATAATTCACTTGAAGTTTTTTTCTAGAAATGACGAGCTAAAGAATAGATACCAAAGCACGTACATATAATCTGCCACCCCTCTCATACCAAACTCAGAAAATGATTGGTATAACTGAGCTATTCCTTGTTGCTTCATACCTCTGGTCAGATCACCCTTTTAATACTGGTAATTCTGTAGCAAAATAATGGATTTTTTTTTACATTGTTTATATAAGCAAACAGAAGTTAAGCACAGCATCTCTCAGTCTAGAAATTCATGTTAGTAAATGTGTGTTGAGATTGTGCTGTTAGATAAGAAGGGTGACACTTTGATTTCAAGTGTTGCCACCTAATGTAGCAGTCAAAACTTGTTTTCTATCAAATATTTGGTTTTTGTAGATTTACAAAATCTCTCTTGCTTTAAACCAACCAGAAACTGTATGCACAGTGTCCATTTACATTATGTCACCTTGAATCTTTTCTTCCTGACAATTTAATGTAATCTGCTTTTCAGTTTCATGTGGAAAGGAGTGCCATACAAAAATTCATCACCCTGTGACAGGTTTCACTGTAATGTTTACCCAGTATTAATACGCCCTCCAAAGTGCTATGCTAGTTTAACCTTTCTCCATTATTGAATTCACCAATTGCCTAGGAAGCAATTCAGGGTTAACATAACATATTAATACTGATGTTAATTTGAGTATATATTGATATGAATTTTGGACCTGACCCTACATCTATTCTGAGAAAAAAATATGGAAGTGCCAGATAAATTGCAGTTCATTAGCTTTACTGGGCTGTGAGTTTATCCCTTCTCAGTAGTTCTTTGAGCACAACCAATCTCAGGGAGGATGGGTAGAAGCGGAAAGGCTAGCCTTATTCTTCCTTATGCTGGACTGACATAAAGGCTGATGAAAGGCATGGAAATGGTCCTGTTCATCACCAGAAAACAAACAAACAAACTGATTATGGCAATTCTAAGTAAGAGGAAGAAATGGTCTTTCATTAAGGCATATGCATTTCGGATAAGTCAAGAGAAGATGTCAACTCATGTCCTCCAGGCCTAATGACATTCAGGTCATCTTTCTAATGCTGTGACCATAAAAATTCTTAGAGAGTCAGCAGCATGCAGCCAAATTTAAGTCATTACAGAGACAGCGTAAGAGGAAGGTACGAAGTGATTATAATACATTCTTCAACTGTTTTAGTTCAAGGTTGTCTTTTAATAAGGAAGCATATATGTCAACATATGTGACCCTGTATTCTTCCTGGCAGTCTTTACTCGACAGTGTTAAAAGTTTTGAAGGACAGCAGACTGTTTGCTATATACTCACATTGTTCTTCCCTTCAGGAGTTTTCTGTAGTTGTCTGCAACTACACCACTGAGATAATTCTCATGCTTTTCCATCCAGTCAAAATACAATTACAGAACTGCCTTCTTTGTTTCTGAAACATATTACAAACTGGTAAAATTTTTTGCATTCATATCTTCCCCTAGTCATTCTTCTTCACCAGCTCACTCCCATTATTTAAAGATCTCTTATCATGAAAGATATTATTCCATAAGGATCGAATAGGCTATATTCTTAGAAATAATATTTTATTTATTCATCAATTTTTATTTTCTTTCAAATGTTAATTTTATTTCACCTACAGTTGCTCACCTATATTTGATCATATTTCTGCCTAACTATTAACTATTTCTAAACCTTTATAGCTTTGTATAAATGTTATCATCTATGCTGAAGTCTTCATAATCACGTTGAAGAGAAACCAGGTTAGTATTATGCATAGAAGTTTCACAGTTTGATCCTGGAATAAAGTCCTTCTGGGAACACAATTTTTAATTTTCTGATGTTAAACCTGAATATATGTATATATTTATCAGCTATGGAATCAGAATCACTGTGATGGCAATAATAAGACTGATATCACTGTTTACCTTTAAATCTTAAAATTAAAATTTACTAAGTTCTTTCATTAACAGCAGACATCTTTCTAATGGTTAATTCATGCTTATTATTAGTTATTACTGCATATACAACACTGTTAACACTTAAATGTTAAATTAGCTCTAAGTACAATACTTTGAGCTGAAACAGTGTAGTGAGCTCTGATATTTGTGGCCCTTGGTGGCTCTTTTAGCACCAAGGTCCAGGTAAATGAGCTTGAGAGTTCATCAGATGTTCTCATGCAATTGCCCTGCTCCCAAAACCAGGGGAGTTTCCTATTCTCTTGATTCTGCTTATCTCATTTTCTTTTTTTCTTTGACAATTTTCTTGTGTACTCAGGAGGATGATGCGCTTATTTGTAGAACCATGTCCTTATCTTGTCCTCTTTATGGCAACTTTATGTTACTTGGATACTTCCTGTGAGCAGCTACACCTGTCTCTATCCCTTTGATGGTCACATTGCATCTGAAGTTACTATGTATGGTATGTCTTGCCTATGTCGTATGTTCCTTCTTTACTCCCTCTGGTACCCCTTAATTTGTTTTTGCCCATGTGCCAATGTTGCATTCTATTCATGGCCTGTAATGATCACTGATGAGTTGTTTATAACTTTTATCCTGTGCTCATATTCACAAGGCTTCTGCCCCCATCCTATGCTTCCACTCCACCATACTGTTATCCTAATGGGACAGTTTGTTCTACACAGAACAAACTATAACTACATACTATTACTATTTACTACCTATCAAAATATATCAAAGTTATTGCAATAACAAGCATAGCATACAGTTGCACAAAGCTAAGAAAAACTGAAATAAAAAATTATGCAATAATCACCTGATTACTGTTGCTAATTGAGCAAAATATGCTAAAGCAAAGATCCTGGGAAACCTGAGGAAGGCCAGAAAAAGTGAGATAGACAGGCCATGGTCCTGAGGCATTGCAGAGTTATTATAACATTACTACATTATTACTAGTGATGGCAATATTTTATTTGCTGAGCTAAAGGGTGACACATTTCTTAAAATATGGATTTCACTTTTTGCTTGTAGAAGCTGAACTGCATAACCAATAGGTAAAATAACAATATATTTAAGGCTAAATATTCATTTATTACAGGATATTTTTTAGAAAGGAGAAAGAAAATACATGTCAAGTATTCAGAACATTGACTACTTTTATGCTATTCTTATCTTAGTTTAAGATACAAAAACTAAAACTTGATTTCACCTTTGAGCAGAGGTTAGTTAAGAGGCTGGTCAAGCTCTACATGTACACACAGCTCTGGGAAAGGAATTTGTTTGTCCCTGTTGTAGGATCCCACACCCACAAGGGACCCTAGTGCTGCAGAAGCTTATAGGGACAATAAATACCACAGAAGGTAACCAAGAAAGAAACATAGCTGGAAATAGTGCAAACTGAGCTTTTGTTCATTGTATACATATTAGAAAGCCCCATACCGGGCAGTTCTTGAATCTTCCATCTCTTAGGCTCTGCCAAGGCACCACTTTAATTCTCCACTTCTCAGTTAATTGCATTTTTGTATTTTCTTCCAAGTTCATTAATTCTACTATGTATTCACATAATAATTGCTAAGGACTCAATGGTTAAGACATATATCTAACAAGTCTCTGTGCAGATTTAAGATACTTTCATATTGTGGAAAGTGTCATTTGGCTAGCTTAGATAATTTATTATAGTAGAGAGTAGATTTATGTGTTATTGTAACAGTGTTTTGTGGTCTTAGAAGCTGATTGATTTGGTACACTATATTCAAATTTAAAAAGTGAAATTATTTAGGTTTCTTAAAAATGTTAACACATTTGAAAAATTCTGATAAAACAGCTTAAAGTTCAAAGCTAGAATTTCAGCCAAGAACTGTATCTATCTTTAGATCTTAAAGAAGAAACTAAGTTACAGTGAATCTAAAGTAAAGGAGTCAAGCTTTAAGGTAAGATTTGTCTCAGCAAAGAAAATCTAGCTTTTTGCTACTGCTGATTCTGTTTGTCTCTCAATTCCCCTAAACTCTTCTTCCCAACAAAGTATTTATATATTAAAATTTACTGACTGTGTGAAAACAAGTGATCCTCAAAGGCTACAAGGTCTGAGGCTGATCATTTTACAGGTGGATTATTTAACAAATAGGACTTCTTATAAACAATTCACTGCCTTTGCATTGTTTCTGGGCATTGGTGCAGCTGTGTAATAGATGATTTCATTTACAACAATACTTGCCCTGAACACACACTGGAGTCTTCCGGCAGTACAGTGGCTCAGGTACTGACATGATCCAAATGAGTCTTTTATATGGAAGAAGTGCACAGAGTTGCTCTCAAGAACTGCCACTATGCTTGGGAGAATTGTTTGGGAAAATAAGAAAAAGCAATTTATAAAGTATTTTAAAATGGGCTCACTTGGGGAAGTGGAGAAACCTTCAGAAACACTGTATGGCAGCTGTGGCCCAGATTGGAGGCTGAGGTGTAGGACAGGGGGTGAGGGGAGAACAAGACAAAAAGGGAATCAGACAGTGGGGCAGGTAGCTCCCCACTGACCTAGAATCCAGCAGGGGCTCCCCTGCCACTTAGGAAGGGCTAGAAAAAAAGGGAAAAAATTGTATATTTTTTCCTCAGAGCAGTCAACTGGAGCTTTCACCGGACTAAGACTGAGATATTGTCTGTAGCAGTGGCTTCCACCTCAATGGACTGATACCTTGTCTCCTGTTATCCATCTCACTATGGTAACATTAGTCTATAAGAAAAGTGCTTAGATGGTGTTCGGAAAAGTTTCCTGCAGACTAAGAGTAAGAACAGAAAAAATATATGAAAGTATATTTTAAAAAGAATCTGAGAATTTCTCTTCAGACATCTTTTCAATTTTCTTTAGCATATTCTGAAAATAGGAATATTTGTATACACCTATTGCCTTCCAATAGATTGAAACTGGAGAACTGTGGAAAGGAGCCCCACTACTCCTTTTTTTCTAATTCTTCCTTGTCTGCTCTCTCAAGAGGAAAAAACAAAACAAAACAAAACAAAAACAAAACAAAACAAACAAACAAACAAAAAAACAAAACAAAACAACAAAAAAAAAAAACACTGAAAAGAGACAGAAATTAACTAATAGTCTGAAGTTTTTCAAGAAGCTGCATTACAGTCAGACACATGGAACTACAAATTAGAGTGATGTTGAATAACTTCAGTATCTTGTTGGAAGTGACTGTTGATTTTTTCTCCTGTATAAACTAGACCTAAGTATAGTGAATTCACATCATGGTATAGTATTATAAACATTTGCATTCTGACACATGGAGAATTTACAAGTAAAAAGGGTGGTTTCAAAATGTCAATGTTCTAGTTCTGTTTCACTCAGGTTATAACCCCTTCTTATTCTTCAGTTTCGTGTTAATTCCATAAAGGGAGAAGAAACATAAATTTATTTTATCCATAATGCTCAATTTCCTTTTTACATTGTTTAGGAAATGACAATTTAATAAGGTAGAACCAAGGACTTTGATTTTATAGCAATGAACTTTGGAGTGTTTTTGTTTTTTTCCATTTGTTTGTCTTTGTGATTTGTTCCATGTTCAAATGAAGTGCATGAATGGTGGAATTTCACTTATTTGCTTCAGGTTATTGCCTCTCTCACACCTTACTAGATTACATTCACACTAACCAAAGTCACTGTTTACACTTCTTTAACTTCAGTATTGACTGAAGTAACACTGAATCTCTCCCAGTGAGGGCAGATTTAGCTACAAATCATTGTTCCAGCACCAAGATCATTAATCAGCCTCAGGCTAGCTCCATTATGTGTATGTTCAGCATAGAAGAGATATTAGCTGCTCCACAGAAGAAATGTTACCATCATATTAGCTCTGACTCCCTGCTGGAGAAGCAAATTACTCTGAAGTAATAATTATAATACATTAGTAGAAGTTTAATTTCCAATAAGTGCTGTCTGTTTAAGGGATGGCAATCTCATCATGGCTCAGAGAACAACAGATCATATTATCAGCAAGAACAAACCTATATGGAATTAAAAAAAAATAATAAAAATCCTAGCTAAAGTTTTTTGGGCAAAACTATTTATGCAGTTTGCTAAACCCTTCCATTATTAATCTGGAGGCAAGGAAATATCTTTTACTTGTAAACAAGGCATAGCCATGCAAACTCTAACCTTCTTTTCAACACTCATTTCTGGAACAGGCTAACCTTTCTGTTTTAGGGTATATAAAGAGCAAGAAGAAATGAAGTTGTGCTACACCCTAATTATTTAGGCTGAATGAACATAGCCCATTGTTTTTAATGGAGTTACACCAGTTTACGATGACTGAGGGTTTGGGCTTTTATGTATAAAAGGATATGAAAGGGTTTGATTTGTCTATACAGAGCTGCTATGAAACTGCAACTTGGAGTTTTTTTTTTGAGAATCAGCTACAGCTAAAACAATTATTGTGGATTTTTTTTTCTGCTATATCTCTGTGTTGATATTCATCAATTTAAAAATTTTCAAGTCAAAAAGTCTGTGCTCAGAAATGTTTCAGTCCTCATCATGGTATTGTGGGGAAGTAATACAAACTTTTTGCACAGCATGGTGTCTTTGAAATATTCAGTACAGCTCAGATCCACACTATTTTTTGAAATGAGTTACAAGAAACTTTTGAAGAAATCAGTATCTGATAGTTTCTGTTCCAGCAGTGACCCAGTGCATTGGATTAATTTTCTCCACTCTACATTAGTTTCTTTGTCAGGTGTGGGGAAGGGACTTTTTTATGTGAAGATGAAAACATTTAGCTACTAGCTATTTACTACTGTAACTTCAGTTGCAAATGTCGTATTGTCCTGCAAATTGGTCATTACATAAGTCCCTTCAGAGAGAAAAAAATAAAGTTCTTGGGACCTGCGGTGGTGGAAAGCTGGTCACTGGATATTATTGTATTATGGAGTCAGGTTAAATAAACCTAAATGGCAGTCACAGGACCTGCCATCTCTCCTTCAGATGAGACCAGAAACAGGGACAGAGATAGCATTTCCTCTTCCACTGAAGACAGCTTGATAACTAGAGTCTGAGTTGCTGCTTCAGCAGAGGCAGCTCTCTGCTTCTCTGCACACAGGGACTGATGCCTGAAATGTGTTTCTAGACAGGGAAAAAAGGTAGACCAGCATGGAAAAAGCCATTGCAGGAGAGGTCCCACATGCTCATTCTAGAACAAGAATGACATGATTTATCTCACCCTACTGCAAAATGAGAAAACTCAAAAAAAAACACTGTTTTTTCGAAGCAAAAATGTAAGAATCCTTGTTCAGTAATACACAATCTACTTTAAATTTAAATCCTGTTTTACTCAGGCATATTTTTTCATGTAGACAAACAGGTTTTGAAGGTAAATTTGATGCATTCAAGGTTAGTGAGTTCAAGAACATTTTCTTCTTTCTCGCTCTAATTTCTACATTTACTTTTTACTTTTTAAAAAAAATATTATTACCTATATCCCATTGATGATTGTTCTCCAGGTTCATTCAAACCTTGATTTGTGGAATTCTTTGTGGTTCTAGTATAGCAGATTGTTATTTTTTAATCCTGAAGATTTCTCATTTGATTTATATCTTTCAAGAATGTATACATTTGAAGGTTTTTCCCCTTTTTTAATTTTGGAAAAGAAAAAAAAAAAAAGCCATATTGTTAGATACGGATTAAATAAAAACTGTAATGTCTGGATTTGAGCTTTTATGGCAGTCAGAGGTATAGATACTGTATTAAGAGCAGTTTGGGCACAGATCAGCTCTTCAGAGTCTGCATTACAGGACTGAATTCATTTATTTCAAAAAGGAATAGTCTTCGCAGTTCTGCTGAAACTGAACCTTCCGAGATACAAATAAAAATGCACATTTTCTTTTCCTTTTAGTACTGATACACTTTCAGACTAGGCAATGAACTGAAAGAGACTATTACAACACTTTAAGTCATGCTTCTCTCTTCATGTGTGTGGTCAAACCAAAATTATTCTTTGGACAGTTTATGCTCAGATTAATTCTTATACACATTAATAGCCCTGTTATATTAAAAGAAATTATTCTGCTTTAAAAGACACTCCAATCTGGAGATTTTGGCTTAAATCATCAAAACCACATTCACATTTCCATCTGTAATATATTCCCAAATGGAGGTTCTGTGAATTGCTAAAATATTAGAATAATCAGATTGTTCTATGATCTGAACAGAGATGAACAACCCTAGGAAAAAAAAAAATAATCCTAAAATCCAGTATGTATGTAGTAATTTGACATATCACTGCATGTACTTCTTCCAGCATGAATTCATCACTTCTGTTGTTGTATGTAGATATGAGTTTGACATTCAGATCAAAATAAATAGTAATTAAAGTTTCATTTTAATTAGATTAGAAAGAAGATAGTTACAAATTAAAAAAGCTTCACTTCTTCTCCTGTAATAGTGGAAAGCTAAAAAGTTCTGAATAACATACTGTGCACTTCAAATACTTGTCCAGAGAAGCCTATTTAACTCCTTGTAAGTCTCACCATATTTTAATAGAGGATTATAAACACGTTCAGTTATAGAAATCCATATCATTACATTTGTTCTAATGGGTAATTATACTTCAGAAGTATGTAATGTATAATGTATGTCATACTTTTTTTTTCTTTTCTTTTTTTTTTTTCTTTTTTTCCAAAATCATAGTTACTGCAAAGTGTGAGACATGGAATTCATGCAAATGTATAAACGACCAAGTATTTTACTGCCTAACCTACCTCAGGAAAACCATGTTTCATTTCTTTTAATAGTATGCTTTTTCTACCTGAATTGTGTTTTCTGAACTTACATGCTGTTTACACAAGTAGCTATTCTGTTGAATCCATGCAGGTAGTAATTTTCATGAACAGTGATCATAAATACTGAAGATATTAAGTAACAGGTGAGTCACTGTATTTTCTTTGCTGAGTCAATGAAAATTTTTATTACTATGTTTTTACCTAAAAATAGTTAGGATGATTTTCAAATTTTCTTTTTTTTTTTTTCTTTTTCTCTTGAAATGTACATTTTCTTAGAACAACTCCTTTCCTCTACAAACAAATAAACAAATAAATATAAGACCTTTAGATAGCTCTAATGAAAACTATTTATGAAACAGGAATATATCAGGAATGAAACAGGAATAGATCAGAAAATAACAAAAGATTTGATTTCAGCTGACTACCTTCAGTTCCATGCTCAAGAGCTGTAATTTCATGCCTCAGAATTGTCCCATATTGTTGTCACACAGTGTTTCAAAAGACATTAACTTCAGAACAAAAGAAATGTTCAGAGAATTCAAAATTAGCATTCACAACATTCAAAAACATTCAGACCAAAAAACTTCAATATGCTTGCTATTATTCAAAATAGGAGTTCATACATGCATTGGTTTATTAAACTTTTTGATGGAGGAGCTGCAATCCATTTTCGTGTTTACTAACTTAGGTTAGGACTGGTCTCTCTGTCCTCAGGTGAAAACCATCATCTGAATCATCAGCATTTTTTATCCTTTTAATCTTTTGGAAATATGTCAAAGACTGATTGCTTTTCAGGAGAATGATACAAAAATATACTTGATACATGATCTGTTCCAGCCACTGGGAATTGTCATTCATTTTGTTATTTTGGCCAATGAACAGGAAAAACAAGTGCTTGTGGGCCCCAAGGGATATATAGGCATGAATTTATCTCACCAAGACCTGAATGCTCCCCTAGAAGTGCCTTTTTCTGTCCACTGACTACAGACGAGAATTACAGTGATTACAGTCCTGTATAAGTCCTGTATAAATTGACATTACAGATGTATGTTCTAATGTCACAAGCCCCAAGCACATGGACAATCTTCCACATCAAGTCAAGGCAGTTAGGCTGCTGGCTGCAGCACTCCTGCCGTCACCAACTGCTGCACCTTCCAGCCCAGCGCTCACTGGACAACAAATTAAATCTTTCTGGGCAAATCAGTCAGCCCCTACATCCTCCTCCCCTCCCAAAAGCAAACAATCCTACATAAAGAATTTAATGTTTTATACACTCAGCACACTGCAGCTGCAGCCTTTGATTTCACAAAAGCAATCATAAGTGTTTAGTGTACTTATTTTTTTTTCTTTCTCTTTTTTCTTTCATTTACTGTAGGTGAGTAATGGATGTTTAATTTACCAGTGATAACAAAAACTGAGCAATTCATGACCATTTGATGACTGTGATTTGGGGGTCAGCCACTTTCCATACATATTTTAAATTTAGTTGGATTTAGCATACTAGCTTGACTATTGTCAGGAGCTAATCTGAATTACACTGTGTGGTCCTGTACCAAGGCTTAAGCTTCAAACCTCTGAATCTGGCAGAGTTATGAAATCCTCTCTTGATCTATCACTGTTGGTAACCAGCAGGGTTCCTGCCTTTCAAGAAGGGTCAGTTATTCCGTCAATCAGTCTATAAAAATGTGCCTGTGAAGGTAAATATTCCTCTCTAAAGGTGCTGGCTGGTTTTGTTATGTGCTCTAAGGTCTAAATACCTTTCTCTGAAGTTTATGCTCCTTCTCTCAAAAGAAATACTTGAAAGTCTTTTCTCTGTCCCACTGTTTAGCTAGTATCCCCTTGTGTTTTGGCAGATGTAGAGCGTTTCTGTTAAGGCATACTCTAGTGGTGAATTTTAAATCCACTGCATGCCATGATCCATACCCCATCCCTCTCTGAATCTATTCCATGCAGCACTTCCATTTCAGAGCTCTAGGAGGGGTGGGGTTGCTCCATGATCTCCGAGACTGTCTGAAGGTTATTTTTTTTATCAATAAATAGAAGAGATTATAAGGTTGAAGTATCATTTTTAGCATTATTTTTAAATTGTATTTTTCAGTGTCTTTGTTACCTCTGGTACATTTTCTTGGAAAACAGTGCCAAAATCAAGTAAGATATAAAGAGTAAGATATAAAGTGTAAAATAAAGTAAGAATACATTCTTCATAAAGTAATTGTACAACCACATCAAGGGCAGTGAAACAAAAACTATTCTATTTACAGTTTTTAGATTGCATTCTAATTCCTAGCCTTTCGGGGGTTTGCTGTCTTTGAATACTGCAATTACTTGATACATATTGATATGCTAAGAGAATGTGACAAGAAATTAGAAATATAACAGTTTTATTGTTAAAGGAAAATAAGAGGGAAATATATTGGAACTAAGGAGTTACCATACTACATTTTTTGTTTGTTTGTTTGTTTGTTTTTTGGTTTGGTTTGGTTTGGTTTGGTTCGGTTCAGTTCGGTTCGGTTCGGTTTGGTTCGTTTCTCCTTTAGGAAGGAAGAGAAGATAAAATAGGGAAGGATAGATCACCAACATCAGAATAGAAAAAAAAGTTCTGACACAAGGCAAACAATGAAGAGGCATACTTTTTTGTGTGTGGAATTTCTTATTATGTGAATGGATATGAGAAATTTATTAACAAGCAGGTAGTTCTAATTACATATGAAAAGAATACTGTATTTGTCTTTGGTTTGACTATGACTATTGCTCAACTGTCTGGAAGAAAAAGAAGAAGAAAAAAATGAGGCCCCTATCTGCTTTTTGAAATGACCATTGGAATAAGATTAGTTAGTCAATCCTAGTTCTACTTTTATCAGATTTAGTCTCTGAGAAAAATCATATGGAATTTTCTTTTATTGCAACCAACTGCTCATTGTGGCATATTGTGATACCAGAACATGTTTAAGTAAAACAGTCATATGAGGTCTTCACTGTAATATCTGATTGCATTTAAAATATAATATTTCATATTTATATAAATACTGAGGTTATAAAAAGGTTACTATCCTTATTGGAAGAATCAAAGTCAGTTTTAACAGTGTAGGAATGATATCCACAGCTCAAGCGCAACAGGTATGTGGTGAATAATAGAGAAGATGCAAAGTGATCTTGAGTGATAGCCTTTCTTTCATAACCCTCTTACCTGTTTTAATCTGCACATTCACTAGATGTGTTGTGTAGCTATAACCCATAGAAAACATGGAATACTGTATTTTTTTAGGTATTAAAACTTCATTCATATGCACATAATAGTGACATTAGGTGTTGCTTATTTAAGCTTTCTCTGTTTTTTTCTTTGCTTGAGGATTGAAAGGAAAGATTTCTAAGATGCTGGCATATCTAAGTTATGTTTTCACACTGTCTTATCTAAACTGCATGATTATGATTACCACTTGCCTTTATTTAGTCAAAACAAATTCTGATTTGGACCTTATGCAAAGCCAGCTTTTCCATTGCTATAGTCTCCAGTCTAATGAGGTCAATTAACGTTTTCCCTTTTGACCAAGTTGTTGTTCCTCATGTCCCTTCACCCAAACACTAGCTTTCACTTTCTAAATATCTCTTTCTTGTTTTGTTTTTCATTATAACTAGAATTCTT
The DNA here is from genome assembly GCF_964035555.1 of Netta rufina. Taxonomy (NCBI): domain Eukaryota; kingdom Metazoa; phylum Chordata; class Aves; order Anseriformes; family Anatidae; genus Netta; species Netta rufina. The sequence goes on along the minus strand of NC_140124.1, from coordinate 74,039,500 downwards.
ACAAACAGACAGCGTCACTGAGAACAAGGGCAAACAGTCATGCTCCCAGAGACAATTCCTTCCTGGATACCATCATTTTTCTTTCCATTTACTGAAAATCAGGTGGAAAAGGCATAACAAAAAGGTTTCACTGTGTAGATTAACAAATGAAAGTGGGCCATCTGATGCGCTGTGTCAAAGAGAAGTGATTACTTTTCATCTGCTGTTAACCAGCAGAGGGGGGAGCAGCTGTGGGCAATAGGAGGGGTAACACAGGTGATTTTGAGGAGGGTTGGATATGGGGGAGACTCTTCTGAGTCTTCCTTTGTAATGCTGGGTGCTTCCTGGGTGGAGGTGAGCTCTCTGTCTGTTTCTAAGGCCTTTTGCTTTCTTATGCAATGGTGTCATCTGGCCATGAGGTGAAGGGGATGGGGTCATTTGATGCTTGTGGTTTTGGTGTGAGGGTTTCTCCATAGAGAGCTATTTCAGAGCTGCTGCAAGGGCTATTACTGAACAGCTTGAGTGGGGCTGGCTTTGTCTGGCAGGCTTTCTGGAGGGTTTAACGAGGATTTTCTTGAGAGATTGATTCTCTAAGCTTCTGGTTGAAGGCTGTAAGCAAGGGGGACTTAAAAACCTGTCTGTAGTTCATATGAGGTGGCTGTGAGTTGTGTTTATAGCTTGAATTCTTTTGAGACTTTTTTTTCTGTTAAGCAACAGGTTCTATTCTGTGCTTTTACTTAGTTCTTTTAAGTAACTAAGTAAAAGTTACAAGTGTGGGCCTCAGATAATCATTGCACCTTCCATGAGTTGTGTTTAAGCGCATTGTTCTAGTGGCTTCAGTTTCTCCTTTTCTTATTTTTTGAATGTTCACATGGTTGGACTTCAGATCTGTTTAGCTTTATTCCTGTCATGGAGACTGTGTACCGCATATAGTGTCAATCATAGAGGCTGCTACTCTTTTAATGAAGTACATAAGCAATTTTTTGATGTTTGGCTTTTTTTCTTGAAAACATTTTGTTTAAAAAACCAAAACTTTCATTTACTGAAATACTACTCTAAACCTCCAGGTTTAATGCAATAACTCCGGTTTCTCTGTTTTGATATAGTATAAACTCACTTTAGGATAGAATAAAGCTTGTGGTTTGATATTGTATAAACTTACTTTAGGATAGAATAGAACTTGTGACTAAAAGTTAGCAAGGACAAAGTAAACAACATCTTGTTTGTAGACCCTCTGTTATGTTTAAGCATTTTGTTATTTGAAAACACCCCATTATCCGTTAACACTCAGTCAGGCTGAGACTTGAGATAACTTGAGTCAACTGTCTGTTATGTCTTGTTAACTGAGACATCCTGTTATCTGCCGACCCTCAGTTAAACCGAAAGACAACTCAGCATTCTTACAGCCTGGAAAACAACTGATTAAGAAAGTGCATTACGAGGAAGACCTACGGCCTTCCTCCCAAAGACCACTGCCCACATCCTGGAGACCCTGGCCCACAGTTCTTGGAAGGCTTTGCGCAAGCACAAGGACTGATAAGCTAATTAGCATACGAAGCGAGGGTAGGCGGGGTTAGGTAATGAATATGTATAGGTGCTAATTGAATATTCATTGTTTCGCTGTATAAATATGAGATAGTTTGTCACTTCGAACATGCACGATAGGCGGAAGGATCCCCCGTGCATCCAGCGCTGCAATAAAGAATATACCACTTAAAGAAATTTCGGCTTTGATCTTTAAATCAGTTTCTAGAGTATATATAGGATTCTCATTATGAAAGGATAATAATTCCACCAAATATTCAAATATGTGAAAAAGTCCTATTGATTTCAAAAGTAAATATGCCTAATTATCTTGATAATTAAAGCTTTAAAAAAAATACAACAAATATTTACAGTGTTAGTAGTTTGACTTCATTAATAGGATGGTACTTTTAAAATTAAGTATGTTCCCATGTGGCTGATTGGATATCTCAGAAATAGCTTCTTGCATGTGTTAAGTTCTTCGTTTTCTTTTTTGGTTTAATTTTGGGAAATGTTTTCATGTCAGTTTATTGGATGTTCTGGAAAGCAACTTTAGTTCTTTCTGAAAATCCAGGCTTCTATTGTGCATCTAGTTCTAGACTTTACTGTTTGATTTTACTGACTTTACTGTTTGAAAGGTGGTCTGCAAGATAAAACTCATGTTCTAATGCTGCAGAGTGCTGACAGAAAAATGCATTAGGAATACTTTCAAATCACTCTGCTTCTCTTTCTTCTAGTGTGCTTTCAGTACCTGCAAGAACATCTCAAAAACAGTAAATATTTTGACATACTTTCTTTACTTTTGCTTTTTGAATTGGAAAAGTATTCCAAATAATGAAGTTAGTTATAATATACAGGTATGCTATATGCTCAATTTTTATATTTAATTTCAGATAGTAAAAATGCAGCCAAGTTACTGTGGTGTTTGTTTGTTTGTTTCTCTGTTTCCATATCACTAATTTTTATTTTTATTTTTTAATCCATCTCATATTAGCACATCTTGGAGCTTTTGTTGTGTGTATGCTATGTCTTGTGGAACTGTCTGCTAGAATTTCTTGTCATCAAGTCAGGCTACTATTTAAATCAAACCTTTCTGGGTACTTAGGTGCTAGTTAAACTAAATGACTCTGCTTTGGTATCATGATCATTAATCTATCACTATCATGTTTTAGTTAACTAATGATTTGTTTTTTTTTACTGTTAATTGAGTTTTATATTACACAGTTTTGAACAAAACAGCCTGGTTCCTGTTGGTGATAGTGTAACCAAACTAGTTCAATCTAGAATGTTATTGGAAGAAAACAGGCCCTCTCACAGGTGTTTTAAATGTCATTAACAGCTTAATCATGGAGAGCATTAATCTCTGCTCATATGAGAATAGAGGGTATTTTGAGCAAGTTTGCTGATGACACCAAACTTGGAGGAGTTGTGGACTCAAATGAGGGCGTAAAGGCCTTACAGAGGGATCTGGACAGGTTGGAGAGCTGGGCGATCACCAACCGCATGAAGTTCAATAAGAGCAAGTGCCGGGTCCTGCACCTGGGACGGGGAAACCCTGGCTGCACGTACAGACTGGGCGATGAGACGCTGGAGAGCAGCCTAGAAGAGAGGGATCTGGGGGTCGTGGTAGACAGCAAGTTGAATATGAGCCAGCAATGTGCCCTGGCAGCCAGGAGGGCCAATCGTGTCCTGGGGTGCATCAAGCACGGCATCGCTAGTAGGTCAAGGGAGGTGATTGTCCCACTCTACTCTGCGCTGGTGCGGCCTCACCTCGAGTACTGTGTGCAGTTCTGGGCACCACAGTATAAAAAGGACATGAAACTGTTGGAAAGTGTCCAGAGGAGGGCTACGAAGATGGTGAAAGGCCTTGAGGGGAAGACGTACGAAGAACGGCTGAGGGCACTGGGCCTGTTCAGCCTGGAGAAGAGGAGGCTGAGGGGAGACCTCATCACAGTCTACAACTTCCTCGTAAGGGGGTGTCGAGAGGCAGGAGACCTTTTCTCCATTAACACTAGTGACAGGACCCGCGGGAACGGGGTTAAGCTGAGGCAGGGGAAATTTAGGCTGGACGTCAGGAGGGGGTTCTTCACAGAGAGGGTGGTTGCACACTGGAACAGGCTCCCCAGGGAAGTGGTCACTGCACCGAGCCTGTCTGAATTTAAGAAGAGATTGGACTGTGAACTTAGGCACATGGTCTGAACTTTTGGGTAGACCTGTGCGGTGTCAAGAGTTGGACTTGATGATCTTTAAGGGTCCCTTCCAACTCAGGATATTCTATGATTCTATGAGCCTTTGATTTAACTGGAATTTTTCTTGACTTGAGCTGTAGACAAGAATTTCTTGGATGACCACAATCTAAAAGATGTCATCTGAAATAAATACTTCTGAAAAGCATGATTAAGTGACCACATGTGAGAGAAATCTCAAATAATTTTATTCAGACAGGATCTTCTGTGAAGCTATTTTATTCGCAATCGCAATGGCAGGCATCCTGTCAATCAGGAGCGCATTTTAGTAAACAAATCATAACCTTTATTCCTGTGGTGGTTTTACCGTGCTGGGCAGCTAAACCCCACAACCGCTCTCTCACTCCCCCTCCTTTAGATAAGGAGGGGGAGAAGTAAAGCAAAGAACAACTCACGGGTTGAGATAAGGATAATTTAATTAAAGGGAAATAATTATAATAATTAAATAAAGACTACCATGAACTAAACAATTTAACTAAGGGGAAATAAAAGGGAAAGGGGAAAAAGGGAGGAAAACAAACAAACAAAATAAATGAAAGCTATATGGAAGTGCAGAGGAAAGAAATTACTCTCTACTTCCCACAAATGAGCGATGATTGACCACGTCCTTGAAGCAAGGCCTCAACGCACGCAGCCGGTGTTCGAGAGGAGGACCGACGTCTTCTCAACGAGAGCCCACCCCTCCCCTCTTCTTCCTGTTTCCACCTTTTATTGCTGAGTGTGACACCACATGGTATGGAATATCCCTTTGATTGGTTTAGGTCAGCTGCCCTAGTGATGTTTCTCTCCTCACTTTTTTGCCCACCCCCTAGGAGGGTTAGAGAAAGGCCCAATGCTGTGCCACTGCTGCTCAGCAGTAGACACAACACTGGTGTGATAACACTGCTGTTCCAGCTACAAGTACAGAGTACGGCACTGTATGGGCTGCTGCCGGGAAAGTTAACATTCCAGCCAGACCCAGTACAATTCCCTATTACCCGATGACTGATCACTTCCCCTGTTTCCTCAATGGCTGAGTACAACAGGTTCACAAGCTACTCGATGATCCTCTATACCATATATGTACAATTTTTCTTTTTTTTTTTTTATAAAAAAAAAAACTCCTATGCTAGAGTTTCATTTTATTTCTTAATTTGTTATCCTTGAAATGTCTGACCCTGTTGTACAGTCGTCAGGGCTTTGATGCAGACAGCTAAATTAGTAAGTGATTGGGACCAAACTTTAGAGCTGTACGTAAACAGGAATGGATAAATGTTTCATTAAATCTTTGCTATATTCCATCCCTGCTGACTAATACATGTAAAAGAAGAATAAAGAGGGAATTAGGAAGGATAAAAGAAATAGATATCCCAAGTTTTCATCCTTTGAAAATGAAACAACAGGAGGGGGAAAAAAAGATTATTTATATATATATATATGTATCTATATATAAATAATCTTAATGTTTTGTTTGTTTGTTTATTTGTTTTTGCATGTACAAAGAAAAACTCCAGACAGTTACTACAAGGCTTTCTTTTTTCATGGAACCTAGAAATGTAGCTTTAAATAGATACCTTGACACTCCCACATGTTTCCCAGACACTAGGGGAAGCAGAGACGTGTATGTCAATCATTAATTATTCTGACCACCTAGCTGGCAAACCTACATCTGAGACATCACCTATCTGTCTTCATTATCTCTGAGCTTTATGGTGTTTCCTGCTGATTGACTTTTACATTCAAGACCTGGCTTTTTCAGGAGAGACATTAAGAGGTTCTCCTGAGCGTGTTGTAAGGCAATTCCAATACATGCTCCAACACTAATCTGCTACACTTTACCATTACAGGAGGCTATAGATTTAAACAATACAACTTTTCACGGGCTTGTCTGGGCTACAATGCATATTAGTGTTTAGCTAATTTTCTAGACAATTCAGTTATTTAATGTCAAATTTACTGTAATACCATAGTGTTAGAAGGGCATATGTGCTATTATATGTTCTTCTTAAGGTTTTCAAATAATATAATCTTTTAATTGAATATATTGCAGAGAAACACAAGGAAAAAAATCTGCCATTTCACCTGTAATCAAATTCCTCAGGATGGTTTTGACGCGTAGTATGCTATGATAGAATCATAATACTTCCAAAATAAGAAACATTAAATACTGCTGATGCTTATAAATTTTCAGTGTCTCAGTGCCTAGTTAGATCAGCTGCACACTTAAGTACTGTTGTTGTACTGTGTGATGTTGCATAATCAGAATGTGATGCTGCTACAGCTATAGGTCTGTCTTTATGGTAACTGCTGAATGACGGCTTTCAGTGCTCTGTATTCCCCTCCAGTGAGTACTGCAGACGTGCTTTCTACTCTGCAGCCCTGTTTAAAAACACATGAATCTTCCTTGCATTCAGCGTGGGCTTTATTGTTTTGCATACATGAAGTTAGAAGCACCAAACAAAGAAATTTGATAGAGGTTCTGTTACTATGAATACGAACAATTTTGAAGAGGGAACAGAATGTATCAAAAATAAGAAAGTATCACTGACTTTTTTTTTGTGTGTGCTTATTTACCTTGTTTGGGATCAGAGGGAGGCTAAAAGGGAAATGAGCATAAAAAAGCAGTCATGTCTTCATTTCTATATGGTTGTTAGTTTAGGTGAAGCTGCTGACCATGAACAAACCTGTAGGATCAATTTAGCAATGGCCATGTCATGTGTTAACTCAACTGAGACCACAAACTCATTTCGTATGCAGTTGTCTGACTAATATCTATCAGAGGCAAATGACAGGTATTGTCCTTGCACCTGCCAAACTGGGATTCCTAGCCTAAGTGAAGAAGGATCCTGTGTCTCCCTGCTCTTAGTTTCTCTCAGGTTGATTCTATGATGTGAGGGGTAGATATGGGTTGTGGGGAACACAACTTAGTCTCCTTATCTTTTTTTTTTTTTTTTCCAGAATAATCTAGTGTCTAGTGATTGAAAAGTGTCAGTAACATCATAATTTAGAAGAGGATATGAAAGAAAACTGCATTCATCTTCCTAGGCTGTGATTTTTCCCTGTCCTCACCCAGACCCGTATTGCTGAATATTAAGAGGAACTGAGAAACAGCACTTTGGGAATACAGAATTGAATATTCTATTGGGAAAAAAAAAAAAAAAAAGTATTAAGTAAAGCAAAATTGTTTGCTGATGGCTAGATGTGTATTGTGGCCTGATACTGTGGGTGTTTTGGTAATTAAATTGAAACCAGCTAATGGGTTTATACACAAAATACAAACATAGCTAAAAGGTACATCTTATTTCCTAGACAAATGAGTAAGATATTTATTAGAAAGAGAGAAGAATCTGGTCACATGCATAGAAGGGAAAAAAATAAACACGTTAGTGTTTAAACAGGTTACTGTTTAGCTATACAATATTGAGGAAAATGAGAATGAGTAAATTAATGAGAAATTGAGGAAATAATGAAAAATAAAGGGACTAACTACTAGTTTCAGCGTGGATGAAGTTTGTTGTGGTATTGGTAAGTCCAATTCATCTTTCATTTATCTTGTTCATAAGTCTTATTAACAGGAGATCCCATTTGGAAGTTACCTAATCTGCAGTGAACTGGAGACTGAAGTTATATTGCATGTATAAAGCATAATCGTATAGTGGGTTTGCTCAGTGACACTGTTTAAAAAATAGCTTTTGGAAACATGTTAATATTCACATCTCAGAAAAGCCGCGATCCTTTAAAAGGGAAGTATTTAAGAGTTTTCAGAACAGAAGAACTTGCTCCCTAGAACGTGTCTGTACTGCAAAATAATGTGCTGTTCACTTACGTTGGCTAATTTAAGATAACTACTTGGTTGAGAACATCAGCTTTTAACTTGAGTTAGAGATACTTTTCTTACTGCTGCAAGCAAAACAAATAAATTGTTGTTTGCACTGAAGTTCATTATTCAAACCTTTTGCTACTAATAGGAGCAAACAAGGATAATCAGTTTTTATTTTTTCAATGACTTCAGTATAAGAAAAGATTAAATAACTAAAGTTTCAACTTGGGGAAGAGACAAATGTGCTATTGGCCTATAAAATTATGAATGACAGTGTGTTAATCATTTTATATTCACTTTTCATATCTCATGACACAAAAATGAAGCATATCAAAAAATAATCACACAGCTGATATAGAACAAAGAAACTACCTGTCATACAGAATACAATTAAAAATGTGGGATCTATCTCCCAATGATCATTTTGGAAGAGCAAAGTATAACTGTGCAGAATTGTTAGGCCAGTTAATAAAATAAGCCTTTCATCATGATTCTGATCTTCATTGTACAGTGAGTCGTTCTTTGGAGCTGGTTATTCCAGCTTCCTTCTTTTAGTTTTCCATCACTTGCTTGCCTTGTGCTTGCTTATTCCTGTGGCTATTACTTGTGGCTAGCATTTTCTTGACTTCTTAGGCATTGTGAGCCTCCATCTACCTCAGAGACCTTTATACCTCAGATGATTTTATTGAAGAAGGATGGAGTAAGGCTTAAAGTACCAGAAACTCAGTGTAAGTAAACTGAAAGGATGCAAGCTGGGTGCAAGCTTTTGGCATATAATGTAGTCATATGTGCAATTTAAATGTTTATTTCTAGGGAGCACTTTAAAACCTACCAATTATGTTCTTTCCTTTGTCCTCCTACAGTAATAGTAATGCTGTTTAGCCATATATGAGCTATTTTAAAATTTAGTAAACTGATAGAGCTAGCAATGGTAAACCAGTCTGCTGTTGTCTTCAGTATGCTGAATTTCTAACTGTGAAATAAAATAATATGATGATAAAATCTTCTATAAAATGATGTCAATACAGGAAGGAGAAAAGTTTAGTTTGTAAATCCTTGTCACAAGTGGAATATAGTGTGGGGACTGCTAAACTTTCTGTTCTTCAGATACTTAGTTTCCATATATTCAATGAGAATGGGTATTTTCAATTTCACCTACAACTCTGAATATATTGAATAACTGTTTCTTTATAATATCACAGAATCACAGAATTTCTAGGTTGGAAGAGACCTCAAGGTCATCGAGTCCAACCTCCAACCTAACGCTAACAGCCCTCCACTAAACCATATCCCTAAGCTCTACATCTAAACGTCTTTTGAAGACTTCCAGGGATGGTGACTCCACCACTTCCCTGGGCAGCCTGTTCCAGGGAATATGTTTCTTTAGCTTCCATTTGCCTATTTCTTTTAAATTGAAAAGGTTAGTTGTAAGGCTAGTTAATGTATTCAAGTGTTCTGTTTGCATTCCTTATATACAACACCTAACCTCATAAAGCTGTGATGAATGTCAAGTCTCTGAAGTAAAATAATTTTCAAGAATCGAGTGGGTCTGGATGTTTCTAATCCTCTATTTACTGGGCACATCTTTATATATTACAATAGATAAGTTGTATTTTATCTGCCACCATCTTGCTTATCCCCACATATATGCATGATTTTCTACCTTGGGTTTCTCCCAGATCACTATGATGTTCTGTAACAGAAACATCATGGTGTCACTGGGAAATTTAATCCACTTGCTAGCTGTTTCCTGTTCAAAATGGTTAAATGGATAGACACATGAGATTTCCTACTTAAAAATATGTAACAGTTTTGAGGGATAACTCCTAAACTTTAATTCCAATTGCTTAACTAGTTTATAAATCAATATATTTGCCCCTTAAAAAAAAAAAAAAAAAGTATATTACACAATTGGTGACAAAGCTGAATAATTAATGTTTTCTGTAATTAAAAATACTCCTGTATGTAATATCTAATTACACTATTTTGAAAACTGAAGTTAATTAAGCCCACCTTCATCTACTTCCCCCACCTTTGTTTGAATGTGTGTATTTGAAAAGGGTAACTCTACTGGGTGAGATAAATGACATTTCTATCCCACTGCCCCTTACAGGAGCCCTGCTGGCTTGAGCCTATCAAGTTACATTTATCCAACTGTTCTGGTATTCTTTCTTTAATTAGATTCTCTATCAGTTATTTCAGTAATGGGACAAATCTTACCAGGCTGTAAATTCTAGCTTTTTTTTTTTTTTTTTTCTTAGCAGCAGTATTTAAGGATGGGTATTGCATTATTATTTTACATGCTATTCAATAGTTTGATTGTAAGGACATTCTGTGCTCTTTCGTGATGTTTGGTACTGTAATTTGTTCTCAGCCTCTTTCTGAACATCACCAAGTGCTTAACCCTGTCTTCCTGTAGAATAAAATTCTTTGTTCTTAATTCTTTGTTCATAATTATTTAGTCGAGTAGCCTTATTGGCTAGTCTGAAGTTCAAATTGAAATGGACAGTTAGTGTAGTATTGTAGGCACATTGTGGGTCTGTACTCTGGAAAAATAGTCTAAAATAATTGTCGTCAGCAATTTCTCTCCTTTACTGGTCTTTGCACTTTTTCGGTAACTGTGCACTTACAGTATGCATTCATTTGGAAAACTAAATGCAATGTGAATACAGTCAGATAAAGATGAAATTGTGGGTAATTAGGTGCAAGGCCAAAATATTAACACTTTGGTACAAAAAGAGCGGGGTAAATGACCTGACAACTACTTTAGTCATATAAGGATTCATTTTTGTGTGTAGTAGGAAAAAATATTTTAGATTGCCTCAGAAGGGCTTCTACACTAGTTACTTATATATGTGAAGTATATATGTAAACTGTGTGTGTATATATATATACACACACACACAGTTTACATATATATATATATATACACACACTATATATATATATACGTAAAGTGAGTTTGTCAAATTAACTCTTAAAGCAAAACTTCCTGTTTGAGTGGGAAAGAAGTAAAATGGGATGATTTGGGGGAGTTAGTATTTACTTCATTGTGTTTTCAATGGAAGTAATTCCCCAGTCTCTCCCTCAAGCATCTCTTCACCAGCAATTGCATGCAAAAAAAATTAAGACTTAAACACAGTATCTTGCTGGAAATAAGTACACTTTCTAACTTAATGCTTTTGTAGGTTCTTAAACTCTGTCTCAATCATATTTGACTTTTGTATATAAAGACATTAATGTGTTCTGACAGTACCTGAGTACTTTGACAAAGGAAATTAACTGCAACTAAAGACAGATAATCTGAGGAATTAGTTGTTATACCTGTATGCTGATGAGAATTTATTGATCATCAGAATATCTCTATTCTGTCCTACAGTCCTGGAGGAAAAAGGGTGTTTTTTGGCTTGTAACCGTGACCTGCATCTGAATTTCCATTTGTGGGTCTGGCAGACAGTCCAGGTCAATCCACCACTCAGCAGCTCTTGCACTGCCCTTCCTCAGCATGGCGGGGGGAAGTAAGGTGGAAAAGCTTGTCGGCTGAGATAGGGATGGAACTTACCAGTTACTGTTACGGGCAAAAAGATCTGACTTGGAACAAACTAATTTACAGCCAATTAAAAATAGAATAGAATAGCAAGGGGGGGGGGGGGGGGGAGGGGGAAAGAAAGCTAAAACACCTTCCCACTGACTATCCCTCTCCCCTCCAGTACTGCTTCCTGCCCTGAGACCACAAGGGGTCCCTGCTCCGGCACCTGGAGCCCCTCCTGCCCTCCTCCTCTTCTCCCCCAGGTGCCAGCAGGGCTGTTTCTCCCCTTTCTGCCAGGTTCCAGGCAGCTCGGTGCCCTCCTTTCTTCCCCAGGCTGTCCCTGAGGCAAGGCGCCGCCATCTTGGATGCTGGGCCCAGCCATGCCCTGCAGTGGGGCTGTTGGGGCCAGCATGGGGCAGCTCCAGCATCACCACACTCAGCAACAATGCAGACACGCGCCCACACCAGCTACATACACCACTTGATTTTGTTCTTGTCCTGTGCACTCTGTGTGAGATGGGTCACGTGTCTTATTTCTTTCAGATGTTCAGTTATCTCTGTATTATGCTGGAGACTTTGTATGTCAGTGAAGAAGAAAGCAGTTGAGCTCTTCACCTGCATTACCACATTTTGATGCCAATTCTGCTCGTTGCAAGCAACTAAAAAGGGGGATTTGGTTTGCTGTGTTTGACTTCTGCCCCTTTAGAGTTTATTTTGTTTAACTTGGTTTATTTATTTTGGTCAATTCTTTTGACTTGATCAGTTTTAAAAACAACTCATGCTGCAATTATGCAGCTTTAAATTCAAGGTCTCTTAAATGAAAACAATATTTTTACTCAGTAGGTGATAAAGCTCTTTTCCATTCTTACAAAACCATTTCAATGCTAAAGAGCTTATATCAAATTGCAATTAGAGAAGTAAAAAACTAGATGTAGCCTAATGAGTTAATGAAGAGTTGGATAATGGTGATCCCTTGTAAGGGGTTTTAATGAGGAAAATGCTCTTTAATCATCTGGTGATTATGGAAGAAGAGCAGTAATCTGTGCCACTTTGGTGTCCTGGCAAGGTAATTTACTGTATTTTATCTTCTTACTCTGGAACTGAATAGCCTCACTCTGTGCCCACGCAGCAATCTGCAACATCTGGAGTTTGCTGTATGCACTAGGTTTTTAAGTGTTCAGACCAAACTGAGAGTTGAATTGAACAGAGAGTGTGCTTTCTACTGCTGACGCACAGAAATGCATGAGGAGATGTGGATGTAGTTAGGGAAAGGATTACTTGCGAGGTAAGTTTTGTAAGCACTTTTCAGAAAATCTTTATAATCATATCTGAAAACTGCTTTTTCTAAGGAGCTATATAAAAGCTGCAACTGGTTGTCTCACACACACACACACACACACACAAAGAAAAAGCTGCTTATCTGCTGCATAAGTGCATGAACATGCCTTGAAGTATCTTATGAGGAATGCTGCTGGATTGTCAAGTTTGTAAGCTGTCCCTTCCTCATCTAGGTTACGTACCTGTAACTTAGTAACAAAACACTGTTGTCAAAAGTTGCACAGAAATTCAAATGCTTTCAGTTGACTTACAAGTACTTCAAAGTTTTTCCTGGGTTCATTTTTTGGAGCTGTTCTTTTTGCAGGATTCAGTTTTGGTGTTGCCTGAGTGCTTGCCTTAAAGGGCTACATCCTTCCAGTGAAAAGGGACAAGTGTCACCCACTGATAGCACATATTTTTGATGGTCTTTGTTGGTATCCAGAGGCATACTGACCTCACGAGGACAGGCAAAGCACAAGTCTAAATGTGCTCAACACTTTCCTTATGGAGAGAAGGAAAAAGAAATTTCTCCTTTGTTATTACTTGCAGATTCTGTTCTACAGGGCTTGGGCAGAAGCAGCTTCCGGGACTGAACCTAAGAGCAGACTGCTGCTGAAGTTTACTTCCCAAACTTGTCTGGGACCACTTCTGTACCCTGGCATTTACATCCCTAAGAACACTTATTTACATTTTTGGGATGTAATGGGTATTACGGCAGTGAGTTAGGAACATCAAATCAATAAACTTCACATTAATCTATGAAGTAAAATATTTTCATCAACTCTTATTTTTAAGTTCTGATAGTATAAAACCTTTTTTTTTTTGATCGTTTAGTAACTTGTATCAGAAAAACACTGAACATAAATGAGTATGTACAGGTACTACTGCTATATAAACTATTTAATGTCTATAGTACTAAATACTCACAGATGCTAACTTTTATTGTAGAATCCTTGTAATCATAGTAGAAAAATCCTTCACCTTTCAGACAGCCTGATACATTCTTAATACCTGTGAAGGATAACTTTATTTTGTAGTGATTAGATCAAGTCAAGTAAGACTTGGCCTTTCAGAGCTGGATCACTTTTTCTGTAATGAAAGCGGAAGTAGGTGGTAATACATGAGCAGTTACTGTATATGTCAAGTCAAAAGAAGTAATTTGATGCATTAACTGTGGTCAGAGAAAGCATAGAAGATGCAATGGGGGGAAAAAAACAAAAACAACAGAATCAAATACTCTATTAAGCTTTACTATTAACTGTTAGTGCAGGATTTAGATGGTGGATTTGTTGCAGCACTCTTTTTTTCTATTTTTATATTGTAAAAATGGGAATGCACAAAGCTATGGATGCAAACACCTGGGATTTTTTTCATTTTGCCTCATGTGCTTTAAGGAAAAGGAAAACATTGGCCATGCAGAGTTTGGGTTGAAAAAGCAAAAGCTGTGGAATGTGATTACTGCAGCATCACAGTGTGATTCCATTGTACTGCTATGTCCATGTCCCACTTCTCCAGAAATTCATAATAACCAGCTGACAATGCAAATATCACAGCATGCTGTCTGGGAATTATTTTGATTAGTTTGTAACTTGCAAAGGCTCCCGTTGCTGTTGAGCAATGAGTCCTTCTCCTATGGCTGTTACTTCTTCCAGACACTGTTGTGAGAGAGGCTGAGATTGCAGTGGCCGTAATTCTGGCTCAAAAGTGCTTGTATGAGCTTGTGTTTGTTACCTTTCAGGGCTCCAGGCAGTATGCTATTAGTGGAAGAATGTTTTTTCCAATACTCTCTTGCTGAATACATATAACGAAATTTGAACCACCCTATATAAAGCTTTGGTTTTAAATCTTGCACAAAGGTGAACCACATTTAAACCAGTTTAGAAGCACACAGTCTGCATGTGTTGTCAATAATGCATCTGGAATGTAATTGTCTTTGTAGAGGCAAAAACATTCTTAAGCCATAATCATCGTATTTTTTTTCCTCACAGAAATAACAAACCTGTTCTTGAAATCAGATATTTAACCTGTAGTAATATTTTCTTATCTCTTAATGGAATAATGTTGGCTGTGTCATAAATCATGGCTTTCTTTTCAAGCTATTAATTCTTCTACTATTTGCTGAAAGTCTGTTCATATTCTGTGGTGTGATAAAAGTGGGATACTGACTCCAAAATTAAACTTGACAGTGTTCTAAACTTGTGGAAAATTCAATTGAGATAAAAGCATGTAAGTGTTTGACTTTATTTTCATATTGTCACTAACTTAAAATTTAACAAGAATAAGTACATTTGAAGTCCGAAGTCTAGCCTAAGGCTGTCTTACTGGGCTACCAGAATTAAGGGCCTATTTCTAGCATCCTTGCCTATTGTGAAAAAATCAGAGTTTCAAGATACAGTAGCTAGCTTTTGTATATATAGTATTCATATTAACTTTCTGGCCTAATCCTACTTAAATATTTGCTATGACTATTGAAAGTGCTGAAACACCCAAGTTTTCAAAAATAGTTCATTCATTTAAGCTTATACTTTTGAGGGTCTTGAGTACTTAATTTTTTTTTCAGTACGTACTTTACTAGCTGGTGATCCAGCTTGAAAACTTAAACTCAGTTCCTGGCTTTGCCACAAACTTCCCAGGTGGCCATGGGTAAGTCATCCATCTAGCTTTCCTGTATCTTGATTTGTAATCTACTTAATAGAGTGAATATTAGTCCTCCAACTGTGAGAATAGTGAGAGAATACTCACCATGACTGTGGAAATAAATTCATAATGGATTTTGAAATCTCATGTAGTGTGAGAAGAATCTATATACTTAAAATGGATGTGGAAAGTAGTAGTTATTCCCCAGTGTAATAAAACAGTGTGGAAATAAACAGAAATAACCTAACAGCCTGGTCCTGGAGTGTTCTGGACATGTATATGTGCTTTGGAGTAGAGGGCAAACAAAGTTCCTTAAGATTATGGAAATTAATGGGAAGCTGTGCTGAACTCATCACTATATTGCAAGTCATCATGATGTGTTCTACTGGAAATGTGTTTGGTTTGCTAATGTGGACAAGGGACAATTATTGCGTGGTTTATTAAAGGAAAAGTAAATGACTGTTTACCAGACAACAGGATTTTTCCTTCTCATACTTTCCTCAAGGTACATTCCTGCCAATATGTAGATAAATTTGTTTGAAAAATCTACAAAGAGCAAATGCTTCTCTATCGAAATATACAAAGAGGCTCAAGCGATTTCATTGAGAGAAAACGAGGGATAAAAGGACTGGTAAGAAGCCCCCATGCTTCAAGCCATGTCTCTGAAGAGCTATGCATAGAAAAACCCTATTTTATAGAAAACATTATGGGCATATCTGAAACCTTTTAAGATAAATGTTTATTGGCTGAATCCCATTCCAGTGGTGCATGCTGGCAGCAGAGGTTATGCCTGAACTACAGCAAATGCCAAGATTCAGTTAACAACATTTCAGAATCACTGGGCTGGACTGTAATTACCTACTGTAAAAATAGGAAATCGTCATGCCTTAGTAACACTGGAAGCAGCATCAGCAGGAATTTGTCCCATGAATGCAGCAGAGAATCAGGCTTGTGTATAGGCAGCCTCTGCTGCTGCTCCTCTCTGATAACACAGCATGTAGCCTTGTTGAAGGGCAGGCCCTCGTTCTAAAATAGGCCACTAGGAGCAAGGAAATACATTGGTACTTCTGTGTAGATAGTTATCATTGACTATTAGAAGGCTTTCTGGGTGACGAATGTCTTCTGCACATCTAAATTTTGTTTTTTTTTTTTTTTTTTTTTGTTTTTTTTTTTGTCTGTTATATTGCTAGATTTGTTGAGGCTAATGTTAGGGTAGACATTTTGTATCTTATTTCATTTCCAGGGCACCTTCATCTGTCAGTCTGTGCATCTGTCCCCTGTTGGGTGCTGTGAATCCTGGTGGAAGAGTGAGGGATAGGGACAGTAATCACCATCTTCCAGGGTGTTGAATCCCCAGCACCCACCTGTGTTTTAGCTGGTAATCCCCTGAGCTGGGTAGAAGCCACAGCTTTTTTCAATGTAGCCTCTCTATCCTGAAGACGCGCATCTTTCGTCTTAAGAGTCATCCTGAAGAAGTACCTGCTGTTGCTGCAGCCAAGAAATCAGTTAAAGACTGCTTGAATTGCCTGTTAGTTGCTGTTTAGCTGAACTCTAAGACGTTTCAGAAATTTTCTGACTTCTCAAAGAAAGTTACCTTGAAAGCTACCTTCACTGCTGAATTGAGAGAAGGGAGGCCAGGGAGACTGCTAAGTTTGAAGCCTGTTCTCACTGCTCTGGAGAAGAGGAGGCTGAGAGGTGACCCCGTGGCTCTCTGCAACTCCCTGAGGAGGGGAAGCACAAAGGGAGGTGCCAGTCTCTGCTCCTGGTCACCAATGGCAGGACAGGCAGGATCTGCAGAAAGCTGTGCTAAGGGAGGGTCAGACTGGACATAGAAAATGTCTTTACTGTGAGGGTGGTCAAACACTGGAACAAGCTTCCTAGCAAGGTGGTTGATGCCCCATGCCTGTCAGTGTTCATAAGAAATTTGGACAGTGTCATCAATAATTTCCTTTACTTTTGATTAACCCTGAAGAGGTCAGGCATTCAGACTAGATGTTATTTGAACATTCCTTCCAACAGAACTATTCTATTTCTGATGACATAAGCCTATATATCAATAATAATAATAAAGTATTCTTATGACTGTAGTATGTTATTCAATAGCTAATAAAGTATCTGCTCACAACTGTCTACATGATAATGCATAGCAAACCTTAACACAGTATAGATTTGTCCTCGATTCATGACAACTAAAGTTGTATTTACTTTAGTTAATTAAGTACCAACTTAATTTGAAAGTAGCAGAGTGGTCCTTGAAAAAAATGAAACTCCTTTCAGCTGGGATGAAATAACTTCAGAATTTGAATTGGAACATTTGGAGATAAAAATTGGCAGCTGAAATTTCATATTTTGAGGCTTAATGTCTTTAGAAAGAAGTCTTCAAGCCATACCAGCATCTTGCTTCCATCATGCTGGATGGTGTTGTACATGAACACAGTAAAAGGTAGCTTCTGTTATGTAGAACCTTTGGTTTTAATTGGCAAAAAATAAAAAAAAAATAAAGTTAGAGGCTTGCTCTTCTAAGCACTTTTTTGCTGAACTACCCACTGTGTTATGCTTTCTCAAATGAGAGCACATGCAAAACCCAGGGAATCAAGTTGGTGTTGTGTATCATCTTACTAAGGGTGTTATGTATTCTTGTGAAGCACAGCATCTAGATGTTCATAAAGCTAAATGGCTCTTCAAAGTAAAAGTGCATTGCCTTTTCACTCTGGGCAAATGTTAGAATAAATCCTAAGACTTGGGGATAGTTTCCTTCTTGCTCCTCATCGGTCACATTAGGATAGACTTCCTGTTGTAAATATTCCTGTACTCTAGGATGTTAGATAATGTAAAGACTTCCCCAAGTGGCTTGTGCTTCCATATTTTTGAGCTGATGAAAACTCTTATTTATATTTATATAGGACCACAGAATATCCCGAGTTTGAAGAGATCCACAAGGATCAAGTCTAACTCCTGGGTCTATACAGGACCACCCAAAAATAACTGAGAATTGTGTTGTTATTTAATACATCTATAATATATGTGTAAGCTTTATTTTACTAAAAACTATTACTTTTAAATGGAACTTCAGGAGATCTTCAGATAGGTGTTAGTGTGCTCTAATATTGCCAGTATTAGTGTGTGGGTGAGTCCTTTTGTGGTTAAGGAATGACATCCATGATCTACAGTAGCCGAAAGCACTGAGTAAAACAGAAGCTTTGCATGTTACCAGCCAAACCTACACCTTCAGTAAGGCATGTACTGAACAGTGCTGCTTTTTCAGGGAGGAGTTGTTCTCCTAGGAACATTAAGCTTAGGGATATGGTTTAGTGGGGACTGCTAGCGTTAGGTCAGAGGTTGGACTCGATGATCTTGAGGTCTCTTCTAACCTAGAAATTCTGTGATTCTGTGATTCTGATTACAATGTGTTCTTCCTGGAGATCGTGTCACTTAACCAATCTTGGACATTAACACAAGTGCTCTACAGTGGTGTTTAACACCAGTATTAGTATAGTAACTTTCTTCCAATTTCTAGATGTGACAGTTTGGCAAAGCACCCCTATCTTTATCATGAACTTCATGAGGTGCTTAGTAATTCCAAAGGAAGCATCCGAGAGAGAACTGTTAGAGGAAGACATATACCACATCCAACTGCCTGCACAAAGTAAGGCTGCTGCTGCTGCCCCACAAGGGCAAGGCTAGAGCTGTATTCCCAGCAGGCATGCACATCTGTGCACTGGTACAGCTGGGCATGTGGGGTACTCAGAGCACCCTCACAAAGAGACAGTGCAAAGGGCCTCATCCCACTCCCCTTTCTGGCCAAGCAGGATGGAAGTCCACTGGTGAGAAGATCTGTAGGCACATGTACAAGGTGGATCCCTCCAGTAGCTGGGCTGAGGTACTCAGGCTGCCTAGTAGCTGCCCCTGGATCCCAGTCTCCCTGTCTTCTGGACCGTGGACATCCAAGCCCCCAAGGCAGCAGCCCTGCTGCAGCTGTTGGTCAGGCCATGGCTTAGACACAACCAGCTGGACAGGAGCCCCCTGGTCCCACATCTGCCCCCTTTGCTCTCACAGAGGGAGCTGCCCCAAGGACCTTCTTGCCCCGTGGCCCCCAGGCCCTCACCCAACCACCAGCTGCTCCTGCTTGGCCTTGGCTGGGGATCATGCCCTCACTCATGCACCCATGCCCAGGCAGAGGGGCTGCTCCTCAGGAGCTCTGCAATGGGGCTTCCCATGAGCCCCAGTGGGTCCTGTGCTCCTCTGGACTGGTGGAGATGGGATGCTGATGCTCCCTGTGGTGGAGCTGGGAGCAGCCAGGATGGGGATTATTTGGGCTCCCCCTGCTGCCATTGTCTCTCTGAGTTCTTTTGTGGGTGTGTGGATGGGCTTTGTCACATAACCTGGCAGTAATGAATGCAGTATTCTGTCTCATGTATTCACAGGCTGCATTCACTGATTCTTAGTTGAAACTGAAAATACTAATTCCCAATTATAATGTGTACAAGTCTCCAAAGAGAAGGTGACCTGACTTGAAATAATTGGAAGAGTTGCTCTTGGATTGCATTGTTGAGAATATTGCAGGTATATCATGTTCACCTTTTCTTTGTCCTTAAAATACTCTTCATAACTGATCTTTCTGACTCCTGTTTTCAATGAATCATTCTTCAGAAGGCTCAGACTGCAGCAGGCTCGTGTGAAACAGCTGACAGCGTGTTCATGTCTTTCATAGACAAGCATGGAAGAGAGGAATTTAAATTTACTTTGTTAAACCTCTTTATTCCTCTCTCACTATCTGTCGTGTTGATTATTTACAAGGTCGTGCAGTGTTTCCTGAGTCGTTGAGTTATTCCGACATGACGGTATTGTTTTATAGAGAAGATTTGCCTGGGATAATGTCAGCAGGAGAATGCATTTAGACAGCCCTGTGAATCAGAGCTTGCAAGGGATCAGTCTCCAGTGCACAAAACTGCCTGTCACTGTCTGAGTAGGATGAAGCTGAACAGGCTGTGAGGGAGGGATGGATAGATGTTCTTTACCAGGGAATTTAGACCTTTCAGGAAGGTGTCAGCCAGTTGAGGGAACCTGGCAGGAAGCCATCTGCCCTGGAGGTGGTGGGGCTCTTCTCGCTTTGTTGTGTGTGGCCTCTGAGGTCAGGGACAGGCCAATAGTCACTGGAAAAGGAGCTCATTAGCCAAATACCCTTCCGGCAATTGCAATTTTATTTTATTTTTTTTTAATGGTGAGTGCAAATTCAGGAGAGTTCAAATAGCTGTTGTGCTAACACATTGTTTTAACTGTAATTGTTTACCTATCTTTTTATCTTCTCTCATCTTTTTGGTGATGGGCTTAAGAATTTACCTGGTGGTTGATGAACATGCTGACCCCCATGAGGTAGCACATAATTTATAAGTGTAAGCCAAAGTAAACCCTTAAGAAGTACTCACTGGAAACCCTTTATGTGTTGAGATTGAGTAATGGGATTTAGCTTCTGGAGAGAAGCAGAGGTTTTTCTTGTGAAGTTTTTCCAGTGGGTGCTGGGTCTCTGGGATGTACGTTTTGGTAGCTCTGGTGCCAGTGCTGCTGCCTTTGTTTGAGCGGCATCCACACTGCACCATTGGTGAGAGTGCTGAGGAAAAACAGCCTGCATGTGAATGAAATCCCTTTATAATTGTATTTCCTGAGTTTGGCTGAGGTCTCCTAGGAGGTCTGCTAGGAGGCATTCTGGAGTTTTTACAGAGGGAGGAAGAAAGTTTTTAGACTAGCTCCTGTTTATCCTATTTAAATCCTCCCAGATGATAAAAGTGCATACTGTCGTGGTGTTATGAAGTCTCATGAAAACAACAAAACTGGAGTCTTGGTGTTAGTTTTAACTGAGCAGCAACCAGAACATATGAAGTCTCCAGCTTAATAAGGGGCTACTTCTTAGCTGTCCTTTACCAGTTTGTCAACAAGTGGGGATGAAGTGCTGAGTGTTGCACAATGGGGATATGGGCAAAGAGCATGATATTCAATTCAAAGGATTTTTATGGCCATGCTTTTTCTACAATGTTATGGAAGCAAAATGTATGTCTTTCAGGCTTAACTGACAACAAATTAGCCATTATTCCAGCATCTTTATAGTTTGTCTTCATATTGTTTTAGCTCATAAATAGACAATCAGTGTCTACCACGCAGTATACAGGTCATTATTTTTCCTCAACTTGATGTCTGTTGTCTTCTAAAAAAGTTAACAAACTGTCTTTTAAAGTTGGTTTTAATTAACTGAGTTCAGCTGCACCAAAATGTCTTTCAGAGTTGGGTTGAAAGCTGTTTCTGTATGACTAGAGGAAATAATTCACTCAACAGAACATGCTTCCATATTCAAGTGTTAATGAACTTTAAACTGACCTGAGAAATAATTCATTCTATAATAGATAGATATATCCAGAACCATTTATACAGGTACATCTGTTATATCTATTACACAAGTTACACTGTATCTATGGTTATAACTGCTAATAGTGGTTTTGTGTGCCAATGCTGGATTTTCAGGAACATAGCATATAGGAAGACAGTGCTGCCACTTTCAAGGCTTAAATGAGTAAGAAACTCCATCATTCAAGAACGGGGTTGAGTAAGGCTAAAAACTTACCTTCAGAATATATTCTAGCCACCAGAGGTTTTATTGAAATCAGGAGCTGTAAGACATGGCACTTAATTTTGCAGTGGATGTTATTATAATGTTTAAAAGATTTGTTAGAATTTTCTGGAAATTATGGTTAAATCAGAACACATTACACAATTTAGTACTGTACCCCCTAAAAATACCTTCTTTTTTGCTTCTTGCACTTCATTAATACTTTGAAAATGTTTTCCAAAATATATTTTAAGAAGATACACATTTTAATAATAAAAAGAGAAAGTAAGGGTAGTTGAAAGATGCCTTGAAGAGATCTCAGAAGGCCATACTATTAATCTTTGCTCAATCATTCAACTCTGAGGCATATTACACTTAGATTTTCAAACAGCTGCTTGCAGCATATCTGTTTTGCAGTTAAAACCTTGGATTAGCTATGTGTTATAGCATTCAAACTCCAATGATAACTACTAATATTTGAAAGGTTAGAGTATGGGCAAGTGTGTAGTACAAACTGTACTTTTTAGTGACAGGGCAAAAATATGTATGTGCTTTATGTTGTTTTCCGCTTTGATTTTTGTATGGGGGTCTCCAGAGATTCCTGCCTCTCTTCGCTATGGGACCACACCTCATACCCAGTATGGGATTTTTTAATTCTCCCAATATTTGCTGTCCTTTTGCTATGAGCTTTACTCCTGTAAAAATTTATGCCTGACATGCTGAGAACAAACAGTTGTGGCTATTAACTGTTTTTCTGTGCATGTTATGTGTTGTGAATAGCTCGTCTATCCAGCACTAGCGTTGTTTTCAGAAATAAGCCATGCTCTGGCTCTGAGGGATAGCTGCATGTGCCAGTGTTTGCTGCTTACAGTGGGTGCTGGGGAAAAAGCATTTTTCCTTCCTTCCCAGAGGTAAACTGGCTGGTGAAACATTGTTGTGTTTTGATGCAAAGTAGTCATGTGAGGCAATCCTCTGCACACAATAAGATTCACGTTATCAGCCCATGAAAAGCTCTTGTATTAACATTTAGTTACTATACTGGCAAAACTGAAGTATACTTATCTGTTTCAGTGCTGGGGAACATACAGAAATGCGCAGGATGATCTCTTAGGACTTGTCCAGCCTTTCATATCTGTAGTTATACAAAATTTCCCCTTTGTCATTAGCAACAGAAACTCATCTGCTGAGAAGGCTGGTGTCAAAGTGGTACAAAATACAAATATATATATATAAGTTCCTATGACGTTGGCTTGAATTTAGAAACAAGGCAAGGGTATTAACATAACGCACAAGTAGTTAAAATGTGGATTTCTTATGCACAATTTCTTTAGCAACACTAATCCATCTCAAGGTTGTGGAGGATGCCAGACAAAAAAATTATGCTTTCTTAAAGTATTGGTCTAAAAATTGGAAGGTCTTTCTACTGCAGTTCATGCAACAATTATTTTCCTAAGAACTCGTCAACGAAAACAGTTTTTATCTTTTGTGTTCTTAGCCTTACCAGAGACTTGAGCAGCTACCTGTTGTGTACCTAGTTTTCCTCTAATGCTTTATAGAATTTCCAGTGAAAGGCTAGCTTTTGGGAAGTGCATTGTTACTCTTCATCACTTAGGTCATAAGTTACTACTTGACTAATGGCATCCAGAAGTACCAAAAAGAAACAGTGATTCTTGTAATGGGCTGCTAGATATCTTCCAAAGCAAAGCTCAGGCAGCTTATAAATTGTATAAATCAGCTCACATGGGTAGTTTTCCAAATGTATTGTTAACATGTCAGTACATTGTAATGGACTGGTTACTCTCTATTGCACTTATAATTTTTAAAATAGTGGAGTAGTCTAGAAAACTGATACCAAACTCTTGCAAACAAATACTTTGTCAACCAATTCTTCCAACAAACCAGTTGATACAGGGGGCAGCAACAAACCATGATTTTTCAATTGCTTTGCTTTTGGGATTGCTTTTGTTTTGCAAGTTCTTATGACACTTTCATTAGAAATAATTCATGTAAGAATAGCTTTTCTGCTTTGCTGATATTATGTCTGTTTTCTTAAAGCTAGATATTAAACATAAAAAGAAACGCTTTTCTGGAGAATGTGGAATTTTTATTTTTGCCTCTCACTTCCTTTCTTTGTTGCCATGCAACAGTCCATGGTCTGTAAACATAATGAATGGCAAGCAAAGGAAACTAATATGTGATAGACTCTGAAATAACCCTAGCTGGCAAGATGAAAAGTACAAACTAAAATATGTTACGGATCAATATTTTTTTTAACTCTGTTTTCCATTAGCATGGTCATATCTGTGCAGTAAGAAAACATCCATAAGTTTCCAAGCCGAGGAAAGATCTGGAAGAGCAGCTGTATGCACCTAAGAGAAAACTCTTGTGTAAAAAGATAACCATATGATAATGAAGAGCCTATGCCAAGCATATATGATAAATTATGTAAAGAAAGAATGGGAGTTCCATGGAAATGAGTGAGGACTATTAATGGACGTGTACCCAGAAAAGTACAGAAATAAATTTAAGATGGTACAAAGATGACTTTATGCTAAATTGGAGAGAACCTCTTTAAAAGAAATTAGCAATTTTCTAGTGCTCAATTTATGCCTGAGGTAATATTGAGTTTTCTTTATTTTCTTTTCAGATATTATTTTGGACTTTTTTTTTTTCTGTAGTGACTAGTGAGGCAAGATAGATGGGTTTGACTTCCTGACAAATCAGTGCTGCTTCTCACAAATCTGTTTTGTTGTTTCTTTGCTGAAATCTGTGACATCTCTGTCTAGTTAGTGTCAGGATGAGGTGCTAGCAACAGCTTTAGGGAGATTTACTGTCAGCTGCTTTCTTGACTTATAACTTGCTCACAATACTTTATTCTGACTGTAAATGAGAATAAG
Source organism: Netta rufina (assembly GCF_964035555.1). Taxonomy (NCBI): domain Eukaryota; kingdom Metazoa; phylum Chordata; class Aves; order Anseriformes; family Anatidae; genus Netta; species Netta rufina. Next base: position 74,014,974 of record NC_140124.1, on the reverse strand, counting down.
GTAGCTCCTCAATTTCAATTCACACAATAGAAAATGGAAGAAATCAGATTTGGGGTTTCTTATATTTCTAGACTTAGATAAACCTGGCAATGATCCCTCATCATACAGCAGAGAAATCTTATGGTATAAAAGAAAACAATGCACTGTTCATGTCTTTCATCTGCCAGTAATAGTTTGTTATTGCTTAAGTAGGCTTGATTGGACTACTTTATTCGGTGTCTTCTGTGTACAATTGTCCTATAACAAGGACTTCTTCTGAACTGGCTTACTGAACTTCACAGAGCTCTTGTAGCATGTATCTTACAGTTTCACAATCAGGATGGCAAACGGTCCAGTTTTTCTGCTGAGTGTCCATCCTTGATGTTGGTGAGGATGCTTACCAATTAAATCAAAACTCAATGCAAGTTAGCGTTCTCACACATAGTAGCATCCTTGCTGCTACTGTCTGCTAATGACCCATTTCTGTGGAGGATGAAATGTTGTATTTACCAGGACTTCAAAGGGAGTTAAATAAGCTTGTACTTGTACTACGGTATGCTTCCTATGAACTCTATTCTACATAAATGTCCTGTTTAACTACAGAATTTCCTATAACTTCTCATGAATGCAGAGATGAAAGAACACCTAAACTAGTATTTTTTCTTTTCTATGGTATGAAAATTATATCTCGTGTAGAAAAGTGTGTTTTTGTGAGTCTCGTGTTTGCAGCATAATCTGGAATTTGAGACTGGAACAGATTGTATCAAAAGTATCTCAGGTCTCAGCTTTAGGGCTGAACATCATCTCTTTAAAGCAAGCTGATGGATTAAGCTCATATTAATGACAGTACTGCAAACAGACTGATGAAGTGCCAGGTTCATCAATATATTCATTCCTGTTAGTGAGGGAGAAGTAGCACGGCTACACTGCTCTATCCCTATTGTGGGTGATAATAAACTTGAACACATGCAATAGTGTCCATGTGCACAAATATAAAGGAAATGGCCAAACTGAGAAACCCACAAAAGCCACTGTAGTTTAGTAGTACTGCACAGGGAGTTGGTGGAGATTCCTGTCACACATGCTGCTTGCCCTGAAGAAGTTATTCTGTTCTCTATACTTCCGGAGTAGAGAGTGTACATGCACTCTGTCTGTTAAAGTGAACGTTCAGAATAGTTAAGATAACCACCGAAATACAGAAGGCACTATTTCTGTCAAAGTACATGCCTATAATTCTGTTACAATTGTAGAATAATTTAGGTTAGAAGGGCCCTGGGAGGTTGCCTCGTTGAACTTCTTGCTCAAAGCAGGGTCAACAGAGAATTCAGACCAGGTGTTGAAAAGCTCCATGAATGGAAACTGTTCAGCTTCTCTGGGAAACTGGTTCTATCACTTAGTTATCCACATAGTGATTTTTTTTTCCTTATATCAAATCCCAGTATTTTTTTTTTTCAGTTCAAGCTTATTGTCTCTCAGCTTCCAGCTGTGTACAGAAGCAGAGAGCTCCCTCCCACAGGGCAAGAGGTCAGCTTAATCTTCCCCAACTGAGCCTGACCCAGTTGTTGAGCATCGGTCTTGTACTGAGGGTCCAAAAATGGACATGGTGTTGTAGAAGTTGTCCCACCGGGGCTCAGCTTTCTGGCTCTGCTCTCACAAACACAGCCTTTGCTGCTTTTGGTGGTGTTTGCTGCCTGGTCATGCTGCTAGCTAGGACCAGAGTTTAATCACACTTCCTTGGTAGCCTTTTGGGAATAAAAAGTTTGCCATGCTGGGTAAGAATCCTTCCTTTGGAATTAATCAGCTTGAAGTATTTCAGACGAAAGTGGGGAAGGAAAAACAAAAAACAAAAACCAGTGCTCTAAATTAGAGTACAATAAGTTCTTTGATCAGCTTGCTGCCTGATGCATGGGTGTTCTGGGTACTCCGTACATTTTTCTTTAAAGAGAAAAGCCCTTTTTGGTTATGTTATCATTGACCTTCAAAGCTACTTTATGAAGGACAAAATGATTCTGGTTTGCATAAACTGAATCTTTAATTTTTTTCATCACAACAACAATATTGCACTTTTTACCTCAAATGTTAAATACAATAAGCATATGTCCTGAATTCTTTTTTTCCTTTAACAAAAACAAACAAACAAACAAACAAACAAAAAAAACACTGGACAAGTATCTATCTTTTTAGGTTAAGTTATATCTTTAGGGAGATGACACATCTCCTTTTGAAGTTATATTCATACTTGGAAATATTTATTTGAAGTTGCTTCATGCTTGTGGAAAAGTCCTTGTAGATTGAATCAGAGGTAAATTTGAAGTTCTTTGCTTTAGGAATCTAACAGAAAATGAGATTATTCCTGAAGATTTTTTAATTACTTTGGTAAAGAATAGAGAACAATACTGTGCAGTGACAATCTGTAAAACATGCTAAAAACAAAGTGTTATTTAAAGACTTTGTTTCCATAGACCATGTTCAGAACAGAAAAGAATCCACCAGTAAGATTTTTTTGCTACTGTTGAGGTTGCTTAGCCTCTTCCAGGTTTTACTTTAAATATGTTTCATCTGTTAAAATAATAATAATAATAAATCTAATAAAATAATTGTTTCATCTGTTACTGTACATATTCAGGGAGAATACTTATAAATAGGGTTTTACGGTGTCTTGTCAGCTCAATCAATAAATGTTCTGTCAACAGAATTTTTGTCAGAAACTTCTTGAGCCCAAAACAACCAGTGCAATTATAATGATATGGAAATTAGAAGGAATTAGTTAGAGAAATTTAAAAGTTTATTACTCTTATCTATTCACTAAAGTATATAGTTGTATATGTAAATATACAGTATATATTATATGTAAATAAAGTATATAATTGTATATGTAAATATACAATTTTATTGAACCAGCTGTTCAATCTGGCAAGCATTTTTCTAGTGGTTGTTGAGCCAGGTATGATGTTTTAATCAGTGATAAAAATCATGATTCCCTAAATCTATTTGTAAAAAACTGTTTTCACTTTGCTTTTAATTTCTCTTCATAAATCCATATGTCCACATTTACTTTTCTTTCTTTTGACAGTTGCATTAATGCTAGTGTACCTCATTCTCCCTGTTCATTTATTCCATATTCAACTTCTGATGGTTCTTCTTCCTACTAATAATAAAGTAGAGGAAAACCTACTTGAAAAACTGCTATTCTTTATCAGGGAGCTAACTGGTTTTATAAAACCATGGTTAAATAGCAGCCTGTAAACCTTGGCCTTTTGAAAGGAATTAAAAACGTTCACAACTGATTCTGATTCTTGAATCTGTAATTTTTGGATTTCCTTTGTTTTGTGCTAAATGGGAGGATGCTCTTATAATTAGAGCAAGAGAAGTAAATAAAACAATCTCAAATGATCTCCTGTAATACTTCGCCTTTTGTAGAAATTAATTTTAAGATCCTGCTGTAATTTTACTGTAGTTTGTCTAAAACTTTGAATGTAGGTGACCTAAAATTAGGTTTCAAATGGAAGGAAGAGAAGTAGCAATATTGTCTATACACGCGTTTTACTGTATCTATGCAGCATTTTATTTTGAGTATTTTTAGCCTTGTGATCTGCTTGCATTTCTTTCTGACTCATTCTGTCAAGACTTATGCTGGAGGAAAGCAAGCCTGATCTGGCTACCTTCCTGTTTTGAAGAGGCAAATAGATCACGTTAATAACTTCTTCATTAAACATTAAAATAAATAGTAAAATTTCGGTGTGTATCATAGAATATAATCATGCTCCTATATAAAAGGAGCTTAGTTTGTTGTATCATTTTCTCTTTCCTTTGCTTGTTGTTAACATAGAACAGTATTGAAATACTCTTCAACTTGCAAAAAAAAATATAAATAAAAAAATAAAATAGTTTATTAGTTTAGGAATATTGAAATTGAAATGGGTAATACAGCAATTTAGACTACTTTCTAGGTTTTATGTTTACAGTAACTATGTGAGGATTTTTTTTCTTTTTATCCCTCAATGGGAGATTTGGAAAATAGTGAGCTTATTTTATTTTATTTTTTTTTTTTTTTGAGATGATTTTACCAATGGCATTAGTACCGAATCAATTTTCTTTGCAAAAAGCTAAATTATATTTAACTCTTAAGGTTAGCGTCTGAGCTTAACTGTTCAAGCGCAATTTATATTCTTTGCAATGCCTAATAAAATGGATAAAAAATAACATGACTGAGAGAACGTGTTTGCAAAGTATGTGTTGCAGTGTGATTCCAAACGACAGCCCATGGTGGCTTGAATAGAGACAGATTCTGATTCAGAAAGTTCCCTTATCTCCAGGTACTAGTGTTTCTGGATGGCATCTCATCCAAAAGTATTGGGCCAATGCTAAACTGGATGCTCCTAGTCTTAGAGTTTTAACACTTAGTTTTCGTATAACTGTCTTCTCACTTTTTCTGCAGTAGCATATGTTTTCTGCTCATAATCCTAGGCTGTAGAGGGTTTTCTTCTGTGTTTCTTTGTTACAAGCTGCTTTGTGTTCCTCCTGGTGGTGGTCAAATGTCGCTGACAGATGACTAATATGACTGAGAAGAGTAAATGCCACTCTGCTACCCATCTCAGTGGGAGGCAGTGATTTGCTCTGTGAAGTAAAAAAGAAAAGTTTAGTTGACAAACCAGATGAATATTTTTTTGTTGTTGTTAAAAAATTGCTCATTTATTCTCATAGTCTATGCGCTAATTAATAGATGTCTGATTAAGGAAGCTTTATGCTATAGGCTTAAGTATCAGCATACTTGGTTGTATGTATAGATTCAATATCATATATCGAACTGTGTAGGTCATAGTTCAAAATACAGAACTCTGTTCTCTACACACACAAAAAAAGCTAGAGGAAAAAGGGTTAAACTCACTTCTTTACTTTTCATTGGACTTATATAATTATTGTCAAACCGCTACTAATTATACAGAGCCAAAAGCGTTGCCTCACGAAGTTTAACAGGAAGAATAAGTAATACTTTGTCACCATAATAATTGATATAAATGTGTTGAATTTCCTGTTTATGAAGTAATTGACTTGCAGTAAACACGGGGTACACTGATAGCTGCTGGAATGAACACAAATAACTGGAAAATGAATATTTCTGTAGACAGAGTTTAAATATTCCTGTTCCTGCCTAATAATAGGAGTTAAGATTAATCTCCTTGTAGAAAGGAAATTCTGTTAATTTGCATGGTCATCGCCATGCCTGGATTATCCACCTACAGGTGCTATGTATATGCTAATATACATAAGAGCATAAACATTCTTAAAAACATGTCCTTATACTCGTATTATAAAATGCACATATATCAAAGAATACAGATACTTTTTTCAAGATGCGCAGTAGGTAAAAATTAAATGCCATATGTTTCATTTCAGAAGGAAAAATCACATCCTGTGATATTTTCAGTGTGTGCCTACGTGCTTCATGACAACCTTGTGAAATATACAGCCCAAGAAAAAAAATTTGTCATCAGCTCTCTACCAGGGGTACAAATATGAAGAAAACAAACTGCCCTGTTTTATCACTTAAAAAGATTGCTTTAGAGTGGGTGGAATTTTTCAGACCTATTAGCAAAGAAAAAATTATTCAGATTCTAAATTGTGTAAACGTATTTGCAGATTTGGCAGAAATTAAGGTAGAAATAACTGCTGATCTTCAAGATCATGTGATCAGTGTTCAGCCAATACACGTAGGTGTTGTGGTTTTTGTTTTTTTTTTAATGCTATGGAAAGCAGACCCTTAAGATACATTTAGTGAAAATATCAGCTTTCTCCTGTGGATGGCTTCCTATGAACATATGTGCATTTATCCTCAACACTGCCACTGAACACCAACTTAAAAACATCACTTCAGATTCCTTTATTTCTCTTAAACTTACAGTAGGAATTAGCTTTGGTAAGTCATTCTCTACTGTGCAGAAACCAGAAGGGAAAGTAATTTTTTTGAATAACCTTGGAATAGTTCTCAAGAAAGACGTAGTGGATGATTGTAGTGAAAGATGCTGTGGCTGAGTAGCTATATGCACCTCACAGGAGAAATAGCTCCTTGATGCTTGCTTCTGTGTCCTGAACCTTTCCTACAGTTCATAGGCAGACTTGTAATATATATATATATATATATATATATATATATAAGTGATTACATCACTTTCACTCACATGAAATGTATCAAGGCCTATCCAAAACCTGCCTTTGACATACCTTAATATTAACGTGTACACCAAATATACCTAAGATATCTTAATACTAGTAGGGTATGTATTAAGGTGTATGCCTATCACTTTTGTGTGCATGTTGCTCAGGATGACAGCCTTCATCATTCATTTATTATGCTTGGATTTCCTATAAGTACTTCTGCATGTTGTCTCATGCTTTTCAGTGATAATACTTGAAAGATCACCTTTTTTGAAAAATCTTCCCCACAAGACATGTGATTTTGTATAGGATCCGTCCCACTGCTTCCCTGATTTATCAAAGACTGGTTTTAGCATGGGAATATTATGAAATATATGAAACGTGCATAATACACAGCTGGTAGTTGTTCAGAGGGGATGGTTATACTGTGCTTATAGTACAGAATCATGCCATTTGAGCAAGCTATTATGTAGTGTGGGTGATTGTAACCTGCTCTGTTGTTCTTGTGTTTGGTGGTGTTAAAAAGATAAGAAAGGTGTGTTTACCTTAGGATAACTCAGAACTATGCTTACCACAATACCCATGTAGCTTCATTTCTAATAGTATCATTGGCATTTTTATGCTGAATAACTGATGCAAAAAGGATTTGTTGCCTGTCAGGATTCCCAGCCAGAATTATACCTGTGTGTATATACTTCATTGTGCATACATTTTTATGTGAGAGTATGTATCGTACATATATATATATATATATATTTTATATATATATATATGTAAAACTCTTCTCATATGTTGTACGTAAAACACCAGGCATTATTGTGCTAGTTGGTGTTGCAGACACCTAATTTCTAGAAAAGACTAACTTTTTTTTCCTTTTTTTTTTTTTTTTTTTGAATTTGCAAGCTGATGAGGAAGGCAATATCGTATCCCTAGACAATGCATCTATGCTGGTAGCTCATAAGACTGTATATTTGGCCATTTGTGAGGGAAGATTTGTTGAAGGCTGTGGAAGAGCTCTGAACAAAAGGAAAAAAAACCTCTGCAGGAAAGTACATGACAAAGTGGAAGGACTGAGTACTGAATCAATGATTGGTTGCTCTTGCTTGGCTTTCCTTCATAAGTACCCTCATCACTTTCTCAAGTAGTTCAGTGTGATTGTGTTCCCCCTCCCTCTTGGCCACAGTGTATACACCGGTTCAGTAGGCTCTGACAATGTCTTCAGTGTCACATAAATCTAATCTTTCTGAAGCTGAGCTCATGTGGCTGAGCAATGTGATGGTGCAGATCTCTGAATCTAACAGCATGACATTATAGCTGCTGGTTCTCCACGTCCTCACAAAAGCGTGGCAGAGACTGCATTCTTATTTGGCTGTGGCATGTCGGGTTGTTGTCTTGTACTATGCCACAGCCATAAAGCAGGTGTCTGACAGAAGAACATGCTAGCAATTGTCATGTACACATGCATACACTCTCCCTATCTCTCATATGATGATGATGTGTGTCCTTTTGTTGTTCAGATAAAAAACAGGTTAAAACTCTTCCAGTTTTAGGTGTGATATCTCAAAGAGAAGAATCAATGATTTGACTTAACGTTATATTTTTACTCTATATTATATGATATTATTAAAAATAGGAGACAATACAATACATAGTTTGGAGTATCATTAGGATTAATTAAGTTTAAAAGGTGTAATTCAAGCTGCGCCCCCTGACTTTTGCATCTGTGGCCTTTCAGGACATGAAATCTCTGTGTAGTAGATAGTATTGTTGTCTCTCTGATCTGACTGACAACTTTAGAAAGTTGTTCAGAGATCTGTCGTGGATTTAGAGTGCTGTGTTAAAGTTCCCAGGGATAAGGATGAATGGCCTATACCCACAAAAAGTACCCAGATTTGAAGGCTCTTTAAGGTTAGAAAAGACCTCCAAGGTCAGCTGGTCCAACCATCCTCCTACCACCAATCACCCACTAAACCATGTCCCTAAATCACAAAATCAGAGACTTGTAGGAGTTGGAATGGACCTTGAGATCTGCCAGCATGTACTGACACATGCAGTTGTTCCTTCCCAGGGGCAGGACTCCACACTTGCTTTTGTTAAACATCATCTGGTTTCTTCCTGCCCATCTCTTCAGCTGGTGCAGGTCTCGCTGAATGGCAGCACAGCTTTCTGGCATGTCAGCCATTCCTCCCAACATTGTGTCATCCACATACTTGCTGAGGGTGGACACTACTCCCTCATCAAGGTCATCAATGAAGATGTTGAACAGGACCGGACCCAGCACCAACCCCTGGGGAACACTGCTGGTCACAGGTCACCAGCTGGACTCTGCGCCACCACTCACCACCCTCTGAGCTCAGCCAATCAGCCAGTTCTCCACCCACCTTACTGTCCACTCCTCTATCCCACACTTTCTCAGCTTTGCCAACATGATGTCATGGGAGACAGTATCAAAATACCACATCCAACTAAGTACCACTTCCTTCCCTTCACCTTGCTCCTGTTTAATCAGCTTGACATACAGCTGTCCGGCTGCTGGCCACATAGGGAGAAGCTGATGAGAAAACCCTAGACTTCCTAATGGAAAAAGACTCGTCTTGCTCTCTTTATTGTTATACACTGTATTTCCCTCTCACTTGACGCTGGTAGCCTAAATGTTCATGTCTAATATAAATTCTATATCTAAGCTTTCCCTTAAGTTGAATGTGCTGTGATAAGGACTGTCAGAAGCCCATCTGCCTTACAGTAGGAACTTGCCTTTTTGGAGATGTTTCTCTTTCTCCAGGTGTAAATGACCAACCTGGGGTCTGTTAGGTACACACCCAGCTCTCGCTGCCCTGCTGACTTCAGCTTGTTTTGCAGGTAGGGCCTGGATGCAACCCCATCAGCTGGATGGGGGGTTGTGTCAGATACCAGAGTTAACTGCTGCGAGGAGAAACTTGTGAGTTAACCCACTGTAATTCTCCCACCAAACCAGGGAGAGCACCCTGCTGGACTCTTGCTTCCTTTGCTTGTAGCACCTTCTGCCAATGCAATAGAACAAAATTCTGCCAGCAGACACTGCGTAGGCATAAAATACAAGTAGCACTTTTAAAGCTGTATCTTTTTAACCTTTTTCTTTTAAAAATGTAATTACTTGCTTTACCACCTGCTGTTAGGCCTAAAGATACAAGCTACTGCGTTAGGATATCCAGATTGCACACTTCATGAGGGTTCATGAGGGTGTGCACTTACCCAGGGGTGCTGTGATCTGTTTGTGTGGAACTTTGTGTGGAACAGCTGGTGAGACTGGAGTCCAAGGGGAGAAGGCTGAAAGCAAAAATCCTCAAGTGGGGCTATTGCTCTTGCACTCCACAAACCGCTTCCATTAGCACCAGAGGTTTCTTCTGAGGCTGTTATTGTCTGTGCCTTATGGTGTTAGAGACAGAACTAGCAAAGAATTAATGATCATTGGCATGATCCTTCCTGACTTCTGTTTCTTTTAACTTGTGCTGTCTCAGCCCAAGCCAAAGTGGAGACTCTGTCCGTTGTGTTTCTTTGATTTCTCCTGCTGCAATTGGTTATTGACCCTGCTTAGCTGTAAGCCAGGAGTTTCTAATGAGTGATAAAATTTCAGAGAATTGTAGAATCGTTTAGGTTGGAAATGACCTGCAAGGTCATCTGGTCCAACCTTTGACCTAACACTGCCAAGTCCACCATTAAACCACATCCCTAAGTACCACATGTACAATTCTTTTGAATACATCCAAGGATGGTGACAACTATTTCTCTGGGTAGCCTGTTCTAATACTTAATAACCCTTTCAGTCAAGATTTTTTTCCTAATATTCCACCTAGCTTCATGAAATTAATACAGTCTCTGACAAAAGAAATTCACTAAAAAAAAAAAAAGAAATGATTAAGTGGTTTTAATTTTGAGGTATTGCTGCTGAAATTTTATGTATATACAGCCTTTCAACATAGAAAATCAATAGTAATCCAAGTAATCAAAAATTAGCTAAATAAGACTAATTAAAACAGCTGAACCTGTAATAACCCAATCACAAAATGGAAATGTTGTATGTTGCATAATGCAATGCAGTACATAGAGTTTCTTTGAGCCAAGAAATGATAGTTGCTATCTTACTGAAAACTTACAGTAATATTAGCATTGGTGATTTCACTGGACACCTTTCCAAGCCTATCATTAGATTCATGTAATTGGCTCTAGAGATAGAATTAAAACAATGTAGAAAATGTTTTTCAAACACAAACATGTTGTGAAACAATTGTATTTTGAGAAATTATGAAGTTTGGAGGTTTCTTCAGATTATGTAGTAAGCTTTTACACTACAGAGTCTTGTAAGTAGAACAGATGCAAGTTGGGGAGCTCAATGTTAAAATATAAAGTCTCCTTAATTTGCATGAGTCATCTCTATGTCAACTGTAATGCTATAAAAAGAAGTCAGAGCAATACTCCGTGTACTTCTAAGCAAGAAAAAAGAAAAATGTTAGCATAGTAGAGCATCAAATAGGAACTATCTCATTTGAAATTAGTTCATCCTAGTCTTTCTGAAGGTTTGTTCTCCTTCGTTTTGTCTGTCTACATTTTAATACCATGTTTAAAATATTTCTCAAATTAATATTACATTAACTAAGGCTGCTAGATTCATTTTTAAATTGTACTTATGTGAGTGTTGTGAGATTATTGTTTTTGGCAATTGTCTTGTTCTGTGTCTTCTACTAGTAAACCTATGTCTACTCATTGAGAAGAAATTCCAATTCTGAAGAGATCGGCAAAAGATAAAATAAAGCTAGCACTTGTGTTGTTTTTTGTTTTTTGTTTTTTTTTTTTTTTTGGTCATAATTACATCAGCATATCTTAATGTGTATTTCAAAGATGCATTGCCGTCCAGTGAAATGACCTGTCACTGCATTGTGGCCTGAACAGCAGTTGGAACACGGTAGATAGACTTGAACAGTATAACAATAATGAACATATATTTTAGTGGTTGCTTAGGTAAAACATGAAGCCAAAGTGAGACAACTATTTCTGATGCCACTGACTTTATTAAAATAGTTCTAAGAAACCTTGGGGTGTGCTCACTGCACTGAGGTTGAGAGAAAAGCAGCTGAGGCAGTCTTGGCTCAGGTGTTACCAACCTCATTGCCTTCTATGATGGCATCACCGGCTTGGTAGATGAGGGGAGAGCAGTAGATGTCATTTACCTTGACTTTAGCAAGGTAGCTTTTGATACTGTCTCCCATGACATCATGTTGGCAAAGCTGAGAAAGTGTGGGATAGAGGAGTGGACAGTAAAATGGGTGGAGAACTGGCTGATTGGCTGAGCTAAGAGGGTGGTGAGTGGTGGCGCAGAGTCCAGCTGGAGACCTGTGACCAGCAGTGTTCCCCAGGGGTCGGTGCTGGGTCCAGTCCTGTTCAACATCTTCATTGATGACCTTGATGAGGGAGTAGTGTCCACCCTCAGCAAGTATGTGGATGACACAGTGCTGGGAGGAATGGCTGACACGCCAGAAAGCTGTGCTGCCATTCGGCGAGACCTGGACCAGCTGAAGAGATGGGCAGGAAGAAACCAGATGATGTTTAACAAAAGCAAGTGTGGAGTCCTGCCCCTGGGAAGGAACAACTGCATGTATCAGTACAGGCTGGGGGACCACCTGCAGGAGAGGAGCTCTGGGGAGAAGGACCTGGGGGTCCTGATGGATGACAGGTTGACCATGAGGCAGCAGTGTGCCCTCATGGCCAAGAAGGCCAATGGGATCCTGGAGTGCATTAAGACAAGTGTGGCCAGCAGGTCAAGGGAGGTGATCCTTCCCCTCTACTCTGCCCTGGTCAGGCCTCACCTGGAGTACTGTGTCCAGTTCTGGACTCCCTAGTACAAAAAAGACAGGAATCTCCTGGAAAGAGTCCAGCGGAGGGCCACAAAGATGATACGGGGCCTGGAGCATCTTCGTTATGAGGAAAGGCTGAGATAACTGGGTCTATTCACCTTGGAGAAAAGAAGACTGAGAGAGGATCTCATCAACGTGTATAAATACCTGAGGTGTGGGAGACAGAGGGATTTGGCCAACCTCTTTTCAGTGGTTTGCAGGGACAGGACAAAGGGTAATGGCCACAAGATGGAGCACAGGAAGTTCTGCACCAACATGCCAAAGAACTTCTTCACAGTGAGGGTGATGGAGCACTGGAACAGGCTGCCCGGAGAGGCTGGGGAGTCTCCTCTGGAGATATTCAAGGCCCATCTGGATGCCTACCTGGGCAGCCTGCTCTAAGGAACCTGCTTTGGCAAGGAGGTTGGACCTGATGATCTTTCGAGGTCCCTTCCAACTCCTTCAGTTCTGTGATTCTGTGATTGTTACCTTCCCTGTATATCTTTATATTCTTGTTATATCTATATTCCCTGAATCAGTCTCTTGCTTTCATGATAGCATTCTGACTCTGGAATTAATTTAGTAATTGATCCACATAACCTTAATTACAGCATGAACTAATGGAACTTGCTAGTACATAAATTAGGCTATAATCAGTGATGCATGTGGCTTGGGCAAAATATCCTGGCTGAGGTGAACGTCCTTTGTGGGCTGTGAGTATTTGAAGTTGACAGAAACACAGGAATGAACAATCTTGCCACTTCTGTGAGTAACAGAAATTCCATTTGAGTGAATTTGGTCGTATGTGTATGTAAGGAAATCCTGTTTTGGTGTAATTTTATGTGATGTACTGGCTTCCTGCTACAGTCCACTGTCAGTCTCTGACAGTTGCCTGCAACATGTTTTTCATCTGCCAGCCAATTTCTCCCAAGTTTGCCAGGCAGCGGAAGCCAGAAGGTAATGGAAATGTTTCTGCACCCCCATGAAGCTCTCTCCATAGCAGGCCATGGGTGCAGCATTGCTGGGGCAGGCAGATGAGTGCAGCTGTCTGGGAATTCTCAGGATGGATTGTGTACTGAGATTTGCCTGATTGTAAGCCCTCATGCCTGGTCTGGAGCTGTGTGCATCAGACATCCCCCCTATCTGGGGCAAACTCACACAGGAGAATGTATTTCCAGTGTTCATTTGTGACAATTCGCATTGGTTGCCTGAGGGAGGGTTGTTTACAGAAGATGGATAACTGCTGAGAGTGTGATACACACAAATGTTGTTTTTACCTGTGGTAGCTTTAGGAGATAAATGGGTATGGCGTTTAGACCTGGCCTACTTCCGACCTCTCCACCAACTTGTTTGAATATCCTACAGGGTAAAAAGTATCTGTCTCTGTCTGTCCTGCCTCTCAGCAGCTCTAGGAAGTATATGTGAAATGTGAACTGTGCAGGTGCTGGAGGCAATCTGAAAAAGTATCCATGTATATTGAAGCACTGGCACCACTCGAGAGAATGAAAAGCAGTGTTAACAATATGTTAATCTCAGTCCTGTTACAAATTCAGTTTTATTAAGTACTGCTTAATGTAACTCATTAAAGATTTTAAACCCGTTTACTTCCCATAAAACTAATGCCCAAAGGAAAAAAATAAAAATAAAAAATAATAAAAAATAATAATTAAAAAAAAAAGAAAAAAAAAAGAACACATAGAAAAATAACTGGTTCCAGGAAGTTTATTTCTGCTTCATGATTGCATAGCACATATGAAATCTCTATATGACTTGTGTATTCAAGGCTAATTTTTATATTCAAGAAAAAGATAATATGCCATGTTTTAGAAAGATGGTACTAGTCACCCTGGCAGTAGAGGTTACAATGCCAGAATTACTGTGTTGTTATTGGCAACATCTGTGTTAAACACCTTTAATTTATCTCCAGCTTTGAAGCTTATTGCTCTCAACAGTGCTTGCTGACATTTGGAGAAAACAGGCTGGATCGTCACTGCAGTTAGAAGGCAGCTAGTCATGGCCCTGCACCTGCTGCAAGGCCCTGGCTTCGGGTGGGTCCATCCTCAAACACACAAGTGCATTCATGACTTACCTCCAATGTAATGACCTATTAATGAACTGCTTTTAAAATGGAAGCCCAGTGAGCTTGTGCTGGTCTCTCTCTTCCTCCTGTGCTTACAAAAGTATATGCTTTTCATACTGTCCTCTTCCACAGAGTTCAGTTTGGTTCATTGTTTGAGGCTGTCCTGGCTTCCAGATGCTGGAAACAGAAAAGGTTTTGAAAATCCTTAATGTTAGCAAATGGAAGTCCCATTTTAGCTGACACCTGCTATACTATTCACTTATACAGGTTGGTCAAAATACTTTGTTACTACTAGAACCAAGATGTTAGATTAGGCTGTTCTATGGTGCCCTATTTCCAGGGAGAACCTGTTGGTAAATTCAGGTAAAATGCTTTGGGGTCTTGGTTTTGTTTGTGGACTTGAATGTCTGTGGTTTTTTCATTTGTTTGTTTGCATGTGGGGTTTGAAGCTTGTTGGATTTACTCAGGTTTCAAAGAGAGCCTGTTTAGGCATGTATTTATGTATTTTTTCCAAGTTGAGAATTGTCTTTTTGCCTTTCATTGTCCTAAATTGTCTGTTTGTAAACTGTGTACAGATTTAAACTTTTACCTGATTTGTGTGCAGGTATCAGCAGTGCTGAATGAATGTTTAGTGAAATGCAAGATGGAAACTTTTTCATCTCCAGATGGAGACATTTCCTGTTCCATTCTCTGCATTAATATTTGTGCTGGGACTGGGGAGGGAGGGGAGATAGCACTCTTGCTATAGGTCAACTGTAACATCTTCCAGTTTGAGGTGTATTTAGCTGAAGCTTGGAAATTACATTTTTTTACTGCAGTCCCTGAGGCTTGTGAATTAGATGCAAAGGCAAAACACCTGTTACCAGAGTCACAAACCAATGAAGTAAAAAATCCTGCAGCTTACACCCCATGCATAGTCTGCATGTCATTTGTAAGCCTGTGTAATTCTCCTTTTTCATGGAAACCCAGGTGCTGGAGGCCTGGGCTCAGCAGCCTGACAGTGGTAATAAGGCTGGTGCAGCTCAGAATCACAGAATTTCTAGGTTGGAAGAGACCTAAGATCATCGAGTCCAACCTCTGACCTAACACTAACAAGTCCTCCACTAAACCATATCCCTAAGCTCTACATCTAAATATCTTTTAAAGACCTCCAGGGATGGTGACTCCACCACTTCCCTGGGCAGCCTATTCCAATGCCTAACAACCCTTTCAGTAAAGAAGTTCTTCCTAACATCCAACCTAAAACTCCTCTGGTGCAATTTTAGCCCATTCCCCTTTGTCCTGTCACCAGGCACGTGGGAGAACAGAGCAACCCCCACCTCGCTACAGCCTCCTTTAAGGCACCTGTAGAGAGTGATAAGGTCACCCCTAAGCCTCCTCTTCTCCAGGCTGAACAAACCCAGCTCCCTCAGCCGCTCCTCGTAGGACTTGTTCTCCAGGCCCCTCACCAGCTTCGTCGCCCTTCTCTGGACTCTCTCAAGCACCTCCATGTCCTTCTTTTAGTGAGGGACCCAAAACTGAACACAGTCCAAACAACAGTGAGTACGGGTGTGTGGACACATGTGCATGCAGACCGTGTGCATGCACATAGACGTTTGGCCATGTAGGTCATCACAAGTGTTATAAATGGCTCAGTCTTCGAAATAGGATTATAATCAAAGTTTACAATTTATTAAAAGAATAGAGGTAAGCAAACAGCACTGGGTGCACCGGGAGTCTCCACTCCACCAGGATGCACACCAGTCACATCAAGTAGCTGATTTTTATGCTCCTAGACTAATACATATTCATTACTACTTCTAAAAAAAATAGGTTATTATAATTAGCTTCCGGGATCCAGTCCCTCCTACTGGAGCATGCACATCAGTCTCCGGTGGTCCCCCTGGGGGTCTCTAGGGGCCTTTCATGCTGAAGGCTCGTAGTCTTCCTCTCCAAGTTTTTTTCTTGTCCTTCCCCTTTGTACTCCTTGGCAGCGTGTCAAGTTTACACAGCATCCCCTGCAGGTCTTGTCTCCTAGACATCCTTCAGCTTCTTTTTTTTCTTAATCTCCTGGCCACCTGGCCAGATATCAGGGGCTTGCATAGTGTCCCATTCAGAAGCCATAACAGTCACTAGTTGTTAGCAGTTGTTCTGAAACCCCTAGACTTCAAAGAAAGAACATATAAACACAAATAGCTCTCTTATTGGCACTTCACGAGTAGTTAAAACATTCCTCACAGGCCATTCACAGGGACACTCCAGTCACATCTATAGCAGTGCTAAATCAACCACAAATAAGGCAAAAAGGCTGTAACTGTTAGGAATAAGAGTTCAGAATAACAAAAGCAAATAGGCTCGTGGATTTGAGGAATATTTCTGAAGATTTGATAATTTGACTATAATGAGGGGGAGACTGGGACATACTGGGAGGAAAGGGAAGAAATGTTCCATACTGACACAAATCAGATGAACATATATAACACAAGCACACTCACACTGGCTCAAAGAGTGTGTTGGTGGGTACAAGGGGACCACACATGCCACTGGTACTGAGACTGAGTGGGATGGACAGAGGTCCGTGATCGTAGTGCATGTGCTGATGTACAGTGTGAACCCCTGCAGCAGCTGCCCCTGGGTCCCTGCCTCCCCAGTTTCTGTCACCAGCATGGACAAGCCCCTGAGGCTGTAGCCCTTGTACCAGTGTCACATGTGGTCCCCTTGTACCTGCTAATACACATTCTTGTACGGGGACCTAGTACACATATCCACCATATGGTCGTGGTTCCCGGCTCCTTCCCAGCTGCCTCTTCTGAAAGAAGGAGAGGAAATGTGCACAAATATATGTGCACACCAAAAATAGAGTGTCTGTTTGCTGGCTCCATGGGTGCTTGGGTCTTTGACCCTAGATGTCACCCCAGTGGCTGCTTTCAGCCCCTCACGCGTGCATGTGTAAGCATGGTGGGTCCCACACCCAGGAGAACAGTTAGAAATACAGTTTAAGAAGATTTAATTTAACTAAAATTAAATGATTCTGAGCATCAGTTATCTCTGTGCTGGATGTCTTTAAGATATCTCAAGCTAGACATTAAAATTTTCTTGACCACTTTGGAAAATTTTTGGTCATATGCTGTAGTCTTCCTTCCCCCTCCCAGCAGCATTCATGGATCAGAATGATGAATTAAAAAGTTTGGATTCTCTAGAAGGGATTTTTCTTAGGATTAGAAGTAAATATCATGTAAAATTCTCATCTACTTTATCAAAATATATTTTTAAATAATAAACTGTCTTATGGTTTCTCGTAAGGAAAAAAAAATAAGTAAAGAAACACTTGTAAACAAGAGCACCATCTGTTGTAATTTCCACTATTAAACACTGATCAATGCTTTCTATATCTTGACTTTTACAGATGGGATGTATCAACTGAATCATTCTGTGATATTAACTTTTTAAAATATTATGATGCATGAATATTATTAAATAGTAAGTAACTCATGTTTATAATACTTTAGGAAGATTGCTTCAGCAATAGGTTTTGTCCTGGTGAATTTCCATATGCAGCAGGTAGCTTTTGCTTTTCAGCAGTGAGTCTGCTTTTCACTTTCTAAGTGGCAGATACATGCTGGATGTTTTAACTTAAAAAATAAATAAATAAATAAATAAATAAGGTGCATAAGATGAGAATAAAATTAATATTATTCCCTTATAAAAGAAACTGCAAAAATAAATACTAGAAATTATAACTTTGGACTGGAGAAGTAAATTGATGTAGTGTGTGTAAGAGGCTTTCAATTTACTCCCAAATTTGTGTAATGGAGATGTAGAGCACCCTGTCACTTTTCTACACAGCATAGTGCAGTTCACCAAAGGCAAAACGGGGAGGTTGCAGAATATTACTCCAGCTGTTATGTGGTTGCTGGTAGCGAGACTTGTAGTATAAGAATGAGGCTAATTCAGACCAACATGTGAGATGTTCACAGCCATCTCTACAGTTTTATTTGTTCTTTTCTGACATGTGTTGAGTAAATGTGGTATGGAGAATATTAAGGAAGTATACTGTAAGTTTGTAAATGTCAAAAGCTATTCTTAGGTATGCTTGCTAATTTTTTATTTTTTTTTTACCTCAATATTGTTGTGTTTTCCTGTTTGTTTTTGTTTTTACAACTCTTGATCATTAAGGCAGATTTAAATCTTTTTTTTTTTTTTTTTTTTTTTTTTTTTTTTTTTTTACCAATATGTAGCCTGTTAAGTCTCCCCTGGGACTACTCCAAAACAAAATGCATGTACAGCCAGAAATGGATTATGCAACAGTATTGTTCAGTAATAAAATGCCTTTAATGCCCGTCTCCATTATGCTCTAACAAATGCATTTTCCACACATGAAATGCAAGACCAATTCTTTTACTTTGTTTGCTTGGATGTCTTGTAAAAATAATGGTTATTAGAAAACAGTCCAACTTTTTTTGTTATTATTTTTTAATTAAAACAATTACATGGTATATATTTCTGTTCTTAGGGAAAAATAAAATAACTTAATTTGCCTATTCATGTTTTTGTTGCTGGATTAGTGAAGGAAATGAACAGAGATATAAAAGTCTGTGTATAATTCTTGAAGGCAGAACTAAGATGATGATCAAAAAATTCTGTGGGAAATCCTAAAATAACTTCTAAGGGGAAAAAAATAAATAAAAAAATAAAAAATAAAAATTAAAATTAAAAAAAAACACTATCACCTGAGGCAGGTGGAAGCAATATTTTTAAATGTGGAATGAGCCGTTTCATTACTGGACTCCTGAAACATTAGCTTTCCTTTAGTAGATATATTGTGGACATTCTTTGGAGAAGACCTGTTTGAAACAGAATAGATGTACTTTGTTCTGAAGCTGCCAAGATTATAGTAGGTACTAGTGCAAGTCATTAGTTTAATGGCTGAAACTCCAAATTCCAGGTGTTAAAACTTGTCATACACATGCTCAGTTGGTGCTGCAGCAGGATAAAACAGGCTTCTTGAAGGTACCTGACGTTGGAGTGTTTGTGCAGGTGCTCTTGGGAGCGCTGTATGTCAGCCAGGTCAGTAACTTGGTCTTTGAACGTACCACATTTCTGAGCAGCCATAACTGCCAAGTGCTGTGCAGTCCCAAGGCACTCCTCATCCATTTGTCTACCTGCAGGCGAGAGTCTGTAGGGCTTGTTGAGAGGTGTGTGTGATCAGCAGCTGTTTTAGTGTGATGTATGGTAATGGTTTATCAATGAAATGGAAGTAAACCAAGTCAATAATCTATATAAGGCAAATTTATTGTAATGACTTTAAGAGTTGGATAATCAGTTTAAAGAAAAAAAAAAATCCTCGTTTTTATTAAGTCTTGATAACTGCTCTCTTTGGTGTGTTTACTGTCCATTTGATAAATACTAAATATTGAACAGGGTAAGTTATACATCCATGAAACATCCAAATGCGAAATGTCTTTAAGTTAAGCTAAATACTGTAGATCACAAAATGCACATGAATTTCCAGCAGAAGATAGACACCACCAAGAGCTCAGAACTGCATTTCACTGCCTATGCATGCCAAGGGCTGACCAGAGGACTTTGGCACTACTGGGAGTTCTCCTTCCTCCTCTGCTGGAGCCAGGGGACCTCCCCTCCCAGCAGAGGTGAGACCTTGTTTCCAGAAAGGTTTCCAGTGCTTGCCCTTCAGCTATTTGTGAAGCATGGTTGTTTTTCCCACAACTCTACTTCACACTGTGAAATCCAGACCTTCTTTCTGGCAATGTTTGTAACTGTGTTTAAGTCTGTGCTCTGGTGTCATATTCAGCAGTTTCTCACGTGACAGGAAGGACTTCCTCTTGCTCTGCCCAGGTAGCTTAAACACATGCCAGGCTCCAGTTACCTGCCTCCATGCATCAGTGTTGTATTGCTTATCTTTAATTCCAGAAAAGGTGAGCTGTAGCCTCACAGAATCACACAGAATTTCTAGGTTGGAAGAGACCTCAAGATCATCAAGTCCAACCTCTGACCTAACACTAACAAGTCCTCTGACCTAACACTAACAAGTCCTACACTAAACCATATCACTAAGATCACTATCACTATAGACCATATCATTAAGCCTCCTTGGGCTCAGTTTCACTTTTGAATTGAAAGCACTTAAATGAGCTGTGTTGACCTGTCCTTAGGCACACGGAGACAATCAGTCTCTTATTCAGTGGTGACGTTTTTATTTCCTCAAAATTTTATATTAAGTGGTCATAGTATCACAGAATCACAGAATCGTCTACGTTGGAAGAGACCTCCAAGATCACCTAGTCCAACCTCTGGCCTAACACTAACAAGTCCTCCACTAAACCATATCCCTAAGCTCTACATCTAAACATCTTTTAAAGACCTCCAGGGATGGTGACTCAACCACTTCCCTGGGCAGTCCATTCCAATGCCTAACAACCCTCTCGGTAAAGAAGTTCTTCCTAATATCCAACCTAAGGCTCCCCTGGAGCAACTTTAGCCCATTCCCCCTCATCCTGTTGCCAGGCACGTGGGAGAATAGACCAACCCCCACCTCAGTACAGCCTCCTTTAATGTACCTATAGAGAGCAATAAGGTCACATCAAGTGTCTTCATACGAAGTGAGATTTTGCTGTTCTTCTCAGCTGCTGAATGTGAGTGCAGGTGAGCTGGTGATAAGGTGAGGTGTGATAGGATGTCTGCCTGTGCAGGAAGGAAACAGATGCAGGTAGTGGTTTCTGTGAGTGCTTGGGAGACAGATCACTTTTTGTTCACAGGTGTGAACATGATGAACTTCCCCTGTAAGTCATTATTCTTGTCAGCTCTCATGAATTCCTCAGAAATAACAGGAAATCTATTAATGTTAGTGGAGACCAGCAATACCACTAAGTGTTCTAGATATTTCTGGAATTCTAATTTTGCATGGAAAAAAATGTTGGTTGACTTTGCTTGCCTGCTTCTTAATTTTGATAAATTCAAATAAAATGTTTAAGAAATAGCTACTCCTGTAGCCATTCAGCAGCTTTATCGTACATTATCAATAAACAGAGGAAAAACTGAGTATCTAGAAAGATGTAACAGATTATCCCTATTCTTTTCTTGAACCATCACCCAGAACTGCAGAATTTCTGAAGAAATATTCAAGACCAGCCTCTGTGACTTTTACATCATTCAGTTCCTACCAGATAGTGTGACATTCTTAGGGAAGACTTGAACTCCTTTGCTGTATCACAGTCTTCCATCTTCCAGTCTTCCATATACTGTCACCAGTATAATCCAGATGGAAGAGCTCTTTCTATATCAAGGCAGTACCCGGCCTTTCTGGTATATGATAAATAGTGCTGTCATACTGGCAGAAATGACTGAAAACTAAAACGAGAGTGACGAACTCTTTCACACAACACCCAGCTAATCCTCTCGGGTAACGATTGTCAGTTGCCACTTACTTAGGCTGCACTTGATTTTATGCTTTTAGGTAACATTTTTTTCCCCTTGTTCCTCACAACTTCTACTCTCCCATGTGTTCTTATTCAGCTCTGCAGCCATTCTTCCTCAGAAGGTGCAGCCCTGATTCATTTCTAAATTAATCTAACAATTGAAAGAAGGGAACAGTTCTTTCCCTAGATGCTTCTCATGGGGTCTCAGATGTTTTCTGAATGTTTTATTCTAATTTGCACTGTTACATATTTTACTGTTTTTTCTTGTGCTTGTGTTTTATTCAGTCTGTGATATAATTTACCACTAAATAAATAAAAATAGGAGTTATATGGTAGCTGAAGAATTTGAGTGACAATACAATAAACTACTAATTTAGAGTATTTTGTGCACTTGTAGCTGGTAGAAAATCAGTGATACAGAGTTCACAAAGCAACACAACCATGACATGCAAAACTTCTTGCAAAGTTCATTCTTAGAATTATCAACCCATGAATGATAACAGTATTTAACACAACTCATGAAAGATAATAGTATTTAACAGTGTGATTTTCATTAGCATTGAAGCTAACAATTTGCTTAGTTCAGCATTAACCTCAGCCATGATCCACCAGCCAGGAATCCCCCGAGAGGAGTGACAGTTGCCCTCTTCTTATTTATTTATTTATTTATTTTGAGAACTTAATCTTTTGGTAAAACTTAAAATTTTGGTAATACTGGCAATGAATGATAGTGGAAAGGAAATAGGATTGTTAAAATCAGTCAATACACAGACTGAGCTTAACTAGTGTTAGTGCCTGATGTTAGGAGCTACAGATTACATTAGCAAATAAAATACTGAAGCAAGTTGGCTATTGACAGTCTGTGTAGGCAGAAGAGTAGGAAGATTAGGCATCAAAACATGAGAGGTAAAAGGTATTTCACAGTTCTACTTCAGTCCTTGGAAGTGCAGTAATGGAATTTGTGTTTTTGACTTGCTTAAAAGCTCACAGGACAACGCAAATACTAAGTGCTTCAATTACATTCAAATTATTTTATGCACAAAAGGAATACACCATAGATACACGTATAGACGCATATAGCTATGAATTTAGTATTAGTCTATTTATCTTAATCTAAATACAAAACCAGCTTCTTAATCTATTTGCAATAATAATACTTGTAATCCAAAGTGAGACAGGAATGTCTCATTAATACTACCTCTGGAAAGGCTGCTTGAGAACTTACTGGGATCTTCCCCATTCTTGGTGTCATGCTTGCCCTTCCTGTGCTACCGTGCCTTAACAAGGTGGCTGCCTGCAGCAGTGTGGTGGTGGGATGGCAGAGCATGTCCTCAGCACCAAGCAGGCTTTTGGTGCTGGTAGTGAGGGTCACCTTCTCCTTAATCTTGAGGGGCTATTCTGGTAATGGAGGAATGGCATTTGCTTCTCCTGGACAGGGAGCTGAAACATCCCTTTTGATGTTTCTGCATGTCCGCATCCCCACATCCATGTGAAAGGAGAAGTGTTAAAGGAGATCTGGAAGAACAGTGAGATTTAAAAGCTCAGGTTCTTATCAGGCACTTGTTTCTTGTTTCTGTTTTACTTGTCGAGAGGGAATATGGTAGTGAAACTTTTTATCCAGGGTTATCTTCACAGCTCAAACCTTTGTATTTAGGACCATTGTTGTCTCTTCTATATGAGATGAACTTTATATGTTTTACCGCTGGTAGCAAAGTGAAAACGAACTCACAAATCATTATTAGAATCTTAATTAGGAGTTTGAAGAGAGTCTTCATAGTTGCAGTCTTCAGGACTTCTTGCTTGAACCAGCTCCTTCTGTGTATCTTCTGTGAAGTTTTAGCTAGTCTTGAGTTATAAGAACTCTGAAAGGGGATTCAAAGAAAGAAGTGACTGTCACTTCTTTTTCTCATGATTATTCTTCAAATTAAAACTTTTCTTTTTAATTTCCCTTTGCACTGTTGGTGGTAGCCTGTTGGATCCAGACTGCATTTTAGTAAAAAAAAAAAAAAAAAAAAAAAAAAAAAAAAAAAAAAAAAAAAAAAAAAAAAAAAAAAAAAGATCTATTTCTCTAACAATGGAAATCAACATTTTTTTGTGACTTCATCAAAATTTTCACACTACTAAAAATTTGTTACAGTTTGTCACAATATTGAAAAGTTTAAAGTATTGCACAAAGAAGGTTTTTCACACTTTTATTCTTAAAAGCAGCTTCTTTGGGACTTTGGTATTGCAAAGGTCATCACATCTGATGATTTTAATTGTAAGTTTCGCTATATACTGTAAACTTTTTCTGAAACCCTGGCTCCTGAAATAAAAGAGCAAAAGGATCTTAGGTTTCATTAAAAAAGAGCATTCTTCTGATGTCTCTGGTTGAGGACAAAAGTTTTTAAACATTCTCTGTACTGGAGAACTGCAAAGACAGTGTGAGAAGAAAGTCTTCACTCTTCCAGTCTTTTGAAAATACTGTCTCTTAACACACAGGCCCTACAACATTCCTGTTTTGGAAATTCTTTACTGTGATATCTGTACCTTACTGTGGTATTTGTGTTTGACTGTTGCTATCCTTTTCATATAATTAGTGGGTGAAACTTGTTTTGTACTTGAAAGTGATTAGCTTTCTATTTCATGTATTTTCTTTTTTCTTAGGACTGTGATTGTACTAAAATATTGAAAACTACCCTGCTTTTCAAAATACCTGTCTTTTGAAATACACATGTATAAAACTGCTTTATATATTCCTGTTTATAAGCAATTCTATGGCACCTTTTAAAAGTCGGTTTTAATATTGGTAAAGATCCTTGGTAAAGGCCCTTGCAAGGCCTGTATTCATAGCAGTATCCATGGAGTTGGCTTGTGCTGTGCTGGTTTTGCGAGACGAATGGAAAGTTCACTTTTCCATGCCCATGACTTTTTTCATATGTTAATTGCTACTCTACATATATATTGGTGACAAGGTCCAAGTCAGTCAGAATCTTGGAGTATGTCTGCCTGCACCTTTTAGTTAAAGTAAATGCACAGGGAATACTAAAGAGCTTCCAACTGAGGCTTAATAAAACACCAACTAGAGGAAGGTGTAGCTTTTCAAACAAATTAAAATTCAACTTGTGACAGCTGGAAATGAAAGAACTGGCATCAGTTCCTTTCCTTGCTCATTCTGCCCTTGTAGAACAGTTTTTTTTTTGTTTGTTTGTTTGTTTTGTTTTGTTTTTATCCCGTGGCCTTGCTCACCCAATGATTTCAAGTGACATCCTCAGATGCAGCAAACTTCACACATCCAGCTCTAGATCCTTAGGAGAATCAATTTGTCTGCCACCTCTGAAAACTTGGCTGTACATCTGCTCCCTGCATCTTCTCAGGAGTCTCCCAGCCTGCACCACTTCTGCAAATTCCTTATGTGCTATGTTGCTGTTTCTGCCTACCTTGTCTTGCACTCCAGAAAGCTCCCCAGCTGAGCACCTTCACCTATTGTCAGAGCAATCTCTGCCCAGCCTGGGGGTCCCTCCTGACATACTGCAAAAACATGGCAGTACTTGAAGAGTACACACACCCTTTCAAAACAAAATTTGACTGTGCGTTACATTATGAACAACCAGAAAAAGGATACTATTCTTCACAACATCTAAAATGGACAACAGACAACTATGTCTAAAGATTCATTGTTCACCGTCACTTCCCAAGTTTTCTCAAGTGTTGGTTCATTTGGTTTTTTTTTTTGTTTTTTTTTTTTTTCTAAACCTTTATATCATTTGGCATAGCTTACCCTATCTGGCAAAGTCTCTTGTGTTGAAATGTGGAGTTGCATCCTGCATTTTAATATCTGTTTGGACAAAAAGAAATGCTGAGAGGAGAAACATCTCACAATACTATCTGTTACAGGAAAAAAAAAAAAAGTGTTTAAATTAGGTTTTTCATAAATGTTTATTGAGCTTACCACCTTTCTTAGAACTTTTTTTTTTTTTTACACTTGTGAAGACAAGTGCTTTGGCCTCATATGGCTATGCATTTTGTTCTAAAAATTCTTTTTATTGTTGTAAGTATACTCTCCATTTTAACTATATATATCCAGTTTACTTAGAAATGTAGTCTAACTATGCCTGCTGGCAAGCATTGGCAAATGCCTGGCAAATGTGTGAAAATGTGTGCACATTCTTGTGTTGTGCTCAATTTTAAAGGTAGGTAGAGACTATCTTCTGATGTTTTATGGCCTAACAGTATCCTTTGACCACATATTGTGTCCTTGTTATAATTCACTAACGCTGTGCTACACAGAATGTAAATATTCAAGGCAGAATGTTTCAACACTGCAAGTCCCTTGAAAATAAGGTTATGATCTTAGGCTATGATTAGAGTTCAGTGTTTTCCTTCAGAAAAGAACATGACAACAGGCAAGATTTTCCAGTCTGTCTGCACTGAAGTTTCTTATCTGTTTTTCTGGTTCCATATGTTACTGTCCCTCAGTCAGGATAGTCACAGAATCACAGAATTTCTAGGTTGGAAGAGACCTAAGATCATCGAGTCCAACCTCTGACCTAACACTAACAAGTCCTCCACTAAACCATATCCCTAAGCTCAACATCTAAACATCTTTTAAAGACCTCCAGGGATGGTGACTCAACCACTTCCCTGGGCAGCCTGTTCCAATGTCTAACAACCCTTTCAGTAAAGAAGTTCTTCCTAACATCTAACCTAAAACTCCCCGGGTGCAACTTTAGCCCATTCCCCCCTCGTCCTGTCACCAGGCACGTGGGAGAATAGACCAACCCCCACCTCTCTACAGCCTCCTTTAAGGTACCTATAGAGAGTGATAAGGTCGCCCCTGAGCCTCCTTTTCTCCAGGCTAAACAATCCCAGCTCCCTCAGCCGCTCCTCGTAAGACTTGTTCTCCAGACCCCTCACCAGCTTCGTCGCCCTTCTCTGGACTCTCTCAAGCACCTCCATGTCCTTCTTTTAGCGAGGGGCCCAAAACTGAACACAGTACTCGAGGTGCGGCCTCACCAGAGCCGAGTACAGGGGGACAATCACTTCCCTAGCCCTGCTGGCCACATTGATTCTTATGCAAGCCAGGATGCTGTTGGCCTTCTTGGCCACCTGAGCACACTGCTGGCTCATATTCAGCTGACTATCAACCGTCACTCCCAGGTCCTTCTCCACCAGACAACTTTCCAACCACTCCTCTCCCAGCCTGTAGCTCTGCTTGGGGCTATTTCACCCCAGGAGGAGGACCCGGCACTTGGCCTTGTTAAACTTCATGCAGTTGACCTCAGTCCATCGGTGCAGCCTATCCAGATCCCCCTGCAGAGCCTTCCTACCCTCAAGCAGATTGACACACACACCTAACTTGGTGTCATCTGCGAACTTACTGAGGGTGCACTTGATCCCCTCATCCAGATCATCAATGAAGATATTAAAGAGGACCGGCCCCAGGACCGAGCCCTGAGGAACGCCACTAGTGACCGGCCTCCAGCTGGATTTGACTCCATTCACCACGACTCTTTGGGCCCGGCTATCCAGCCAGTTTCTAACCCAACGAAGCGTACGCCAGTCCAAGCCATGAGCAGCCAGTTTCTTGAGGAGAATGCTGTGGGAAACGGTGTCAAAAACCTTGCTGAAGTCAAGGTAGACCACATCCACAGCCTTTCCCTCATCCACCCAGTGTGTCACTTTGTCATAGAAGGAGATCAGGTTTGTCAAGCAGGACCTGCCTTTCATAAACCCATGCTGACTGGGCCTGATCGCCTGCTTGCCCTGCAAGTGCTGCATGATGACTCTCAAGATAATCTGCTCCATGAGCTTCCCTGGCGCTGGGGTCAAACTGACAGGCCTGTAGTTCCCCGGGTCTGCCCTCCGGCCCATCTTGTAGATGGGCGTCACATTTGCTAGCCGCCAGTCAACTGGGACCTCCCCCGATAGCCAGGACTGCTGATAAATGATGGAAAGCGGCTTGGCCAGCTCCTCCGCCAGTTCTCTCAGTACCCTTGGGTGGATCCCATCTGGCCCCATCAACATGAGCATATCCAAGTGCTGTACCAGGTCACCAACCATTTCTTCGTGGATAGTGAGAGCCGCATCCTGCTCCCCATCCCCTTCCACCAGCTCAGGGTACTGGGTATCCAGAGAACAACCGGTATTGCCGCTAAAGACTGAGGCAAAGAAGGCATTAAGCAACTCTGCCTTTTCCTCATCTTTTGTAACAAGGTTTCCCCCCGCATCCAGTAAAGGATGGAGATTCTCCTTAGTCCTCTGTTTTGCGTTGATGTATTTGTAAAAAAGATTTTTTGTTGTCTTTAATGGCAGTAGCCAGATTGAGCTCCAGATGAGCTTTGGCCTTTCTAATTTTGTCCTTGCACAGCCTCGCAACATCCTTATAGTCCTCCTCAGTGGCCCGCCCTTTTTTCCAAAGATTATAAACCCTCTTTTTTCTCCTAAGCTCAAGCTGCAACTCTCTGTTGAGCCAGACCGGTCTTCTTCCCCACCGGCTTGTCTTTGGGCACGTGGGGACAGACTGCTCCTGCGCCATTAAGATTTCCTTCTTGAAGAGCGCCCAGCCTTCCTGCATTGTTCTGCCCTTCAGAACCACCTCCCAAGGGACTCCACCAACTAGTATCCTGAGCAGCTCAAAGTCAGCCCTCTGGAAGTCCAATACAGCGGTTTTACTGGTCCCCTTCGTGGCCTCACCAAGAATAGAGAACTCCACCATTTCGTGGTCACTCTGCCCAAGACAGCTCCCAACAATCACATCCTCCACCAGTCCTTCTCTGTTTGTGAAGAGAAGGTCTAGCGGGGCACCACCCCTGGTAGGTTCACTAACCAGCTGTGTCAGGAAGCTATCTTCCACGCTCTCCAGAAACCTCCTAGACTGCTTTCTCTGGGCTGTGTTGTGCTTCCAGGATATGTCAGGGAAGCTGAAGTCCCCCACAAGAACAAGTACCGATGATTTCACAACTTCTGTCAGCTGCCTGTAGAACTCTTCATCCATCTCCTCATCCCGGTTCGGCGGTCTATAATAGACCCCAACCAGGACGCTAGCCTTGTTGGCCTTCCCTCTGATCCTAACCCAAAGGGACCCTTGTCATTCCCAGCCTCAAGTTCCATAACATCGAAAGATTCTCTAATATAGAGAGCCACACCACCACCCCTTCTGTGCTGCCTGTCCCTTCTGAAGAGCTTATAGCCAGGCATTGCAGCACTCCAGTCATGAGAGTGGTCCCACCACGTCTCCATGATGGCAACCAAGTCGTAGCCTGCCTGCTGCATGATGGCTTCCAGCTCCTCCTGTTTGTTACCCATGCTGTGTACATTGGTGTAGATGTACTTCAGCTGGGCCATTGCCTTATCCCACGGCCTTGCCATTGTTCCCCCTGGCACAGCTCCAAAAAGCCTTATTTCAGCCCCATCCCCCTTCATACCTAGTTTAAAGCTCTCTCAATGAGCCCCGCCAGCTCCTGGCCCAGGATCCATTTGCCCCTTATAGACAGGGACCCGTCTGCGGCCATCAGGCTGGGTGCTGAGTAAAGCGCCCCATGGTCAAAAAAAAACAAGGTTTCTGTGCTGGCACCAGCCCCTGAGCCATGTGTTCATCAGGTGGGCTTTTCATGTCCTGTCAGTATCCCTCCCTGCCACCGTAGGGATGGACAAAAACACCACCTGTACTCCTGCTCCCTCCACTAATCGCTCCAGCCCCCTAAAGTCCCGTTTGATAGCCTTCAGGCTTCTCTCTTCAGTGTCATCACTGCCCGCCTGGACTATCAAAAGAGGATAATAGTCAGAGGGGCGAACCAGGTTGGGAAGCTTCCTGGCAACGTCCCTGACCCCGGCCCCAGGGAGGCAGCAGACTTCCCTACAGGTAGGATCAGGCCGACAAATAGGGCCCTCTGTTCCCCTGAGAAGAGATTCTCCCACAACAATCACCCTTCTTTCTGTCTTCATGGAGGCAGTCCTGAGGCGTGGAGTTGACTTCCTCACCCTAGGCATCCTCCTGGGTAGACTTTCTACCTCTTCCTCAGCTACCGGTCTCTCAGTCTCCAGGGCCTCAAACCTGTTGCGTAAGGGCACCTGGGAAAGTGAGGCTGGAAGGGGAGGACATCGCCTGCGATGTCAAGCAGGGACCTGTCTGCATTCCACCTCAACTCCCTGGTCCCCTCCCTCTGCCCGACGGCAGCAGGGCAGGGGGTCCACCCCCATTTGGGGTGTCTCACCCTGGTACCTCTCCTTGAGGCCCTGCAGGGAGTTGCTCCACCAGTTTATCTCCCGCTCACACTCCCTGATATCCCTCAACCTCTCCACCTCGTCCTTGAGCTCCGCCACCATGCGGACCAGGTCATCCACCTGCTCACACCTCACACACGCAGTTTCTCTGCCTCCCACTGATGGCAGCAACAGGCTCAGACACTCCCCGCATCCAGTGACTGCTGCATTTTTGAACGGGCAGTCGGTCTGTGTGTGTACCGTCTTCCTGGAGAGCGCACCGTGCCTGGTGCAGACCATTGCAGCCTAGCTAACGGGAGGCTGTCGTTACAGGAGATGTTCTTATGGGTGGGAGAGAGCACTCTGCCCTGCCTGCTCGCCCTGCTGCGCCACTCCCTTCTGACGCACCACGCCCTGTTTGCCCACGCTGGTCGCCCACGCTCCTGGTCATCCACACTCCCTAGGGGCAGCTTTTGAACGGCCGGGGAGGGGGTGCTGCTGGCTCTGCCTACGCCTTGTCAGCCTCCCTCACGAGGGCTGCTGAGTCCTGGCAGCTCCCTCAAGTAGACTCGATGCTGGAAAAATCAGCCCTGCCTGGCCCAATCCCCCGCTCCGCTGCAGAACGCATCTGCCCCGGAGCCGACCACCTCGGCAAAATGCAGTCACAGTATCCCTCTGGACAAGTTGTCCAATTGTGACATGAACAGGTACATGTTACACTGGGTGATGACCTGTCTGTGAGTGGTAGAGCTCAAAGGGTGGTAGTGAACGTGGTTCATCTGGCTGGTGACCAGTCATTTGCAGCATTTGCAAGGGCTCAGTGCTGGGGCCAGTTCCACTCAATGCTTTTATCAACGATCTGGATGCAAGGGTTGAATGCATGCTTAGTAAATATGCTAATTATATGAAAGTGGGAGGTGCTCTGGACCCTCTTGAGGGACAAGAGGCTTTGCAGAAGTATTTAGATAGTTGGGACATTGGGCAATCAGCAACAGCATGACATTTAACAAGAACAAATGCTGGATTCTGCAGCTGGGACAGAGTAATGACAGACACAGGTACAGCTTGGAAGATGTGTGACTGGGAAGCCACAATGTAAAAAAGGATGTTAAGGACCTAGAAAATCTCCAGAGGAGGGCAACAAAGCTGGTAAAAGGGCTGGAATGTCCTGTGAGGAGAGGCTGAGGACACTTGGGTTGACTCGTCTGGAGAAGAGGAGGCTGAGAGGTGACCCCATGGCTCTCTGCAACTCCCTGAGAAGGGGAAGCGCAGAGGGAGGTACCAATCTCTGCTGCCGGTCACTGATGGTAGGATGGGAATGGCAAAAAGCTGTGCCAGGGGAGGGTCAGGCTAGACATAGGAAAAATATCTTTCCTTGAGGGTCGTCAAACGCTGGAACAGGCTTCCTGGTGTGGTAGTTGATGCCCTGTGCATGTCAGTGTTCAGGGGCATTGGGATAACATTCTTAATATGCTTTAAATTTGGGTCAGCCCTTAAGCAGTCTGACAGTTGGACTCAACTTTGTGGGACCCTCCTCACTGCAACTATTTTACATTTCCTGCTTGCATGTTGGAAGGGGACAGTATTTTTAGAAGTTAGGCCTTCAGCGTGAGGTGCATTAGATGCTGTGTATCTGCTATGTATTTGAGACAGACACGGACCCTGTGACAGCTTATGTCATTGCATTAGTGTAGTTTTAGGCTTTTCCTAGTTAGTTTGGATGATAGTCAGGTTGGAAAGGCAGCAAGGACCAAGTTGTGCCACAAGGTACCACCAGCTGCCCTAGTTGCAACACTGCCAAGCAATAGGAGATTCAACCTATTTCTTATCTAGGGGCCTTAAGCAAAGCAGCAAAGCTTGTTAATGTGGTCAAATAACATAAGTACTGCTGTGAACTACATGAACACTCTGATTTTGCTACTGCCAGTTACAACATTAGCAAAGCAAAAATGAGATGTTTGTACAAACAGGCTGACTCAGACAATGAGACAAAGTCCCAGGTACCATATGCAAACTGATGACTCTCCTGTGACAGCCACTAAAGCCAAACTATTTCTAATAGGTTTCCAATCCCTATGCTCACCATCCTAACTGCTGATTAAATGCAGAGGTCTGATGTGGTCAGAGGTCCAAAGCAAGAACAGGTATGCTTTGCTCTTGTTATAATGGAAGAGTTTCTACCTGAAAGCAAAACAAGAGAAAAAATATTTAATATTTACTGGAATGCTAAAAATAATAATTCTGTTTTATGTTCTTAGGTTAATTAGAGTTTCAGATGTAGTTTCTTAATGCTTAGTTCAGCTAAGCATTATTCATCCAGTAGAATGAATAAAACTTTAGTGAAATGTGATTGTTTTAAATAAAATTTAAAATTCTGTTGCTGCTGCATATTGCTTGTTACTTTTAGAGATATTTGCAAATATGCATGCAGAGAAGATAAGAACTTGAAATCCAATCAGGCATGTGATTGCATGAGGAAAAAAAATAATGAGCGAATAATTACAGATTTAATTTTCAAATTTGTATTATGCAGTAATGTTTTATTTCTACATTCTAGATGGCTATTTAGGGTTATACTGAAGTACTCTATGCTCACATGTCCTAATTCTGCAATTACTGTATGGAGATCATATAAGTAAATTAGTTCTATAGAAGTTTAACTCTCAAGCTATAGAGAGATTATTAAGACCTTAGGCCATGATGGAATGGGAGTTTCTTGAGTTTCAAAGACTTTAAACTAAATTTCTTTGCTAGGTAAAGTACTTCTCTTGCAAGCAATTATTTTTTTTTTATGAATATATAATGGTAACTGGAAAGTGAACTGTCTCACTAACATGGAAATCCCACCCTAGATGCTCCTAAACCATTTACATAAAGAATTGCTGATAAGTACTCAACAGCAGAATTGAATCAGCACAGGAGAATGGCATTAAAGTAGTACCAGCACTTGGGTGAACATGTGAGCAGTAAGATCTTGAAGAATAAAAAGATAAAAGCTCGGTGTTCTTAACAAATTTTGAGATGGTATCATTTTCCACTCTGTCCAATTTTTCAATCTTAATTTGAAATGTCAAATACAGTTTAGGAAAGCAGAAATATTCCAAGACAATATTAATCTCTAATATTGTACGCTACTCTAACAAGAAAGTGTACTAATGCATGAAATATAAACTGCACTCTGCAAGCCTCTGGCTGTCAATGTGTGGTATATGTTATACAGCTGTCCACTCTTGGGGAATCCAGCCATGAATCACTCCTTATTTTACGGTTTGGTGATAGAAAAACAATGATTTTTTATGTTAAATGTTTCCTTTCTCATCATCATAACTTTGGGTTACTCAATATAATTAACACAGCATTTATTTTAAATTAACACTAAAAGTACTTAAGGTTATGTCTTTATTTAAAGCACTGTACAGCTCATATACAGCCCCATGTTTTGGTAACAGATGTACTTCGGTTTAACAAGGAGCTAATTTTATAAAAATGTCATTCAAATGCACAAAAGAACCTCAAAAACATTTCCTTTGCTTCCTGAAAACATTATAGTACCCTGCTATTTTCCAGGCTTAAAAAAAAATAAAATAAAATAAAAATCCACATTTTGTTTTGGGATAAATTCATTTCTAAGGAGAAAGAATTCCTGTAATGGTAGCATAAATATACATTGAGCTACCTTATTATTGTAATCTTTCTAGAACTTCTAATTCTGTGACATTAGAGCAGAATCATAAAGACTATGGCAAAATAACACAGTTTTACATTTAAGTGTACTGGAACGTTTCTCGGTGTTTGTTGGACCTGAAATGCTGTGTCATCTGGATTACGTACATGTTTGTCATTGTCACAGGCAATAAAATATATGGAGTTCTCAGCATTCCTGCCTTTTTTACTTTCATGGTTTTGCATAGAAGAGTTTGTTTCTGATTTTTGTCTCTAATGTTAGCGTTGATCTCTCTTGGATCTATTCCCAAAAAGTTTCTCCTCTTCATGGTTATGAACTGTAAAATGTTTTCAGCTGTAACTGGATGAAGTATTTTATTGCTGAGCACAGCACCATGTGGTATGGAATATCCTTTCAGAAAAATTAGGTCAGCTGAACTTCAATCTGTTATGGTGGTGGCTCAAGACAGAAGTGGTGTGTTGTTTTATTGAGTTATTGGGTGCTAAAACCAGTTCAGACTAGGTCCCTATGGCACGTGTCCTGGTTCCAGTGAGACATCTTCCCTTGTTTTGCGTGGTTCGTGCAAGGTTCTGTAACATACAACTCAAACTACAGGTTAAATCTCCTTGAGGTGCACACTGGATTTCCCCATCCTTCTGCACTACTTACTGACTTCACCCATGTGCTTTCCTTGAGTGAAGGCAATCCCATGAATGGGTCTGCATTTTCCTGGGGCAGGAGCAACCCATGCTGACTGTCCCAGTCAGATCCATATGTACACTATCAGGACCTTATCTTCTTCCACAAGATGTAGGGGCTGTTTGGTTAGGGCCAGGTCTGGTAGATCTTCCAGTGTTAACCAGCAAAGTGGATCCTACTAAATTTGCTAAACTTACTTAAAGATCTCGATGGCAGGCAAATACATTTAGCTTGGATTTAATTCTGGTGTGTTCTTTTGAATCTGGAGACAGATCAGGTGATCATTTACAGTGCTTATCTTTGCCCATTTAACTACATATGCTTTGTGATTCCTTCTGGGTATTGCAATTATTCGCTTAATCTTGTGAAAGGAAGAATTCTGTGAAGAAAGATATTTCATTTTTTTTTTTTTAAGCAGTTAATAGAGTTCTGTGTAGGTTTCAGGGCTGAATAAAGTGACTGAGAATGCATGCAGCCACGTCCTCTGCCTTGGCATGTGACACAGCACACTTGTTTGTGTGCTTCTTCTAGATCCCTCTGATAAACCCCAAAATTCATTTAATTATTTTAAAATCTTTTTTTTTTTTTTCAAATTAAAGTTTTTTTGGCAATGGGCTTTGACCACAGTAAGTTTTTGTAACATTTAAAAAGAAAAAAAAAAAAAAAAACAGAAAAAAAAGAAAAAAAAACAACAACACAAAACAAAACAAAACAAAACAAAACAAAAAAAAAAAAAAAAAAAAACAAACAAACAAAAGAAAAAGAAAACACCACACATCCAGGCACTCCGGGCATTTTTCTATATGGAGGACTTGATGATGAACTTCCTTTCATGTATTTTTCACCACAGAGACACTTGGCCTCTTAAATGAAATCTTACTACTGCTGGCATTCTTACTGTTTACCCAGTACAAGCTTGATTCTTCTGTTCACCATTTTCAGTAAAACTTTTCACAAGAAGTGTGACCTGGGTGGAATGGCAAAATTGTTCAAGAGAACTTGATAAATCTTCTTGCAAGTCATGAAGCAGAGGAGCAGCTCTCAGCAGCTGCCATTTTGGATTTTGCAGTTTCTGAGGACTTAACACCCGGCCATATTATTACATCTCAGTTTTGAATTTATTAGAGTTATGAAAAAAAAGATTGCTGGAATTCTGCCAGCAAATTGAATGCGCATGTTTCTGACTTTCAGCAATAGCCAGTAGGTGGCACAAGTGTAGAAGAAATTTGTAGAATTCTTTTCTTATCGGAGTTCTTTTATGTTTGATTAATCCCAAGGATCGTAATTCAAATTTAGTCCAGATTGTTAAAGTGTTCTCACTTCTTTATATGTGTCTGTCTCTAAATTGTATCTGTAATAGGTATGTGTGTGTTAGTTTTCTTTTTATGCTCTTCTGGTATTGCTTGTATACCAGTTGGATTCTGTGACAGGCTGTTGAGAGAGAAACAAAATGTTTTCTCTGTCTGCGTTCATAAGAGGTTTGTCGGTGCATCCCTGAGGAACAGTGGCAGGTAATCCTCTCACACATTGCCTTATACTAGGATCATAAAGTAAACAAATGTTTTCTGTCTAAAGAGATAATTGTCTTTCATGAGGAAACAAATTTTATTTTAACTCTCTACTCTGTGTCTTTTTTGTAGATCACTTGGTTGTTTATATTAAAAAGGTTTACCTTCTCACTTTCTTCACTTTGCTATGAAACATACCACTATAATTTTCAGGTCACAGTTTCTATTTTGTAACAGCAGGAAGTTATTCTTTTTTAATGCACAACAAAGAGTTGTCCTTAGTCACAGCAGAACCCTAGAAATCTCATCCAGATTTAAAGCACAGGTGAGACTAATCTGAGATTTAAGAATGGTGGGAGGCTTCCTCTTCCACTTTTACTGTCATCTGATCTTTAGAAGTGGAATGTCCATGTATCAAATACATACTTTTTTTACTGTATTCCTTGTTAGCTTTCCTGAGAAAACTAAAATACTGGGAGTATAAAAAGAGCCTTTGGATCATAATTTACTTTCCATGGAGCTGAGCACAGAGACATTTCTTAATTATGAGTAACAGAGAAATATCTGTCAGGACTTATTGCTAATATACGCTAATGGCACGTTAGCTGTCTACTGATTTCATAGTTATGCTATTTGTATAATTGTTTATACCTTTTCTGATTACCAAAATATGAAAAAAAATAGTTCTCTTACTGGAATTCAGCTGATAATGTTTGAAAGTCTATAACAAAATGCACTGAAAATAAACTGAAAACAAAAACAAAAACCCCAAAACTGTACTTTTAAATTAGAGTGTCTCTACTTTAGCTGCATTGTAGTTGCATTTTATTTACGCTATTCTTATCCAGGCCTACTTGCTTAAAAAAATTTATTTATTTCACTGTATTAACATTCTTCATGTCAAGACGTGTGGCATGTGAAATATGAAATACGGTAGCCATATTTCCTTCTTTTACATAAGGAAAGATAGTTAATATAATTTTAAGGAAGCCAGTCATTAGGAGAGAATAAATGGGAGGTCACTGAGGAGCTATCATGAAACTAACCGTTAAACCTCTCTGTAAAAACTTATGCTATGGCTAAACTTCACAGACAAACCTTCAGAAACTAAGCCATAGATGTGATTTGCACTGCCTCCTTGGGTAGTATCAGGCTTGTAAAAATGTGTTGCCAAAACAGACCCCAATCTCAAGTATCATGTTGCTTGGCTTGTAAAAATGTGCAGACAGCTATCATACTGTTTTTAATTTACTCCCTTGGCCTGTAACTATGATAGTTGCTGTAGCATCATGTCAGAAATGCTTTCCTTCAGAATACCAATGTGAGATACCACGATGTCTGCTGCAGCATTTTTCCTTTCTTTTCTTTAACATACATCTTGGTGTCAAGTGATGGTTCCTTGGACAAATGCAGCTAAAATCCTACCTATGTTTTAATTTACGTTATTACATAAATGCTCTGCCATTAACAATTAAGCAACATGTTTTGTTTGTGAAAATGAGGCATTGTATAAATAAATGCAAGTGAATGCAGTGGTTTTTTTGTTTGTTTGTTTGTTTGTTTGTTTGTTTGTTTGTTTGTTTGTTTTTGTTGTTGTTGTTGGTTTTTTTTGTTGTTTTTGGGTTTTTTTGTTTGTTTTTTTTTTGTTTGTTTGTTTGTTTGTTTTTGTAATATAGCTCCTTTAGTAATTACAAAGTTTATCCAGGTGATCAAGGAATCACGTTAACAGATTTTTACCTTCAACTTTGGTTTCTTCCTACTTTTTCTTTTAAATAAGGAAAGTTACACAATTGATTACAATAGGTTTTCTGTATAATTTGTGTTTTCCTTAAACTTGTAACAAAACCACAAGTAAAATAAAAACAAAAAGAGACAGGTGATCTGTGCCTTAGGAATAATAAACATTGAAGTTTCAGCAAAACAAAATAATACAACAGCATCTAATCACTTTAATTTCTTTCATAGTACTTGCAAGGCTAATGAAGTTAGGTCATAGCTTGTCTACTCAAATAATATCAAAAATGAAGCACTTTTATAATAAGAAACAAGGTTCGTTGTGTAGTTTTTGGTCTAAAATACTTAAAGACAAAAAATTATCTGAACCTTAGCTACAGAACAACACAATATTTCAATTTAATATTAGGATATTAAGTGTTCCTTGATATATCTTCTGTATGAAAAGCTTGTAATATGGGAAGATTTCTTACTACTATGAAGAACTTTAATCTAAAGCTGTGTTTAAAATGGCAATTTTGTACTTTCAATGTATCCTATACTCAAAGATAAAAACGCAACTAGAACAGAAGTTCAGTGAACTCAGCCTTGTTATATCGATCACTTTCATATCAAGTATGTGTAAAATTGCAAGGTCATTACTTAAATATGTTTTTAACCCCCTTTTTTCATGCACTTGTTGCAGCTGCTCCCAAAATTACACAATGTTTGCCAAGAGCATGTGAAAGAAAAACACGTCCATTATCCATCTTCATCAATCCTCCAGGAATTAGGTAGCTGCTGTTTTTTTACAGATTCTAAGAAAGGGTTTTCAGCAGTCACTAACAAAGCTTCAAGATAATTCTTTTCCTGACACAAGGATTAATTACTGCTAACTTACCTACTAACCCTTCCAAAATTACACATCGTGTGGTGCACAAACAATGGTGTAAGGCATTAGGCTGACAGTTTTCTTTGTCATGCAACATAATGTATTTGCAGCCACTTTACACACCTTTTTTTTTTTTTTTTTTTTTTTTTTCCCTCTTTTTCCCTCTTATTTTCTTATGTATTTATCTGTGCTGTGGATAAGAACATTTCAAAAATTCCTTGTTCAGCCATTCTTCTCCTGGGTGCATTCATGTTTTTAGTACTGTAACACATTGCTGTTGTGGATAGCGTCTGTCTGAAAGTATCAAGGCAGTCCTAGGGAAATCATTCTTTTTAGGGTCTGTTGCATGCCATCTTAGATATATGGGCCAAATCCAATTCCGATGGTAAGATGTAAATACTAAGACATGTTAATTAAACCTCTTAGAGATAGTAGACCTTAATCTAATGTGTAGCTGAGATGTATGTTGTGCATAAACAGAGGATTCTGAAGTTGAAATGTCAATAAGGAGTTCTGAATTACTAGCTTCATTTGTATTACAGAAAATGTCTGTCAAATAGGTTATTTTGTAATAAATGTGCTTTTAACTGAGTTTTCTCTACTGCCATCTTAATGCAATATAGATAAAACGAGTGCTCTCCAGAAATGCCCTACCAGTGTGCTGAAAAAGACAATGTTAATGTTTCAGTGTGTATTAATTTACAGTGTCCTTGTCACCACACAAACTAGCTAAGATGAGTGTTAGCCCAGGAGAGCTGGGTGTAGGTAGTCTTTGCTCTTTCCTTTTGCTTGTGTTCAGCCATAGGAATTGCCTCAGGAACTGCTGAGCTGGTTACTACTACAGGAGAGCCCTCCTGTAGTGCCTGAATGCTGCTGGCCAGGCATAACCCTGGATGGTGGCAGCACCATCCTTTCACACCAGCTGTGGCTCTCGCTATCTATTCTGGTGTATTGCTTCCCTTCAGGTCAGTGGCAGAGACTTCAAGCAGAGTCAGGTTTTTATTGGTGTTCTGGTGCTAAACTAAGAGAAGGAAATTTTTAAAAATACAAAAGCTAAATGGAAAAGATTTATGGTTGTGGCCAAATTAAATCCTTGCTAATGTAAATTTATCTTTTAGCAGATGAAACAGTGAAACGTTCTTCTTGAATGTGAACTTTATAAAATTCAAAGAAAAAAATCCATGTTTGATATAGAAATGCTGTAATGCACTTCTAAAATCCTGTCTAGAAGTGACACGATACAAAAAGATCCAGGTGATTTCACAGAATTACAGAATGGAATACATTCCAACTCATACAGAGTTGGAAGAGACCTTAAACACCATCTCATTCCAACCCCTCTGCCATGGGCAGGGACATATCCCACCAGGCCAGGTTGCTCAAAGCTCCATCCAGCCTGGCCTTGAACACTTCCAGTTTTGTCAGTTTTGAGTAGACTTTTGTTCAAGTGCTAACAAAGTAAAGATAGTTTTTTATTCCCAAAGCTCATTTAATATGACATGTATCATAGATATCAACACCTGTCTTCACTCATCACTCCTAATAGGATCACTCCCAACAGGAAATGATGATAAAATAAAAATATGGAGACAAAATTACTGTGTTCAGGTTGAAATCCAATGCATTAACCTTTCTTGTTGTGAAGGGATGCAATTTCCATTTAACAGATATTTAAAACTTCTATTTACTTTAACAGGGTGCTTTGTAGAATAAGCAGCCTTGATGGGCAACTGCTACAAGATGACATGAGTATGTCAGCTTGGTTACACAGGACCAAACCTCAGTCATACCAATGGTTTTATCCTGTTTTTGAATCTCTGATGCTAAGGTTTGTAGTGAATCACATGTTAATAAAATGCGTAGGTTTTTCCTTTTTGTGTTAGCATGTTAAAGTTGTGTGTGTGTGTGTGTGTGTTTGTGTTGTGTGGTTAGATTACACCAAAATTTGCCTATTCCTGTACTGGGAACAAGATTACCATACTGATAAGTAGCTAACCAAAGAAAAATAGAGCTTGTACTCACTGCAGTAAAAGCTGTTAGCGAGCAATACAAGCTGCTGTCTTTGAAATTACCTGGATGCACCAAGGGGCAGAGGGAAGGTGGCTTAGG
Organism: Netta rufina; assembly: GCF_964035555.1. Lineage (NCBI taxonomy): Eukaryota > Metazoa > Chordata > Aves > Anseriformes > Anatidae > Netta > Netta rufina. The sequence continues at coordinate 73,974,708 of NC_140124.1, read as the reverse complement.
ATTCCCTGTTACCAAAGACAGAGCAACTGCTAGTGCCCTGCTGGGCAGTCATGTGGTTACCTATAACTCATGTAAGCATCATGCATGCCTCCTATACATCTTTCTAATGTGAAAGTGAAGGTCACATTTAGCTCCAAACTGGAAGTAGCAGCTAGAAACCTTAATTGTGTTCCCAGATAATCAACAATTGCCTGCCCAGAGTTGGCCAAAATGCACCAGTTCCTGGATCATGATGTGTTCTCCATCATCAGGGAACAGTGGACTTGGTTACCAGTCTGAGTGGCAAAGGGGCAGTGCTGTTGCTCTCTGGGTGGGAGGCTTGGTTTGGCAGAACAAAATATAGCATTGTGGAGCTGGGAGAAGACAGGGCAATCCGAAACACAGTTGTTCTCTTGTTCTTTGTTCTGTCTCAGATCCATTCTGCAGAAGATAAAACATTAAAGGCCCATCACCCTCTCCCCCTATCAAGGATGCTGTGAGCATTACTAATGGGTGCATTGCTCAGAGCCGAGAGGAAACTTGGGTTGGTAGCTACGTTTTTAATAGAACTGCAAGACTTGCCTAGTGTCTCATTAAACACTTCTGTTTGACTTCCTAGCCTCAGACTGTGCTATTACAGGCAGTGATGCTTGGAAACAAGTGAACTAGGAAAATACAGAGATGAGCGTGATTTGCTTTGTTTGTTTGTTCTTCTACTCCAGCTGGATTAAGTTAAATTATTCTCATTTCAGTGACTTGCTACAGACATAAAAGAACTGTGGTTCTTACTCCAGTGAGAAACAAGAACATTACCTCTGCTCCAGGCTCTCACTTTTTTTCTCCTATGCATAGCGTGTTCCTCCAATGTTTGGTAGTTAAGTGCATCATAAAGTTTTCATGCTCTGCAGTGGGTATATTCATATGTATAACTACTACTATGCTTGTCGTGAAATTGTAATAGGACACAGCATTTACCACAGCTGTGGACTTTATCCCAGCCATCTGAATCTCCAGGTGCACCCTTGAGTTGACAATAACAAGGTGATGTGCTATTGTTATGTCTTTTTACTGTATTTTCTAATCTCACTATCTGGGAAAATTATTTTATAGGTAGGAATTAATATAGATAATTGTTTGTACCTTTTGTAAAATTTATGTGGTTTTACATGTTAGGAGTTTGATGTGAAAAGGTATAAAGTATAGGAATACAGATTAAATTATAGGAATTAAATTAATTAATTAAATTAAATTAAATACAGTTTAAAGTATAGGAATACAGATAAAGCTCTGTTAACTTTACGGATTAAAATGGTAAATTTACAGGCAAGTAATAAGATCTTTTATAGTTCAGATTAATAATAATATTCTATAAAATTCTAAGCAAAGCTTTTATATCACTGAACTGAGTTTCTGGCTGCTTAGTTATGTCTATGTTAGTATAAATAATAATAGCCTGTAATTAGAACACTTACATTTTCAAGAAGGAGAAGAGTGGAAAATGTCATAACTTTTCTGCCTTATGGAAAACTTGGATATTTTTAACTGGGAAAAAACAAACAAAACAAAACAAACAAACAAACAAACAAACACAACAACAACAACAAAAAACATGCAATTCCATTATCTTAGTTAATGTATTTCAGTGGAAAATAGTCATCAACAGTGAATTTCACCTTATACAGAAGATGAGTAGAAAGCCCTTTATTGCCACTCTGTTTTTAATATAGTTGGAGGAGGAAGGCAGGCAAAAGGAATCTTGTGTTGTGTTTAGGACTGTAGCTATTCCCTCTTTGCTACATCTGTGGAGTTGTTGCTTTTGGCATCACAGTTGTATGGACTCCTGCTGCCACTTTTTGAGGTCCTCCAGAGAATATTTGGGCTATTCTACTTCATTCCATTGCTCAGTGGCTTCCAAATCCAACCATTTTGTAGGAATAGCTACATAGGATTTTTATCTTCACAGGTGGTTATTTACGGGATGTTATATCTAATAAACTCTAAAATAGAAAGAAAAATAAATTAATTTGAAAAAAAAAAATTACCGTATTTTGGAGTGTATCTTTTTGCCTGATTCCTGTTAGTCTGCTTAGGTGCTGGATGTTTTTGGAAGGTTTGATAGTTTTTCTTCATATTGTCCACTCATATTGCAAACAATACAGTGAAACTGTTTTTTAATTGTACAGATTGAATGTGTTTTTTTTTTTCTGTATCCACAGTACAGTTGTACAAATCCTGTGGGATCTTTGTTGTTATTTTGTTTTCAATTTTTTAAAGAAAATTAATCCTAAGAGATTTATTGGTTTTCAATATAGACATCTTGAGGTGAAAAGGCACTTTCTAGCGATGTTAACATTTTCTAATGAGAAAAAAATCGTTTTTCTCTTTTTTTTTTTTTTTTTTTTTTCCTTCATGTGTACATATTCATCTACAGTCTGTCAAGAGTTGAGAGTGGAAATGTGGTGTTAATTAGTAAACTAGTGTCCTTCCTGTAGTTGCCATTCCTGTCCTTTATGTTAAAAGCCTTCATTTGTGAGACCATGTTTAGCTACTGAGTCTGCCTAATTTTGGTTCCTTCCTTATGTCCACTAGATTCTTGAAACATTTAGACTTCACCACAAGACTTCTGTGCACAGCCTTTTCCCAAAAAAAAAAAAAAGTCTTCTCATATTGTAAATGTTACTGTGTACTAGTGATTTTTAATATTAAAATGTGTATTGCATGTATATCTTGGATTTAGCTTTTATTTTGAGATCATAAATTTTTTACTTAAATTACTACAAAACTTATCTGTTAGAGCAACCAGTACCACAACCATATAAGAGCTGAATCTCATAGACAATGTTGTGAATCACTGATGCTCAATAAAGTGAAATTGTTTGTGAACATGGGATTTCAAACTCTGAAAGTCAGTGACACTTTTTTTTTGTCTTTTAAATGATGTAATTTTAAGACTATTGAACTGCCAATATATCTTGCTAATTTGAGATAGTCTTTTTTTTATATTTATGATTTCATAATTCCTTAGCAGCAAAGTTGTTCTTTTAAAACTCAAAAATCACAATTGCTAGCTACTTATAATGTCTGAAGTTGGCTTCCTGCTCTGCTTGGTGAGCACAGTGGTTTCTTCATATTTAACTTTTATGATGTTAAAAAAAACTGCTGTTTCTGAGCTACTCCAACGAAGCAGTAAGCTGATTCCTTTGAGAATCTATAGCTTGTTTATTGCAAAATCTGAGTTTTAACTAGACCATCGTTTTGAAAAATCACATATAGTCCAGAAATTGTCACAATCGTGTACTAATCATCTTTCAACCAGAAACAACAGGACAGTATTATTACTAAGGGCCACCACAATCAATATCCAGATAATAACACCAGAAAGTCACCCACTGGTCTCTGCTCTGCTACCGTGTGTGAAATTCTACTCGCCCACAGCAACCACATAAAAAAAATTAAGCTGGACTGCCTATTGGGAAAAGGCATACAAAACAAAAATGAGGCCTAGCACCTCCAGGACCAGTTGTAGCCAAAGAAGCTGTGTGTATAATTGCAGAGTAAAGCACTATTAACACTGTCACTAGCTTTACATAGAAGTGCTAGAACAGTTCTTACCCCAGAGATGACAGAAATTTTAACCTAGTTGCAAGATATAACTAATAACTGAATATTTTGTGTTTTTATTTTTTCAATTTTAAAATGAACTTTGTAGTGAGTTTGTGTCCCAATAACACTAAATTATTTTGTGTGTGTGTGTCATTGAGAAATGAAGTTGTGAAGCTTGAAAAGTAAATTAATACATAATGTTATATACAAATTAAAGCATCTGTTGTTATTTACAGTTGCACAAAGTCATTACATAGGAATCATAATGCTGTTAGATGAGTTTTTGTTTTGTTTTGTTTTTTAGAACAGGTCATCAGTGAGCGATGGTTTTTCACGGATAAGCACTTTGTGAACATTGAATGATACACTCCACCTCATTCCATCACTGGACATACCATATAGCCATACTCAACAGTTGATATCTGATTCAGGGCAAGGGATTGTATTTGCATTATTTAACTTACTAGCCACATATCTTGTCTCAAGTGTCTTTTAGCACCTTAGCAAGATTGACTTACTGTAGCTATGATCAATACCCAAAGGCTTCGTGAAAAACATGTTCTTCACAGTTCTGGGTTGTTCTTTGGTACTCCTCCTACTCATGGCTCCAGCTCTGCAGTGTATTCCACAGCTGGCTAAGTTACCAGCAGTGCAGGCAACTCAGCACCCTGCAAGTCGACAGGTCATTCATCTGTCTTGGACCTCCTGGAAGGATTCAGGTGCTTTGCTGGGGGAAACCCCTGGGCTACTGATGTCAGAGAAATCCCATTGCTAGCAAGATATGAAAGTGAAATGTAATGCACTGTAAAAAACCTACTCATGTTTTGCAAATCTTCTCAGAAGGTAGTAATTTTGGTTCTTTCAGACTTCATTGTGGTGATAAAAATTATCTCGGATCCCAGGGAGTTCATAAAATACAACACGAAGTTGCCGTTGAATAGGTGGTGTTTAACTTCTGTTGTGAGAGCTTGTTCCTCTGCATGACCAGCAGTGGTATTACAGCTTCAACCACCCTGCTGAAGCCAACCCTGGCTGTTTGCTTGATTGTTTCAACTTCTGCCGGATAGTTCTGAGGAAGGTACAGAATTGCATTGTCATCTTGTTTTCAAAATGGTGTTTGCTACTCTTAGTGAAAAATTAATTTTGGGGGTGGAAAGTATTTGTGTTAGATAATGGCTATCTTACAAATTCATCTGGAATACATTATATTACAATAATAGGACTGTCAAAAGTGCAGTAATGTCTAATACTGAATAAGAACAGATGGCTCCGGTATATTACATTTCTTTAATACTATTCAATCTTTATATAGCCCATGTACTCAGTGGAAATACCGTTAGAGGGAAAGCAGAGACAATTTTCCTTTTTTATTTTGTTTCAGGCTATATATGTATTGATATCAATATATATATATTGATATATATATATCAATATATATATATAAATAAAATATATAAATTATTATTACTAAAAGTCAATAAAAGAAAATAGCAATGATAAATGTGCTAAATTTGAAATAAATATTTAATAAAAATCTGTTCTTTTGTAGGAAAAAAAAGTGCACATTTAAAAGTGCGTATGAGTAGGTGTATACAGAGGGAAGAGACTACGGAAATACCCATTTGTTTTTCCACTTAGACAAATTATGTTCTTAAAGCCATTAACCAAGTAGACATATGGCATCATTTCACAGAGGAATTTATGTATAGTAAATTCTTCATCATCAGTTCCCTGTTGTTCCTGAAAAATGTTTTCAGGACAAGTGTTCTGTGAGCTATTCCAAAAGTAATATACTGAAAAATATTTTGATGCCATGATGGTTTATTTTGAGAAATAAGCTAGATATATTTAGAAGTCATCTTGAATTTCTCCTTTTTTCTCTTTTTTTTTTTTTTTCTCTTTTTTTTTTTCTTTTTTTTTTTCACTTGAGTAGAATGCTTAAATTAACTCACATGCATGTGATATGAAGGTGGGTGAGGAAGAGCAAAAACCATCCAAGTAAACCTTGATATTCTGGATCTGGAGATAGCAAGAAACTGCTGGCTAGCTTTGCAACTGGTCCAGAACCAGCTAGTTAAGTTTAACCATCCTTACTGTTCTATTAGTATCATCTTTATGGGGGAGAGAAATGAAGGACAGACAGCCTGGAGTCCAGACTATGATACACAGAAGGCCAGCTATGAATCCTGTACACATATGCCAGTGATTCTTTGGAAATATTGAATGCCTGCACGTTAAGACAACACTTGTTACATGCCATTTGGGGCTCTGGATTTTTGAAACCACATGAATTCCTTTCTGAAAATTCAGATTTAAGTGGTTCAGATGTTTAAGAGACCTCTGAAAGTACTCAGTGTAGTGATAAAGTTCTATGTCTTAATTCCTAAATAAATCTTGGACAGTCAATATTTAATTGCAAGAGATATTTATAGAAGTTATTTTATTATGGTTTTCTTGCTCATCTCTGTGAAGAAGCATCTGTAGGATGGAAGTAAATGTCAGATCTAGAGGCTTATTTGATTAAACTATGGCAACAACATTAATCTTGCAAAGGAAATCAAAATAATAGAAGGGGCTGGATGGACCAGGAGATTGATAATTGGTAAGAAAGCTTTTGACCTTTGGGCCAGTAGTTCAGATTCAAGCCAAGTCAGTAGTGACTGAAAATCATTACTCTCTGATAGCAGTGCAATTGCCATGTGCAATGGGTGATTGGTTTCACTCCAGTTTCTACTGAACTGGGAGGCTCATTGCAAAAATTACTACTCCCAGTGGTCGTGTTTAAGGCAGAGTTTAAGGAAGGAGAGCAGAAGGGAACGTCTTTACTTTCTCACCCTCAGAAGCATTTTGGGAGGTGGGAGAGAAGACATGCTGCAGTTCTTTTTCTGCCAGTGCATGGGGAGCATCACAGCTACCATCAGGCTTCTGTTAAGACACTAAGACTTCTATTGATACTAATAAAAGTGGAAGTGTTATGTGCAATGCCACTCCAAATGTCTTCATAATGACCTTTCTCATTTATAATAAATTGGATTGTTTTCACTTTTTTCAGCTGGAAAAAAAAAAAAAAATAGTGATTTCTTTATTTTTAATCAGTTTGCAATTCATTGAAAGCTGTTCAGCATAGTGCTTTGTATGAATCTATTTGACCTTGGAATTGTGTGTGAGCTGTGTTGTCAATGGATGATTCATACCTGGGATGAGTAACTGAAGATTTACAACTGCCTGTCTGTGTCACATTGTGTTTTTCCCTCCTTAATTGGATGACCTGAACTTAATAATTAATGTGGCCTGAACCAATATAATTTAATCCTATAAGGAAAAAAAGAAAAAAGAAAAAAGGAAAAAAAAAAAAAAAAAGACCTGCTAGCAATCTCAGAACCACAAAGACTCTTATTAAAATGATTGAGCATTACATTTGTCCTCTTTCTCTTTTGAATACAATTTGGTTATCATCTCCTTCACCATCGGTTTCCTTTCATTCTTTTCACTTATACCCATAAAGAATAAAGCAACATTACTCACACACACACATATCCTGACTTAAAAAAAAATAATAAATAGAGAGAGAAAAAAGTTTTCCTCTTTCTTCAATCTGTTACCTAAGATTTCTGCAAACCAGGGGAAGGTTCAGCACACTCATTGTCATGTCTTTTATATGGTGTGTCGTTAAATAAGTGGTGCTTACTTTACTTTTGCCTATTTTACTATCTTTATTTTCTTAAATCATTTTAAGTTATGATTTTGATCATCTTCCATGTGTTGTCACTGTAAAAGATTAGGTTCCTTGTCTTTAGATAAATAAATAAATAAAAAGTATTTAAAGTATAACCTCTGTGTCATTGAACTATGTAGCTAGTCCAGCTGTTTGCTAGTAGAGTTGCTTAAGTGTACTTTTTGGTTGAAGACCAGACAAAACAGGAGAGAATAAAAACAACATTGGACTATTTAAAACTCAGGCTATGTTCATATTATTATTTTTTTTTCGCATTCTAAATAGATGCAGATTTAGAGGTTGCTGCATTTTTTTCTCCATGAGGAGAAACCTGCTTTAGACACCTACTGGATTTGTATTGGGTCTTTCTTGATACACATGTATCTTTTCAGTTATGTTTGTGCTCATCAAGTGCTAAAATGGTGAACAAATATGGGTATTTTATGATATGTGCCATTTCAGTGCAACTGATGCATCTCCCTTAGACTTCTGGCAATGACAGGAAATAGCCTCCATCTACTGCAGAGAGAAGAAACGGGAAAATACAGGGATGGAGCCTGTGAGCAGTGCACACAGAGACTTAACATGTGTCCCTGCAGTCCATGGAAGTGCTTTTTCTGAATTCAATCACAGGAATCTCGAGCTGCAGCAAAGGAGTTAGTACTGGTTGTTTTAATATTGATTTGTGAATGAGTAAACATGACAGAATTATTAGCTGTGGCTTGTTGCATATTTGTGTTCGAGAGCATATTTATAAAATAAGCCCTGATGGGAATGTTCTTCTTTGCAAAATTGGCTATTACGGTTTTAAAGAAAGGTTAAAAATTACAAGGCGTTCCTGTTTTTCCAGTGCATGTTTGACTGCCAAATGTCTGTGAACACTCTGTTGTAGTAAAATGTCAGAATGATAAGAGAGGAAAGTAAGACGAGAAGCGAGGGATAAAAAAACCCTTCAATCTGTGCTCAAGCTCTTTCTAAATGACCTTGCACGTGACAGGCACAAATTTGTATTTTGCATGAAAACCTTTCATTTATGAAGAAGAGATGCTGGTGGGAAGGGAATGTGAAAAGAAAGGCAGGCCTGCATGACAGATTTTCAAATGGCACACTATGACTGAGTGCATCTACAAAGAAAGAGAAGTGAATTTCTCAATAAATAGCTACCCCAAACAGAATGTCAAATATTTATATGTATCTATAATAACAATGTGAGGTCCTTCTAAGCCGTGTGGTTTATATTTTGAGCAAATAATACTTTTATGCATTCCACTTGATTTTTTTTCCTACAGTGGTCCTATTTATTTTCTGCTTCCATAGTAGATTGCAAGATCATGCTTGCTAGTTGTACTTTTTGGCTTTCCCTTTCAGCTTAGCAAGGTTGTAAATAGTTGTTTGTTGTTGTTCCTTATTTAAGGAGAGAAACACAAGGAGGTTGAGATCATGTTCCCAAATGAAAGTGGCTGTGAGCAAGCTGTATGGAAGTTTGTAAATCTTGCAGGAAAGTACTTTGCCTGATGGGGTGTGCAGGGAGGGCGCCTGTCCCCGGCTTGCTGCCTGCCAGAAGTAATGGGCTTTGAGCTGGTGAGGCACACTCAGCGCCCACAGGGCTGGCAGTAACGGCAGAGTGAAACATGTTTGGAGGCCACTCAGTGCCTCATCCTTCTGCAAATGCACCCTTTGCCCCCTTGATACACCACTGACAGCTTGCAAGGAAAGTTGCAAGCACGTGCAAGGGGGTACCAACAGAAAAGGGCTGTGACACTCAGTCCAGACACAAAAACAGAAAGGAACAAGGAACCGTAATTTCATGCAGTAAAGGTTAGATGACTTCCATTTAATTGTTCCACTTTGAAAAATATCTGTATGTCAAACTGAATGATATTTTATCAAGTAGTCAGGTTCTGTATCATTTGTTGCTTCCTACAGCTACATGGCTGAGAGCAAATCTGACAGCTTGAACTTTGGTTTGTGAATGTGTTGAAAAACTTTTGTGAACACTAGTGCACCTGAATGACCCAATAGTTCCCAGCAGTCTCCCCAGGCTACATGATTAATCCTAACCATATATTATAGCTCTTGTGCTGTAGTTTTCCTCCAGCTAAGTAAGCTGGGTATTTGCAAAAAAGATTTTTCAAACGTAATCAATGTAACAAAGAAAAAATCAATCAGGTTTACAGAACCACTCCAGTCCTTATTTGCATTAAGACTCATTGTAATGTCTTTCTTGTTGCTGATGCTTTCTGTGAGAGTTCCAAGCAGAAAGCAACTCAAGCTGTATGCTGCAGGTTAAGATGATTTTTAAGGAAATGGGAATTCAAACTATTAACACCAAAGCAGCTTGATTTTTTTTTCATTGCCTTTCCTCATTTCTTAATTTTAAATTTCACTTAAAATATCTAGTTGGTTTTTTGTTTGTTTGTTTGTTTTTTACGTCAGTGAACTCCAGACTCCTGCAATGTGTTTAGTTCTAGATGCATGCTTCAGTTGCTGTTTTTAACAGATATCAAGTGTTATTGAAGTTAATATTTTGCTAACAAATCCAGTTCAGTGACATTAAGAATCAATACTGAAGGAAGAACAGTTTTTTGTTTGCTATTAGAAAGCTGTTTCTGAGACTCAGAAAGCTTGTGCAGTGTTGGAATTCTTCTCTCCTTAGCTCTTTGTTCTTTTTTTCTTTTCTTTCTCCCTCCTGTAGGTACATTTATATTTTAATGTAAAAGCTACAAGGAAAATCTTGAAAAGAAAATCAAAGACGGTTGCTTTGCTAAACTTGGAGTAATGTGGGTGATTCAAATCCATCTTGTCTTACCAAAAAGTCAGAAGGACTGTCCTTCTTCATGGATAGGTCTAGTTCTGGTGCTGTCTTCCTCTAGAATATGAGAAATTTAAAAGGTGAGGGTGCAACGTACATCTGATCTATTTGATTATTACCAGCTTTGGCACTGTAGTCAGTTTTTCCTGCAATAAACTCATTCTCAGTGAAGGAAATTATTTAGGATAACAAATTATGTTGAATGCTAGTAATAATCTCAAAATTAAATACAAATATTTTTAAGAAATACTACTTCTATTGAAGTTAAAGGAAATTTCATGAATTTTTTTTAAATAGATGTAGATTTCTAAGTTGCTGAAAGTGACTGCGTGTTAAGCCAGTGTGGGGGGAGCAGAGGTGCTGCAAAACAAGTTACATGGTTATAAACATACTGCTCACGTTGCATGATGCTTTTAGCTTTTATGCCAGTGCCTACTTCAAGCATGGCAAGCATGGAAGCCTGGTTTCTTAATATCTGTATAAATGGCTTACTCCTCTTTGCACACACAATTCATCTGTAATTTTTGTGTTTTTTAATTTCTAAAAGCCTGCATTTAATATAATCTGATGTTTTGGTGCAGAGTGGTATCATATGTAAAATATTTATATATATATTCAAACGGTTATTTTCCAGTTCTGCTGTTGGTCTTCCTTTGGATTTTTCTGCTTTTTTAGTTTTTACTATATCTGGATGCCGTCTCTACTTCAGTATTCTTTCAGCCTCTGGTTTGGACTCGCTTGTTTTTTTAATTTCCTTTTTCTCCTTTGTCCTATTCATTTCTCTAGATGTTCATCTGTATTGAGAAATTCCAATATACAAACTGCTGATTTCAAAGTAAAACAAAGAAGCCCCCTAGTTTTAGTTCTATTGAAGTAATAGAAAACATTTCTGGCCTTTTTTGGCTTTTTTTTTTCCCTGTAAGTGCAAAGCTAACATTAGATCAAGGTTTAAACAAAAATGTATCATGGAGTTGGAATAGGAGCCAACTCATGAAGGAGTTGTTGTGGAAGTTGCTCCTGTGTGTTATAGCCCTGGCACTGAAAAGAAAAGTAACCATTCCACCATATATGAAACTGATTTGAGCCATTAGGGTAGTGACAAAATTGGCTGCAAAACCACTGTGAAAAGAGCAAAACATTATATGCAATGCCACTATCTCATGTTATCACTCCTCCATCCTTTTCAATGAAATCATTGCGTGTTTATTTTCCCACTGTGTTGAATGATAGCTGACACAAAGGGAACCCAGTCATGGCAATGCATACAAATCACACCCATAATAGGATGTTCTGCAGTAATGCCTACTGTCAGTAAAAATCTCACAGGTTTTAGGCAGCTATAAGGAATGTGAGCAGTTTCGTTCTGCTCAATGTTTGGTCAACAGGAGCCATCCATTCAAGGGGTGTCTGTCCTGCTCCTTGCCTTGCCATGTTCACTTAAAAGGCACAGAAAAAGTGATGTTTGGTGACTTGCTCATTTTTTTATGCTAGATTGGGTTCCTTAATAATGCATTCTCTGTTGTTTTTTGTTGTTGTTGTTTGTTTGTCTTGTTTTGTTTTTTGGTTGGTTGGTTTGGTTTGGTTTGGATGCTCTTGAGAAACAGCTGTTGACAGTGACAATTTAATTTTTATATGTTTTGCAGACTGTAGTGACCCAGTAAGTTGAGAATTGTAGTGAAGGAGGCCAGTGAAGGTCTGAACCCCTCACTTCTGCAAGATCTTGGAAGATGTGGCATCTTATTCACAGGTAGACTTTTTAAGCACTCTGTTTTTCTTCATTATCTTCAAGAAACTTGTCATAATTGCAGTCAACTCATCCTGTAAGATATAATGGATTCAGTTCTCACTTTTTAGTTGCTTTATTATTATTATTATTATTTTTTTTTTATTATTTTGCTACTTATGTAATAAACATAAATTAGTTTTAGGACCAAGAAATTGGGATGGAGAAATCCAGGAATCTAGTGTCTTCATTGAATATCTCAACAAAAATACTTGATGCAATCCAGGGCTTGCAGTAATATTGACCAACTATTTACAAATGCCTGTTCTGTATGATACCTTTTTCAGGCTATTTCAATTTACATGCAGATTGGAGAAAATAAAAGTACCTTTACAGTCTGTATTGCACCTCTTAAAGGACAGAAATCCATTTTCTCTTTGAGCTTTATTTTTACAATGCTTTCTTCTTGTAATTGCAGGGTGCTATTTTTGTCAAATGGTATTTGTCTCATTTCAAAGGCATACCTTAACAGAACCTCTTACCCAGGGGAAAAAAGACAATGTCATAGGCTTCCTCATGTTTATTAATGTGCCATTGTCTACTTCAGTTGTTGCTTATGGAATCTACTATAAACTGGTTTTACTATACTCTTGACAAGAATCCAATGATGGGGATAATGAAACACTGGTTGTATTTTGTCCATATTAAAAATAAATTAATAATAATAATAAAAGAGGCAGATACTAAATTTCTAATTTTGTGAAGTTAATTGTGTTGTATTTTGAGCTAAGAGCCTAAATAAGTTTGAAACATCCTTCAGAAGATGACAGGTTTTTTGTTTTAGTTTAACAGTTTGTCGTGGTTTAACCTGTCCGGCAGCTAAATACCGCACAGCCGTTCGCTCACCCTCCCTCCTCCCTCTCTGGGACGGGGGAGAGAAATGGAAAGCGAAGCCCATGAGTTGAGATAAAGACAGTTTAATAAGACAGGAAAATAATAATAACAATAATAATAATAATACAATGATGATAATAGTACTACTACTAATAATGTGTACAAACAAGTGATGCACAATGCAATTGCTCACCACCCGCTGACCGATGCCCAGCCTAACCCCGAGCAGTCCAGCCCCCCTTCCCTGGCTAGCCACCCCTATATATTGTTTAGCATGACGTCAGATGGTATGGAATACCCGTTTGGCTAGTTTGGGTCACCTGTCCTGGGTCTGTCCCCTCCCAGCTCTTGCTGCATCCCCAGCCTGCCCATTGGCAGGACAGAGCAAGAAGTTGAGACATCCTTGGCTTGGTGTAAGCACTGCTCTGCAATAATCAAAACATCAGGGTGTTATCAGCCAAAACATAGCATTCTACCAACTACTAGGAAGCAAATTAACTCTGTTCTAACTGAAACCAGGACACAGTTTTGGTCTGTAAAGCATTGTATGCTGGAGAAGACAATTGACATGGTGACATGGAATGATTAAATTCAGTAAAAGCTTCTATATTACGACTTTGTTGAATGCTTGCTTATGAACACTCATGTGCAGGCAGACGTAGAGGGAGAAAGATCTGAATGTTGATTGTCCTGTGATGAAGTTATACAGAAAAGGCAAACGGCTATAGAGAGTAGTTTGGGGCTCACCAATGTTTAATTTCAGTGGAATTTAAAATAAAATTTTGAATATATTGTGCTTGTTAAAAAAAAATGTATTTATATTTTCTTATAGTAAGAAATTGTCCTGCCTGAATTCCATTTTATGTAATCCTTGATTTCAATGTATAGCGCACATTTAACCTGCCCAATGATGTTGTGTTGCTGATGCTGAAGACAGATTCACTTTTATGCATGGCTTCATTTGGGTAATTGAGTGATGTATCTTATGTAAATACTTAAAAGTTAGAGATGTATTCTGCCATGAAATTCTAATGAAAACTATACATACAATGTTGGAAGTGTTTGGCTCCTAGTTTTTGAGTCAGGCAGGCCTGTCTTTACTGGTTGTATTTAGGATAAATAATATAATTTTCAGTTATGTATCTCCTCTTTCCAAGCTGTGTGCATATGACATAGTTGAAAGGAGTTAGGAAACTGAGATTTTATCTCTGCCAAATGTGTAAAAAGAGCTTCTGGGATGTCAACACTATCAGCACTTGTTATCTTGACTAGGCTCACTGGAATTTAGCCAAAGGAGTATTGGATGCTAATGTCACAAAAACATACAACTTCTGCTTTCTTAAATGTTTTTTGAATGATACCTTGCCATGCACTTTACCTTTATTTATTTATTTATTGACACATAGATTTAGTCAAAACTGTATATTTTTTCCAGGCATTCAAGTAAACAGGTAATGAGACAGGTATTAGAGAGCAAGTATTTCAATTAGAGAGCAATAATTCCATTAAGTTTAATCTGAAACTTGATAAGATCAACACTTGTAGAACACCTTCTAAGAACACCAGTGTGCAGACAGAAGGGGAGCTTGGCATGCTTTGTTTTTAAAATACAAGATTGTAAAATTAGGTGCATAGTTAAAAATTTGGCTTAAAATTCTGAGCAGGTTAAGGGATCTAATTCTCACTGTTATGATGTAAACTCCAACAATTCCACTGCTATTTTAGATGCTGAAATGTACTTCTATACCACACAAGAGCTCAGCTTCTCTTATGGGTTAGGTAAGCTTATATGGATTTGATATGTTTATATCAATATATACACATATAAGTAGAGATGCAGAAATCAGTATATTAATGAACTTGTAATAAGACAGTATTAGAGAAATAGAAAGTTATATACTCACCCCATTCACAATGAGTTTAAGTGTTCAAGTATTTTTTTAGCTACATAGATTTCTGTTAAGATGAGGAAAATCAGCCCTAGATCTGTGAACCCTGAAGAGCTCAGCACACAAAATTAGCATTATTCAGCTGTCTGTTCCGTCCCTCACAAGTCTATACTCTCCCTTCCTTTTCACTGTGGGTTTTTGCAGCTGAACATGTTGTTTGAAAGCATGCATGGCAGGCAGTAATCCAGGTCATCATAGTATCACCCAGTCTGGCAAAACAAAAGTGATAAACAAGGAAAAAGAAATACCTTTTCTTGTTTTCAAAGAAATGCTACAGAGAGATGAAGAGGCAGCTTAGTTGTGGGACAGCAATCCATAATTTACTTTGCAGATGTCTCTGTAATTTAAGCAGCAGGCAGAACAACCGTTCAGTTGTAGATGCTCTGGGGAAATGATACACAGAGCCTCGTGAATCATTGTAAGGATTAAAAGCAATGAACATTCATCTTTTTAACCTCATAAACTGATACTGCAAAGCCAAGGATTACAACTTACTGTGCATGTAATCTTTGCTCAGGGATAAAGGGTGTCAACTTCTTAAAACTTCTCTCAATTAACAGTGGCACCTACCTTTTGGGGAGGGAGAAAAGCCAATCTTAAAACTGACTTTGAAAGAATTCCTTCTATTAAATTAATACTTGACATTTTCCACAAAAGAAGGAAAGAAAAATTCTTGGATGAGCTTTTGTTCATTTCTAAGAAAGGAGATAGTTTGCTTCTAAGCCCTGATTTGGTATTAACATTAATATTAATGATTGTATTTCAAAACTTTGCTTAATAGACACAACTCAGAAAAAACCCTTTCCTTTTCCCATTATAAATATGTGGAGTCTTGAACTTTGTCTTGTTTTACTTCATCTTCTTTTTAAAATACGATGAGTTTTTGAATCAATTGTTCATTGCCATTAAAGAATATTGTCATGACCATGGACCTGTTGGAGCAAGTCCAGAGGAGAGATGCAAAGATGACAGGGCTGGAGCACCACTCTTATGTGGAAAGGCTGAGAGAGATAGGGCTGGAGAAGAGAAGGCTCCAGGGAGACCTTATATTGGCCTGCCAGTACCTAAAGGGGGCCTACAGGAAAGCTTGGGAGGGATTCTTTTTCAGGAAGGGTAGACATAGGACAAGAGGGATTGGCTTTAAACTAGAAAAAGGTAGGTTTAGATTAAATATTTGGAAGAAGTTCTTGACTCAGGGGGTGGTGAGGCACTGGCACAGGCTGCCCAGAGAAGCTGTGAATTCCCAATCCCTGGAAATGTTCAAGTCCAGGTTGGATGGGGCTTTGGGCAGCCTGGTCTGGCGGGAGGTGTCCCTGCCCTGCAGGGGGGTTGGAATTCAGTGGTCTTTAAGGTCCCTTTCAACCCAAACTTTTCTGTTATTCTGTGATTATGAAAAAAAAAGACTGTGCATTCAGTCTGTTAAATAAGCACTGTAAAACTTGAATTTATCTATATGCTTTGGAAATATTTGTCTCAAGAGTGTAATTTTTCCCTTTTACACAAGAAGAAAACATAGAATCTTTGTAATCTAAATTATGACATGTAAATTGGCAGTTTCCCTGTGAATAGAATCATGGAATATCCTTAGTTGGAAAGGACCCCCAAGGATCATCTGGTTCAACTTCTGGTCCAGGACCACCCAAAATTCAGACCACATGTCTGAGAGCGTTTTCCAAATGCTTCCTGAACTCTGTCAGGCTTGGTGCTCTGACCACTTCCCTGGGGAGCCTGTCCCAATGCCCAACCACCCTCTGGGTGCAGAACCTTTTCCTAACACCCAGCCTGACCCTCCCCTGTCCCAGCTCCATGCCATTCCCTCGGGTCCTGTCACTGTCCCCAGAGAGCAGAGCTCAGCACCTGCCTCTCCGCTCCCCTCATGAGGGAGCTGAAGGCCACCATGAGGCTTCCCTTCTGTCTGCTCTGCTCTGGGCTGAGCAAACAAAGGGACCTCATTTGTTCCTCATACATAACAGCCTTCGTTTGGACACTCTCTAGTAGTTTTATGTTCTTTTTATTCTGTAAATTCTAACTTCTAATAACTTCCAACTTACCCACTAAGGTATTCAAAATAGCTTAAATACTGAATACTTCCACATTCAGAATCCCTGATTTTAGAGGGCCTGAAGGAATCTAAAAATCTTTGAAAGGGAGAAGAGTCTGGGCAATATCATGATGTGGAGCTTCCTTCATAGACCAGCAAACCAGGAAAATCAGAGAATCAGGACTTTCTGCAAGCAACTCATGGTATTATCTAAAGTATTATCTAAACTATTCTTTTTGTGATATATGACTACTATATATTTCTGGGGAATGCAATACAAGAAAACACTGTTCAGTAGGGTAGTGTACTGCATAAGTGACAATGATAATGCTCAGCTTTTGATACAGATGGCAAAGCAAAAGGTAAGTTTCTTGTAGGTTTGATCCAAACTAATGAAGAGGATCTGAGATGCATGCGAATGGAGGGCAACTTGGGTGAGGCTGTTTATGAAGCCATAGGATTCAGGAGAAGGAAAACAGCAATGGTAAAACAATCTACTCTGTGGAAGCAGATTTCACTGAGCTCAGATCATTGATAAGATCCTAAGGAAGATAAATGTAAGGAGTCAGAAGAATCAGTAGTGCTTTTGATAAGTATTTTAATAGTAAGAAGAAAGTACTGAGGAGAAGAAAACCTGTCATCAGAAGTGTTTATGGTTTTTGTTTCTTTCAGCTTTTTTCTTCGTCTGTAATTAGGTGAACATCAGTTAATACCAGTGACAATGGTATGAGATCTCAGATTATATAGCTCACTTATCTAAACAATTTATTTTCATGTAGTTAGAATGTGATGAAACTTATCCCAGGTTACTTACCAAACCAACTGAATCTTTCTCAAACATAATATCTCAAATATATCTCAGGGCTGTTTCACAGAACATGAGCAAGATGGATGAAGTACCAGAAATTTTAGAACAGCAAATATAGCAAGAACAGAGTGCAAAAAGTAAAGAAATGAAGAATTATAAATTAATCACCTTAGCAGTAATTCCAGGGAAAAAATAAACAATCTAGGAGGCATAAAAGAAAGAGCAATATTAAATATGGATGTGTCTATAACAAAATGTATTCTTTTACAACAGGGTAATTGCACTGTTGGTTAGTAAAAGAGTAGATATAATCTACCATACAGTTAGTAAGATTTCTCATAAGTTATCACATAATGTAGCCTAGACAAAACTATACAGTGTATATGCAAAGATGGTGGGAGAATAATGCATGGAGAGAAGTTATCAATTCTGGGCAGTCTGAAAGGATTTGGGGGACACCAATTTTTATTAACTTGCTTGTGAGTTGAATGACTTGTATATGACATTTGGCTAGTAGGCAGTGTAACATTATCTGCTGGTATATTTACATACCTCAGCCCAAATCATGCTGTTGTTATCCTCAATGGAACTGTCTTCTCAGTTCCAACTAATTGATATATTTTGGAACCATTGTTGTTTCTTGTTCTCTTTTGCAGTTTTTTTTCAGAAAGCCTAATATAATAATAATAATAAGCCTGTGTTTTTTGGAGTTTCTTGCATTCCCTTGATTACAAATATTTAGTCTGTCATTTATTTCAGGCTCTTACATGTTTTTAGGGAAGGTCAGGCATGTATTGTATGAGGTATAAATGATTTAGAAAACTGTTTCTTTTATTTTCAAGTCTATCCCATTATTACTCCAAAATACAACTGCTTAAAGACCTTACCTTTCAGATTTCAGATCGTGCAGTCACACTACAGACTCTAGGAATCTATTTTTTAATGATGGAATTGGAAAGGGGTGTCTAAGCAGTCTAAGCTTAGACTGCTTTGGGACCTATGCATTATAGCTTTAAAGAAAGAGATGCTAAAAGAAGGCATGCTAAGTCTTTGAGAATAGTTATGGAAAACCTTTTGTCTATTTTCTTCTGTCTTAGAAAGATAACTTTGAAACCTCAAAATATTTGAGTCCATTGTATAGGTCTGCACTGTAAACCAAATTAATCCTTGGTTTAACTTCATATTTTCCAGTGCTGTTCTCATGGTTCAATGCTTTGAACATGTGACTTTGGCCCCTAAGAGTAATCTAATTTTTGAATATCAGTAGAATTCATCAACTTTTTAAACAAGCAACAATAGATATCTATGTCAGAACAGGCAGGTCTGAAGACTATTATGAGAGTTGCAATATAAACACTGACTTTACTTTGGTAGCTAGCATGATTAATTATACGTGAATTTTGTGTGAATTTAATGCTTTACTTATTTCACTCATTTGCTTTGTTGCCTGTCCCTTTGTAATTCAGCAAAATATTTCTAATGACATCAGGCAAGCGGATGAAAAGGCCACTATCCTGAGAAGGACTGTGTTGCTGAAGCAGCTATTCTGTTATGATGAGGTGGGAGACACTACTCTTTCAGCCTTCTATTTACTGTTAAATACCCACTCATGAAATAATTTAATATTTATTAATCAGCTTTAAAGTTGAATGGATATTTCTATAGAACTGCTCTAATGTTGAGGAATGGTATTCCAGAGACGTGTCCTTCAAAAACATATATTTTCACTTTGTTCTTTAGGCGTGTCATTACCACTGTCATACAGCATCTTTAAATGAAAGAGTTGATCTATATTGTGATCACCATACTTTTCTCCTAGATTATTATTATTTTTTAATAAATGGTGTGACACTACAAATAAAAGGTAATTCATATCTTGGGATTGTCTACAGATTCAAACAGACATGATGGTCATGATGTTGTAATATTTATATTCAGTCATTCTTTATAGGGAGTCTTTTACAGAGAGGCCTTCCTAAGTACTGACAGGAGATCATAATCGTGAAAATATATATATATTTTTTTTTTTTTCAGCTGCTCGAGGCCAGACCATTTGATATCTGCTTAAAACAATACTGTAAAGTTTTACAGGCCTCAGGCAAGACTTTCTGTTATCTTTTCAGGATAGCTGTATCCTCTGATTATCTCATGATGATTTTACTTGAAATGTCTTGCTGGATATTATTGAAATGTCTTGCCTTTTCTGTGGTGATTTCACTTCTAATTTGACCATTTTGCTGTCTCTGCTTATTTTGAATATATGAAAGTTCATTTAATTTTTAGTAGCCCATTGGGATGTTGGTCTCTATAGAAATCTAGCCAATACAACAGAGGACGCAAGGAGAAAATGTGCTTGTACACCTGCTATGATTCAGATGCTACAAAACTAAATACTGGGCTTGGATACTATTTGTACACAGACCTTTTTCTTCTTATAATTTCAAGTAAACTTGAAGATGATTTCTTTCACTTCAGTGTTCTTTTTTCATACCATAAATGTGAGCCAAATGCACAGTTTTTCATCCTCATAAAACACATGTTACTGCATTTGTGAATTCTGGAATGAATTACTGGCTAAAGACTCATTATTCATGAAAACCATTAAAGTAAAAGTGAAGAAAACAGCTGGTTATTCAGTGAATGGGCAAAAAGTGTTTCATTTATTTAGGAATGTTAATTTTGCTAATGTGAATGTCTTTTCAATATTTTTAATATAGTCTTCTATAAATTGTAAGAGGTATGATGTACATATGTCACGGATTAAATTTTTACGTGCTATTTTAATTAAGTAAACAAGGTGATCAGGTGCTGGTTACAGCTGCACAGCTAAGTGAGATTTTTGTAATTAGCTCATGCACACACACATACACCTTTCAAAACTAGGCACTAATTTGGGATTCTTCAGATTTTAGTGCCAACTTGAGATAGCTTTAAAAGACAATAATAATCTGAGGGTCAGTTTTTACCCTTTCTAACAAGCTGATTGAACAACAATTCAAGTTTCAAAGCCTGCATTTGATTGAATTATGACTGCTGTCAACTCTAAAACTAATCCAAGAAAATCAAGTTCTTAAAAAAAGTTCCAACTTTGCTTTACTGGAAATTAAAATCCTTTTTAATGAGTTTAATTTTTTATTTAAAGAATTAAATTAAACTATACCCATGAAACATATTTATTCAACTCAAACAAATAATAGTAGAAAATGGCAAATTGATGGTGCAATACCACCTTAAATGGAATAGCTTCTTAAAGAAATTGCTTATAAAAATTTGCAAGGAAAATAGTATGTTCTGGAGCTGTTTTTTTTTTTTTTTGTTTTGTTTTGGTTTGGTTTGGTTGGTTGTTTTTTTTTTTTCAGAAGGAAGGCTGAAGTCACAAAAAAAAAAGTTTTATTTTTGTTTGTTATTAGTAATAAATAATTGCTTAAATGTGTTCATGCTACTAATGATTCTTGATATTTTGAGTGTGTTTGAAACATGCTTGTGTCTTTAAATACCAGGATGAGTGGGTAGGGCAAAGCAGAAAAATCTATCAGATAAAAATAGGACTAGAAAAGTAAAATCTTTGTAAGGATGTAACTATTTCAGAAAGTGGTTTACGGAGAGTCATGAGCCGTTGCACTTGGAAGCAATTTATGCTATCTTACCAATAGAGTACTGTGCAAAACTAATTAGTTTTGATGAGATGATTTATTTGCAATGGGGCAACTGGGCTGTCACAACAATTCCTCTTCAAATTCTTACTTAGTGTCCTTCCCATGGTACTGTACTGCATTAGGTGAGTATCGCCTTTCATCCTGCTCATTGCAGCAAGCATACTTTAAGAATAAGGAAATGGAGAAGAGGAACCTACAAACCAGTGAGATTTAGAGGATAAAAATATGGGATCCATCCTAAGAGCCAAAATATCAAGCCCAGCATCTTGCAAACGTGTTAAAAGAGCTAGTGGAATTGACTTAGAAATTTTTCAATTTGTAACACTTGCTTTACTCAACACTTGGTGCAGTCAAAATTAGCACAGGTTCTTCCCAGTCTTATTCCTAAATGTAGACAAATGCAATCAGGAATAAAATGGTATTTCCGTATATGTTTCACACACACAATTTTTGCCTCTCCAAGAGGACTGTCATTAATCAGGAGCTGTACTGATGCAGTTTTCTTCATCCTTGCTATTGAAATGTCCTTGTTTGCCAGGTGGCAAAGGAATAATGTGTCTGGTAAAATTACTTTGCTATGCTGTTTGCATATGCTGCAAACAAGGAACTTGTTCAGAGTGGATAGTAAATCACAAAAATAAGACAAGATCAGTTTATGTATCTCTGCCTACTCTTCTGTGCTGTCAGCTCTTAGGTTCAGATCTTCTGTGACCATGGAGGGCCACAGTGTGTTCTATATTTCTGGATAACCCTTGCAGGGCTTATAAGGGTAATATGAGTATGTCAATACCCTGTTATTTTGTGTATGTGAGAATCTATAAAGGTTGCTTTAAAGGTGTTTCCAGATCACTATTATTATTATTATTATTATTTTTACTGCAGAATATTTCTTACCTAGGGAGTATGCTTGATCATGTAGGCCAAGGCTGTGTTTATTTATCTGATATGGACGTCAGTAATACACACACGGGTTCTATGAAGCTTTATTTGTGTTGGTAAGCCTGACATTGATCTCACAGTGCTTAGTGGTATTACTCACAAAAGTATGAGCTTTGGAGGGAACAGAGCTGAGGTTTTCAATTATAACACGTTATATCCTTTTAAGAATTACTTAAATATGCATTTCCAGGATGGGCTATTAAAGAAATTCAGATTGTTACAGACTATTGGGTCCATAAAACGTGGTATAAAAATTTCAGTCAAGCTTCATGGAGGAAAAAATAGATGTGTAAAAAATGCTGTAAAATAAAATGCATATTGTACAAAATCAGGTATATATGTCTCCTGAAATATTTTTCTAAGTAAAATCTATCAAAAAAATATTTCACTAGAAGAAGAAATAAGCCCACAGAGCCCGTTTCATACACTGTGCATGACTTGTATTCCTAAAATAAAGGAATTTTAATCAATGTAGATTAAAAATCAATGGCAACAGTTTAGGATTTTTCACTTTCACTACACCTGGAGGAAACAGATATTTTTCTGATGTCTATGTGAGTTTTAGGTGAAGTAAGACAGGATAAGTCATTTGAATGTGAAAGTCCAATGAAAATATAGTTGAGTTGCGTTAGTTTGGTAGTTTTTAGATCAAAACATGTAATCGTATAATGCAGTGACTCAAAATGTTATACTTATGAATATATAATATATATTTGTTGAAAACACTAAAAAAAATAGCAATGAAAAATTGAAGTGCTATGGACAGGTTACATGCACCCTCTTTCAGAAAGATAGTTCAGTTACCTCTTATTGCAATATAGGCCTATTGAACATGTTTCACAATGAGCATTTAAAAATCCAGGCAATCTAAATTCACTGATGTGTAAAAGCAGTAATAACAACAACAAAATCCCTCAATTGCTTTCTTGTATATTCTAGGCAATCACCTAAGCGGACCCAAAATCTGTGTTTTAAGGCTGCTGTTGTAAAAGAGATGGATGGAATCAATGTGATCTGTTACGTGTTGCAATAACAATAGACAGTGGCTCCAGCTTGTTGATGAGTAACTTGTAGCATTTTCAGTTCTAAAAATTAAAAATGAGAGCTAAAAAATAAATTATGGTAGAAATACACAGATCATGAATAAATTATGTAAAAGCTCTCTAATAATCAGTAGTCTTACAGATAGAGAAGAAATAGTAGGTGTCATAAATACTGATTAAATAAGGATTTGGGTACTCTTTCATATGCTATTTTAATCTGCATTTGATCTAGATGGATCAACAAAGAGTGAGCACAGAACTGAATGCAGAACTGTTCTGCATAATGACAAAATGGCTCACATTTGGAGTGGTAGTGTGTGTCATAAGGACTTTGCTCTGGCCATAGACCCAGCTCTACTCAGTGTTATCATTAACCCTAAGGGCGATCAAATAGAAATACATAGTGTTCATGGGGTTTATAGATAAATTTGCTATCTACACAACAGATGAGAATTAAGAGTGTTTAAGAGACTAGCATCAGTATTCAAAATAACAATGAAAATCAGAAAAATAATCACTAAATGGTGTGATAAAACTGAGACAAAAGAAATCACTTTGCACAGAAATCACTGAGCACTAAGCAGACCGGGGAACACCTGGCTAGGTAACTACTCAAGGAGGAATGGGGGAAGAGAAGGTGGGATTGCAAACTGCTTATGACTGTAAAATCACATTGGGATAGAAAGGTGTACAGTTTGGGTTACGATTTGAAGAATGGAGAAAAGCAAAGCTTTCACACATTGTCAAAAATGTCAAAAAGATGATACGGGGAACTACGGTATGGATGTGGCTCTTTAGCTTCTGGGGAAAATCATAAAGTCATGGAGGCCAGTTCTGGGCACGTGAAGGAAATGGTAGTGATGGGGAACAACCAGCATAGATTTATCGAGAGGAATAAATGTCTGACCAACCCGATTGCTTTCTGTGATGAAATGAATGAATTGGTGAACAAGGGAAAAGCAATGGCTGGAAGAGATTTCCCCTCACTCCCAGAGATACTCAAGGCAGAACTGGCAAAAGCCCTGAGCAGCCTGGCCCGACCTCACAGCTTACCCTGCTGTGAGCAGGATGTTGAAGAAGACACTTGATGGTGTATTTTCAGCCTCAATTATTCTGTGAGTCTATATAGGGCTAGTGAGACAATCTTTTATCGCTGTTCAGCTTCATTAATATTTTTGTAATGTTTTGGAAATTACACTGCAAGAAAAACAGGAGGAGTTTCCCTAGAAGAATAACATTTCTAATTGGTTAAAAAAACAACCAACCAGCCAAAAAACAACAACAACAAAAATAAACAAAAAACACATCTTACAAGAGAACCTTTGAGTGGCTTTAAATTCAAAAGAAGAGAAAATGAGGAGACTCATATGAAGACTGAGGAATCTTCCTTTGAAGTTAAAGTTCCTGCAAGTGGGGGAGAATAACATATTGTCCATATCCAGGACAAGCAGGGCAAGAATTAAGTGCTTTCTTTATAGCAAGAAAAAGTTGGGTTACATATTATTAAAAAACTTATAATGGCATAGATACCAATGAAACAGTCTGTATAGAGAAGCGTGAAGTCTTCATGATTAGAGACATTTAAGAACAGAAGCATTTGACAAAGTGATTTCTGAGAGCAGAAAAAGAACATTTGAATATATTTCATGTTGTGCATGCTTAGACTATGTGAAAATGATTTAAAGCTTTCCTGACTTCAAGCCCCTATTGTTTGCAGTATAACTGGGAGGTAATTTTTTTAAAAAAACCTTCAGACAGTGAGTGTGTCAGGATTTGTTCAAAGACAGTCTTAGCTGTCAGTTTCACTACTTTTTTTTCTGTAAGATTTATGTCAAAGCATGTTAAAATTTAACAATACATTTTTACACATGTCTTCATACAAAACACAGTCTTTTTTGAATTACATCAACCCAAATTCTAACATTCAGTGTATACCTTTTAGATACTTCCAAGAAAGCAGTGATATGATGCCATTATTTTCAGCAGTTCATTAAGAGAGCAAAAAGCAAGCCTTTATCAATTTTCTCAGTTCTGTTATCTGAAAAAGAAAAAAAGAAAAAAAAAAAGAAAAAAAAAAGAAAAAGGAAAAAAAAAAGAAAAAAGAAAAAAGAAAAAAAAAAAAGGTGTACTTGTAAGGGAGTTCATCCTCTGCTTTCTTTCACAAAGAGCAAATATTTCTGTTACCTTTGTGTGAAGGTGGCGACAATGTTTTTCTCTGATGCATATGGATTTGCAGGAATGTGGTTTAATCTCTCCTCCTTCTCTTTTGGGCACAAGAAGCTCCAGACATTGCTCTGATACAGTATGCTCCCTTGTCTCCTCTGCTGCATTGGCTGGTACACTGACAGCGAAGTCGTTTAAGACAAGATCATACCTTGCAGTTTATTTGTACTTTAGGAAAGGCAGTACTTTGCTATTAATTGTTGTTGGTTTTGTTTGTCTGTTTGTTTGTTTTCATGACAAGGTGTGTTTTATACTGAGAACTTAATGCAGAACTCGTCGCCGGCCCAGGAATAAGTGGTCCTTCTAATTTTGCTTGTTTCACTCAAACTGCTCTTTTCCACCGTGCAGCATTGCCTGAACTGGGGGTTTCTGATTCTTGCTTTTCAGGACCTTTTGACTCTCTTTTTGTTTGCTTGTTTGTTTCCTGGAATGCAGACAAGTTAGAGATGAGATTTAGGGCAGACTGCAAGTCAGCCTATATGGAGATGAGGTAGAAGTCTGATTCTTGCAAGGTTAAAGGCTTTAAATAAATGGAATTATAAAGGGAATAATCTATCTCTTATCTTGTCAAGGACGATAACTACTCAACTACTCTACAGGTCAAGCCTCAGTTTTAGTCAGAATGGATCTTGATATATCATATAAAGCACGAACTGAATTATTTGAACCAAGTAATTTTGGAGCAGGGAACAAAGTAAAGAAGCTGAATTTTGTCACATTATCACAGAATCACAGAATCAGAATTTCTAGGTTGGAAGAGACCTCAAGATCATTGAGTCCAATCTCTGACCTAACACTAACAGTCCTCACTAAACCATATCCCTAAGCTCTACATCTAAACGTCCCTCTATACTCTTTTTCAGTGTGCTGTTTTATACCTTAGTCCTGTGGTATCTTTTGCTTTCAGTTGTGCTTCACAGACCCTATTGCAAGCAACAGAAACTCTCTTTAAATATAGACTATGCAAGTTACAGTGACATTTCATTTGGTCAGGAGGCAAAAGAATAAGAGGAAAAAAAATACAATTTTATTTTGTTTTAATCTTCTATTAGATAACTGTCATCAAACATAATGGAAGTGTGTCTGAAACCCGATCCCTCTAAGATGATTTTTCTGTGAAAATACAAGTCTGTTCTGGGAAAAGACCTGAATATTTCTATGCCACCAGACAGCTGCCACTTCTCTCACAACTAGGCATGGGAATGCAGCCCATGGGGTGGCTCCTTGTGCTTAATGTCTGGTGACATCAGAAGAGAATTGTTTTGATTGACTTGTTTTTATCCAAAGTGTCAGTAATTGTACTTAAATTGTACTCATATGAGATCCTACTATATGAGTTTTCCTACTAGCTGAGGTACTGACAGTATTATGCGCATCCAGTCGTCAGGGAGCTTCACACTTCAAAACTCAACCATTAAAAAAACCAACCAGTTTTCACTTGCTAGAACCTTTCTATTCTAATTGCCATGAAGAATGTTCTTTTAGCACCTTTGAAAAACATGTTTTATCTATCATGGGCTTTTCCATTTTATTGAAGTCTCTTGTATTAATTCTCTCTTCCAACATGTATTGTTGGACACAGGGCTTGAGCCATTAATCATTTAGATTTATCACTTGTTTGATTTAAGTGGTGTTTTACATTGGTTTACTTCCATTCTTGAATAAATGGCTTTATAAATTTAATTATATTATATATCATTATATAAAACACTATCATATTATGCAATTTGTAAGTTTTGCAACTAAGATCACTGATAGTAAGGTAAAAAATATGTTTCAAAGAATTGATAATATTAACTAGCCAGAAAAGATGATGCTAGTTTCCATGAATTCTGGTCATAATCCCACCTAGCAAGAACTTTGAAATCTGCAACTCATTTTGTATTTCATAATTTACCATATTAAGATCATATGGGCCTGTTGACTTTGAGCTATACAAGTGGAGTATGATGAAATACTAACTGAAGCTCGCATAACTTATCCTGACATAGAGTAATTTGTGTAAGTTCTTCTATGCTGAACTGGGCACTTCTGTAGTAAATGTTTCATCATATTGTTTGCTGGTTTTCCTGTTAATGAAATTTGTTGTTTCTTTCTGAAAGCTAAAATATCTGTGCCATGCTGAGCAAAGCATGTGCTTGCAACTGCTACAGGTCTTTGCAAGAATTGAAGAATAGTGTCTCAGCGAGGTTTTGGGTATTCCTAGTGAGAAGAATTATCTGATGCTTTCCCATGGCTCTGCCTCTCCTAAAGCTTTTTATACCTTCCTCAAAAATAAATAATAAAAACTCTGAAAGACCTTAGTTGGCAATATCTTGTACAAAATGTCAGTGTAGAATCATATAAAGTGCTTTGAATCTGGGGGAGGAGTAAAATGTTACTTAGATTCAGAGGTCGTATACAATTTCAGGATTGCAGATCAGACTGGGAGGGGAAAATCTTGAATAAATCAAAATTGTCACAGTAGGAAAATTCATCTTTTTGGAGTCTGTGTTAAGTCTTATATACCTCCATGGTGTTGTCATCTTTCAGTGGCACTCAGACAATAATGTAATGACTGATACCAAAATAAACTGAAAGATTATTAAATTGGACAATAGAATGTAGAAGTGCTAAATGATATAATAGTGTTCTGTTAACCCAGTGGTTTCCCTTAGCTGGTGACAAGGAATATAGTGGTGAGGCACTATGAACAAGCAATAAGATATAATGTATCTTCCTGCCACAGAGTTTTTGATGAGGCATTAAAGTTCTCTGTTGACTAGGGCAAGGAGTGGGCTAAAAAAGGTAAATACAGAACTATGTGAAGTCACTAATAATCTGAGGTGGAAGCACTATGTGGAAATCTGAATAGGGGGGAAATAACATTACATAAGCAATATGATAAATGCCAGTTCTGAATCTATTTCTGGGTCCTACCAAGTGGATCAGTAAGAAGATTAAAAAGTTTTGGGAAGAAACATGTTCTTAAGCTTTAGGAAAAGTTATGCCTATTTTTAGTTCAACTGCCAGTATGAGAAGAATAATAAAACTCTTTGGATAGAAATGGGATATCACACACATGAAAATTAGGCCATATGATAGCCTGCAATAGCAGTGCTTTATTCTCTGTTTTAGGGAAGCAACACTCCTCTTACAGTATTATGTATTTTTCTCTCAAATGTACATTTCTGCTGTCCTCCCCCTAACCTATAATGATCAATTATAAGAAGCTCCAAGCTTACAGTTGAGCTTTTGATGTATTTAAATATAATTTTTAGTTAATTTATTACATTTCATATTTTGTTTGTAGGGTGTCAGCTGTTTATGTTGCATGTTGCAGGTGATCAGCTCCAGGGCAGACGTGTTCTGCAGTGGAGCAGGGAATCGAGGCGGGCAGGGCTTTTTTTTCAGCATCAAGGCCACTCAAAGCAGCCGAGGAAGCCGCTGGGACCCAGCAGCCCTCGCAAGGGAGGCTGATGAGGCGTGGGTGGAGCCAGCAGCACCCTCCCCCCCGAAGTTCAAAGGCAGCCCCTGGGGAGCAAGGTGACCAGGACAGGCAAACAAGGTGAGGCATGGCAGTTTGCTCAGGCAGGATGAGCAGGGAGGGCCCCTCACCACTCTTTTGCAGCAGTCTTTTCCCAACAGTGTTTGTAACATGCTTGCGAGGACCCGACCATGATATCCACCAGGCAGAAAACCATAGTCTCTGCGTCTCTTGTAGCCTCTCCAGCCACAGTCACTGATGTGGCTACTCAGACAGAGGGCTCAGGGAAACACGCAGACATCCAGGTCTTGGGCTGTAGGGTGTGCCCAAGTCTTCTGTCGGTATCCGACAACAGCAGCAGTGGGTACGCCTGTGGGAGGTGTGCCCAGGTTGAAGAGCTGTTCAGCCAGGCAGCTGAGCTTCGGGAGGAGGTGAGCAGGCTCAGGAGCATCAGGGAGTCAGGGAAACTGACCAGTGGAAGTGTAGTCTACCCTCTTTGAGACAGACTCAGAAGCCTGCACAGGTGCCCCCTGCTACGCAGAAGACAAAAGTTCCCTCATCCCGCCAGGCAGTAGGAGGAGACCTAGGCCACTGGGGGGAATGGAGGCAGGTTCCTGTTTGGGGTGGTAGGCAAGCCCTGTCCCTGACCAACTCACCTTCCCATCTACCCTTACGTAACAGACATGAAGATCTAGAACGTGACAGTCAAAACAATGATGTAGATGAAAGCCTGTCCCAGTTACCCCCTGCATCGCTACATCTTCTGTCAAGAAAGAAAGAAGGATTATCATCATGGGGGACTCCCTTCTGAAAGGGACAGAGGGCCCAATATGCCAACCGGACCCAACCCACAGGGAAATCTGTTGCCTCCCTGGGGCTCGGGTGAGAGACTTCGCTAAGAAAGTCACTCGCCTGGTACGGCCCACCGACTACTACCCGGTACTGTTTTTTCAGGCTTATAATGACAAAGTAGCAATGAGAAGTCCGAGAGCAATGAAAAGGGGCTTTAGGGTGACTACTTAAAGGTTCAGGGGCACAGGCTGTGTTTGCCTCTGTCCTTCCAGTAGGGGGGATAAATGTTAACAAGCAGATTCGTCACATTAATACGTGGCTTTAGGACTGGTGCAACCAGCAGAACTTTGGGTTTGTTGATCATGGGAAGGTCTACATGACACCACGCCTGCTGGCACCTCTCTCAGAGGGGAAAAAGGATTTTTGCTCAGAAGTTGGCAGGGCTGATAGGGCTTTAAATTAGAGTCGAAGGGGGAAAGGCATAAAACCAGGCATGCCGGTG
The DNA here is from genome assembly GCF_964035555.1 of Netta rufina. Classification (NCBI taxonomy): domain Eukaryota; kingdom Metazoa; phylum Chordata; class Aves; order Anseriformes; family Anatidae; genus Netta; species Netta rufina. The sequence goes on along the minus strand of NC_140124.1, from coordinate 73,944,563 downwards.
ATGAGCTAAGGGATGGTGCGCTAGAATCAGAGGGACTGTGTGCTAGTAAGATCCTTTGGTCTGCTCCATAAGGTGCTGCATGAAGGGAAGCACATTTGAAGTGCTTCTACACAAACACACACAGTATGAGGAATAAAATGGATGAGCTAGATGTCTTGGCTTAGTCCCACAGCTACATCATCGGCATAAGCGAAACCTGGTGGGATGAGTCTTGTGACTGGTGTGTCACAATAGATGGTTGTAGGCTCCTCAGGAGGGACAGGCAGGGCAGGCAAGGTGGAGTTGGGGGGGGGGGGAAGGTGGCAATGTACGCGAAGCAGGGGCCGGACTGTGTGGAACTTCAAGTTGGTGACAGCAAAGTTGAGAGCCTCTGGGTAAGGATTAAGGGACAAACAAATAAAGGGGATGTCATTGTGGGAGTCTATTACAGACCACCCATCCAGGACAACAACGCCGATGAATTATTTTCTGCAGAACTAAGAAATGCTTCGAGATCAACTCCCCTTGTCCTTATGGGGGACTTCAACTTGCCAGACGTCAACTGGGATCACCACACGGCTGATACGAGCAAGTCCAGGAGGTTCATAAAGCACCTAGATGATAAATTCTTGGTACAGGTGCTAAGGGGCTAAGGGAGCCAACTAGGAAAGGTGCCCTCCTAGATCCATTGCTGGAGAACAGAGAGGGTCTTGTGGGGGATGTGGCACTTGGTGGCCATCTTGGCCATAGTGACCATGAAGTGGTTGAGTTTAGAATTTATGGCGACAGGAGGAAAACTGCCACCAAAACTGCAGCCCTGGATATGGGGAAAGCAGACTTCAGGCTGCTCAGAGAACTAGTCAGCAAGGTCCCCTGGGAAGCTGCTTTTGAAGGCATTGGTGTCCATCAGTGCTGGTCAGTCTTTAAGCACTGCCTCCTAAAAGCACAGGATCAGGCAATTCCAAAATATTAGAAGTCAGGCAGGTAGAGCAGAAGGCCAGCCTGGCTGACCAGGGATCTTCTACTGGAGCTTAAGCGAAAAAAAAAAAATAAATAAATATGGCTGCTGGAAGGAGGGTCAGGCAACATGGAAGGAATACAGGAACACTGTTCACGCTTGCAGGGAGAAAATTCATGTGGCCAAAGCCCAACTAGTGTTGAAGCTGGTTAAGTTTGTGGCAGACAATAAAAAGTTGGTTTTTTTTAGATATGTGAACAGAAAAAAGAGGACCAAAGAAAACATAGGTTCGCTACTTGATGGGGAAGGTCACCTCACAGACAAGGACATAGGCAAAGCAGAGACATTTAATGCCTTCTTTGCCTCCGTCTTCAGCGCTGATGGGCTTCGAGACCTCGGGTGCCCTGAGCTGGAGGACCATGATGATGGGAATGATGAACTCCCAACCGACCCTGAAAGTGTGAGGGATTTGCTACTCCACCTGGATCCATACAAGTCCATGGGTCCAGATGGGAGTCATCCCAGGGTGCTTAAAGAACTGGCTGACTTCATCACAGGACCTCTCTCAGTTACTTTTCAATGGTCTTGGGAATCTGGAGAGGTCCCAGTAGACTGGAAGCTGGTAAATGTTGTGCCAATTTTCAAGAAGGACAAGAAAGAAAACCCTAGCAATTACAGGCCTGTCAGTCTCACATCAGTGCCTAGTAAAATTACGGAGAAGATAATCCTTGAAGTTATTGAAGCATACCTGGGGACAATGCAGTCATTGGTCCCAGCCAACATGGGTTGTTGAGGGGCAGATCCTGCCTAACAAATTTGATTTCCTTTTATGATAAGATCACCCATACAGCTGACCAAGGGAAACGAGCTGATGTGATCTTTTTGGACTTCAGCAAGGCTTTTGACAGTTTCCCATAGGATCCTACTGGACAAAATGTCCACCATACAGTTAAACCAAAACATCATTGCATGGGTGAGCAATTGGCTGATGGGCAGAGCTCAAAGGGTTGTGGTTAATGGGGCCACATCTGGCTGGCGGATGGTAACTAGTGGGTCCCTCAAGGCTCCATTTTAGGGCCAGTCCTCTTCAATGTTTTTATAAATGATTTGGATGTAGGACTAGAAAGTGTTCTGAGCAAATTTGCCAACACCAAACTTCGAGGAGTTGTAGACACGGCTGAGGGTGGAAAGGCCTTGAAGAGAGATCTGGACAGATTGGAGAGCTGGGCAATCACCAACCACATGAATTTTAACAAGAGCAAGTTCCAGGTCCTGTACCTGGGATGGGGAAACCTTGGCAATACGTACAGACTGGGTGAAGCGACGCTGGAGAGCAGCCATGCAGAGAGGCATCTGGGGGTTGTGGTTGACAGCAAATTGAATATGAGCCAGCACTGTGCCCTGGCAGCCAGGAGGGCCAACCTGGGGTGTATCAAGCATGGCATCGCTAGTCAGTCAAGGGAAGTGATTGTCCCACTCTACTCTGCGCTGGTGCAGCCTCACCTTGAGTACTGTGTGCAGTTCTGGGCACCACAGTACAACAAGGACATTAAACTATTGGAGAGTGCCCAGAGGAGGGCAACAAAGATGGTGAAGGGACTAGAGAGGAAGACATATGAGGAGCAGCTGAAGTCACTTAGCCTGTTAAGACTGTAAGAAGAGGAGGCTGATAGAAGAGACCTCATTGCAGTCTACAGCTTCCTTGCGAGGGGGAGTGGAGGGGCAGGCTCTGACCTATTCTCTTTAATCACCAGTGATAGGACCCATGGGAATGGTGTCAAGCTGAGGCAAAGGAGGTTTAGGCTAGATATCAGGAAGAGGTTCTTCACCAAGGGGGTTATTGCACGCTGGAACAGGCTCCCCAGGGAAGTAGTCACTGCACCAAGCCTGTCTGAATTTAAGAAGCATTTGGGCTGTGCACTTAGTGATATGGTCTAAAATTTTGGGTAGACCTGTGCGGTGCCAGAAGCTGGACTCAATGATCCTTATGGGTCCCTTCCAATGCAGGATATTCTATGATTCTATGATTCTATGTTTATGGTTGGACCAGATGATCTTTTAGGTCTTTTCCAACCCTAATGATTCTAGGATTCTGTGATTTTTGTTGCAGATCTCTTTGTGGTAGTAATGGAGATAGTAATTTTGAACAAGTTTGTAGAAATTGAAATGACTTGGATTTTAAGATAGGTATCAAAGGTCTAGATTATACTGGGCTTCCAGAGCATGCGTGTGCATCTTGCTGAATCTCTGAACACTTTTACAAATGATCTCTGAAAGCTTTGTGTGAATTTTTAAGCCAGTTGTATTTGAAAACTTGATTATTTTTATTTTTTAAGAGACTTAGTAATGAAATTAAGGTAAACTTGTTCCTTGAAATCAAAACATGAGATACAGTTTTGCTACATTTGAAATGTTTCCCTTAAGTTTTTGATACAATGTATTTTAGACAAGCCACATTTCTGATCAGTTTATCAATACATTGTTATAATTGGTCCTCCATAGAACATTTTGTGACAAATTTTCCCACATATTCTACAGTGTTTTGCATTTAAGACTGTGATAGATAAATCGTTGATGCTTGTTGGGGTTCTGTGGGATCTGGCAGCTACCCCGGTCCTGGAGCACAAGTTGTCCCCAGGTGGGCCAGGCAGGGCCCGGCAGGCAAGGCACATCCCAACGAAGCACCAGGAGTGGGGCACCAGGAGCACCTCCATGGGGCCAGGACCAGGCCAAGGCTGGGCAGGGTCATGAGCCTGCAGATGGGCCCAGCTGGGCAGGGGCCATGACCGGGCAGGGCAGGGCTGTGGGGAGCTGGAGCCCAGCCTTGCTGTGGCCCCAGTGAGGCAGGGCCTGGTCTGGCTCTGTGCTGTACTATCCCTGTCACTTCTTTGGTATCTTTAAAAGGGCTTAAATGCTGCAGCAGGGCAATCTGTAGCTAGTCTTATATGAACAACTCCTTTCAGTAACAGGCTACAGAGATAACAATAAGCCGATGTTTTAATATATATTCAGGACTGACAAATAGAAATATTTCCTCTAAATAAGAGAGAGGTATCTTTTGTCAATTTGTCATGAAAGGGGTTAAACAGTTGTCTTGTACAAGTTTCAAGATCACATAGTGACTTACCTGTGTTGTTCTTTGCTATCTTACCTAGTAAGTGAACTGGAGAATTGGCTAGAAGCAGGTATTTATTCTTATTTTTTAATTTGTCAGGCAAAGTGATGTCTCTACAAATTAACACTTGCATTAACAGTTGTAAATGATTATATGTTGTCAAAATTCAAGCAACATGCATGTAGTACTCATTTTAAAATACAATTCCAGCGTCATCTTGAAAATCATGTAGACAATAACAAATTGTCTTTTATCTGTAGAGTAGTGAGCAACCACCAGAAACTATTCAGTTTCCCCGTGCTTTACAGAAGCAGAGGCTACAGTAAAAAAAATGGCTCTTCCAACCAAGGTTTTAATTTTTGTCTCGATTGAAGGGTAGCAATATACTGGCTATGTATGGGAGCTTTTGGCCAACAGTGAAGCATTTTTTGTTGATAATTAATTGTCTATATGGTTAACTGTGGATATTATTATGCTTCACTTTCACTGTTTTTGCAGTAGCAAGCTTGTTTTCTGTAGTTGCACTTTTAAAATAATATTTTTCAAACATTTCTTAAAGCTGTTGGAAGTTTTTGTGTCTCTTTTGTTAATATGATTTTTTATACCTGTCAGTTTACTGTGAGAATCTGAAGAGCTACTGCTACACAAAATATATGTTTTGTTGCAATTAATGCTACATAATGCAAAATCATTTCTCTAAAAAACCTGCAGAGTGCCAAGCTATTTTTCTTTTCAGTGGCTTTGTTACTGTCATTGTCATGATCCATATAAAGAAAGAAACTGATATATTAAATTTGCATAAGTAATACTTAGATTATGATCGCTGTATTATTTTTTTTCTTAGTGCATGATGACATTAAGTTCCAGAATAGACAGGTTGTGGTCAGTATTTAGCACCAGCTAAAATAAGATAAAGTCATCTTGACATGTAGATGGAACTAAATACCATAACGCTGACTGTAGAAAATGCCTTTAATAAGGAATCTTACGAGTACAGTTCAGATACACTTTTCTATTTTAGTAGCAGCTGAAGGGGCTTGTGGAAGTCACTTAGACCAATCTCCTGCTCAAAACCAGAGATAACTTCAAAGGATGCTATGGCAGTCTTTGTTGAAACCCTTGTTAAAGTTGAGGAAAATGATATCACGGTTTTCCTGTTCCTCCACAAAGCCAGTCATTTCATTGCAAAAGTCAGTCACCTTCGTAAGGCACAGTTCACTTGGAGACAAGCCAGCTTAGATTCATATTTCTAGAAGTAGTTTTCTTGAGTATTTGCTCCTTAATTTTCCAAGACTGAAAAAAGCCCATGAAGCCTGAATATCCTGAATATTCCTTATTCCTTTTCTGCATAAGTTGGTCATAACCCTTTTCAGTCATTGGGAAGCACCTTCCATTAATTTCAAAGATGATAGAGTGCAGCCTTTCTGTGATGTAGGCTTCCTCCCTCAACACTCTTGAAAACCCAGTCCCAGGAATTTATCTATGTTTATCTAAGTGGTCATTTATCATGTTATCTAAGTGGTCTCTAATTTGGTCCTTCTCTGCTGAGGACCATAATTCTCTCCTCTAAGACTCAACCATTGGATGCAGGGGTCTACAAGACACAAGATTTGCCAGTGAAGTTTGAGGTGAAGAAGGCATTGAATACCTCACCTTTTTCCAAGTTCTTTCTTACAGGGTCATCTGGCCTATTCAGCAGAATGTCTTCAATTTCCTTTTCTTTTTCTGCTGACATACTTGTAGAAGTCTATCTCTTTGTTTTTTCTATTCCTTGTCAATTTAAACTCCAGCAAGTTTTAACTCTCCTAATATGCACTGTATATGACCAGGCAGTGTTTTGGTATTCCTACTCAGTTCTCTTTCTCTGCTTCAAATTTATATATTCTTCCTTTTGTGTTTAAGCTTAGTCAGAAATTCAGGAAAGCTGACTTTTTGTCATGCCTGCTCCTATTTTTGTATGTTCTCATGCTTTGAGAAGGATATCCCCGAAAAACAGTCATCTCTCCTGTTTTCCTCCAACCCTCATGATGGTCTCTGTTTGTGAACTTGATTATCAGTTTCCTAATCAGGCTGAAGTTTTCTCTTGTGAAGTCCAGGGCTGTGTTTCTGTGTTTACATTACACACTTTTCTCAGAACCTTAAACTCCATCATCTCATGGTTGCTGCTGTCAAGTCTTCTGTGACTTTCATATCCATGAGAAGTTCTTTATTTGTGAGTATCAGGTCCTCTGATAATCCTGGGTATCCTCCAGCTCTTCTGACTGTCCCATCCAGCAGCTCTATTAAAAACAGTCAATCAAAGTCTTCTACTGTCTCCAGAAATCTGACTATGTGGGGCCTTCCTCTTGCATTGAGCTCAGCAGGTATCGATAATCAAAATCCCTTAGCATCTGCAATTGTGAAGTTTCTTCCAGTTGTCTGAAGAAGCCTTTGGCTACCTGCTCCTATTAATCATGCAGTCTGCAGCATTTGCCAACCATGATGTCATCTTTGTTGGCCCATTCTTCTAATCCTGTCACACTAGGTCTCCCTGGGCCTGCCACCTCCCCCATAGCTGGTCTCTGTGCATTTTTTTTCAGCTGCCTCCCTCTACATGCAGACACATTCCCAAGCAGAGAGAGAGCAGCCCCTTCCTCTTCCATCCTGCCTGTCTTTGCTAAGAGTTTTTCTCCATTTACACGTATGTAGCTTTGCAGTTGTGTGGGCTGTCCCACAATGTGATGTGTAACTTTGGTAAGGGCATAATTCTGCAACTACTTTTAGTTCCTATGTTTACATGGGTAGTGTAAGAGCTACCTTCACTGCCACATACGCTTTTACCTCCATGCCTACATTTACCTGAGGGCTTTGGTCTGCATCCCCTGATCAATGTAGGTTGAAGACTTCGTGATTGCTGGTAGCTTGCTGGCAAAGATGCTGTTGCCTCCTTCCAATATGTGGCTTTCATTTCTTCCTAGAAGTCTGTGCTCTGTCGTGAAGATTCTGTTTTTGTCTAAGTTGAAACTGTAACAGCAGCATTGGCCATTCAGCCAAGCATTGATTTGTAGAATATGTCCCGTTCTACCCAGGTTGTATGTGTACAGGGTGTAAACTCTGATACTAGAGGTGGCTGAGATAAATGAAAAAAAAAAAATGAGGGTTTTCTCTGAAACCCTCATTCTATAACAAGTTCTAAAGAAGGCCTTTTTTCTCCTCTTCCATTACCTGACTGAAAATACCCTCTAGTTTCCTCAGTAGCTTAAGAAACATCAACACAACATGGAAAGCAAGAGCTGAAATCCTGTTTTATTCACTGAGCCTGGATGAAATTTTCAAGGTAGGTCTGGTAAGGCTTCCATGCCTTAACTTCTAGGTTATATCAGAACAAACTGTACTGATACATATTTTAAAGACATGATCTCCACTTAATGCTCCTAGAACCCTTTCATTAGAATAAGCTGTTGCATATTCTACATGCATTTTCTGTCCATGTAATTGATGATGGAACTAGTTAAAAATTGTTTTTCTTATGTCACTTTCTGTATGTGGGTTACAATTATAAATCAGACAGCCAGAGTGCACAGGAAGAATCAAATCATAAATATTATTTCATATTTTTTATGTGTTCTATTTAGGGAAGACTTGGATAAACCTGTTCTCCACCTTTCTGTTTATTTCTTTTTTAATGGCTACATTTTTTCATATGCTCTGTAGCAAATAAAAGTTCAACTAGTAGTAATACTGCTTTGTGGTGTTCAGCAATAGTTGACTTTTTTCCATACTTCTGTGTAAAAGAATTGAGATTTTTTTTTTCTCAGCTGAAGAGTTTTGGCATCCTCCCACAACACTCTTTTCTGATGAAGCTGATTGTTATATGCAGAAGGAAGAGTTTCTCAAGCCATAATTTGACAATCATTTCATTAAGTCACCATTGCAGTATAAGTATCTTTCATCCTTCTGGGGAGAGGGGGTTTATTTTTTCGTTGATTGTAATGTGGGCATAGAGAGAAAGAGTGCTGGAGGATGTTTTGGAGGGAGGAGAACTAAGTCCATGTATACTGCTTCCATACTGGAAGAACTATGTGTTGTTATCATAGTATTTTTTAGTTCAGTATCTGTTGCAGGAAGCACGGCCGAAAGCATGACAGACACCAGTATGGTCAGATCATGCTCCATTTTATTGCCTGAATAGCCTAACTTCTATAGTGAACTTAACAGGGGTGGATAGTGTTTCACACAAGATTATTGGTCAAAAGCACTCAGACAAACAACTAAACGAAAACAACCCCACCTGCAAGAAAACAACTCCCTTGTGATTAGCAGTCATGTAGACCTTGTCCTTGAAGTCAGCTACTGGTAACAATATTTTTCTAAATTCCTCAATTGGGCGATGTGGGAACACTGTCATGGGAACTTCTCATAGTTGCCCTGGTAGCTTGGTTTGCTCAGCTACAGCAAGACATGGGATCTTTGCTGTTTCAAAAAATCCCTCAACAAGTATCACCTGAATAGGTGTTCTGGAATGAAGTAGAAGTCATCCGACTTAAAGATTAAAGACTTCTTAAATTCTAAATGCACATATACTGGAGAGGACAAAAGCTAAGGGAGGAAAAGAAAAATATAGAAGTCTCTCTCTTTACGTGAAATCTGTATGTCATGTTGTACACTAATAATAAAAAACAGTTGGTTAAAGGTCAATGCCTTTTATCACAAGCTTTTGTGGGTGATGTGGGGTGGTTGTTAGATGTGGGGGTTATGTATGCTGTCTGTATATTGCTAACTTTTCTGATAGTAGCTCCTTGGTTGTCAAAATCTGGTATCAAAGAAAATTATTATGCAGCTCACTGAGCTAGCATAGGCTTAGGGAGACAACACCAAGTTATGAGGGTCTGGAAATAAAATTATATGCAAGTAATTGGTAATACAATTTTAAACTGAACTTTTATTTGGTAGTCTTTACATGAAAGTATTTTCAGAAAATATATTTTAAAAGTTGACAACTGTTACTATTGGATATCTACAATAGTATTGGCAAACTGAATATTTTGTCTGAGATTTTTTTCTGCGCTAGTTCCCAGGGAAAACTCGAGAAATGCAGAGTAGGTATAAACAGCACTCTATGCCCAAGCCCAGTGATTTTACCAAATATTGTATGTTACTCAGCACATAAACAGCCCTGAGAAGGTCTCCATTACTGTAAGTGCTTCTCTAAGTCTTATTTGTTCTATATCCCTCTCTTAATGAATAAATAAATTTGCAGTATTTTGTGGAATATAAAATCCAAGAACACTTGAAAGCTTTTCTTATAGTGTATCTTATAGCCTGAATATGAGACTTTCTGTTGGACTGAAACCTCTCAGGCAAAAGCTGTTAAAGCCATCCTTCCCCTCTCACATGCAAATTCTTTATCCATTAGCTTGGTATATAGAAGGGCAGCACTACTTTGGTTCTTGTAACAATGACTCTAAATGAAAGCTGGCATCATTGCTACATTTGTGTAGAGCTCAAGTGTGAGTAAATCTAGTCTTCTCAAGGAGTTTTTGGATGAAGATAGACACTAAGTGGCCTAGAGCAATGGAGGAAATTCTGTGAGTGCAGAGGAACTTGGGAGACTTTACCGTTAAAAATACACATGCTTTCTCACTTTGTGTATTTATGGGCTTATGGTTGGATTTGAGGATAAGACAGTTCACCTTGAGAATTCTTTCTAAATGCTGTCTTGCTTTTTTGTTGTTGGTGGTGTTTTTTTGTTTGGTTGGTTGTTTTTTTTTGTTTTTTTTTTTGTTTTTTTTTTTTTTTTGGCTAATCTTCTTGATATCCAGTTCTCTGTTTCTAAAAGGGAGATGGTAGAGTTATTCACCTCAATGTCACCAGTCTATGCAGTTAAGGTTCATAGGAGTGATGTTTGTGAAGGGAAATCAAAACTGAGTACATAGTTGCAAGAAGCTATGATTCTAAGCACCCTTATTAACTTTGTCAGTCACTTCATGTAAAGTTTAGTTTAGCAATTGCTACTGACATCTTGTGATTTACATATTTTTTCTTATTCAGAATTTCAAGTTTCTTATTGCAGTACTTGTTCTCAGCTGCTCATTTGGCTTGTACGCTGTACTCAGTCAAGTATAATTTTTAGCTGTTCTTGGAGCCCACTTTCTGTCATGCTGTAAGGACATGTATTCATATGACACCTATCTGTTCTGCCTGTTGTATCTGATTTTTATTATTGCCTCAAAGGAAGTTACACTTAAGATGTGTTAGACAAAGAAGAAAAGAGAAGGCAAGGTAAAAGAGAAGCAAGAGAAGTGCCAGGAGCAAAAGGGAAAGTGAAGGATTGGATGAACCATAAAAACACCAGATTTTGATGGGTGAGAAGGCACATCACAGAAGAAGAAAGGCACACCCAACACTTAACAGAGCGTTAGTTTTGTCTTTTATACTTGGAAATGTTCTGTTCGAGTAATCTCAAGCATGAAATCACAGCTCAAGGAATGCTGTAAATGGTATTTCCAGGCTGTAATCATCATCCTGTTGCAATCTGTGACTCACAGGGACTCTTTTAATTATTGGTAAAGAGAATTTTCTTTTCTCTTTGACTTGATACCATGAAACACCCTAAACATTATAGGAGAAGTAAACAGATGTTTTCAGTCTCTTTCCTTTATTTATAGGTGCTTGAATGATGCAATCCTTTCTCTGTGGTTGGCAATATGGAGGAAACGATAAGGGTGTTCCATATATATGCATGCCTTCAAAAGCAAGTAGGATTTTTAAGATTTCTATGTCGGGGCTCTATTTTAATGTAGTAAATGCTTTATTTCAGAAAAGATAACAGAGTGAAAGTGTTAAAAAGATTAACTGACCTGCAATTGCTGATGATGGTGTTTTTAGTTTTAAAACTGGAAAAACAAAACAACAACAACAACAAAAAAAAAAACATTAAAACAGTTAAATTTAGTATATGTGTTCAGATATTTTTCTGCTGCTTTTGCAATTATTGAAGCTCTGTTTGCTTCCCAGCCCCCTGCCCTCTCCTAGAAAATGTTAAACTTCATATTATTGCAATTTGCTGCGAAAACAGTTGTCACGTCACAATGCCCATATTAAAACATCAGAGCAGGAAACAAATCTGTTCAATAACAACTGATAAACATATACACTAAAACTGCATACCAGACATTGAATGGTCTCGTCATTCCACTTTTTCTGGTCCATAAAGAAACAAATTTTCTCTTGTCTCTCATTATTTCACTATTTATGAGCATACACCCATACTGTTTTTCTAGTAAACATAAAAGTTTTCTTATGTCTGTCATTGTAGCTAATCTAGAGATCCAGATGTCCTACCAGATGCCATTTTTAGCTAGTAATATGGAAAAGGCAAAGACTACCTGGAGCTGAATCTGGGAAACAATGAAACAAGAACAGATTCTACAAGTACTTAAGCTACAAAAGGAAGACTAGAGAAAATATGGACCCTGCTGAGCGTAAAAGACTGCTGGTGACAACAGACATGGATAAGGCTAAAATATTTAACACTTCTTTGCCTCAGTCTTTGCTGATAAGATTCAGGAACCCCAGGCTACAGAAATCAGAGGGAAAATTCTGGAGCAAGGCAGACAATCGAGGTGGAAGAGGTCCAGGCTAGGGAGCGTATAAACAAACTGGACACAGTCAAGGGGGGCTGATGGTTGCACCAAAGAATGCTGAGGGAACTGGATGTCATTGCAAGGCCACTCTCAATTAGACCTTCTCTTTGGAAGGTCATGGCAATCAGGAGAGATCTCTGAAGACTGGAAGAAAGTAGCTTTCATTGCTATATTCTGAAAGGCCGTGAAGGAAGATCTGGGCAACTATGGTCCAGTCAGCCTTATCTCAGTCCATGGGAGAGTAATGCAGCAATTAATTGTGGAAACCACATATAAATATATGAAAGACAAGCAGGTGGTCAGGAGTAGTCAACATTGGCTTATGAAACAGTAACAATGATTAATCAACCTTTGTTTAGTCTGGAGAAAAGGAGGCTGAGCGGAGATTTTATTGCTCTCTACAACCACCTGAAAGGAGGTTGCAGCCAGAATGGTGTTGATCTCTTTTCTCAGGTGACAAATGATTGGGATGTGAGGCAGTGGCCTCAAGTTGTGCCAGAGGAGGTTTATATTGGATATTAGGAAGAATTTCTTCATGGAAAGGGTGGAGAGGCATTGGAACAGACTGCCCAGGGAGGTGGTGGAGTTGCCACCCCTAGAGGTGCTTCAGAGACATGTTAATGTGGTGGGTTTGGTGGTGGACTTAGAATGTTATGTGGATAGTTGTACTTGATGGTCTCAAAGGTCTGAGATGACTAGTTTAGTGGACAAAGGGTAGTGAGTGTTGTTTACTTCAGCTTTGGTAAAGCTTTTGACACTTCCTTCCATAACATCATCACAGACAAACTGACTGACTGGTTAGATAAGTGGACATCAAGGTGGATCAAAAACTTGCAGAACGGCTAGGTCCAGAGGGTGATGATCAGTGGCACAGAGTCCCACTGAAGGAAAATTGCTAGTAGAGAAATCCACAGTTCAACAATGGGGCTAATATCGGTAAATGTTTTCATTAATGATCTGGATGATGGGGCAGACTACATGCCTGGCAAGTTCACGGGTGTTAAAAAAAAAGTGGGAGGAGTGTCTGATATACCAGACAGTTATGCTGTCATTCAGAGGGACCTCAACAGACTGGAGAAATTGTCAGATAAAAAACTCATTAGGTTCCCTCAGCAGATGGAAATAGCAGGTCCTACATCAGGGGAGGAATAACCCCAAGCACCAGTACACACTAGGACTGTCCAGCTGGAAAGCAGGTCTGCAGAGAAGAACCTGGGGAATGTGTTAGAAAAGTTGACTATGAGTCTTTTTGGAAAAGAAGGCAACAGCATCACAGACTGCATGTGGAAGATTGTTGCCAGCAGGTTGAGGGAAGTAATCCTTCCTCTATGCTTACCACTGGTTGGACCACATTGGGAGTGATGGGTCCAGTTCTGGGCTCTCAAGTGCAAGAAAGATACAGACTCACTGGAACAAGTCCATTGAAGGGCCAAAAAGATGTATAAGGGACAGAGCATCTGGCATACAAGGAGAGGCTGAGAGAAGGGGCTGTTCAGGCCAAAGCACAGAGGCTCAGGGGAGATCTTATTAATGTGTGGAAATACCTGATGGGAGTGAATGAAGAAGACTGAGCCAGAGTCAGAGCCTCAGTGGTACCAAATAACAGGACAAGAATCTGAAAAACATGAAAATCCATCTCAATACAAATCCTTCCTTTTTACTGTGCAAGTGATCAAACACTGGAAGAATTTGCCCAGAGAGGTTGCACAGTCCCTATTTGTGAAGGCGATGGAAAGCTGTCTGGACATGGTCCTAGGCAACCTGCTGTAGCTGACCCTGCTTAGGCAGTGACGTTGGACAAGATGACCTCCAGTGGTCCCTTCCAACCTAAAAGATTTTCTGATTCTATAAAAACAGACATAGAGCCACAGAAGAGGTATAGAAAATCTCTGCTATGCATCCAGGTGCTTCCCCATCTGACCCTTATTATTTCAGTTTGAACCAAAAGAGAGTTCTATGTTGTGTGGTTGTAGCACATGGTAAGAACTGTTCTGATACAGTACAAGACTGAAAGTTGTTGACAAGAAGAAGCACCATAATCTATGTTTCTTCTTTTATTAGTAGAATAAATTGATGTTTTATTACTACAATAAAATATATAGCTATTGTTCCACCTATACATTGTAGAAAGGGGGAAAGCTGAGCTGTGAATAACCCTATTTATGGACTGTAGTGTTGTTGCCACAGAAACCCTGCTAAAACTTCAATCAGTCCTGTACTTAAGAACAAATCAATGAAATGGTTATACCTCTCTAGTACTGTTAGTGTAAAGATTTTGTCGTGAGCAGCAGTCTAAAATGAAGAATAACAAGAGCAGTTCATGTGTGTCCAGCTGAACTACAAATGATGTAGCACATAGATATTAAACTCTTTGTAGGGCTCTTCTGTCTAGTGCTTCTTTATTTCATACAAATCTACAAAGTACAGTTTTATTTATGGAATATGGGATTTGTATTTTTCCTTGCCTTTTCCTAAGATGTACATCCAATAAATACATGGTCACGAAAGAGATTAGGCTGCTTACATGGCAAGTTACAACCTGGTATTCCTTTACAAAATTGCTCTTACCACAGCCTGAATTGAAAACTGTATGTAGCTCATTGGTTCAGCAAAAGAAAAGAACTTTACACTTTTGCAGTGTTCCATGTGTAGTATCCATACAATTTGCAAAGGATCTCAAAATCTATTGTAATCTTCAGCAAGTTAAAATCCAAAATGAAAAACAATAGGACTTCAAGGAGAGAGCTTTAAAATAAAACAGAATTAATTAAGTGAACAAACGAATGCATGGACTAAATTTAAAGACACAATTATCTGACAAATTATGCTGAAAATGAAATTGTTCACTGAAACAGAAGTAGCTCCCTAGAGGCTGCCTATGTTGTGCAATACTGTTCTGAAAAGGACCAATGTAAAAATGGCTTTGTCTTAATATATTTATGTATACGGAGAACCAGTTTGATTACTTTGCTGACTGAACTTTTTGTAATTTTTATGGCTTGCCTCCTAGCACTGAAGTGACAACACACAACTTTGGGAAAGTAAGTTGAATCATTAGCAGGATTCTTTACTAAATTCAGAATCATTTTGTTGAAACTTGCTGTTAAAAGTGATTAATATAAATGCCCATGATACCATTATGGATTCTACTTTCCAGAGCTCAGTTAAATGTACACTTCATATTGCCTTTAAGAAACCAAAAACCTACCAATGCAGCTGGAAAATAATATGCTCATATTGGGGGAACAGGGCTGAAAATTATAAAATATGTATAAAATATGATTTCATTTTGACAGAATCATCTGCATTGGAAGAGATCTCCAAGATCATTGAGTCCAACCTCTGACCTAACACTAACAAGTCCTCCACTAAGCCATATCCCTAAGCTCTACATCTAAATGTCTTTTAAAGACCTCCAGGGATGGGGACTCAACCACTTCCCTGGGCAGCCTGTTCCAATGCCTAACAACCCTCTCAGTAAAGAAGTTCTTCCTAATATCCAACCTAAAACTCCCCTGGAGCAACTTTAGCCCATTCCCCCTCATCCTGTCACCAGGCACATGGGAGAATAGACCAACCCCCACCTCGCTACAGCCTCCTTTAAGGTATCTGTAGAGAGCAATAAGGTCACCCCTGAGCTTCCTCTTTTCCAGGCTGAACAATCCCAGCTCCCTCAGCCGCTCCTCGTAGGACTTGTTCTCCAGGCCCCTCACCAGCTTCATTGCCCTTCTCTGGACTCGCTTGAGCACCTCAATGTCCTTCTTGTAGCGAGGGGCCCAAAACTGAACACAGTACTCGAGGTGCGGCCTCACCAGAGCCGAGTACAGGGGGACAATCACTTCCCTAGCCCTGCTGGCCACTCTGTTTCTTACACAAGCCAGGATTCTGTAGGCCTTCTTGGCCACCTGAGCACACTGCTGGCTCATATTCAGCCGACTATCAACCATCACTCCCAGGTCCTTCTCTGCCTGGCAGCTTTCCAGCCATTCATCTCCCATCTGGAGCTCTGCTTGGGGTTATTGCGCCCCAGGTGCAGCACCCGGCACTTGGCGTTGTTGAACTTCATGCAGTTGACCTCAGCCCATCAGTCCAGCCTATCCAGATCATCCTGCAGAGCCTTCCTACCCTCGAGCATATTGACACACGCACCTAACTTGGTGTCATCTGCAAACTTACTGAGGGTGCACTCAATCCCCTCATCAATTAGATCATCGATGAAGATATTAAAGAGAACTGGCCCCAGCCCTGGAGGACTCCACTAGTGACAGGTCTCCAACTGGATTTAACTCCATTCACCATGACTGTTTGGGCCTGGCTATCTAGCCAGTTTCTACTCTGTAATTTTACTCTGTAATATGTAATAATGTAGTCCTAATACTGCCAATTCTGCTTAAAATAGATCTTTGTAGTTGAAGTGGATCTTTTGGAGTAGCTTTGCTTGTTTGCATTTGTAGTGAGTCCCAGAAACTTACTGATGAAATATATTTTTAGGTGAACTGAAAAAGCAGTTGAAGAACAAATCAGTCATAAGCTGATTGTCTATTTCTGTCTGTTCTGATATTTTTTCTTTCTTAGTATATGTTAATACACATAAATATGTAATCTATCTACATATGTGTATGTGGAATTTTTGCTGCACAAAATTTTAAATATATGTAAAGTCCACAAGATATTGTTGGTCTGTTGGTAAATCATATAAATTAACTATATGTATTTAGTGACCTTGAAGGAATAATAAGAACTGAAGTGAAGTGAAGTCTTGTTGACTTTCTCCATAAGAAACATGAGAAGAAATATCTATAATGGTAAAATAATATGAAGATGAAAACACTAGGAAAATGGAAACTGTTTTTGAGCTCCGAGGGTCTATACTGTGAATAAGTTATGAACAAAATTTAAAGCTATAAGGCAGTGGCTGAATTTTCCACTACCCCTTAGGTACCTGGTTATTTTTAGGTATATTATATCTCATGATAATGCTGTCTCAGAGATTGAGCAACAGCAGAATAAAGGGAGGAAGGGTTCACATTCTCAAAGACAAAGTTCAGGTTTCTACAGAATAGGAGTATTCCCTTTAGCGTGTCTTAAATTGTTTTCCTCTTCCAGCCTAACATTTCTTTTGCTCTAGATGTCAGATTCCAGCTGTCCTTTCAGAACAGATAATAGAAAAGAAAGAAAGCAAACATGAGAAGGACAGACAGAAAGAAGACCTTCAGGAGGAAGGTCTGCTGTTGTTATAAGGAATGTCTGATGCTATAAAGAAGGATCGAAGGAGGGGATGGCTAACTGTCTTTTGGGAGATGAGGTTAGGCAAAAGAGACCAGAAAATAAAGCTCTTCCAGCCTCATACAACAATTCTCTTTTTCTTGAGGCACTGGAGAAAAGAAGTTCATGAGACATAAGTAAGAATGGTCAAAAGACTCAAATCATGCAGAAATTTACATATTGTTAGAGGAGAGAATTGTAATGTTTGGGGAAGCGTTTGTTTTTTAAATAATAGTAACTTTGGGCACAGCTCAGTAATAGATATTTCCTTAGTAACTTGCCTTTTGCTTGAAGACAAATAGAATTATAACTGTAAAAGCCAGAAGTTTCAATTTGCTTCAATCCACATATGCAGAAACTTACTTAGCAAAGTAGCTTTGTTTCAAGTGTAATGTAATTGGCAAAAGGAAGCAGCTGTGATCTCTAACGTCCTTTAAACAATCTGGTGACCAAACTACCTCTACCAGAGGTATTGTGTTAGGCATTATTAGTAAGAATGTTGTATATTCCTGCTGACTGAAGCACGATCCTTGGCAGTTTCTCTGCTCATCTCAGGTTTTTCTCAGCCTAGCTCAGCTTTCTCATGTCGGTTATGTCACTTTGAGGAATGGTTCAGAATTCCAATTCAAAATACATGGGCTCCCTTGCAGGGATGAATAAGAAATAATCTACCTGAAAACTCACAGTAAGGACTCGTTATGACATCTAGGTAGGAGAATTATTTGACCTTATTCAGAAGCTGAAGTTTGATGCATCTAATTATACCTAAGGAGGAATAAATTAAGAAAAGAATGGTGAGGAAGAAAAGCACTGAATCCCAATTAAAATAGTGCATTCTTTAGTAATTCAATAGCTTGAAAGATGCCAGATTTACAGTTTTCAGTGCACTGGTATATGAGTAAGAAAAACTCGTTATTCCTGGTTGATGAGCTCTGATAGCCCTTTAATTTTGAAAACAGCTTTCCATTTCTTTCGGAAATGGAAAGCTGCTTTTTTGGCAGAGCCAAAAGCTTAAATTCTATGAAGAAACTTTTTTTTTTCTTTCTCTTTTAGTAGTTTTGGATGACGCTGGAAACAAAGTTTATATCTGTCACAGGAAAAGTGTATACATTCTTTACAATCAATTGTATGACCTAAATGAGTTAAAATACTGTCTAGTAATATAAGTGGTCACATGGATTTACAACAAATCAGATGTTTTATAATGGTATTTCTGCGTGGGTTTAATGGTTTATTGTTCTGAAAAAAAATATGCTAATGCAAGCAAACACATCAGCTTCCTGGGTCATAATCAAAGTAATCATAAATAAGAGAAGCACATAATAATACAAGTTACAGCTGACCAAGCTGGTTTTGTTCCTTCTTATTCATATGGAACCTGTAAAAAGGGAAGCATAGCAAAGACAATTGTCTTACTCAATTTTTAGTTTGAACAACACATAGCTGAGCAGTCGTAGTTGTGAAAACAATGTATGACACTTGTAATGATAATGTAGTGAACACAGGATGTTATCTTTACACAAAGTACCATGTGATGAAAGATTCTGTTGTTTGGAAATTGATTCCATCTCAGATTCTCCCTAGGATATTTTAGTGTGCTTTAATGTCACAGTTTGGGCTTACATTCAAAATTCTCACCTTTAAGTTTGTGCTCTGGTAAAATGGTTAGTTGTTTCCATAGTTTGAATGCCCATACTGACATTTCAATAAATGCTTACTTCACTATGTTGAATGTTAGAGAGAATACTAAGTGGTGTTTTCTATACCAGAAATTGTTCTGCAAATGGAAATGAGCTTATACACATGCCAGGTATTTTTGTATTGAATGAATGTGTAAGGCATGACCTCTAAGAGTGCAGAGTTGTATAGACCTTTTTCCAGTCACATATCAAAAAACTCATGAAATTATTCAAGTCTTCCTGCAGCAGTTTGATTCATGGATATAGAGGCAGAAGGAGCCTTGAAGGTCATGTATTTTCACACATGAACAGAAACAAGCATGTATTTCTGGAAAGTTTTAATTATGTGTGTTTTTACCTATATCAATATTTCTCAGGATAAGTAGCGTCCAGAAGAGCCATATGAGGTCCTGATGTGCCACACCAGGCCCCACCATGATGTGCACACCATCATGAAGCACTCAAATTATCCTATTGCTATGTCTTTATTCTGTTAATCAAACTGTTCAAATCAAACTGTTCAATTCACCATCAATATGGGATTTGCAAACAGACTCGCAGACTACTTTCAGGCAGACTCATTTGTGAAGTGTGCTAACCTTGTGAGCCTTATACCTGAGTAGCTGAAATCCTGTTTGGTAACACTAGACAACTTTTATATGACTGCTTGTCATACTGCAGGTAAGAATACTCTTGAGGGGAGTCTTCTGCAACAAATAGGATAGCGAACATCAGTTCTCCTACATACCTTTGCTATTACTGTATCCTGAATGAAGGGTTATAAAATGTTACAGGAAATTGAATGTGCTCCCTATATTAAAACATAAATGTTGATTACCTAGTTGTGAACTTTTTCAGTCCACTGCAGGTACTTTATAATGAACACTGATGTACTAGAAAAAGATTTGGGATGTCATCCTCATGCAACCCAAGTATATGGCCTAACATAGAAGTTGAGTAGCACTTTTTTGAATAGTCTATACCTCAGAACCAATCTTTAAAAAAATGCTGAGAGCCTAATTTTCAATGCAGCTGAAGTAGTATCTATATGAATAAGTCCATGGTCATAACATAAGTAACAGATTTTTTTTGAAAAGTAAAGGAAAATGCATTGGCTTTTGATAATACATCAAAAGATGGAAGCTAGATAGCTTAATAAGCAGTGCTAAACTTAAATATTTTGGGAAGGAGAGCAGATAGGTATCTTCGAAGAGTTCTCTTACTGTGTAGGCTTTGCAAGATTAAAACATCCCTAAGTATTTCATACCTAATACCCTAATGATGTAAGAACCCTGATCAGAGAAATTTGTTATTCTGTGCTTCATACCTTCAGAACTAGCTTTAACTTGTTATTTGGGGGAAATTCCTTTTTTATTTTTTTAGTTAGTGGATAAGGCATTTAATATAAATGAATCTGGCATCTTATCTCTGAAGGTAATCATAATTGGATAATAAAAATCAGATTTCCTTATACACCATCTTTGAATTATAGTATACCTTCTTTTGCTGGTCAAAGCTATGTATATTTGAAGGCTTCAAAACAAAGATATTTGTGCCTGTATTGTACTTTGGAATTTTGTCTGTGCTTAGTAAACAAATCAGGAGTGAAGTCAGAACTACCTTTTTTTGTGGCTAGTGTATTTTCTTCTAGGACAAAATGTCATTTTTCCTACCTGCTCTAAGAAATTATGTATAAATCCAGCAGCACTATTATTTTTTTCACTGAATTGTCTATAGATATATTTCATGATTTCTGCATAACTTACATAAATGTTATTTACCGTAGGTTCACCTATTGAAGTATATATTATAATCAATGTCTCCCTGCTCTGTAAAAAATTGGAAATAACAAAAGAGCTTTTTGGAACGGTGGTTCATTAACCACTTTCAACTAGCATAGCTCTTCTGACTTAACATATACACTGCCCATGATTTGAGTTTTGCATCCACATTGCCTTCTGTGGAAAACAAAACAAAACAAAACAAAAAACAGGCTTGTCCTCAACAAAGGGATGAGTTCTGTTATATGAGAAAAATGGTTCTGACTCAGAAAGATTCGGTGTTCTTAGTAGCAGGATACTCTGAATGTAATACTCCCAGGGATATAACAGCAAGTTGAGTAGAGGTTGTTTTTTGTTTTTGCTTTATGTTTTGTTTATTTTTTTTTTAAAAGATAATAATTATAAAATGTTCTTTTTTTTCTTTTTCTTTTTTTTTTTTTTTTGACCCTTCCTTTTATTTCTTTGTATCAGTCTTGACATGTCTTTTCTGAAAAAAAAAAGGGGGGGGGGGAGGGGGGAAGAGAGGAGAATGTTTGAGGTTGGAAGGGACCTCTCTGGAGGTCATTTTGTCCAAAATCCCTGCTGCTCAACCAGTATTATGTACAGCAGGCTGCACAGTCCAGATGGCTTTTCAATTTCTCCAAGTGTTGAGTCTCCACTACCACTTTGTGCAGCCTCTTTCAGTGCTCAGTCACCCTCACAGTAAAGTTGTTTTTCCTTATGTTCAGGCAGAACCTTCTGTGTTTGTGGCTAGACATCACAGAAAAGAGCGTGGCTCCATCTTCTTTACACCTTCCCTTCAGGTATTTGTACACATTGATGAGATCCCCCTGAGCATTTTTATTTATTTTTTGCCTGTTTTCCAGGCTGAACAATCCCAGTTCCCTCAGCCTCTCCTATGGAAGATGCTCCAGTCCTTTCATCATCTTACTTCTACCTCCTGCATATAGAGGAAAAGAATTGTGTTAAATGGGCTTTTTATTAGTTTAGAGACAAATTTACAGAGCCAATATTCATCATCAGTTTGAAAGAGAAATAAAACTTTTCAATAGACAAAGATGGTCAAAGATTAAGTAAAGAGCAGAATGATAAATGGAGTAAAGGGAAGAGATTGAAGCTTTGAAACAATTGCACCATCAGTGGCTTCTGGATACTGCTAGGAGAAACCTTGGCCAAGTCAAGCCACCAGACTGTTAGCCATTTCTTTGTTTTATAAGTAGCAAATCTTCAAGGAAACCTAAATACAGCAAGGGTCATCATGGTATTATCTCTTGTTTCAGTCTCCCATCTCAAATTTTTATAGAATCATAGAATGGTTTGGGTTGAAAGGGACCTTTAAACATGAGCTAGTCTAACCCCTCTGCTGTGGGCAAGGGCATCTCTCATAGATCAGGCTGCCCCAAATCCTTTGGGCTGGCCTTGAAGATTTCTAGGGCTGGGGTACCAATGACTTCTCTGAGCAACCAGTTCCAGTGACTTGCCACCCTTTAAGTGACAAATTTCTTCCTAAAATTTAATCTGACTCTATACTCTTTCAGTTTAAAACCATTACCTCTTGCCCTGTCACTAAATGCCCTTGTAAAAAGTTTCTTTGCCTTTCTTATAAGCCCACTTATAAGGGGGCTTATGGTCTGCAAGAAGGTCTCCCAAGAGCCACTTTCTCATCCCCAGCTCTCTCTCTCTCAGCCTTTCTTCATTGGAGAGGTGTTCCAGCCTTCTGAAATTTTACAGAATAACTTCTGTATGATACCAAGGGACATTCACTTAGAGTTACCTGGTAAAATTCTGCCTAGGGCAGTCTTAGATAATGTGTACAGTTTCCACTGCCTTTGCAGTGTGGTATAGTTTCATCGCTAAAAAGCTATTTTATACTATTGAGAAGATAAGGCAACAAAAGGAAGTAAATTACAGGGAACACTTCAGCCTTTAGTGACAGAACTATTTTCCATTGGGGACCTTCAACATTCTAAGATACAGTACCTGGAACAGATAAGAATTTAATTCTATTGCTAAGGGTGCAGTTAATAATACAGGTAATAATTACAGCAGTGAAGTTAATGATCTCATTTTGTGCAGGCCTAGATATTGTAAAATGCTGCTGACTGTTACCTGGATACATCAGATACTCAGTAATGGAATTTCCTTATGCTTGTCTCTGGTAGAGAGAAAGAGGAAACATTGAAAATAAACTTAGATTTTCAGTACAAGAATTGTATTTTGACCATAAAATCGAAGTCATGCATAATAAAGTCTTTTCTTTATATCTATCATTTCAGACTAATCATCTTCACAAATACCTGTCTTGTTCCTATTTGGGAAAATAATAACAACTATATATATATATGTATATTAGAAGTTGAGATGAATTATGGCAGTTTTTCAAAAATAATTTCTTCATTTGACTATCTTCAATTTTGAACTTGCTATCTGTTAAAAACTGTGGTTTATCCAGAAATGGAGGGTAGTTCTGGCCATATTCATCGTGTTTCATTTATTGCGTTATTTATTTTCCACACCTCAGAGAACTCCCAGAGGTTCTCAAGCTATCATAAAATCATTAAGGTTGGAAAAGACCTCCAAGTTCATCAGGTCCAACCATCCCCCTACCACTTAAAACATGTCCTTAAGTACCACATGCAACCTTTCATTAAACAGCTATGTTAAAGGCTTATCAATGCTGATAAGCATGTGAAATAATGCACTGTTCAGTTGTCTTTAATATTGAAAGATGGATTTTGAGGTCCATGAGAAATGTCTCTCCTAACAAGCACTAAAACCTCTGATTCTTTTAAAGAATCTTTTAAAGTAATATGGACTACTGCAGTTTCTAAATGTATAAACAAGATCAGAACCATGTATTGCTCAATATGCTACTGCCAAAATCAAATTCTCAGAACTGTTAATCTGGTTTAAAAATACATGGGATTGAATTAAAAATCACAAGAGAGAAAATAAAAGTAATTGCAGTAGACATTGCGTATGTATGCTTATTTTAGAGGTATACATTATTCAACTTTTCACACACTGTAAAATACATTTTAGAAATTGCTACAGTTAGCCTTCAGGTTTGGAAATAAAATGTAGATTTCTAAACTTTTTTCTTTTTTTTTTTTTTTTTTTCTTTTTCCCAGTAATGGTTCAGAGACTGCTCAAAAAACCATAACTGTTTGTTGGAAATTTACATCAAATATATCTTAATGCTCTTTTTCCAGTGATATTCTTATGCAACAATTTAATTGTAGTGATTAGAAAAAATATTTCAAGAGATTTAAAATAAAACTAAGGAATTTCCATTGCTACCTCACATATTCATGTTATGTTTACTAAGAAATTTGCTGGTATATAAGTTTATGGTGTAAACTCTCCGTTCAGTAAAGCATCTTTGTGTTGGTAAACTAACATCATTCTTTATAATTTTTTTCTAAAATAATCATTCACCCTGTCTCTTCAACTGCTCTTCTGAATTGACCCTACATAAAAAGAGGCAACAGGCACGAGGAGGAGAAGCAGAAAGTTGAAATAATCTGGTCAAGGGCAAAATGCTAGGTAGAAGGGGACCAACCACCCTCCCCCTTCCCCCCCCTCCCCCCCCCCCCCCCAATTTTGAGATTTTATTCTGTGTTCTGTGTTTTGAACCATTTGCCTACTCCCACTAAAGGGAAAGAACAAGGAGCAAATCAGCATCTTATCTGAAAGTAACACAATGGGAGAAGGAAAAAAAAGAAAGGAAGGGAAGACATTTTGCTTAAGGAATTGATGAAAAAATTCTAGATTTCTCTTGAAAGTTTATTTTTTCCTTAACGTTTATTTTTATTATGTTCTCCGCTATATTAAGACAAGAATTAACACTATGACCGTAAGTGCACATACAGGCATACATGGTGCTAAGTGGTTAAATTGTCTGAAAAATTATTGTAGCACAAGCATGATAATTTCAGGTGACTTTCTTACTGGAAATGTCTTTCCTAGACACACAGTGCCAGCCTAGCAAGCAAAGTGCAATGGACCTTCTTGCTTCTCTTGTTAAAGACAAGTTGCTCTCGCTACAGATGTAGATTTAACAAAGTATTCAACAGATTTATTTACCAACGATTCAGTTTGACGGCAGGGCACGGCTGGGCCCAGCAGCCAAGATGGCGGCGCCTCGCCTCAGGGACAGCCTGGGGAAGAAAGGAGGGCACAGCGCTGCCGGCAGCCGGCAGAAAGAAAAGAAGAAAGGGGGAAAAACAGCCCTGCAGGCACCTGGTGGGGGGGAGGAGGAGGTGGACGAGGAGGGCAGGTGGGGCGCCAGGCGCCGGAGCAGAGATCCTCCTGCGGCCCCTGGGCAGGAGGCGGCGCTGGAGCAGGGATTTCCCTCCCTTGGCAGGCCCACTCGCTGGAGGAGGGCACGGTGTGAGGAGGAAGGGGCGGCAGAGAGGGGATCTCAGGGACTGGCTCCAGCCCCTGGGAGGGATAGGACAAGGAGTAACGGCTTTGAACTAAAAAGAATAGATTTATATTAGACATTTGAAAGACATTCTTTGCTGAGAGAGTGTTGAG
The DNA here is from genome assembly GCF_964035555.1 of Netta rufina. Taxonomy (NCBI): domain Eukaryota; kingdom Metazoa; phylum Chordata; class Aves; order Anseriformes; family Anatidae; genus Netta; species Netta rufina. Next base: position 73,919,622 of record NC_140124.1, on the reverse strand, counting down.
GCACTGGATTAGGTTGCCCAGAGAAGCTGCGGCTGCCCCATCCCTGGAGGTGTTCAAAGGCCAGGCTGGATGGGGCTTTGAGCGACCTGGTTTGGTGGGAGGTGTCCCTCCACACAGGGGTTTGGAACTAGGTGATGTTTAAGGTCCCTTTCAACCCAAACCATTCTGTGATCTGTGATCTGTTTGCTGTCCTGGATCTTCTGTTTAAACCCTGAAACTGGTATGTAAAGTAATTCACAGTTAGCATATAGGTGTGCTGTGTTATGAAATTTAAAATACAGAGTCAACAGAGTGAAACTGAATTAATAAAATTACTGTATACAATGCACTAGTACCTTCTAGTTGTTTCTCTGTGCAAGGAAGTAGAACAGAACTTCCCCTTTTGAAGAAAGCTAGAGATGTCACAGCAGAATTAAGGCCCATCTAGAGTGGTTATTATACAGACCTATAACTTTGGATGGTGCATTTTCATGGTGATGCTGTAATTACTTGGCAGCTGAGGGAAATTGTGTGGAGAAAAGCTCTGTTGTACTTGAGGCACCTTCAAGTTAAATAGTCATTTTGTCTTTCACCAGTTCTGTTGTTGAATATATTGTTGATTGAATAAGCGGTTGGAAGGTTGCATATACAGTATAGCTTTCAATATAGGCTGTATGTGGAATATAAACCGCAATGATGGTGGAATATAAACTGCAAAGTTACAAATAGAACAGATAAATCCAGTATACACTTGTTCAGGTTTGGTACCTTTATGCTGGTTCTTATAGTGTAGCACCAAAAGCTCAGCTAAGAATCTTCAAGGTTATTGATGTGCTTAAACATTTAAATGTTATGCGTCTGTATGAGCCCATAACTGTTCTCTTTCTGAAGAAGACTGAGCTTCTCAAATATTTACAGGATAACCAGTACATTATTCAGTGAAATATTATATGCTTTTTACGATTATTAAGAAGGACATTAAAAATTACCTTCTTAAAAAAAAATTCTTCATTGATTATATGGTATTTTTGTTATACTTAATACTGAATAGAATGATAGTTAAGTGCACATGCATTTTAATAATAATAATAATAATAAAAAGTCTCTGGGAGTAAAGCCAAAACTTCAGTAGCTTCCTTGACCTGCTGATCTCTTGAAAAGTAATGTTTATGAAACATCTCATTTGTACAAATCAAGAGCCTACTCTTTAAACCTTCACATTACAGACAGGACAATTTTTTTTTTTTTTTTTTTTTGTCATTTTAATTTATGGGTATACCTGCCAGTAGACATCCAAAGCCCACTGTTGCTCTTGCATAAAGCCTCATACCTAGAAATAGTTACTGAAAATACAGTATGCTTGTAGCTCTGTCTCGCCAGCAGTGACTTGCAACCAGAACAAAGAGCACATTCAATGCTCAGAAGGAGAGCATGTTAAATGATGATAAAATGGTTTTCCGTGTTTGTTCAGCATCTAATTAACACAATGATGCTGATACATAACTATCCCACTTAAGTGATACAGAAATAATAATAATGGTGGTGGCCAGCATACCGAATGAAAGAACATCATAAACAGTAAATTTGTGAGTACATAACATACTACAAAATTTGTATGGAGGAAAAAGTAATTCAATATTTTCATTTAAAAAAACAAACAAACAAACAAAAAAACAAGAATCTTCATAGACACATACATCACATTCATTTTTCACTTGCAGACTCTTAGCACAGTGCTATACTTTGTATCATGCACATATTTTATTTTTTTTTATAGATATACTGAATATACTGAATACTTAGTTTGGCTTACCAAGTACTGCCCCACCAGTCTGTTCATTCTGAAAACTACTGATGTCAACGAAAGTAATCAGGAAATGTTTTTATGCACACACCAAAAAAAATAATATCTTTGTTGAAAAAAAAATAAATTATTTTATTTGATTCTAAAGAAAACCAAGAAATATCCCACATACACTGCTGTTCTAAGAGCTCTGTGGGGATAAAACTCCACCCAGAAACCATTTAACAGAAACGTTTTCGCAAACACTAGATACAAGCTAGAAGGTAACTTACATAGTCTCTAAATCAAAATGAATTGAGCAAAGCAATTGAATATCTTATTAACATGCAGAGGTAATGTTTGGCATTCACAACTCTGCAATATATTAAGGTAAAAAATAAAAGGTTGTTGTTCTGTGTTTTAAAGAATTACAATTTCCTGCCATAACTCTAGCACAAATTCTGGCAGTGTACTTTTATAGCAGGTGATATTGTTACAGTATTTGCAATACAGTGATGCAAAGACATTCATGCTTTGAAACAGTTTGTAGCCAAGGTTGGAAGTATAATCAATACAATACCAGATATAGAGGAAAAAAGGGGATTATTCAGTATGTATTTTAGTGATATCATATGAATACTAAATATATGCTTGCTGTTGGGGTGTTTTTTTTTTTTTCCTTCCCAGTGTGTTAAAATCTTCAGAACTAATTAACTGCAGTGCACTAAATGTCAAATGCATGCTTTCTTTTGTTTGAAGAGTCCTGACATTAGAATAAAGACCCCAGACAGGAGAAAATATTGTCTGTGCATTATATTAAAGCTTATGCACCACCTGGTGGTTTTAAGAAGCCATTATATTGCCATATCAGTTGATGATAGTTCATCAGATCAGAAAGAGCCCAGCCTCTAAACAGCAACAGCAGCAGTGTATGATGGGGCTGTTTGTGTGGCATTGCTTGACAGAGGAGAAAGATGATGGAAAAAAGTATCTGTGGCCTCTGTCTTCCCTCTAACTCCAAATGAGCTCTGAATTCACTCAGGGATTTTATGTCTAGCACTCTGGGAAATAATCTGGCTTGTTTCTGCAGTTGCTATTATTTACAAAGGCATGCTCATTCACCAGTGTTTTCTCATCCGAACTGCCCATTCCACAATTCCATACACCCAAAATAGATTAAGTTAGTAGTCTCAGAGTTACTCCACTAATTTCTTTATCTGCGAACCATTTCATGGAGTTGTATTTTCTCCCAGAAGCTATGTTTTGTTCTCATTGTTTATTCTCTCTACTTTAAAATTCAGTATCTGCTTACATATATTCAAACAAACAAAAAAAACCTACCAAAGTACTATTTCCTTTCTTACTTGTATAGTAAGTAGGAGGACATGGGGGCATGGACAGATAACACCCTTACCATGGAACATGATCACTTACAGCCATGAACTTTTATGGGTGCTAAATAGTCAGTAAAAAGCAAAATGTTCCATTTTCTAAGACTGATGTAACAGTGATCTCCTTGTGTGCTGGTGACATCAATCTGTTTACTTCTCACAGAAAAGCTCATTTTTCTGTCTCCCCTTATCTTCTATTCCTGCTTTCATTTTTCTCTGCTAGGTTTTTCTTACTCAGTTTCTCTTCCGCAACTACAGACATTTGAATTTTTCCAAAGCCTGATTATTTTTCATTTTTGTTGAAAATGAAAGGAGACCTGTTAATGTCTTATTTTTAAAAGAATGCATCAAAGTAGCTATTTTTCTTTCCTAAACACACATAAAATCTAAATAAAAAAAAAAAGGAAAAATAATAGGATGAAATCTTCATTAAAAATATTTCACCTGCTCTTGTCTGAATCAGCATGCCAAACTAGAATAGCAAAGGCAAAGGGGGAGAGCATGTGTTTAAAATATGTTTGTATAAATCAGGCATTATCGTATGCCTGACATATCACATTTCCTGATTACTTTCATTGACATCAGTAGTTTTCAGAAAATTAACAGACTGGTGGGGCACTAAGTATTCAGTATAGCGACCTTATCTATAATTTGTTGGCTAGCTGTGTGGATGATGCAAAAGCAAGAAACAAACTTAAAATATCCTGCAACTACTCTTCAGTAAAATCCATTGAAAGTTAATTCAGAGAAGTATAGAGCTCAATCAATAATGATTGTAACTCAGTAACTTCAAAGCCTTGCTTTCTTTTATTCACTTGTTCTGGATTCCAGTGTTTTTAAGTGCTCTTTGTCCAGAGACCTATGTTTCACTTTACCTGTGATTTGCATTCAGATTTCAAATGCTATTTATTTTGCTTTTAGGTATGTGTTTTGTTTGTTTGTTTGTTTCAGAAAGGAAAAAATGGAATTCAGAACTACTTTTACTGCAAATCGTTCATGGTTATTGCATTCATATGCTCTACACAGAGTTTTCTGACTATTAAAATTTCTGGAAACATTGAAATATGTGAAAGACTGTCTTCTAAGTCAAATTATAATGCCACATTAGATCCTAAAAGTTTCTTCCTGGTGCATCAAATAAGGTTATTAAATTGTTTTATAACTTATTTGCTTTTTTTTTTTTTTTTTTTTAATGGGAAGAAGATACATCATAAATTGTGTATCATGCTGGTTGTTTATATCACGTTATAGTAAAAAGAGTTTAAATAATCTGGCACACAACAAATCTCCCATGCTGTAATTTAAAACAAACAAACAAACAAAAATAACATAAATGTTTTTTAGAGACAAACTTCACCCGTTTCTTCTCATGCCTCATACAGCATTTGCAATGTTAATGTAATTTTTACTCTCCTATGTCTGTGTCCTAAATTGCAGAGACCACAATCTCAACAAACGGGAAGAAGTCAGAGGGTATATAGAGTAGTGGTGCTAAAATGATGCAGTTTGTATAAGCCATAGTGCCTTAGTCAAAGGTATGTCTAACTCAGTACTATGTCTTAAACAAGGGGCATAGTGAGATAACACTGAGAACAAGGAAAGAGGGTACTTTTCAAGTCTCCAAATATTTTTGGACACCAGGAAATGTCTGATTAGTAACTCTTGTACATATACCTTTATCTATTCACAATTACCTTGAGTGAGGAGTGCCACTGGAAAAATGACTTTTTATTATTTGTTTTGAGTCTGGCTCCCACCACCTTTACTGATGAAGGCTACTTCTTGTGAGGAACAGTGAATGCTTGATCCCAATCCATTCTCTCCATTTCACCCATGTTTAAATAGACCTCATCATATGTAGACTCTTAAATCCTTACAGGCTCAAGAGTCCAAATCTACTCAGTTGCTATGAGCGTCATACTCAATATGACAGCCATGCTGCACTTCAATTGTTCTTATTGTCTTCAAAACGTCCAGAATATTTGGGAGAACTTAAATTTATGCCCTAGCATGTTGATAGTATCTTTTTTTTTTTCCCTCTCAATTATTATGTTTCTAGTACTGACTTTTGTTTTTTGTTTTTTGTTTTTTTTTTTCCTCCTGTCCTGCCTCTTGGTCAACTCAGAGTTTATTACTTTATTTGTGGAAGTAAGTTTATTTTTCTCCATGCACAGCTTTGTATGAATCTATAATGAATTTCATGTGTCATTTGTGCCCGTAAGATCCTTCAACAGTTCTTTGAAGTTATCCTTACTATATTAAATAACTTCTTCAGCAAACCAGCTCACCTCACTGTATGCCTCTTGGACAGATTATTTATGAATATATCAAACAGCCAGGTCCAGAACTGGTTCTAGCACAAACTCTGGAGGAATTCCATTGGTGACCTCACCCCATTGTGAGAAATAGCTACTTTCTCCTACACTCTTAATTCATATATTTAGGTTATCTTAGTTATCTTAAAAGCTTGAGATAAGGAACTATCAAAAGCCTTTTCATAATCTAAGGAAGATGTAAGAACCTGGTCACTCTGAATAACAAGATGTGCTGAATAACAATCTGAATAACAGAAGTGCTGAAAGCTCAGATGAGTATGAAAGTCTTGCAATGCTAGCTTCTATGAAAGGAAGGACTGTTGTCCCTTTTCAAGTAGACAATACTTAGATGCCCAAGAATAATTCTTATTTATTTATTTATACCTTATAGTAGCTGTCAACCAGTCTGAAGTTCCTTAAATCCTCTTGGAATGCTTTTATGTGTCTAACATGCCCATTTCCCTATCCTCAGTCCACTGGTATCAAACAATTTTTATTGAGAGGTTATATATCATCATTAGCATTCATTTACTCCATCCCTGAGTTCTTGTCAAACTCTTATGTGAACATCATCTGGTTCTGCCAGTTTGGTTAAGTTAGTATTGTATTTCTTTAGAAGACCAGCACGTATATGTTACGTCTATGCTGTGGGCCAAGAACATAGATCCATCTTAATTTATATTGCAGTGTAGGGGATTCCAGGGCTAAGTTACACCCTTGCAGAGAAGTGGAGAATGGTGTGAAAACAAACAAACAAACAACAACAAAAAACAGTTAAACACTCCCCAATTCCCAAAACCTAGAGAAAGAAAAAATATGGTGCAATGTTATATGATGCTACTTATTAATACAATTCTCCCAGCACTTTAATATGTGCACTAGATACTGTTAGTTATTTTTAGTGACATACAATTTGGTACAGTAAAAAAGTTTAAGGGTCTAGCAATATCTAAGAGAGCTTATGTGGGCAGAAGTTCACTAACTTTCTGTGCATTAGTCCTTTCTTTGATGGAGTCATTTAGTGTATTCTGGTGTCATTTTCTGCCTTCAGGTGTAGTTTAGGCAGTGAACATATTTCTTTATAAACACACCCACACGTGAGCACACAGTGAAAGAAATATACATTATTTTTAGATAAAGGGATGAGAAGTAAAGAATTAAGTGAAAAGGTAGTATTGGATGTAGCACAATATGTATTTTAATGTTAAAGGGAAATGAAATTTCTGTATCTCATTACACAGTCTCATGAAGATGAATTCACATTTTATTTACTTGTAATTTCAGCAACAAAACATGGGAAGTTTCTAGTGTAATCCAGGTCACAAAGAAAAAAAAAAAAAAAAAAAAAAGGTGCATGTGTGTAAAAGTCCAGTTTCTATTTCACTAAAACCTTGATTTGTGTTTCATACTGGTTTTGTGTATAGAAATAATGGGGGGGGGGGGGAATGGAGGGGAAGAACATTTTCAAAATTGGGTAGCCAACAACAAGCTTGCTACTCTTCCTCATGAGAGTGTTAGAAAATGAATTTTCTTACCCGTCAGGTTTTTCTAAAAGCCCTGTATGGAAATCTACATAACTAATATAAAATACTGGATGATTTATGATCACATGTATTTGTTCTGAATTACAGCTTTGTGATTATATTCCATAACTTTTAGAATTATTCTGTTAGGGTTCAATTCAGAGGTAAGCTTTTGCTCATTAAGTTCAGAATATTTAGATCTGGTAGCTGATTTCAGGTTCAAAGTACTGCATTTTGTAAAATAAGTAGAGAATGAATAGGTAAATCTCAGTAGTCCTGGAGAGCAACTTTGACACATTAATTGTGTAACAATTGATATAAAAGCATTGCAGGTGGCAGCTCTGAAAGAAACAGCATACTGGGTGTAACTAACATAAAGGTAAAATTAGAGTTGTAGATCCTTTGAAGTAATGCTTTTTTTTTTTTTTATGAGAAACCCATTCGCAGCAAAAAACTACTATGAGTTTTACCCTGTATATACATGCTTGGATTTATAAAATTGGATACATGCATTGAATCCAAAGTTAAAGAATAAGCTTGGCAAGTAGGAAAAAATATACAGACGTTACTTAATCTTGTTCACATTCTATTAAGTACATATTTATATGCTTCTCTATTTATACCAGTTGTGCATCATATCTAAAGAAGTGTTTATGCTTCTTTATTTTAGTGTTTGTAATGTAAATGCACAGCAATTGTAAATGAGCTGTAAACAGAATGAGTTTACTAACCTTTACTACATGAACATGTCACCACTTTCAAGACTTGCTTATATTTCTAATAAAAAAAAATAGGTAAAGCTAACCAAGTTAACCATGTTCCATAGCAATTTGAAGACTGGGAACATATTTTAAAATCTAGTAAGAATACTGAATAATGTAAAAACCTTATTCTATAATACTGTATTTTTGCCTATTAAATTTTTGTGTTGCAAGCTGTCATTTTCTCCATATTTGTAAAGTGCCAAACACAATAAAATTTGACTAGAAGATCAATATTGAGAAATAGCATTAACACCATAGATATCCTTCTTGATCAACTTTTTAAGGTGTGAACTTACTATTTTCCTGTAACTATACTTGAGATAGATATTGTTTATTCTTTGGAAAAGATTTTGTACAATAAAATGATTTAAATTTCAAATACATTTATAAACATTCAAAAGAGAGTATTTGTACCTTTAGCTGTATTTTCAGCATAATAGTTTATAGTTTTATATGTTTATCATTGTTTAGTTACAGGAAAAAAATAATTTTTTTTGTTCATAATTTTCACAAGGAAAAATCTTAAATTTGGCTAAGTATTACTTTATTACATTATTATGAAAGAATAAAATAGATAATCAAGGTCCACTACAGTGCTTTGGACTTGCCAAAACTTTATGTAAAATTAAGTTTTGAGGATCAGGTCATGGGGAGGATTGTTACAGTAGCAGTGCTCTAAATTCTGAAATGCTTTCTATAGGTACCTCTGGATTTTAATTTAGGGCATTTGTGCCTATCTACATTTGCTAAAAGTCTAGCCCAGAGTTTTATACGTAAAGAAAAGACAAGAAAACAAAGTTCTCTTGTGCTTGGCAGCTGATGAAGAGAAAGACAAATATAGCTGACCATTCATACTGAATATTCTGAAATATTCTCTAATTTGTGTAAGTGTGATAAAGATCAATATGAAGTATTTTAAACAGATGATTCAGAAAAGGGAGACAAAATATTAATCTGCCTGGTGACAGGATGAGGGGGAATGGGCTTAAGTTGCGCCAGGGGAGTTTTAGGTTGGATGTTAGGAAGAACTTCTTTACCGAAAGGGTTGTTAGACATTGGAACAGGCTGCCCAGGGAAGTGGTGGAGTCACCATCCCTGGAAGTCTTCAAAAGACGTTTAGATGTAGAGCTTAGGGATATGGTTTAGTGGGGACTGTTAGCGTTAGGTCAGAGGTTGGACTCGATGATCTTGAGGTCTCTTCCAACCTAGAAATTCTGTGATTCTGTGATTCTGTGAACTTTTATGCCTCTATGTGCTGTATTTATCTTCAAAGCTATGAGGTTATTTTTGCATGCACAAGAGAACAGATGTATTTAAATTATCCAGGTACCCCTTGTTCCTTCTGAAGTGTTCCATTCCTGGTCCTCCATCTACTAGGGCACTCAGAAAACAAATTGGATTTGGGGATTAAAAAGAAGTTAAGGGTCAGAAATAATGCTGTGTGCATAATCTGACTGTTTATGGTAGCCCAAGCTGTGTAAACAAATGAGCAAATTCCAAGTCTTTGAAGAAAAGAACACAACAAACACTGCCAACATATAGTCTGTATCTATTTGTCCAACTGAACTATATAAAAAAAAAAAAAAAAAAACACAAAACATTATGGTCTGTCCACCAAACACCTCAAAGGAAACTGAAATGCAGTGCTTTCTGAGTTGGCTGGTTTGTTTATGAACAGACTAGGTACCTCAGCATTAGACTTGAAGGCAGACCACTGACTTGGGAGTCAGTGACAGAGGTAAGTCTTGCTAGCAATGTCTTGTTAGCTAGGTTTAGGAGAGCAAACTGTTAGTAAGCAGCATGCTTGAGTTGGCAGGATGAGGTTTTTTCCCTCCCCAGACCTAGGAAGGAAGTGGGGAGTCGCCATGAAACAGCAGACCTAAGCAGGGGTGCAAGGAGGAGATGAAGGAGGCAACAGTGAATTAATTAAAAGGCAATCTTGGGAAAACAGTCATCAAAGCAGCACTTTATCTCAGATGAAAAGGTTTGTCTCAGAAGTAGTACCATAGCACAAAAATTAAACAATTAGTCTGGAGAATTATGTGGGAGTAGCTACAGTCCAGATGTAATACTTTCCCCATACAAACACAAATAAGCTAGAGCCTTTGCCAAATGTGAAAGATATGTCATTAGAGGTTTACAAAAAAATGTCACTTTGTTCCTAGAAACAGATGACTCTCTTCAGACAGTTGATGTTCTTGTTTGACTAGCACGTGAGTAGCAAAATCTCATGTGCTACAGCCATTTCAACACAAGGCAGAGAAATTAACATTTGTTTCTTTTTAAAAAATAAATGTGATTGGACTTTTTCTTGTTCTCACCAATATATCACATCTGTTTCCTTTATCTGTTTTATTAATTCCAGCTATCAGTGTTGTGTTGTTTTCACAAAAGATCAAGTGGTTATTTTTCATGATCAGTGATATCATCCTGTAATTTGTTTCTAGCTGCGTTCCCAGTTGGTGAGCTGTTTTTGTTCTTCTGTTTGAAATTCAAAGGAGAATGAAACCTAACCAAAATGTCAACCAACCCAGTCGAACAGTTTATGTATTCATATTGCCTTTCTTTAAAGATAAATTCTTCAAGCACCATGTACAACTTATCTACTGGGTCTTCAGGTTTTCTGCATGCTGTGTAACATGAGATCGATTCATACGACAAACCTTTTTGTCTTTGTAGATCCACAGTGTTTCTATGGAAACTGTTACAATCTCTTACATGGAAAAATAATATTTAGAATATTATTTGTTGTAGGAGTTGTTTTTGTTGTTTTGTCTGTGATATGACAGAGAGATGGAAAAGGAACTACCTTACTTTCCCCATTTCCCCTGCGTTGTTTTATTTGGTCGTTTTTTGTTTGTTTTGCATGGGGAAATCACTTAGCAAAAAATATTCATGAAGAGTGCTTTTTTGCTGACTTAAATATCGTTAAACATTGCATTCTCTGCTTGTAATTCTTATGGATCACACAGAAAATCTTACTAGGAAATCCAGTCAAATTTTCTTGTTGAAATACTGCACAGTAAACTGTTCATGTTGTGCTGTTCATATTAAAAATATAATAGTAAAGCACATCCTGCTGTCATTAGCATATGGTGAGACGTCATTTTGTTCAATATCAAGATCACATAAAAAGCCAATTCTGATCATCAAGGAAGAAAGTCAAGCCTGGCCATCACTTTTTTCGTCATAAGTAGTTCCATTTAGACACCATAAAATATTCTCTATTGTTGTTTGGGTGGGAATAACACTGTTTGTGATTGTTACCAATCTATGAAATCCCACAAAATGAACAGATATTTAAAATTTTCAAAGTCTTACTTGTTAGAAATCAATGTTTAGGTATATGTTACATGCTTGACAGACACCACTGGAGAGTATTTAGTATCAACTGTTTCATAAATGATCCATTAGGGTTAGACTTCACGATGACTCCTGGGAGAAATATGCTTTTATTTCTTTGCCATTTACTCACTCAGCTTTCTGTCTGCTGGGAATTCAGAGCTGTAAATTCTCCAGATAACTGTTTGTAGTCAGTGAAAACCTGAGCTGACTGTGGTAGGATGTTGGCTGCTGTGCTCTCCAACCTGTCTATTGTAGAAAGAGGTTACCAGTTATATATATATATACCAGTTATATACTTATACCAGTTATGATCTTGGTCTGGTCACTTTGGTGGGAAATGGAGGAACTGTACTAAACCATGTTCATCCTTGTTTTGAGCCCAGACCCTTTCCAAAATTTGTATTGTTTTATGTAAATAGCATTTTGCCCCTTTTAGAATCTCCCGTACTACAGCCATCTTCCTTCATCTCTGCTGATAAGTTGCTAGCTCCACAGTGTTCTTTTTTCTTAATGATGAATCCAGTGACTTCTTCCAAACATTTCCGAGCTGCAGAAAAGTTCATACTGAGATCCAAATTTCATGTCTGACATTTGTGGCTCTTTCTTGAAGGGCCTGGCATTTTCTGCAGCTCCAGCTGCTCTGTATAACCTAGGTGATAAATGTGCTATCAGTCAATTAAGGAAAAAATAAGAGAGGGGTGGATAATCGCAGAAATTGCAATCTAATGATGCCTAACTCATCCCAAGTATGCCAAATGAGAAAAATATTAACTATTAAAATCTAAATTACATTCTGTGACAGAAACAATCCAGTATAGTATTTCATTCAATGGATTACTGTAAGTCATCATATATTATTATTATTTTTAACTAAGTAGTTACAGATAATGAATAGGAGAAAAAGGAGAGGAGAAACTTGTTAACACTTTTCAGAGACTTAGGAAGAAATCAATCAAATGGAGCTCAAAGCTTCAGCACTGATGGTTAAGTCAAATGAGGCTGTAATTACCTATGATAAGATAAGAGTTGCCTCATTTGTAGCTCCAGTTTTTCTGGTTTCAGCTTGTTCCCATTTTTCTTTATGAACTTACCACCTGATTCAAAGGATCTTATTTTCTTAGTAATATTTGTCCCAAATCATGTACTTGTAGAGCAACATCTCTCAGACTCTGAAGAAATAGGAGGAGTTTTCTAAGTCTTTCACCGTGTAACATATTTCCCACACCTCAGATCATCCCTATCCCTTCGCTGGGTTATTTCAAGTGCTTCAACACCTCATAAGGTGTTCAAGTGCTTCAACACCTCACTCCAGAAATGACCATGCTGATGAACCAGTGATCTTGTGAGTAGATTTGTACAGGTCATATTCCCTCTGAAATTTTTGTAGATTTTTCCATTTATACAGATACACCTCAGATCAAGTTAGTTTTTCAATTGCTGCATTGAACTGTAAGCAGCTGGTTATTCACCCTTAAATCCTTCCCAGAGTCAGTTTTCAACAGCCACTGTGGCATGTACTACTTACTGATCTATACTTATGGGATATACCAAATGGGTATATGGATAAAATGTACCCAGTTTACCAAACAATCTCAATTTCTTTGTAAATTGTCCTTCTTTTGGAATTAACATACCACCGACTTTGTGTTATCTGCAGTTACAAATTATTCTTTTTCTTCTATCTGTCTTTTACATACACACACACACGCACACTCACAAAGTATTATTTAGGGGGTTGATTTTTTTCTGCAGGACCATATTAGAAATAATTCAAGTCAATTACTCTTCCTTTACAAATACATTTTGAGGTCTGTCGTTGAAAACATATTAATCTTGTCAGACGTTAAAACAGTGCAGACAGTAAACACAGCAATGATAATATTCGGATTTGGGTATATAGCTACCAGGAAAATTATGCTGGATACTTCAGAGAAGGTGAAAAGAGGAAAAATTGGCTTATATTTTCCTGCCCATTAAAGAATGAAGACATTAGCAATCTACATATCCTGCAACCAGGAAATCTAAGAGACAAAGATGCTACAGACAGGCTGTTGTTGTTTTTACCATAATTGTGCTAATATTCATGAGAACTATCTCTCAATAATTAAAATAAAGTAAGTAAGCCTGCCTTTTCCCATCAGGGAATTAAAAGAAGAGTCATCAAGACTTTTTATTTTAAAGATAAAATTATGAAGATCAGCAAAGAAAAGTGGATAGAGAGATTTTAATTGATTCAGATCTATAGGTCAGCTGTTATGGAATTTATTTTCAGACTAGAGATATGACAATGTCTCTGTTTTAAAGATCTTGTAATCTGCATCAGTGTGCAAGATTCTAGCCTGGCATAGGGTCAGTCTGAGCAATTTCATTGATTGTTGGTTCCATTTAAAATGCAGTTTTAAGATTAAAAAATAAAATAAAATAATAAAATAAAAGGAAATAAAATGAAATAAAATAATTTCTTTTGTCCTTAAGAAGACTCATAAAACCAGAATAAAAATATCTGTAATATATTTATGCAGTTTTGCTCCTCTCTTCTGGTACTAGAACTGTAAAAGACTGTTTTGGTTTGCTATACCTTTATCTGTTGATAGATGCAGGTAAAGCAAACTGGTTAATTATTGATCTCCATGAGTACTTTCCGTTACATATCTACATCTAAAATAGATTATAAAATTGACTAATCTCTGCAAGGTTTTTTGCCTATCTGATCCAATAACTGGGCTGCATAGTAAGAAAGAATAGAGCTATTCTATTATTAATGTACTGAGAGAAAAATTAGTACAAAACTGAATGAATTTATGGCAGAACAAAAAGCTGTTTTATTTACCAGGGTTTCTAATCAACCATGGTTGATTACATGAGGAAAGAATTCCCAACTCATGTAAAGAAAAATGAAATAGAAATGAAGTACAGATTCTGTAAGTTGATCTTTCTGTGGCATGAGGTTTCTTGGTCAACTGTGTAGATGTTAAAACACCAAAATGTTTGTCAAATGTATCTCACTGTCAGCAAGATGTTTTTTCCAGGGGACATAGGGAAATGTAGGGAAAATGTAAACATTTGACCATTTTCCTAAATAAGAAAATACTCATTTTCAATTGAAATGTCTTTATATTTATATTCTATCGAATATGAACTTAAAAATTACATATTCCAATGTGGTAAACTGTTGGCTCCATCCAGAAATAAATGTCATGCCATCCTGCTCCACCCCTTGCTTTTCCAGAATTATAGTGTTTTCCTGAATTGTTTTTACTTGATAAAACTTCTGGTGTACCCAAAATGTAGTAAGCAGCACAATGTTTAAGCTGACAGTTGATAACAAAGGTGCTGTGCTAAAACAACAATGTTGAAAAGAAATGCATTCTGTGGGGAGGGTCGCCGGGATAGGTAAGAGTTTGTGTTTTGCAATGTGACATTGCATAACACTTTCCACTTACCTTGCTAGATGCTGATTTAAGTAATTCAGTTTACCTGAGCTGCAGTTTGATACAGTGACTTTGCTTAGCCTGAAACTGTTACACAAAACTTTAATTTTAATTTTAATAATTTTACTCTACCTATTGTTTCACAGAGGTCTTGAGGAGATACCATCTTTTTCATTATACTTCAGTGAGCTGGACTAGCTAACATTGCAAATGAGAACACCTTAAATGGCTTCATTTACTATTAAGTTTACAGAACATGCACAAAAGACACATTAGGGTGGTACTGGCAGTTTCCTTCCAAAAATGGATGTAGTATCATTGCTAATCTGCAACATATTTAGTTTAAAAAAAAAAAAAAATAAAAATGAAGAAGAAGAAAAGAAAAACTTAGAGTCACCAAAACATAATGGAATCAAATTGTTTTGGCTCAGCCTGTCTCTAAAAGCAGTTGTCACACTGAGTTCTCATCTGTCTCTGTCAGCTCATTTCATTAAGGTACTGTCTGCAAACTTGGGGTGGGGGAAGAATGCTGCACTGCAGTTTGATTCCTTTACAAGCAGCATCAGTAGCTTTTTGATAGTGCGCACTTGTTGGACTATCATGTTCTGATATTAGCAGTGAACCTTCCCTGAAGGAGGTAAATGGATCACAGAAAGAATCAAAATAGACTGTGAATATGGCAAGTTCAACTGATGAAAGCAAGTTACACTTAGCCATCTTCTGTTTGCAGCAACTATTACTTGAAAATATATTTAATGTCAAAGACAATTTTTATATTATTGGAATAGACAATTATTTAGAAGTAGATGGTTTAAAATAAGTCAGATATTTCTTCACAAGTAATGTCTAGACCAAGAAAGACTTTTCAATTAATACTTAATCGTCATTCAGAGTTTCACAAATTTTTGCCTTTTGCCCACAAATCTATTACAAAATGCAGCTTTTTATTCCTTTGTAAGACTTCTGAGGCATACAATTGTGCAATTAAGGCAAAGTGTTGAATGTAAAATATAGCAGTCATTTCCTAACAAAGTGTCTTGAATGCATGGATTAGCAAATTAGAGACTTTTGGAGTACTGCTGTATTACTGCCTGGCCATCACATACTTCCAGACTGCAGGTTTATTATTCAAACCAGACTGCCCATTTTGTTTCACTGCTTTACATATGGAATTCACTTTTACTATTATTATGCAAATAAGACATTCATTACATTAGAGGTTAGGCATATATAAAGAACTTCAGATAAGTATGATACATGTCAATAAATATGTTGAAACATTGCCTCTATAAAAATGGGAAGTGTTGTCTATGTCTGATACATGTCAAGTAACAGAAATACACTTTTTATTTCTTTTTTTTTTTTGTTTCCACATTGAATAATGCTATATAGTCCAATCATCTGCATAGTGTCGTATGTCTCGTGGCAAAATGCAAAACTAATTTGCTGCCAGCAGTACTATTTTTATTCTCTTGGTCTGACCTTTCTTGTACTCCTGTTTTAAAATCCTAAGTGAATATTTTCTCCACCACTTAAACATTGAGTGGTACATCTAAACTGTTATAATAAGCACAGTAAAAATAACATGCAGAAGTATTATGATATCTGATTCAGGAAGGAGGAAAAAGGAGGAGGACTTGGTGAAGCTGTTGCCTGTATCTCTGAAAGGCTCATCCCTGGAATGAGCGACTATATTATATATGTACATATATATAAATATATATATATATATATATACATGTGTGTGTGTGTATATATACACACATATATATAAATAACTTAAAGGCAGCCTGTCTGGCTATACTTGAGCACTGAGCAGAAGTCATCTCTTTTTGTGACCTTGGAAATATGGGCCTGTGGGCAGATTTAGAGCTGAGCTCAGCATGGACTGTAGGCATCTTCCCATCAGCCTGGTCCAATGTTATTTACAGCCACAACTCCATTCTGTTCATCTCGCCGAGTGGAGCACCTTGATCGAGAAGCTGTCACTGTTGTTGAAACCTCTTGTTTTGGCAAGAGAGGAAAGCTACACTTTTTGGAGGGTGGTTCTTGGCTGTGGAACAAATAGCTAGTGTATAAACAGAAAACATATATTTCAACAAGGAAGGTTTTGTTTTGTTTTGTTTTGTTTTGTTTTGTAAAGAAGTAGAATTGATTTTCAAATGAGTTATCTGCTGATTTACTAACAACAAAAAAAAAAAAGCTCTAAATGTTATTGTCTTCTAACTACCTTCTCTAATACTTGTAGTATTTTATTATTTGCCTAATCAGCAAGATCATGTATCCATTTTAGTTAAACATAGGAAAAAATGCTGCTAGCCCTGGCTTGTAAATGGGGTTAAATTTTAAAGAGAATGTCAAGCAGATCTTAATTCTCCCCTTAGAGGGAAGGGGTTCCACTGGTCCCTGTGATATTTAAAGTTTGCTAACATAACTTTTAATAATACATTATTCATATTTTAATGTCATTAAAATGCACACACCTCATAATTGGCATTTCTAAGTCTGGTATATTTCTAAGAACTTAACACTTATTTACTAAATTATTCAAATATTTGGTACCTGACTATGCATTTCCACTGTATTTTAACAAAGATAAGCTAAGAACAAAGTTATGTTTCTACCAGAGCATCAGCCTTCTAAATTATGTTGTAAATCCTGGTGGCATTAGAAACTGAAAAAAATAAATAAATAAAATATCGGGGAAAAGTTTTGGTGTCAGCATTTTGTTTATCCATCTGCTTAGGCCCCAACACTTTTGCTTTCCAGCAACTCACAGTTATGAGAATATGTAATTTCCTTCAAATTACGACATTTTAAAGGCATTTTCTGCCTTACTGATTACCACAAGTACCAAATCTCTGTTCATCATGGAGATTATTCTGAAAGTAATCGAAACCCTGTCATTGTCAAGGTCCATGACTAGAGGACAGAGACTGTGGTATGGAAATATGTAATGCAGCATCTTCCAGTGTAAACAGGAATTAATCTTTGATGTATTGAGCATGTTAATCACTATCCAAATAGCAATTCCACAGTAATGCAGCTGGAAGAGGCCTGAAGAAAGGAGTCCATCTACCATTAAAGTGGTTATTGATTGAAGGTTAATGTTGTGTGTCTGGGAGATCACTCTGCATCCTTCTGGTAATCAAATAAGCACAGAATTGAATGACTGAATAAAGTGCTTGGCTAGCTGTCCATTTTACTCAATATGGGATATCGGCATTGATTGTTTAAAGTAATCCAGGACCCAAAAAAGACTTTATGCCTAAACTGTCACAGCTCTATGTTGACTGGCAATTGTCATCTATTCACTCTACTCTACAAGAAGAAAATTGACATTTCCTTACTTTTTCACTTTTAAGCAGTAAACCATTACTGAGTATTGTATTTTAAAGAAGGTGTCACCCCCGGGTCTTTTTTCCTGTGAACAGAATGATTTATATAAGATTATATGGTACTGTACATTTCTGTGTGCTATTCATGCTAAAGGGAATGACAAGGCTGGATAAATGGATGGGGAGGTGGAGGTAGCCCAGGGAGCATGCTTGAAGGAAGGACAGGGCAGGTGTTGTGGGGATGCAGGCAGCAGCTGTGGAGAGCACTGGTAGCAAGCACACTGCACAGGAGGCACTGGGAGGCTGCCAAAAACAAACAAACAAACAAACAAACAAACAAAAAAACATGGAGCCACATTTCTAGTGTGACAAAATGAGAAAATTTCCTTAGGAACATAGACTGTACAGAGATGTCCACAGCCCACACAGCCCAGAAATAACACCGAGTTGCAGAAATGAAGGTGAGATGGGGGCAACAGCTTACCCAGCTATGGCACAGGGAAAGGTTTCCCTTTTATTTCTCTTCTGTCCTTCTAGTCAGTCTGAGTTTTCTCTGCCTTAAAGTTAGGGTTTACTATATGAGCACATGACTTATAAGATTGTGCTCCCTAAATGCTCAGGGAAAATATGGGAGTTAAGACAGCACTTCAGAGCACATAAAAGAAAAGTCCAATTAAAGTCCATATGAAGTAGGTTGTGTAAATATCATAGCAGTCTAAGCATTGACTATGTCAACTTGTCAGCTGATATTTCCTCTGCTCTGGTACATTCTCAGTAGATTGATGATTCCTTTCTCTGTTTTTCTAGCTTAGGCTTGACCTTTATTCCTCAAGGGCCAAAATGAGCTATGGTCTGGTCTTTTGGAAAAATCAGTAGTTAATGCCTTATGTATTTCTGTTACTGTAAAATGAATTCTTCCGGAGAAAGAAAACATGCAGACAAGTGATTCCAAATGAATAGTTTTGTGTCATCATTTTGTCGTGTGGTCTGAAGTTGGGCTTTTTGCTCTTTCACTAAAAATTGTGATGGCAAAAGATGACAGCAAACATACTTTTTCATTTTTCTCTTCATGGCAACAAGAACTAGTCTGTTCAATGTGAATTTCATTTGCTTTGTACTTTCTGATGAGTTTAATTGTTGCATGGCACAATTCATAGAACACTGAATATTAGTCTGTCTGGATAAGAAAGCTATTTCTATTTGCATGGTAATGAAACCTTTTCTCAAAAACACTGAGGATAATCCACAAACTAATGAGACTTTCTGAATGACCTAAGCCTAATGGCTGGTTCTTCTTGTAATTTAGATCAAACACTGCTGATAAATGTAAGGGAAAATCTTTAATTGAATGCAAACATTCCAACAAGAAATGAAAGGAGAAATTAGTGTAAACCAGAAATGAAAGGAAAGGGAGAAAGTTCTGAATGGCAGCTACTCCAGCCAAGATGATTGCATAAGAGGCAGAAAAGCACTGTGTTAATGTTTATTGATTAAGGCACAATAATGTTTATACCTCAGCTATATAAAGACTTTCCAGTGAACAAAGTAGTCAGATTTATCCTTAAAAAATGTGTCAGCATTAAACATTTCTTTTGTGTGTGTGTTTTCTTGGCCAAATATTTGGTGCCAGATGCCAATTTATAGGAACAATCTCAGAGATTTCAATCTCAGAGATTTCTTTGCTTTCACTTCTCCCAAAAAAAAACAAGCTGTTAAGCTTCCTTCATAAGGGAACTACATTATAGAGATCAGAAGAGAATCCAAGGAACGTTTCTGATTTCTGAGCATGCCCTCTAAGGGTAAAGTTATTTGTTTATATTATGCTTATCTGTTATTTAAGTATATCATTTTTTAAAGCAACCTTAATCATCTCTTTAAAGTAACTTGAGTTTCTAAGTTTCTGATTTCTGGCTTCTCAAATAGAATATTTATGCAACAACAAAAAAGAAAGAAAATTTATTTTAAAAATGTTGACTGTACCCCTAACTTGGCTAGTCCCATATACTTGCTGCCTTATAGTCACTGACTACCAGGGCTTCAAGCTTCCCGTTTCATCATGATAATTAGAAACTCCAAACAAAGAACATTCTGTTATAGGTAATACTAAAATAAAAAATAAATTATCCTTATTTAGAAGAATTTAGAATTTTGTTAGAAATATGGCTGCCTTTGATAATATATGAATGTTTCTGTCATGCACAAGTCTTGGCAAAATGATATAGTAAATTATAGAAGAAATAGGAAAAAAAGTCTGATCACTGTTCTTTTTTTTCTTTTTTCTTTTTTCTTTTTTTTTTAAAAAAGGGTGAAATAGCTAGTTATTAACAAAAATTTGTCAACATTGTTTTCTGGAGAAAAATTTCCACATGTACATCTTTAAAAGTCAGTTTCTTGTGTTTTAAGCATGTAAGCCTCTGCCTGCTACATGTGCGTTTTTTTGCACAATGTGTTACTCATTTCTCAAGATACTGTAGCATATTATATATCATCCCAAGGGCCTGGTCATTACCTTGATGCATGAGATTCATTTTGCTGGTTGTGAATGGTGTGGTTGCTACAGCAGTGTGAATCGAGAGCAGATTTTAAATGAGAACATAAAAGTTCTTTTTTTAATACAGTAATGTTACCCTGTGGCAATTTGTCTGTGTTCTTGAGCAGCCTCTTCAAACGTGCAGTGCATGATAGTCAGTTGAACAAAAATGTAATTAGTTTTCCTAAGAAAATGACCAGAAGAACATCTTTTCAGCGGATGTATTTTTTTTTTCCTCTGGATTGCACTTCACTTGCACATACCTTTTGTGCTCTGAGTAGGGACAGAACTCTGGGCTGAAGGCAGTACAATTTCCAGACATGGGATGGGTGGAGAACAAACACCCTGAGACCCCTGAGTCAACACAAGAGAGAGTCTTTGGCCTGTAAACTGTCTTGCTAAATCTGACATATTTAAACTTCTCTTACTGTGAGAATAAACTCATCCTCCTTCAAAGACAGTTTTGTGAATGATCTGTTGTTAAGTAAAAAGACCTTTCTGATCCTTGGCACCCCTTCTGCATCTTCTGTATGAGACAAAGGATGTGATTCTGTATGTGACCATAGGCATTGGTTACAATCTCAGTAGCTGAGAGACTGTTGCCAAGGGGGAAATTATGAGTAGTTAATGAGTCAGTGTATCCATGGCTCACATACTGCCTGTATTCTCTTAGGAGAAAGTAGTTATGAGAAGACTGAACAAGGAATGAGACTTAACATGTGAATAAAACTCTGTGTGTTCTGGTTATTCGTAGACAGTGAAAGATGTCATGAATAAGATCAAAATCATTATAGAAATATCCACATAATTCATTTATTTATTTATTTAGTGCATAGAAGTCATTAGGCCAGAGAATGGAAGAGGAGCACAATAGATGGAAAGCTAAATACAACTTTTTAACATATATATCTCTTGTTTTTTTCTTCCTTCTTTTGAATTTTCAGCGTTAAAAGATACATTGCGTCCACTTCCACTCTCTCTCTCTCTCCTACATTAGCATTGATTTTATTGTGCCTAGGGTTGTCTTTGTATTTTGTTTTTACAAAAAATGGTTTTCATAGCTCACAAAAAGAATACACCAAGACCATGGACTACATTATTAAAGAATTTCATCTGAGGTGAAAAAAAATGTATGAGTTATAATGAGTTATAATATATGAATAAAATATAAAAAATATAAAATTATAAACTCATATAATTAAATATAAAAATATATAAAAATATATAAAATTATAACACATATAAAACATATGAGTTATAACCTGAGTTATAACTGTCCAACTACAGAGACGTTTATTAAGAAAATTGGTAGAATGTACAATAGCCTGAGCAACCAATCTGATTTGTCTTTTGAAATTAGCTATGGTTTAGTGGGAGGTTGGACTTATTGTTTCCCTTCCAACTTATATTTTTCTATGGAAAAGCCTAAATAAATTTAGAGGGGTCATATTTGTATAATTATGATGGTTTATACCATCAGAAAAAAAATCTTCCTACATCTGCCTTTTCCTTTATATGTTCTGTACTTAATCACTACTAATAAATTCCCTACAGTAAATTCCATAATGGGTAGAGAGAGATCTAGCTCTCAGAGCCCTCAAGCGATTATTCTCTTCTGAGACCTAAATCTACAAGACTTCTGAAGGTATAGGTGAGTGACCATGTAAGTCATGCTTGGATTCCTGACTTTTTTTAAAGTAAGAGACTATTAGAGACCACATTTAAAATCCATTAATGTTTGTGGGAGTCAGATACTTTGGTCTTTTCAGTCTGTAAATATTTTGCCGGAGTTTTAATATGTTGTCTACTTCTGTATAAATTAATTCAAGATCTTATGGTCATACTGCTTTTGCTCTTTTCAACTGGTTAGAAAGGAAGAGGAAGCCTGGAGTCTTGTGGACGGTCCTCATTTTCCTGAAACAGTACCTGTTCAGTTGACTAATTGTCTCTGTTCCACAAATGAATCATCTCTAAATGACTATATGGCAATGAGAGACGTATTGCAACAAGGTTAGAAATGTGCTGAGAAATGACAGTCAAAATTGCTTGTATTTCAGAGAAGGGAAATGAACTATATTTTGAAAAAAAAAAAAAAAAAAAAAAAAAAGAGAAGAAGCATTTAAAATGTAACTGTAGGATACAGAATAAGAATACTGAATGAATGTGAATAGCTGGTAAGCCATCTATAAATGTTAACACTAAACTTGTTCATGCCTTAGTTAGATTCTTCTTCTTTAGTACTGTACTTGGAATTGTCCTCACTGCTCAACATTCGTTTGCCTGTAGTATATTGTTTTCTATTAAGAATACCACAGAATTAATGGCACAGAGACCTTTTAGTGAAACTATTTACCTCTTAGAATCTCAAAATGAGAGTAACATCTCACAGCCCATCACTTATAATTTCTGTCTTGCCACGTTAATGAGTTTCAGACAACATTAATGCACTTGGAGGACACAGGTCCCAAAAGCCCAAGTGCAACATAAAGGAAATGGACATTCGTTTGAGTCTTAGAACCTCATGGGGCCTTTACAGATATAAACTCGGCTATAAATTAACAAGCAACCTTGTTTGCCCTCAGGCTGTTTGAAATCTATGAGAAGAGAAGATTGTCGTGCTTTGGAAAAAAAAAAAAAAAAAAAAAAAAAAAAAAAAAAAAGTGCCCTAATAGATTACCATTTGTTTAAAATCCTGCTGTTCTTCCATGTTCTGTGTACATACTGTTTTTGTACTGTTTTTGGTTATGGAATGCAGGATGAACTTAGGCTCCCCAGACATCACAGCACCTCACCTGTACTTCTGTATTGCTCGGTATTGACGAATTTACATGAAAGAGTTACTGGTGCATTGTATTTAAAAGGAGCCTAGTAACTAACTATGCAAAGCTGTTGCCAAAAGTAACAAAACTTGAAATGCTGGTCTCTTTCTCTAACATGAATTTCTGCCAGTCTGTCCTTCACAATCTGAGACAGGCTTCTGAAGTAACTTGGATGTGAACAATAAGCTTGAAATATTTTAACTGCATGTCTATATTGCTGAATGCAAGGAATCTCAAACAGCAGTCCAACATCATAGTCACTTATGGAAAACAGGAAACATGTACTGTAGAAAGAACAATGAGGGGTTTGCCTTGCGTACACAGATTAATATAGCTCTCAAGTAGCCTGCAAATGTTGATAAGATTTCTCCTTAAGATTCAACCATTGCTTACTAGTCAGGTAGAACGGAATTAATGAGGACCATCCAAAGAGAAAGCAGCCTTTTTGAAGCTGGTTCTTTCACATGCTTGCTTCCTTTCTTTTCTGACAACTTCTGTGTATGTGTCCTCTGCCAGAAACAAATCAGAAGTGATTTCAACTGACAGTAAGGCTGATGGCATATGAGTGAAAAAGGGAGCAAAAGCATTAGAGGTTTCAGGTAGAAGTAAATTGTTCCCATTCAGATAATTATCACTTGTGCATCAGAACAAATCTTCTCCTGTTTTTACAGAGAGGTACGTTTGTTCATAGGGCATTGGAGTTGGACACTCTTCCGTTGGCTCTCCTGAGCTTTGGACAAGTCAGTTATTGTAAATTAGAGATACAATAATACTTTTTGTTTGTTTGTTTGTTCATTTTTTGCAATCAGTAAATAGAAAGTATGATGTAATTGTTTAGTGTTATTTGTAGATTTTAATCTTAAACTTCCTTGAAAATAATGTCATGTTGGATGCACTGCATTGCAAATTTTGTTTCTTTTTTTTTTTTTTTTTAAACTGTCATATCATTTTATCAAGTGTTTTAATAAGGTGGGTAGATAGAATAATTGAAAATGTAAGCAAATTTTTGTTTTGATTTTTTCTGTCTTTCTTTTCCCTGACAAACTATAGTTGAATTTGGAAATCAAGTAAGAAAGCAATGATGATCAGTCTTTATACAGCATTATGGCTGGAACACTGGCAATAAGAATTTTGAAATTTCTTTTTCGTATTATATTTAAGGCTGGTTTGTAATTTTGTTGGCATGGTTTTGGCTCTACCAGAGACTTTCTGTATGAGTTTTGATAAATTGGTTAATCTTTACCTGCATTACATCTTATATGTCTGTAAAATCATTATAAAGATGATTATCTTTTTCTATTTGGGTTACAAGCCTTTTAGTGCAGCATGAAGTGCTTGGAAAGAATGGACATGCCTGTGAAAGGCACTCTTCTGAACTACAATAATGCAAATAAAATAATTATGAGGTTTCAGGAATCTGGTTACCACCAGATTACAAGGTTAGGGTGATTTTAAAGGAATTGTCTCTGAAAACAGCACTCATACTAGCAATAAGTTATATAAAATATAGTTCATGTGTTTCATAAAGCTTTTCCTGTTTAGAAAGATTTTTGTGGAAAATTTAATGTACTTTATTTCATCTATACAATTTATCTATCATTAATTGAAATGTCTTAGAAATGTAGAAAATGATGTGGCCCTATTCCTAATTGCAGGTTTCAGTGCATTCTGCTCAAGGAAATTTTCTCCATAATCATGAATTCATGAACAAATTATATGGAAGAACAAGAATTGTTTATAGAACAAGTATAAACATTTCCCGTTTTGAATGTCCTTGAGGCTATAATTAAAAAAGTTTCAAAAACAATTGTCCCTGAATTTTGCTACTGGCCATAATGTAGTCTTAAAAGATCAGTATAAAAGAGCACTATGAGTATTTTCTAGGCCATGATACAGAAAATCAATATGAAATTCATCCCATCAGTTGTCCTTTCCCTCAAAGCACTCTAATGGCTAGAAAAAGCAGAATCATTCACCCTATGTGCTGCAATCCTTGGAAAGATGTACAGAAAATTAACAACAAAGAAAAGATATAAAGGCAGGATAATCTCCATATGTCCCCATTAACTCAAAAATGTGATTGACTTAAGTAATGACTAGTGAGATTTCACTAGCAATAGCTAACACAAAGTTTATACAAATGAGCATACTCAATGTTTGGAATGCACCCTACATTTAGTACAAGAGATTTATATATTGTTCTGTTTGTGTCCTTCATCATATTCACAGTTTCTTTGGCCCTAATACTTTTCCTTTCAATGACTGTAATGTGTTATCTTATATGCACTAAAGTTTTGACTTCATATTGCATTAGTCAGTTTTATGTAGCTGTAACACTGGTGAAACCAATGGTGTTATTGCCTCTGAGAGAGTGGAAGAACTCAGCAGTAACTCAGATTCCTAGTTTTAGCAGTTTTACTCCAAACTTTTCTCTAGCTTGAACTGTGTGTGGTAGGAGTGTAAATGAAGAACAGTCCACCGATGTACAGCAAGGATAGATGTGGTAGGAGCCACCTCCCACATTTTGCATTCTAATAATGAGATTGATGGCTTTTTTCCAATTTAAATGAGCACAGTCACAATTAGTCTTTATTATCCAGAGAAAAAACAAATGGTGAATCATAGCTTCATATCCTAGAGTGTTTGTTATATAATACCTATTGAATTTCATTTGCATGCTTTATGCATATATTTATTATGCTGAAAGCTGATTACCCAATTTCTTCTAAAGTCTTTCAAGGCACTGTGCCAGCCCTTCCTAAAGTTCTCAAGCATATTGTTTTTGACAGTCAGGAGAGTTTGAGATTTTTGTATTAATTACTCTGTTTACATAAAAATGAGGTTTATGTCATTTGTGTATTCCTATTATACGTATTTTAGAAATTACAGAGTAATTACAGCAATTGCTTAAGCTGCATGTGGTGTCTAATTTAATTTAATAAGATGCAGCTATATCATTTTTCACATATCATAAAACTGGATGTGTGAGACAGTGAAGTCATAATGAACTGTTACAACAGTATACATAGAGTTCTAAAAATAATGTTCATTTGCTTATTTATTTCTATAGTTAAGAAATATAGCTATGTTTGCCTCCATACATGATGTGTGAAGTATGTAAATGGTTGCTACTTCTTTCTTGCTTACTTTATACAGAGAAATTCATGTCACTTTTTCCTTCCATGTAGGTCATAGCTCTTACCAGTTTTAGTCTGATAATATTAGCTGTAGTCTGTGGTCACACATTTTAGTAAGCTAAAACGGATGGTCATTTATCAGTCTTGACAAGTGGTGGCTGAATAATAACTTTCCTGTAAGGCAGACGGTTTCCTGAATGTTTAAGTGCTGATGGTTTGAACATTACAGCTCACCAAATTTTAATTGATTTGAGGTTCACTGATTCACTGACCTCAAAGTAAATGCCAGTACACAGTGTGTTTTTATCTTCTTTTAGTTATCTATCCAAACAGATATATGTCCTGTCAACTATTTGATTCTCTAATGTCCTACAGGTACCCCAGAAACGTACATCCTGCATGTAAAATCATTCTCTGACATGAGAAAGAGACACATGATCCAAGAGTACAGTTTTTAGCTGCATGTGACATACATGAGGTGTAAATATTAATAGGTAGTAAAGGACTTGAATAAAAAGAAGTAACTCTTCTCAAGGCTTGATTACATGGGTTGGGAGCATAGGTTTTACACCTAAACAGCTGCAGAATAAGGATGAGATTATAGACTCAGGAGCCTGGTCGATCTAAGGCAGCCTGGCTGTCTAATTATTGCCAGGATTTTGACCGACTGAGCAGTGCTGCCATTTTCCACTCATACTTTATAGCCCTAGTTCAGGAGTTTGTGAAGGGGTCACTGCAAACCTGCACCAAGAGGTTTTGTTTCTGATTCTTCTCTTCAAAGTTTTCTGGTTATGTTCTTTTTTAACGTACAAAAGTCCCCCAGATATTTTATTTTATCAGCTCCCTGGGTTTTATCTTGTATTATCTTCAGGACACATAAACATTCCTTCCTTTTCCTTCATTTCAAGAAAAAAAAAAAAAAAAAAAAAAAGAGAGAGAGTAAAAGCTGCTCTGTGCTTTGTTACCAATGGGAAGCATTGTAGTGACAACAACTTCCAGGTAACAAACAGTGTGAGCAAAAAAGTCAGCTTGTTTCATGTTTGGGTGCAATCAGTCAAAAATGTTGTAGTTTCTTTAACACCATCAATGAAGGATGAAAAAATGAATAAAATTAATTACTGACTTTTAGGTAAAATTTCAACAGTTTCCTTGTATGCCATCACTTATGATTGGAAAAGGCATTTACTGAAGAATTGTCTATTTTGATAGGAGTCATTTGTAATGGGTTTTCTGGAGATTTCTAGAACTTTTTCCCTGCGAGACACCTCAGAGATTAACCAGACAGGACAAAATCAGTATGGTCATTTGGCCAATAAATTATGGGACTATATGTAGACTGTCATTTCTTTTATCTGAGCTGTCAGGAGACTGAGTTGCAAAGAATAAACTAGATAATGGAAGCATGAAGAAATAGTTTCACTTTTGCTTTGTATCCATATAGAGTAGAAGCTAGAAATTGGTAGAAGAGACAGATTCAAAATAAATAAATAAATAAATAAAAGTATGCATTATGTTAAAGTTTTTCATAGCCACTTTCTAAAAAACAGTGCAATCTTTTTATGATATTCCAGATATCCATAAGATATTCAAAGGATAGGATATGTGTAAAGATCAATAAGTTATGCTGAGCATTCTAAAATTGTTAAGTAAAAAAGGGTTAGAATGGTGATATGCAAATTTTTTTCCAGCTACATAAAAACATTGCTTTACTTAGCAAAATAGGTTTAAGTATTTCTGTATTTCTGTATTAAGTATTTCTCATGTTAATCACTCTGCTTAGTATGTTGATGTTGGCATTCAAGACATTTATCATTAATGGAATGGAAAAAGAAAGCACAACTATAGAAAACAGAATAAGCAAGCTGCAGTAAGAAGTTTGATACATCTCTGCAAGTTGAAATATATGCATTTAAATACCAGAAAAAGTCCCTCATATTCTTCCTTTCGTGTATTTTGTCTTAAATTTTTGTGTTCAACAGCAGAATACTGAGTGTGAGCATGCTGATTTAAAAATAGTGTGCTAAAATACACATACATGTAGCACAGGAGTGATCCTCATGATATGCCAGAGAAGGGCTTAGAACAAGACCAATTTCAGCAGCCCTTGTCTTCCAGCAAGTTGCTCAGGGTTGAGTTGAATCTTCGTAAAGTGGAGATGGCTCATAACTGGAAACTGAGGTACTATAATTTTTACTACAGTTTTTACCACAGTTTCTGGTAAATTCTTCTTTACCTTTAAACTCACTTGTTGCTTCAGACTCTAAAATAACATGGAGGCTGGATGTGCTACACAATTGTTTCATATATCTGTTCTGTACTATTATATACTGTATTTAAAGCTTATGTAAGGCATTTTCCACAATAACACAGATTTGGGTTGGTCATGGGGTTATGCATGCATATTACTAACTTAGCCAGGATCTTCTATTAATATATTAATGTATTAACTTGGTATTAACTAGGTATTTGATTCTTCTTAGAACTTATATATGTCTGTCTGTGCGCATATATATATATATGTATACATACACAGCATGTTTTTCATATATATACAAATATACAATATACATAGATAATACCTATTTTTCATTAGCATGGAGATGCATTGTTATTCTTAAGTGGGACAAATCAAAATTTCCTCACTCAGGCAAAGTTTTACTGAGTGAGATCTGACTTACTGAGCCTTTATTCTGAAGATTGTCATATGTATTTAGATGATTGTTACAGTACTTTCTTTCATTTCTTTAAAAAATTAAAGAGCCAGTGACCCAGTGATGGAATGAGACAAATGCTAAGTTGCTGTCCAAGTTTTATTCCTTTTTATATATTTGAAATTACTGTCTTTAGTCCTAGAGAAAACAGATTGTCTAAGTTAGTTTCATATGCTAGAAGTTCATAAGAGGAATCATTAACACTTTATTTTGAGAAAGATGATGACACCAAATTCAGATTTTTTTCAACAGTTATCCTGCAATATTATTCAAGTTGATTTAATGAGCTGCAACACTATGTTTCTTGCCAAGACTTGAGTTCAGATTCTGTTTTATCTTTGAGAGTTGGCAATTTGCATAAGAAATAAAGCACTGTAAATAAATTTCATACCCCTGCCTTTTTTTTTTGTTGATAACGATATCAAATATGGCACTGAGAGGAATGCAAGGTCAAGTCTTAGCAGCATGGGTGAAATACAAACCAAAACCAACTAGCTTCCCTTTTCATGACCTTTCAAAAGCTGCTGGATTTCTTTCAGTTTTCATATGCTTATATTCCATAAATCAAATGTTGAGTTGTATGGGAAAAGGAAAAGAGAGAGAGAGAGAGAAATTAGTCTTCTCTTCTAAAACAAAGTTGGAAGATTAAGCTTTCTTTTCTTCTAAACTAAAACTAGTCCAAAAATATGTCCTTCAGGAATTCAGAAAAGAAAAATAATAAAAAAAATATATATATATATGTAAATACTTATTTATTTATATTCATATATATAATATATATAATATATTATATGTACATCATGTTATATCATATAATATATAAGGCATATAATATATATATATATATTGAATATAATATAATACAATACAATACAATACAATATAATATATTATATATAATACATATGTATAACATATATATATATAATTATTACAATTTAATGCAGATAAAACTTACCATAGAACCATAGGATCATTTAGGTTGGAAAAGACCACTAAGATCATCTAGTCCAACCTTTATGTGTTGTGATGCCTTCTAGCATTTCTTCCTCCATAACTAAATCTTATTCCTTGGATGAACCATATGTCATATGGGATTTATAAGGAAGCATTGAGGACTCCTATCTTCAGGCTGTGAAACGCCTCAGGAAATCTATGCATGTTCTCACATGCACTTCTGTTCTACCCCTGACCTTCTAGACCTGGTAGGATAAGGAGATCCTTACTGCACAACCGTTTAATTCACTATTTAATTCTGAACCCTTCTGAGGTTGTCTTTATTCATTTGCAAACCTCATATACATATCCTGAGCCCTTCTGCTCTATTCCTCTCACAGTATGTCTTTTAGCAGAAAGGAGCTACATCATTCTGTTCCTTGACAATGCTAAATTTTTTCACAAGAAAACTGGCTGCATTAGCTCTTCAGTGTTTTCAAAGATTAGGAGATCAGTGCAATAAGAGCATGATTTATTGTGTCTGATGGTTTTAGCTTTATCCTAAGATCACACTAAACTGGTTAGACTCTGTTCAGTTAGCTGAAATGCCTTTTTTGACTCACTGTTTGGAGACCAGATATGGCTATGGAACCATGCATGGTGTGGAAACAGTTGTGCTGCTTATCAATTAAACTGCATGGTAATATAGGCAGAAAAAAACATGCTGTATGTTTGACATATTTGAACACAGGGTCAAAGTGATGTTCTAAAACTATGATTTTTGACACAAAGCCTCTCTGCTTAGATAATTATGTTCCCTCTTGGAACCTAATTTACCCTGTGCTGTTTGATAGTGAAAACAGGAAGACCTCAGGGAGCCTTGAGAAGTTCCCCTTGGAGCTCTTTTATTTGCATCCAGCCTAATTCCCTGCTACAAATCAGAAATTGCCTGCAGATCCAGCAAAAGAAAGCTGGAGAAAGGGATCGATATCCAGTCACACCACCAACTAGCAAGAGATCCTTCCTGGGCTACCCATGAGGGAGATCATGTGGTCTTCACAAGAGAAGAATTCTAGTGATGCTATGAAAGTACAAGAGGTAGGGCAGGAGCTGAATTTGCTAGATGTATAACATATCGCAGAACAATTAGGTTCCCAAATTCGATTGCTACTCCCTCCATGTCAAATGAGTAGTGTAAATAAGCCAATACAGGGACAAACCAACCCTTTGATTTATGTGAAGTACTGGAATTATGTCACAGATATAATTTCCATTGATCCCACTCTGAACTAGAAGTTAGGATCAAACTTGCTGTCTTTGATGTAGAAGGTGGCCCTACATCATACTGCCAAGAAAAGGTACAATTTTTACTTTTTAATTAGCTACTGAGTTTTGTTAGATGTTCCAGCTTGTTAGACTTCGCACTGCAGGAGGAACTTAGCTTGTGGTAGGCCTAACCTCATGTTAAGAAAATATTAGCTAAACTTCACTCAGGTAGAATTCTATGCTATCCTCCTTTTTAAAGTTGAGCCACCAGTTGCTCTAAACCTTGAACAGAGCCATCCTAATCCCTAATTATCTAAATAGACTTGCAAGTTTAGGATTTAAAATTCCACTTAGTAAGGTGGGAATTAATGCAGACAAAATGAAGAAGCAGCTGCAAATAACCAAGATATAATATGTAAATGTAATAAAGATCAAGAAGTGACTAAGAAAGTCACTTCTTATTTAGGCAAAAGTCTGGAAAGAGTGAAAATCCTATTTTGAGAAGAAGAATAAAGGTAGCATCCAGGTCTGGAAGAAATAGTTACACTGACAATACTCCTATTAGGCAGCAACTCGCTCATTCTATATTTAGCTGAATACTACATTGAGTGTCAGCATCCCCAGCTGAGATGACAGCTTGACTTTCAGTGGGTAGACATTTTATATTTCTACCACAAAATTTTTCTCACTATTAAGCTACACCCCCAGAGAGAAATATTTGAGAAGCAAGAAACAATACAAAAGGATTTTTTGACTGTAGGGGTTAGGTTGGTGTTGTATTTTTTTGTTTGTTTGTTTGTTTTGTTTTGTGTTCATTCTCAAGAAAGATGCCTATGCTTGCAAAAATAATTATTGATTGGTAGAAAACATATTTTTCTCATGTAAGGAACCTGCTTTGGCAGGGGGGTTGGACCTGATGATCTTTCGAGGTCCCTTCCAACCCCTTCAATTCTGTGATTCTGTGATCAGTTTGTGTACTGCCTTTTTTTTTTTTTTTGAGGTGCTCTGTATCTCAAAGAAACATGACACTTATGAAGAGTAGGGCAAGGTCAAGCATGGACATTAAAGGCCACATTTGTCACAAGTTAGCAGATCAGAAGAGCTAAAATTAATACCATACCACATTGACTGTAAAAAAATAACTCCCTATTCCAAAATTAAGAATCAGTCTTGCTTATTCCACTGTGTTTCTATGGATTGGCACAGGCAGTAAAAGCTTGGAGCTTACCTTGTCAATTTGTCAATTTTCTATTGTGAATATACAGGAAGAATTGAACTGTAACTACCATGAAAAATCTGTATTAATTGTCAGTAGTTTCCAGAGAACATATACAAGGTTGGTTCTCTGGTGTGTACTAGATATTTACATTGATTAATCCTGTGGTGTTTTTCTTTTTTACTTCATATATTTGCATTATTCTTTCTGTTTATAAATCTATTATTTTTTCAATGTTTTCTATATCATCTTTATTTTTATGGGAGAAGAGCTGGTAGCATTTTAATGTATCAAAATAAATAATTACAAGAAATGTAATTATAAATAATTTTCTTTTTGTTTTATTATTACTGTTTATCTGGAGAGACTAGATGAAATAACATTATTCCACATAAATATAAAGAAGCTAATAAATATACACCATTTAATGCTGCACTTCGTGGTTCAGGACAAGCAGCTAAAAAGCAACAGGCACATGTATTGCAACATCATGTCAGAATTAGGTCAGGAGATTGGAAAGCAGTTTCCAGGTTCTGATTCTTGTCTTTCTAAGCGATACTAGACAAATCTCTTTAACCTGCAGATTTAAGAAAGTTTACAAACTCTGTTAATGTATGTTATCAAGGTGATACATGGTAGATTGCTGACTACTGAGAGCTCAAAATCATTATTTGAGATCTTAACATGAAAAGTCTTTCCCTGTCTCCCCTCTCCCTGCCCCCAACCTCCCTTCTTCCTCCAAGTTCAGGAAGAGCATCATTCCTGCTCACAGAAATGGTTAATGATTATTGTGCTGTTTCTTCTGTGCCTTAAAGAAGTCCAGTTATCATTAAAATTTACCCTTTCTACAAGTCTAACTTTGTACGAGTTCAGCATTCAGCCCTGGCTCAATGAGGGTACATTGGTCTAATGGGCAGCTACAACACTTTTTGTCCTCTATGCTTCTTCCTTTCCCACAGTGTAAAACTAACGGTACTCTGTTTGCATGCTAATGGATGGGTCAGCTGCCCTGGTTTGGATTAGGCCTGTAGGTTGGCAGGCACAGTTTTGGAGACCAAACCATCTTTGTCATAACAAATCAGCTATTAAAAGCATGAAAGCTGTCCTGAAAGTAAATGTCTTTGTTGGAAGACAGCAGTGAAAACACATGTATATTGCAGTGTGTTTCTTTTGATAAATTGTAATTCATGAAGTACTCTTTGACCTCTTCTGTTAGTTCAGTTGGGTGTAATGGCCACTTTATTTTCTTTATTACATTCAACAATAAGGTAATCTGTAAAGTGTGGGAAGGAGAGTATTGTAATTCCCATTCCTAGCACTGGACTCGAATGAAAAGAGACATAGATTTTACAGGTTCTGACAAGGAAGGAATTTTTGCTCTGTTTTTGCTGGTAATTAGGTGCAAGGTTGCTCTTACCATCACTGTCTTTCATTGTTATGTGATGATAATAACTGCTAAAAAATAATGAAAATATTTACAGTGATAGTTTACATGCTCCTCCCCTCCCCTCCCCTCTCCTCCCCTCTCCTCCCCTCCCCTCCCTTCCCTTCCCCTCTCCTCTCCTCTCCTCTTGTGGGAATTGTGAAAAGCTGTAGATCTTGCAGGAATAAATGGAACTGCAAAAATCTGTCTACAGGATGTAGCCTTTTGGAGTTAAGGTGGATGGTCAGGTTACATCAGATGAGCTATCTTCATGTTGCATGTATTCACAACAATGAATGCAAGTTTTATTGTATCTGGTAGTTAAGCTTTGGAAGAAAGAAGGAAGGAAGGAAGGAAGGAAGGAAGGAAGGAAGGAAGGAAGGAAGGAAGGAAGGAAGGAAGGAAGGAAGGAAGGAAGGAAGGAAGGAAGGAAGGAAGGAAGGAAGGAAGGAAGGAAGGAAGGAAGGAAGGAAGGAAGGAAGGAAGGAAGGAAGGAAGGACAACAGAACATTTAAAAAAAATGGTATTAGCTTTAATGCTGAAGCCTTTGTTTAGCAACTTGGAATTTACTGAAAGTTTACTTGGAATTTTTCCAAATTAAAGCTAGAGGCCAGAAATTCACCTGGTATAAACTGGCATAGCGCTACTAATGTCAAACATACAGTGTTTGAAGCAGCTGAGGAGACGATTCTTGCTTTCATAATGAAGGCTGGTTGTTATTCTTACCCTTTCTCTTTATTTTTATTTTTTAGTTTTCAAAGCATTTTGAAACGTTAATTAAAGATTCTCCTCTATGCTAGGAGAAGTATGCAGATACATCAAACCGTGTATCAGAACTGGAATGGCTAACTCATTACCTAAAGTATTTGGCTGTCAAAGGGGAGAGAGGGCTGCAATTTTCTGTGCAGATGGCAGAAGTATGTACAAAGCAGTGTAGTGTATTTATTAATCTAATCTAAAGAAACAGTGAAGAGGTTTTGTTCAGTGACAGCCAAACCATTAACAGCATCCCAAACTTGATTTTATTTCTTCATGTTTTTGGGTTGAAAACACAGTAGCTAAGATTTATTATGTCATTGTCGTCTCTGCCTTTCCTCTGTCTCATCTGTATTCTTTACAGAGCCTATAAACATGGGCTGTCAGCAAGCTAAACCTGTCAGATTTCCACTTCCCCCCTCCTCCGTCTGCTACTATGCTGCCCGAGAAAGAACCCTGCACGCTGCACCCTTACTATAATTCTCATCATCACATCTCATTCATCAATCTGACTCCAAACTCTGCTCAACACATTAGAAAAAAGGTCAGGGATATGAAAGGAAAAGAGAAATAAACAACTACACAGTGGAAGCGGTTGAGCTACAGGAGACGTGGGAGGTAAGATCGGAGCCAATTTCTCTGCCAGCAGCTGTACTGGGCATAAAGTACTTGCTATACAAGTTCTAAGTGTTTTAAGCTGGAGGGTTGTGTAGAGGTTTCCTGCGTCTCCTGGTTTATTTCCCAACACAGAAGCAGAGTGAAAGGATAGAAATCCTTACTTAAAGACAGAAAGGTTATAAAACTTTTTATAACTAGAGTAAAGATGACAGATTGGTTGCTGAGTGACTAGCAACCTGATAGCATGCAAGATTAGGACTCGAGAGTTCAATAAACATCCTTGCAGTGATGAAGGAACAAGTCCTATGTTGACTTTATGAGCCAAACTTTAAGAGGCTTTTGATTGGAGATGGGGGGGATTTGGTATGGGGAAAAAAAAAAAAAAAAAGTGGTTTTATATGAAGCAGTAATATTCCTTTAAGTGTGATCTGTTTTTTCCTATGTGCTGCTGCACTGTCGGTGTAGTTAGGTAGAATTTATCTAAAAAATTATTCTGGCTTAGTTATTTCCCTTCTCTTCTTCATTTTCCTCACTAATGTTTTGGCTATTTGTCTATACTTTGGCTATCACTGAGCAGGTTTGTTTTCTTGATCAAGAATTATGGTTTTTCCTTTTATGTCATTTTCTTCAAGTTCTTGGCATTTTTACCATAAATAGAAAATAGCTGTTAACTATTTGCTTATTTGGATTCTGAAAATCTACATTTGAAATACTGATGCATTAGCATGCCAGTAATTTTCTTCTCTTAGCAAATAAGGGAAACAAGGGGGAAACTGCTGAGCTTAAAGTAGATAACTTGCAAAACTCCACTCAGAAGACTATGATACAAAGAAATTAGCTTGTGAAACCATAATGTGTGTAATGTGTGTTGTTTTTTTGTTTGTTTTCCACAAATGGTACTCAGTTTATAAGGATTTTAGTTTACATTTTTATTTGTGTGCAGTAACTGGTTAAGAATTGGATATGACATCTGATTATAACATTTAGCTCAGAAAGCATAATAACTTTGGTCAAATAGTTGAGAATATAAATATCTTTATTGAGTAGTATTTTTATTTATTTTTTTAAAATTCTGGTTGCACTTTATGTGAGCACAGATAATTCATTTCCTAACATTTTCAAATACATGTTGTGTCCAGCTCATGCTAAAAGCTAGTTTTTTTCTGCTTTGTGAGCTATTTAAGCTAAATAGAGAAGGCAATTAAACTGATTGTTTGATACTTTTCATTACACAAAAATGTAAGAGGCCCCCTTATGAGATTACCAGGCAAAGGATAAAATCAAAAGCATTGAGGGATTTAGGAAGAAAAAGGTAAATTCATGAAGAATTGTTCCCATGATGTCCATTAAATGCAAGACTTTGGATAGAGCCTCCAAGTCTGACAATGCCTGTACTATTGAAAGGTGAAAAGGAATACTATTGAAAATGGTATGATCTATTGAAATAGATCAACATTGTTGATCTACATTGTTGATCTATTTCCTACTCTTTACTAAGTATTTGTTATCTTGCCTAAGTTGAAGAGGAGATTCTAGACTTCTTGGTCCAAAACTCTGTAGAACATCTTACAGAAGCCACTTGTGGGAAGAATATAGCACAGTTTGGGGAGAAGCTTGTTACAACTTGGGAAAGGAACTTTGCATATAAAAATAAAATAGAGGACTGTTATATCCATCTATTTCTATGCAAGTGTTTGTTTTCCTCAGTAAATGGCACTGCTCTCAGTGCCATTAAGCAGCTCTTTCCTTCCCTGTTCATCATAGTCATGGAATGATAATATGGAAAAGCATCACTTTTGAACATACTGAATATCCTAGCCTTAGGAGGTAGGGCAAGTTAGCACCGCTGCACCAGGCAGCCATA
The DNA here is from genome assembly GCF_964035555.1 of Netta rufina. NCBI lineage: Eukaryota > Metazoa > Chordata > Aves > Anseriformes > Anatidae > Netta > Netta rufina. The sequence continues at coordinate 73,882,477 of NC_140124.1, read as the reverse complement.
ATAATGCATTATGTGCATTTATCTATATGATAAACCAGTGGGGAGTAAAGAGACAAGCTGAAAAAGTGAAAAGCTGAGCCCATGGAGTTAGGATATTCAGACAACAGGCAGTTCAAAGTCAAGCTGAGACTAGATAAATTCTAGATTAATGTGAACTGTGGGGAGTAAAATAAATTGTGAAGAGTAAGAACCAGGAATGAAAGCACATTAGAAAAGAGAAACACATTTTAGTTCCTACAACCTACTGTATGCTGTCAAGTATAAATGCAGCATTGTGATACAGCAGAGCTCAGTACTGACATGACTCTTCTTGCCCTAATTTAAAATGACTCATACTTCAAAATAAGGAAACAAAGCATGCTAGAAATTTCAAACTTGTGAAGAAAGAGGTTTGAAAGACATATTGCATTGTACCTATAAAGAGAAATGCAGCTGCAAAACAATTAGGAAATAAATGTGTGTGACTCTTCGTGAAGTTCATTTCATTGTAGCAATAGCAATGACAGTAGGAAAATGAAACTACAACTAGTCAAGGAAAAAAAAGAAATATAGGAGAAGATCTGAATCATAAAGTAAAGCATGAAAAGAAAATGGGATTATTTTAGAACATAAGAAAGAAATAGAAATCTTTAAAGTGTTTAATTTTTAAAACAATATAAATAGTGTTATTACCTGCCATATCACTGCAAATATTATGTAGTTTTGGTGGAAAAAAGGAGAAAGAAGGAAAGTCCAGAACCCAGTACTTTCCTCTTTACTGATATACTAGGAAGAAGAAAACTTGCAGCTGGTTTATCTGTTGGCATCAACTGAGATTCCTTCAATTATCTTGATCAGTACCAGATGAGAATGTGGTACTTTGCACTGAGACATGAAGTGTTCTTTTATATTTCTGTAACAGAGTAAACTAGTGTATTGAAGCTGACAGACTGAATCTGATAAATACTTCAAATTTAATGTATTTCAAATTCATATCTTCGAAAAGTAAATGTTTATGGAGCTTCTTCCTCTTGAATATGTAGTAAGGTCTACATTACAAAATGCACTTCTGTCCATATAGCTACTGGCTGTTCATGAGTAAATGTTGTTTAGAGGGCTGCATTAACCTGTGAAAAAATCATCTTCAACTGAAATATGAAAGGCAGCCATTTTAAAGTTACACAGATGAACAAAGACATTTGAAAGGTATTCTCTTTCAAATGACTGACTCCTCTCATCAAGCAAAAATTTGTTAGCATTTGACATCTAATAAATATCAATGTTATATGACCTAATCTGCTTACTTCTATTTTTTCACAACACCAAAACTAGAGTTGAGTTTCTACATTATAAATCAGATTCCTATAGTGCAGATATATAGTATTCTTTTAATTCCTTAAAAAGGATTATTTTCAGTGCACAGACTTCACTATCCATGTTTGGCAGCTCAGCTGACTGAAATCAATAGTGTGTAGAGTAAGATAAATTTGCAAAATGAACAAAATCATCCCTTTGTTACAGATCATTAAAATAAAAATCCACTGTTAAGATAGCTGAATACAGATTTTTATGATAGACAGCTCTTGCATCTGTGCAAAAAGAGTCACAATGACTTCATTCCACTAGTAGAATTTAGGTTTGTGTATTGGGTATGACTGTTTTAGTCTCTGGAGCACTCAAGTCAGTGTTGGCAACATAAAACCATTTTAACATGGTACCACTTTAACAATGACCCCTTTTCATCTTCTGGCAACAATTACCTCCCATTTGACATAGTTTTCAAAACATTTACTTGCTGTACATAATTAGGAAAAATATTGAAATAGATTCACATTTCTCTTCAGGAACAGTTAGTACTCTTATTTTTCATACAGGACCCTTCTGGGAGTTTTGGCTTCTAAACTCTGCTCTTCTAAACTCTGTGGGTTTTATTACGATCTCTTCAAAATTTGAATGAGAGGGGATCCAAGCATTTGCTTGACAAAGCATTTATGCTCTAAACTTTTGGGCAGACCTGTGTGGTGCCAGGAGTTGGACTTGATGGTCCTTGATGGGTCCCTTCCAACTCAGGATATTCTATGATTCTATGATTCTATTTGAATCTTGATTAACAGTGCAGAGCCAGTCAAGTAGATTCTTATATTTACCACTATTAGTTTATTCAATGCTATTTATAACATCATTTATTTGATAGCTGTGGTGCTATTCCAACCACTGAGTATATCTGGATATTGAATTTTATTTTTGTTTTCACTTTTCCATACAAGATTGTCACTATTCAAAAAAGAGTTCTGAGTTCTCTTGCATGTCTCTACACACATTATCAATGTGTACATCCTTTGATTTTGCTGCTTCCCTAATTTTGTTTCTCCAGCTGAAAGCAAACCCAAACATTCCAACAAGATTAGCCCATTTCAAACTTGTTGCATGAATATGAAAGAAGGTATAATTTTGGAAAGAATGTATTCTTTCTTACAGTTGTATTATTTTGATTTTAAAATGGAAATATTTGAAATTGTTTAGAGTCATTAATGGGTGTACTTTGTACAGGGCAATATTTTGTTTCTACTTTCTTTCAAATGCTGTCATTTGAAGTTGTACAACAGTGCTGGTCATTTTATATTCTTGAAGTCATAACCTGTAATATTTTTAAAGAAGACCCATGCTAGTTGTAGGTAAAGTCTTTAATGTCACTCCAAAAATTACTACTTTTTAAAAACCTATAAAATTATGTCATTAAAAAAAAAAAAAATCAGGAAATAATTGGAATTGCAAAATTTTACAGGGGAAAAAAAAAATAAAATAAAAGTTGAATATTTTTTCAAAAGTCCAGCCAGATTCTTTCTGGTTAGTCTTACAAGAATTTTGTGAAGCAGTTGAAATGCAAACTACTCACTACATTATGCATTATTGGTACAGTAATTATACAGTAATAATAATATGCATTATTATGCATTATTGGTACAGTAATTAGTATGTTCTTGGCATTCGTTTGCCCATTACAATAATGGGTTATAATGAGATCTTTTTTTAATGCACCAGGTGTAAAAAGTGTATTATTCAGGATTTCTTGGGCAACCACTGGAATCCAGTCAACACATTTGCTAACAACTGGAAATACTTGGCACCCTGCTGTGTAATTTACAATAGTCTTATGCCAGATGGAAGACCTTCTATCAAGTGCGGTGGAGAAAATATACAATTAAGATGAACTGTTTAGTCCCCCAAGAAGAATGTCCCACCTATTGTATGTCTTGGCTTGAAAATTTTAGCAGCTGATATCCTTAAGAATGGGCATGATCTCCAGAGGCAATTAGTGTCCCTCTCTTTTCCTTCATAATGGCTTAAAATTTGCAGATGGTCACATGTGTATGCCTAAGAATGGACAAAATATTATTGTTAAGCTCACTCTGTTCAAATACAGCTAAATGTATCTCTTGTATATAGGCAAGATGAGCAGGAGAAATAGATCTAATTTAGTCTGGTAGTCTACTGTAAATTAAGAGTTTGAGAAGGAAGATTGTCTTTTAAAAGAAAATAATATGTCAGGCTCAAAGCAATACAACTTCTGTTTTAATTGGGCAGAGGAGACATCTATTCCTGTTGTATTATGTTGATATGGCACTCATTAGCATGTCAGATTTCATGAAATATTACACCAGCCTTACCACTTCCATCTTCAATGTATATGTAGTGACAAAACAATGTGACTGGGTGTAACACATTCTTCATGTTCCACAAATTTTCCAGGTAGTAAATTCTTTGTCAAGCAACTTTTTTTTTAAGATACCCTCATTCCCTCAAGATTTAGCAGACATATAGTTACTGTGTATGACATAGAGACTTTAAAATGCAACAATTTTGAACATCGGCTTATTTAAAATATCTTTATTTCAACCTTTTAGTTTAAGAACTGTACCTCTTTTCTAAGTCTTGCTTCAGTATTACTGACTGGTGTGTTCTGGTGTGTTTTTCCTTTTTGTTTTGTGATACTGTTTCAGTCCTAGGTTAGCACACTAAATATACTGGGAATAATAATAAAAATAGTTTTAAAAGTATCTTGGAGTATTGCTTGTCCAAATAGATTCTGAATAAATAAATAAATAAATAAATGCAAGCCACGTATGTCTAAAGTATGTTTCTTTGGTTTTATTCAGAGTGTTTCAATAATGATAATTTATTTCTGAAATTGTTTTTTACCATCTTTTTACCTGGATATCTGAGGTAACTGGAATTAAAATGAGCTGTGGTCAAATATTGCAATATTGGAGTAATTTCTGGTTCATTTTACTTAGCTTGTGAATTGACATTGATATAAAAACATCCCTCAAATGTGTTGGGCTTAAAATATATAGTATTTAAAACTTAAGCTTCTGTAACATATTAGAACTGCTTAAAGGATAGTGGTAGAAGAGGCTAAAAGAAAATGAAAACATTGGACAAGTAGATTCATTTTAGCTTGTTCTAGAGATGTTGGGGGGGGGGATAGAAATTGGTGGCATTCCTTTGAAATACATAGGTAGAATTAAATATGATGCATTTTTAAAGGAAAGAACTGCCACCATTGTTTTATTTTAAACTGTTTCTTTGAATGCACTAGCTGTTGGTAGTGGTTTGGACATATCTATTTGAGGTGCTGACATGACTTGCAGAATCTTCTACCTGTGAATATATGAATGGTAAAAAGCCAGTTTGATTCCAAAGTCTAGGTTAAGCTCCCACACGTAGAAAAAAATAATAAATAAAACCACTATTTCTTAATGTGAACAAACTCTTACAAATATTAAAACAATAGTAGGTGGATTGTTTTTAATTTCACTGTTAGAGAACTAACTATAACAAAAACTCTAGAAGTAAAATTTTTAAAGGAGTTAACTATTTGCTAAACTCTGATTGAAAGACAAAAAGGATCCTACCTATTATCATAAAACTTGCCATTTTGGTATGCATTTGGTATACATTTTTATTGGTTTCTATCACTACAGAATAATATTAATGTAAATACCCACTTTTCCCTGTGTTTTTCCTAATCTCCAAGGTCAAAAATGTAATTTCTTACAACACCATACTAATTAATGTTTATTCATTGAAGAGCATTATCCTTTACTCAAGAATTTCCCTTATTCCTTTCCCTTTTTGTTTTCTGTTTAGAATTCTTTAATACCCTTTTTCAGCTGGAGCCTGAATTTTGCCATCTCTAAACCATATAAAGCCATATGAAAGTGTTAGCTCTACTCATATTTAATTGCTGTCCATGTCCAAACTCCAGTTCTGACTGTGAGGCTCAGCCATAAATTTCTGCTCCCAAGCAGATGAATTTTATGTTTCTCTTTATTTTAAAGCTCATGCTTTATCATTTTATTCTTTTGTCTTTTGCCAACCAATATGAATTAATCCCAACACAAATACCAGGGTATGTTTATTTGCATATTATTCACATTGCAATCAGAAGCATGTTTTTTCTGTTTAAATTCTCAATTTTTTTTTTTTTTTTATTTTTTTTTAAGTCCTTAAGTCCTGCAGGATAGGTTTTCATGAAATTATTATTTGGCTACTGTCCTGAGTTCAGGTGAAAGCACCTATCCACTTTGCAACTATTTCAGTATTTATTTAACCAGAGACAAGGTTTAGTCTGAGATTAAAAGTGTGTTGGTTCAACTTTCCAATCTGCCAGAAACATAGTTATTCTGTATCCAGTTTGTAAAAGGGGAATCTTATTTGTTGCTTCACAAAGACACCGAGATCGTGAATTCCTTGCAGATTACACAAGGTTTTTGAATGCTTTGAGAAAAGGAAGAATGCACAGATGAATAAATACCTGTTACTAGCATTAGATGATAAGCCTATGATTCTGAAATGCACCAAGACAATGAAATAACACATTTCTGTTTAAGAGGATATCTAAAGCTTTAGTCTCATGCTCTACTGTAATGTAGTGGAGGAACAGCAATGTTAAGAAACAATGGAATATGTAAAGTGCCATAAATGGTTGATGTGAAGAGGAATGCATTGAAAAGGCATTGTGTAAGGAGACAAACAAATACACCTACCAAACAGTGCTGCTATTTTTCTACTGTCCTTCTGCACTTAAACCACACATACAGCAACTTCAGCATCTACATTGATTTGCTGAAGTAGTAATGCAGACCTTGAAAATCAGTGGTTGGTTTATTTCTGCCCCTGTCTGCAATACCAGAAAATAACTTGCTTAGCTGACTTCAGTGCCTTTATATAAAAGAGCATATGGGACTTGCACCTTTGTCATACTCTTGAAGGCCTCAGGTCCTCTACCGCCGCTACAGCCCACAGCTTTCTAATTATGCCATAGAGAACATGGGCTGATTATGGATGAGCAACAGAGTAGTTGCTAAGAGACATTGTGTGCAAGGAACTGGGAAGAAACTGCTGAGTAACACTGCTCAACAGGCATCACTCAAGTTTTCAGAGGACTAATAGGTAGAATTCTGAATTCTGGGTTAAGACGTTGCTGATGTTAAATGTTTTTGAAAAGAGAGTATATTTGATTTCTTTCAGTGAGGTCAAAACAAAAAATAAACAAGAAAAAAAAAAAAAAAAAGCTTGGGACTTCTGTCTTCATGACTTTTTTTATTTGGTTTATTAGCAGTCTGTTTAACTCACAAATTTATGCATATTTTTGGAAAATACTTAAGTTATTAATGCTAATCAAAATTGTTCATTTTTTATTTTTATTTTTTGAAAAGGCCAGAGTTTCAATTAGGTTGGGTATTAATATTACTAATCTTTCTACCAGAAGTGCCATGTAATGTAGTGTGTCTTACAGAAGTGTTTTCTATTTAGCAATCTAGTTGGCAAAATGCTTGACCTAACAGCATACTCTAATACTTCTTGATAAAGCTGAGTATATTTATTTACATAAAACTGTATGGACAAGGTATTGAGAACTTTGACTTTGATCCAGGAAGTCAGTTTTACAAATGACTAGCTTTTCAACTTCGGAGAAAATTTTGTGAATCCTCAAATTTACTAGAACTTTTGCTTAATCAAACAGACAATACTCTTTCTATAAAGGACTGACTCCTAAAACAGTATTGACAGAAAACAAAAGCCATTCTCCTCTGTAGATAATGTGTTCACAAAGGCCTCAGTATGACCTGAACTTTAACAATACAACCACGCCAAACGAGGAATCTATAAATATATCAGCCTAATGCATTGGTATTGTCAAAATTATAATTATAAAAGAAGTAATGACTCATATTTCAAAATCTCCCCAGCTTTCCACTTCTTAACTCTGTGGAAAGACTCCTAATGACTTCGTGGCACTTTCAGTCCTATTCTGACCTAATGGATAAGTAATCATACAGACAATGTTATAAAATGGTTCTTATCTCTTTCTCTAAAGGTCTCTTTCTTCCCATTTTTTGCCCAGACTCTCTCTGAGATAATCATGCATGGCTTGCCAAAATATAGAGCTATTTACAATTTGAGATCTCTATAATTTTGAAATTTAATCCTTTTCCGTATATTCATAGCTTTCTAGTGTGGTAAGCATATCAGGAATGTAATGAATCATTATGCTGTTGCCGATCTATTCTAAATGCACACTGCATTGCCACAAACATTGTCTGCTGCACAGACCTCATGGTTTACAGAGGCTGACAAGTTGTGTTACAATTTTTGGAGAGTGTAGAGTAACGAATATGTAACGTGGGTTGTGCTCATACCCTTGAAATGATTGATAAGTTTTTAATTATAAATCAAATTTTAATTCAGTTACTCTGCTCACCCAACTATATCTTATGAAATTTAATTTATGAAATATTAATCCATGGTATAATTGAGTTTCCAGTGCTGGTAGATTTGGTTGCTTGAGAACACACAGTATATCCCTTCATAATAACTAGTTTTATAATCAGGAACTTAGTCTTTCAAAAAGGTATGCAGGAAACTTCTCTTAATGGTATTACTCATGCTGGAATGGTGACATGGAAAAAAAAAAAAAAAGTTACTGTGTTTGGGGCCTTGCTATATAGAATCCTTCCAGCTGTTTCTTGGCTTTGATAGCACTGAAATATAGCATTAATTTATAGACATTGTGATTCTGTTTATCCTCTCAAGCACTACAAATCATAACTAACTAGAAGAAAAGACAAGAGCAAAGGCAGTTTATATCAGCTAGTCTAGGCAACCTGCATATTATTTACTTTAACTTGCTAAAAATAAATAGTACATCATGTTCTCACCGATAGAGCTTGTAGCTCCAACTTGCATAATACTTTGCCTGGGTTTAGCTTGACTATTGTGGTTGGCCATCCCTAGTTTTAAGAACATTCCTTTCTTTGCATATTGTCAATAGATAAGTTACCAGCCCTCTAATGACATTTATTCCTGACTTCCTCTGGAAAAATGGAAAATAGGCAGCCCCTAACTGGCATAGATTATTTTAAAGTTTAACTTTCCTCTCGTTTTCTGAAATTTCTCTAGTATTTTGTTTCAAAAATCCACAGTAAGTTCATGAGTCTGCTGAATCTTCATGTCTTTGGTAGTTTAGCCTATGGTATAAATACATTTTTAATTGAGTACATACCCTGTTGGCCAAAGTAACTGTAGGCAAGTTATTTTACTAAACATAAAATGTTGAATAGTATATGCTTCATAAAAGAAAATGAACAGCCTTCTTGGAATGATTCCAATGTATCACAAAATATTGCAAAATATACATGATTTTCGTCAGTGGAATATACTGTCTGGAGTTATCAATGTTTAAATAAAAGGTATATTTTAAAGAAAAGTGAGTATACAAATAGCACTGTGTCATTTGTTATTTCATAATCAATTCATTAGCTCATCTCCTGTAAACTTGGGAAATTTAGAGCCAAACTTTGTTGATCATAAGTGTTGATCATACAGTATTCCATATTTTCCATATTCCATATTTTACTACAAGAGATAAATTCACTTTTCAGGAGAGAATGGCAGTTCATAGTCAAGCTTAATTAAACATTGTTACCTTTGGAGTAAAACAGGCACTGAAAGGAAACTTGTATTCATTCACATCTTTCTTTTGTATTGAAGGGTAAGGTAACGTTCAGCAGACTGGGATATGTTGTGCTGGCCTTTTAATGTAGTTTGGCTAAAAATTTACTTCTGGTCTTCTATCAGCTAGAAAAAGTTTATTTTCTTATGGATTTTTCTTATCGCAGGCTAACAGTATAGGAATGATTTTGCAGATTTAATATTTTTCCTCATTATATTAAATAACTTAATGAATTATTACATGGGTTCTCTATACTTGTTTTTTGTTTGTTTTTTTTTGTTGTTTTTTTTTTTATATATATAATTTATGCATTTTAGATGAGTATTAATGAATCTCACTACAACACAATGAACTCGTTTTTTCTAGTTTGCGAACTAAAGATGTGGGTTTTCTACTTAAATTTGTTTGTAGTCATTCAAGGTACTTATTATTGTGGAGTCAGCCTTCCACTCATCAGTTCCAGTAATAATAGAAAAATTCCACATACATATTTGGCATAGGAAACTGTATAGTCAAACATGGCATATACATGTGTTTGGGCAGATGAAAATCTGGTTCTCAGTGTTGCTTGGACAACAGGTTCTCCATTTGTGAATAAGAGAACATTTCTAAGAGGAATATTTATAACTTTTATACATAAATATATATGTTATGATAGCTATATGGGTGAATAATACCTTTTCTAGCATTCACAATAAATGAATTTTACATCAAATTAAATTAACACCATAGAATCTTAATTATCTTAGATAGTTCTTAGGACACTGTTATTGGAGAAAATGTACAACACATAATTAATATAGTTAATGTAGCAGTGATGATAAAGATGTAGCAGTAGCTATAATTGAAAAAAAAAAATCATTCAGCTATCTTTCCTCACACTATCATCTACCCCTTTATTCCCTGATGTTTACAGTGGTATTTATATATATATATATATATATATATATAAAAATGTTATTAGCATGCCTCTGTAAAGTTCCGATTTTTCAAGTAAATGTTCAGAGAGTCAAATCCCAAATGTCTAAAATATTACATTACCTTTAGTTCTCTTATTATGGGAGTCCTAGCAGACATAAACTTATAGCAGAAAATTTAGAAAATATAGATTCATATCCTGATGATTTTGGGGTAGCATTTGAGGCAAAAATATACACCTCTGCTTTTTAAGGAAAACAAAAATACGAAACCTTTCCAAGTTTCATCTGTTCCTATTTCTACTTACTTTTAAAGTCCTATTTCTATTTACTTTATCATCCATGCTCAATGCTGAACTCTATGACAGGCAGGCTGGGAAAGTGTACCACTGAAACATAACAGGATATTGGTTGGTTCCGGGCAGATAAGGAGTTTCTCATCTTTCCAGAAGATTCATTTTGGCCCAGATTTTTGTTATCCTTTTGTGCCTCTGATGGAGCTAACTGATAAAATGTACAGAGAGCAGGAAAACTGTTTCCTAGCAGGTGGAAAACAAGCTGCAGGGTGGATTGTCTGTGGATGCATTCGTGCGTGTGTGTATGTGCGTGTGTTTAATGGGTGGTCCCTCCTTTTAAAGACTCACATCTTTCCTTTTTTCTTTTTTCTTTTTTCTTTTTTTTTTTTTTTTTTTGGGAGGGGGGGGGTGAGGTGAAGGCAGATTCGATATTACCTGAAGGACTCAAAAGTGAAAAAATACAACTTAAACTAATATTTTTTCTTTCAACAAAGCAAATCCAAACAGGTCTCAGCAATATCTTCTGCAAAAATGTCCTATTTATGAGGTTCCCATTGCAGTGCCTGTCTCAGCCCTAACTGACTCTCACAGGGTCCCATTGCTCACGGGATTCCCAGACTGTAGTCAGTCTGGAAATTACCATCCCCTAAGCACTGAATGCATTTTGAATGTCTAATGCTGGTTTTATTACAACTGAGAATATAGTCATTAACTTTTTAAAACAGAGGCATCAGAACAAGACAGAAGACTAAGAGTGTTTGCAAAGAAAGATTTCTCTTTTCTTCTTTTAGTCTGGAGAGTTCTCCTGTATTCAAGGCTTGCTATTAGTCCCAGCTCGAGACTGGATTGCTGCAAGCATATCTTGTTGATCCCTGGGAAGAAATTAACTCCCATTTTGGAGGCCCAAATGTTTGGCAGTCCCCTTTTCCCCAGTCTCTACTTTTGAGCCTGCACCTCTACTGTCCTATGACTCCCTTGTTCACTTGCACAGCCAAGGACTTCTCTGGCCCCTGGTACCCTTGCTGCTTCCGGGAAGTGGTACTCTCCCCTTCCTCCTTCCTCCCAAGGCACCAGGATGCAGCAGCACCCCTCCTCCTTCTGCCCAGGCTTGGGCTGTTAAAAGGAAATGAGGACTGTTGCTCTCCATGACCAAATTAAGAAGACACCACTCTCTATACCTTCTGAAATCAAAGGCCAGAAGTGCTCAGAAACAGGTTTACACAGGTATTTTGACACAAATGTATAGAGAAAGGGTCATAAGCTGAATGTTTTTCAAGTTGGTTGGTCATTCTGCTTAGTGCCTTACTTTATGTTGCTACTTATTTATTCAGATAGGAAACACTGGTCTCTGTGATTTCTAAATGGCATTTGACTGATGACGTTTGGCCAATAAATTATATTTGGCTGATGCCACTCATGCTAAAATTTTCCGATTGCTACACATGTTAAAGCACAGAGCAATAAGCATGCCTCAAAAAGAGGGCTAGCAACAGATAACTACCAGTTGTCCTGCTATCTGAGAAGTATTCACCGTTGTCTGGGAAGACAGACTGAACACAGTTTTTTAGGCAGCTCTTCCTAGAATGCAACCAACTGTCTGGATAGAAAGCAATATTCACACAGCCTGTGCTTTCCACCTTTCAGACTACTCGATTGGTTCTTCTGGACCCCTGCCATGACGTAGCCATAGGTATTAATTCCAAATGCAAGTGCTCAGTCTGAATTTCTTAGCATTTTCCAGAAGAACTGCTAATTACATTGGATGTGGGCTGCTATGGCTCTGCTGCTGCTATGTTCCACTTTCTGTCTCTTGTGTTCTCATTTGCTCCCCTTCTGACTTGCCTGAAATGAAAGGTTCATTTAATGGAATGTATTTACCTGAAGAATTATGGTTTGATCCCTTGGCCATAAGGATGGTTGGAAACATTTGGCACAGAGTCAGGTTCAGTGGATTGTGGCTGCCTTTTCTTGTTGTCTAAGGTTGCCAGTTGTAATTTATAGTCTGTGTGGAGCAACTAATCTCTCTTTGGTAGAAAGGACAGAGCTGGGTTGCTGTATACTGTACATGCCAGCTGGAAATATTGCTAGGCACTCTGGAATCTTTTTTTTTTTTTTTTTTTTCTTATTTTTTTCTCCAAAGTAAGGACTTTGACTTAGTTTCTATATGTAGCTGTTTCCTCCCCACCCCCCCACCCCTACCCTTTGGATTATCTCTTAGCAACAGCCTCGAAAAACATTACGATTAAATGAATAAATGGAAATGTAGACCAGTGGGATTTTTTTTTAAATTCACTCCAGAATAAGACAGAACAAAATGAAAGAGGTACAGCACTGATCTACATCGGAGCTTCATTCTATTCCACAACTAACCCATGAAAGATGGAACAATTGCAGACATGCATTATTGACATTTTTCACAACCGTGTGGCTGTAGACTTGTTTAGAAAGACATGAGGGGAAGAAATGCCTCCCAGGTCTTTTTCTTATATAACTATTTATGAATGCAAGAGAAAAAAACAGAGCTGTATTAAAAGTTGTGAGCAGTAGTGTGCTGTAGATTTAATCTTTTTGTTCTACTTGAAGTCTAGCATGAAAATGAGGCAGTTAGTGTAATACTTTTTCAGGTAGCTTTGAAATTACCTCATAACAAAAACTAAAAACAATTGATTAAATATAGTGAAACTTAGCACTTTTTCTTCTTGCTGTGTGATACTTGGAATAGACTAACAGTAGTGAATTGCTAGCTTAGGTTTTATGAACACTTTTCATCAAAGCATAGGGATGGCTGTATTGAGCCAGGTTTCACATCCCTATATCATAGTATTGTCTCAGACTGTGAAGATTTAGGAAGGAGTATAGGAACATACGGGATATTCTTATATTACGCCTTTCCAGCATTCAGCTATTTTCAGGTCAAGGACTCCTGGTCTGAACAATTTTGTCTGTGTATTTAGAAATAATCTGTGAATTCCTTTTCCATGAGCTTCTTAAGTCTCCCCTACACCCCCTATAAAATGTTGGCATTCAAATATCCTTTGGCAAGAAATTCCCATTTCAACTTTCTGTTCTGAGCCTGGCTTCTCCTAGGGTGGTTTATTATTCCCAGGTCTTGTTTTGAAAGAGAGTAGTTAATCAATCCCTATCCACCCCTTTTATTATCCAGCCTTTTGTTCTCCAGGCTGCAGAGTTTCAACTCACTCAGGCATTCAGAATAGGAAAGATGCTCCATCTTTTTGCATATCTCCAAGCACTTTCCATTTTGAGATGTAGAAGGAGAGGACCAAAACTGCACACAGTATTGAAGATATAGATGGACAATTATACAATGGCATGGTGAAATCCAGGCAGTGTGCATTTTCTGGGCTACCTGTATGTTTCAGAGAACTCTCAATAGGTTTGTGAGCTGATGCAGGCACAATTTCTCATAAAGAGAGAAATTCAGAGCGGATCCTGTTTTACTGATCTGAATTACCATCTAGGAGATTCTGCTACATGTCCTGGGTTGTAGGAGGCGTTGAAGAAAACTAGCCTTGATATACCAAAGATGAGCCCCAAATCAAACAAGTGACTTTGCATGTATGCATGTGTATATGTATTTGTGGCTTTGTTAGGATATAAATTCTACTGGGGAATTTCAAATCCCCCTGGAGAGGAACCAGGTCTATACACAAATGAAAAAATGCATGAAATGTATTACAATTCCTTCATTTTAAAGAAAAAAATTATAATTTTAGTGAAATAATTGTAATTTCTCTATTTTAAAGATCTCATTCTCATCAGGCTCATACAAAATGAAAAAGGGAAGCCTGCCCCTATGACAGAGAAGTCATTTGATAGCAAAAATGTGTAAGTAAAAAAAAAAAAAAAAGCAAGCATTTAATCTTGTTTAGAGACTGCCACATTTCAATTAATTTTGCTGGGGTTTAGGGTTGTTTGGATTTGTTAAAGACCTTCGTCAATGCATTCAAGTTAGGTTGAATTTTCAACAGTAAAATTGTCATTAAAATAGTTGTTAATGGTTGTGCAAGTACTTTTGCTGACTGCAAAGAACATGGAAGAAGATGAGCCTAGAATGTATTTGGTAGGTATATGTATAATTTCATCCAAGAGTAAAACAATTTAAAATTCTTGAAACAACATCGATGAGTTAGGTTTCCCTTTGTCAGATCAATGTTCTTTTTCAGAATGTGAGCTAATTGTACAACTGACAAAATTATGGCAAAACCAAACAACAAGTTGTTCTTTTTAAGGAAGCTTTTCCAGTGTAGCCAGTAAAGGACTCTAATACTGTAGAAGATCATCTTGCTAGATCAGTAAAACAAAAATTGAACTAAAATCATAATGTTCCTATCTTAGACAGTTGACTGTAGATTAGGTTGTTTTTATTCAACAAAAAACACCTGTTAAGCTTAGCTTAGGCTACCACCCAGGATCTAGATACACTTGTATCCTTAAGCAGACAGGAGATCTTCTGCCTCTGCTTTTTGTTCCTTTTCCTTTGGCTTTATTCATCTTCCTAGGTTTGCCTGATAAGTCTTATACTTAGCATCTATATATCTATATACATGTATGTATATACATATATGATAGGAAAGCTAACTCTAGACTTCCCATTTTGTAGAAATAATTTTATTTTTTTTCCTTCTCTAGGATTTGATTCATCTGCATGTGGTTGAATCTTATAGACTAAGAGGTTTACACTAAGGGGTTTATAGACTAAGTGGTTTACATGCATTTCTAACTTCTGTGTTCTTTCCCTTTGTGTGTATTTCAAAGCGTTTTAATGGGAGAAGTTCTGTTCCAGTCATGGAAGAGAAGATGAGTCCTTCATGAATCTAATGGATTCACAAGTTCACTGTAACTTCAGTAACATTGCTGTCCCTTTTGACATCACACTTTGTTTCAAAGTGAACTCATTCATTGGATGTTGTTTTCAGTGAATCTCTTTTAGACAAACACCAAACTTCGATCAGCAACTAACCTCTCAAATAGGTAGGAATGTGTAAATGACTGGAAAGCAAAAGGACCATTGTTCAGAAGAAACCTAAGTGATTTCCATGAATTTGGTTCTAACCTGATTTTCATGCCTTTTTTTTTTTTTTTTTTTTTTTTTTTTTTTTTTTTTTTTTTAAGCCATAGTCCAGAATTGAGAAATATAGTGAAATATGTTTATGGAAGTCTTTCCTCTACACATTAAAAATGAACACAGTAGTTTGACTTTAAGCATGGATATAAGATGCTTCTAAATCCAGTAGTATATTTTGAGTTGATCTCAGAAGGACTAAGCATGACCTTAAATGTTTTCTTTCATTGCTTGGAACAGAAAATTAAAGTAAAAGTAGCACAGAAAAATCATTATGATGATGATAATTAAGCAAAGAACCTTTAGAGGCTAAATGTTATGTTGCTAACTTTTAAAGAGCTAACTTAGCAGAGATAAATATGCTTCAAGCAGATCTTTAATAGTATAGTCTGTTGAAATCCTTAAAACAGATTCTGTTTCTAGCCAAAGAGACCAAAATATTATTTGTATTGTTACACTTATTAACTCAAGGAACACACAATGAGTTTACACAGACACTAAACAATCTCTTCTTTAAAAAGGTTTATGAAACCAATTGTAAACACCCATAGCAAAGTAAAGCTGAGTGGATCCATCAGCATAATATTAGCTCTTTTTTGCAAGTCATTAAAACACAGGTACTTGTTTAGTTTAGTGGGACCTGAGAACTTTCCCAAAAAGAGAACAAGGGTAGTGTAGTTAGTATACTAAGAAGAAACAGACCGTTCTCCAATCTGTCAACACTGTAAAGTGAGTATGACTGGTACCTATAAGAAGCTTTAGTTAACCACTGATCTTATTGAATATTTTATCAAACATATTGTGATATGCAGCCTGCAGAACTGCTTGAGGTAGCACAAAAAAAAAAAAAAAAAAAAAAGGCATAGGATATTAGAGATTCAAATGTCCCATTAGTTATAATAACTGCCCTTCAACTACATTTATTATTTTGTGTGGGGATATAAAATTTATGAAGCCAACTGAGTTAAAGCATTAAGTACTTTATTTCCAGATTATGTAAATGCTACAGTGACTTTAAACCTTCAGCCTAAGATGACAGCAGTCAGTGCTAGAGAACACACAAGAAAAAAAAAAAAAAAAAAAAAAAAACGGAAACAAAACAGTAATACTCTTTGGTATTCAAAATAATCTTACTGTTATTTCTCCTTGCATGAAAGAAGGTGACATTCACAAATGGTCGTTGGTAGGAAGGTAGTGTTCTTAAAGAAGGTATTGACTTGTTCTGTCTCTATATAACACAAAACTTATTGTCATGGAGTGTCTTATTTCGAAATGAAGGTAATTATGTTTCTCTGCAACCAGTGTGAAAGGAGACCATAAAATACCTAAAATATTTATAATACATCAGATGCCCTACATTCTTGGTGTTTAAGTGATAATTCTAGTAATGTACTGTATTATTCTGTGTTCTCCATTCTTATGATTACACAAATATGATTTGAGACAGTATAACCCTACACAATTCAGTAACCTTCTGCTTCAGTAGTGTTTTGACAACAGACGATGAGGCTACTACTGATCTGCTATCAACCATGCTTTTAGATAATCTGGTGCTATCTATATTGTGAGATGATAATCTTAGATAAAATACTACTGCTCAGTGACCCATCTATAAAATAAAGATGATTGAAATATAATATACTATGGTAGACTTTTTGCTACTGTTACATGTAAAATAAACCTATATTTAGGCCTTCTAAATTCCTATTTCTATCTGCTAAAGTACAACTACACATAAGACAGCTCCGAAATTTTTCTGCCACACTGGAGTGACAAATCCCCAGAGATAAGCTTTCTCTTACGAGTGATATACAGTGTTTACCCTGTCTGTAACTAAAGTAATTTTCCAGACTTATATGTCTTACTTTGATTTAGAAAAGCAGGTGACATTGTACAAAACTGTATGTATTTCAGATGTTGCTGAAGTTGAAGAAATGACAAGATATGAATTTCACCCCTATGCTCTAAAGGACTTGGCATGGCCATCCTTACATAGTAACTTAGAACTTACAAACTCCTTCTTAAATCACAATTAATATATTAAAATGCCACAGTTCAAATTCACAGGATTCTGCAGATTGTACCTAGGATCCTTGTTTATTTTTATATTTACCATCATTCTAGGTCATAAGGTTTCACTGTGTACCTTTTTGTCATTCTAGATGTGTTTCATCTAAATATATTTATCTTGACACCAAACTAAATGGATGGCTTGCCTAGGAAAATACATATTCATTTCTGCCCCATTTAAAGTCTGATTTATTTGGTAGGGGAAAACTTTTTTTTTTTTCTTTTTTTTTTTTTTAATTGCCATGCTTATTAAGTGTAATTTGTATTCCAGTACCCTAAGAATGTGATAT
The DNA here is from genome assembly GCF_964035555.1 of Netta rufina. Lineage (NCBI taxonomy): Eukaryota > Metazoa > Chordata > Aves > Anseriformes > Anatidae > Netta > Netta rufina. The sequence goes on along the minus strand of NC_140124.1, from coordinate 73,864,823 downwards.
TCAGTGGCAACAGATTATGATATTTACAAGTATGACATAGTTCTCTAAATCTAAGAACACTGGAACAATGATATTTTGAAAAGTGGTGAAGGTGTATGGTGAGATTAAGCAGCTGGGTTGCAAGGGAGAAATAGGAGTCGGTATGTGACATGGACAGACACATTGATAAAGTGGTGAACAATTTAAAAATGGCATGATCAGATTCATTCATATCAAAGAGTAAAGAAAGCATGATTTGGGCATTTTTTTGTCTTTTCATTTTCTGTGTCAGTTTGATTCTTGGAAAAAAAATAATTAAGAGTTCAGTATTATCCAAGAAGACAACAGCTGCTCATTTTTGTTGTTCAAACAAGTGCTACAGAGCTGGGGTTAGAGAAGGGGTCAGAGGATGCAGAAATGGCTGTGTCATCTTAAGGTTACACTTCTCTAGGAAATTCTCAGTTGGTATCATAGGTCATCCATAAATTACTCATAAATGTTATTTATGGCTTCTTGATTTTTTTTTAGATAGTTATAAGTATCAGACTACAGTACATCTGTCATTCAGACTAAGTAACACTATTTGCCAATTTTATTTGTTGAAGTAAGAAAAGAATTCCTAACTCACACACACTACAAAGCTGCCTTGTCTTCACATCATTTTGCTTAGGTTATTTGCCAAGCATGCAACACCTTTTCTGCTTAGAGGGGAGATAAGGCCACTAAAAAGGAGTGCTGCATATCCCTCCTCCTCTGTATTGGTATTTTGTGATTATTTCAGTGACCTTGCCTGCTCCACAAAGCATACAGGTGTTATATGTCTTACTTTTCAGTGTAACTCAATTTTCTCATGGATAGTAGGTGTGAATCTATGAATAGTTCTTAACTTGTGGGTGTGTGGTTATTGTTAGAATTGAGGATCTTTCAAATACTCTAAAGAATTAAAAGACTTCCAGTAACTATTCAACTCATACAGTCAAATAGTTACTCATTGCAGATCTGTCGTGGTTCCGCTCGAGTGGGCAGCCGAGCTCCACCACAGCCACTCTCTCACTCCCCCTCCTCAAAGAGGAATGGGGAGAAAATATGTGAAAAGGGCTCAAGGATTGAGATAAGGACGAGAAAATCACGCAATAATTATTGTAACGGGCAAAACAGACTCGGCATAAGGAGATAGTAAGATTTATTGCTTATTACTAACAAGCTAGAGAAGTGAGAAACAAAGGAAAAAAAAAAAAAAAAAGCACCTTCCCCCCCATCTACCCTCTTCCACCTCCTCCCCCTGAGCGGTGCAGAGGAATGGGGGTTATGGTCAGTCTACAGTGCTTCTTCTCTGCCGCTCCTTCTCGGTCACTCTCGTCCCCTGTGCTGTGGGGTCCCACCCACGGGATGCAGTCCCTGATGAACTGATCTGGCGTGGGCTTCCCACAGGCAGCAGCTCTTCCAGAACTGCTCCAGATATGGGTCCGTACCACGGGGTCCATCCACCAGGAGAAAACTGCTCCAACCTGGCTCCCCTACGGGCAGCAGCTCCTGCCGGGTCACCTGCTCCTGTGTGGGCTCCTCTCCACGGGCTACAGGTCCGGCCCGGAATCTGCTCGGCAGGGGTCTTCCACAGGTGGCAGCCTCCGTTGGTGCAGGGCCACCTGCTCCACCGTGGTCTCCTCCACGGGCTGCAGCGTGGAACCCTGCTCCACCGTGGTACTCCATGGGCTGCAGGGGGACATCCTGCTTCACCATGGTCCTCACCACAGGCCGCAGGGGACTTCTGCTCCGGCGCCTGGAGCACCTCTCCCCCTCCTTCTACTCTGACCTTGGTGCTGTTCCTCACTCCCTTGACTCTCCCGGCTGCTGTGTGGCGCAGCGTTTTTTTCCCTGTCTTAAATATGCTCTCACAGAGGCGCAAACAACATCGCTTATTGGCTCAGACCTGGAAAACAATGGGGCCCTTCCCAAACATGGGGCAGCTTCTAGATCTTTCTCACAGAAACCACCCCTATAGCCCCCTGCTACCAAAACCTTGCCACGTAAACCCACTACAAGATCATACTTTTTCTTTTTCTTTTTTTTTTTTTTTAATTTTAGATCTGTTTTTATGGATTAGATTATGCCTTTTCTGAAATATGTAAATATGTGGTTTCCTGGGTGAGTGGACTACCTGTGGCAACTGGCCTAGTAGCAGTGGCGGTGGTCATGATACCAACTCTGGCCATCTGTTCCCTAAATGAATGTGCTTTTCACGTGATCTGGCAATTGTTGCTGCTGGAGGATGGGTTGGGAATGGAAAAGGTGGAGGGCAGTTACTGCTGAGGGAAAAAGGAGGAGGAGTAACGTTTTTCGCTACCATTTTGCTAAAGATCAGCAGCAGTTACTGCTTTCATCACCTAGAAGCAGCATACTCCCTCCTGCCTAGCTTTCCATCACAGACCTTCCAGGACAGCTTTATCCTTTCCATCCTTGTGAGAAGAGTGGCTTTGGACCCTCCCTTGTCTGTGCACAAGTGTAGATTGTGTGGGAGAATGAGAGCTAGCTTCAGAAAAGAACACCTCAGTGAGCAAACAGTTAGAGAAGGAGATACCAACCTCTACTTTGGTCTCCAGAAAACCTTACTGTATCATCTTCATGGACTGACTTTGTCATCTAATGTGTTAGAGACTCGGGGTGAAGCCCTTCTTTATTCTTGCTGCTGGTGGTTCAACAGTCAAGTTTCCCGTGGAGAGATGAATCTCCAGGAACCCAAGTCAGGCTGTAGCACCACTATATCGCCACCCTCTTCCTAATTCTTTTCCATGAGTCATATAGCTGTCAGAATGACACATTTGTTTTGGATGGGAGGTGACTGAAGGACACAGAGTGCAAGTGTCTTTGTCTTTCAGAGTGTAACTTCCAAAACTGATGTATATTGAAATTAAAATTTTAAGTCTGAATTCTTATTAGGAACTTGTACTATTAGGAACTTGTACTATTAGGAACATGTACTTATTAGGACATGACTTGCAGCTTTTTTTTTTTGTAAGACAAACATTTGTAAGGCAAACAGTTACTTATATAGCATTTACTAATTAAATATTCCTATAAATCGTGGCAAGATTTTTTTTTACAGCAGGACAGAGTAAATTGGAACTTGCAATTGAATATTGATCTATGGCCAAATAAAAATTTCTAAATGTAAAGCCTTCACTTAATTTAGACAGGATCAAAAATAACATTGATGGTCCTGTTACAAATTCTCCCAAGACCTTGTCGGGAAACATAATTCAATTTTCATGCTGTCCGGTGATGGATCCGGTTAATGGAATAACCCTATAACCTTTAATGTTATTATTCATATTCATGGGTAATATAAATATCATCTGTCCTTCCCTTGGGCTCTAGAACATTAGGCTAACCTCCTTCTTAAAGGCCCAATATGCTGTGGTTGCTCCATCTGTCTACTGCATTGATTGTTTTAAAATAACTAGTGTTATTTCAGGCATAGTAGACTCCTTAACTAGACCAACAATGTATTAGGGACCAAAAACCGCACTGAAATTTGGGAAGCTGAATCTGTACCAGGGATGTATCAGATGCAGAGAAAAAAATATATTATTTGTTTATTCAAGGAATTCTCCCTACCAAATTTCTCACTTCTAGTGCTTCCTCATGTGAAAATTTCTAAATTATCATTGTTAGTTTTATTTCGATTTAATAAGCATTCTAGCTTTTCCATAAAGCTTCTTTATATTGTAATTCTGTGTTACAGTGTAATTTGTTAAATCTATGAAGAATGAATATAAGGTATAACCTGCATATCTTTTGATTTACATGCTTCAGTCTTCATGTTTCACATTTTTCTCATATTTAGCAGCAGGTTACACTCTAAATGAGATTATCCTCTGGTTGGAGATCTGGGTATACCTGGGTTTTCAGGAAGGCTAGAGGGTTCAGCATTTGTGTGCTATAGCTCCTAGCTGCAGTCTATGATCAGGAGGGCTGCTAGATATGCTACCTGGAGAATATTTAGCAACAGGAGTGTCCAGCTAGGGCTTCTAACAAAAGGCTGTGATAAACATCTGAGTAAATTAAGGAAATGAACCACATACTATATATGTATGTATATATGTATGTATGTATGTATCTATCTATCTATCTATCTATCTATCTATCTATCTTTATGAAATAGTCTACCATCATTACATTATCCTTCCAACCCAACTCCACTTCAGTGGAGGTAAGAGAATCTGCCCTTTTTTATGCTCAGCTGCCAGACTGGCTTATGTGTATTCATGCAGCTGTAGTGGAGCAGGAAGAGAAAGGCAGGGGAATTAGGCAAAAAAATGAGCTTGTGCTAAGCCAAGGTAAAGCTCCTAGCCATCATACCCTATTTTGGAAGAAAGGTACATCAGTCGGAAAAGCCATCAACATCAGAGAGGAATTTTAAAATAAGGGGACATAACATGGGAAAAAAAGACAGTGGCCAATGAAATGTAGGATATGGAGAAGAGATAGATACCTATCACACTTGTATGTTGATTAAGATGAAGCAAGTAGCAGACTTACAATGATGTCTTCCTGAGAATGTCCTGTTTATATACTTGCTTAAATGAATGGTTTAATGCTGGGTGAAAAGATATCTGTGTGTTTTTTCTTTCACCCAGGCTTTTCATGCCACCTGGCAGGTAGCTCAGACCACAAAATTCTAAACATCGTAAGGAAGTTGTTGCCAGTTAAAGGGGAGGAATAAGAGAAAGGGGGAAGAGGATGATGTGGTGCTTGCTGGTGAAAGGAGAGTGTTTTGGATGAGAGGATGGATACACAGTCATTTAATTTCCTAAGAGCTGTGAAGTTTACGTGAAACCTCTATCTCCCCCCAGATAAAATATTTACTTATATGGATCTGTGAAGGTCATTGTATATCAGTATATAATTTTTTCCAATCTCATTCAAAGAAGCTTTCTAAGAAGCACTCTAGGAAAAGATTGGCTTGCATATTGATTCACTGGGCTGATTCATTGCTCCCGTTCACATATAAAAACAGCAGGTTTGAAGCAGGACTCCTCTATGTTTCTTCTGGAACCAGTGAGTATGCAGTTGCCAAGCAGTCAGCGCTGCAGTGATGAATGCATTGCTAGTTATGTAATAGTCACAGCCTTTCAGCACCATCAGGTTTTAATAGCTGCTGGTGCATGTAGTGTGTAAAATAAAGTATATGGCTATGGTTCTGTGTACATCTCAATACATGGCTCCTGCCTTTTATGCACAGTAAAACAGAAAGTATAAAGGGAAGGTAATGAACTGGCAAGCTGTCTTTTGGGTAGCTAGCAGAGAGCACAATTTAAATGAACAAGTTTAGAAGTAGATGCCAGAATAATCTTCTTCATCCTTAGCTGTGTATTCACAATTGATCTCATCTGAAAGTGCTTGTTATTGCATTCCCAGACCTGTAAAGCATCTGTGGTTGTATTTAAATTTCTAAGCTGGTCAGTAGGATCACTCTTAGGCTTGAAAAATTAGACTGTTTTTAAGATTTACTTGAATGAGAACCAAGGGTTCATTGCTCTGCAAAATTTAACCATCCCTTGTTATTCAGATGTGATGTTACAAAATCAACTTGCTATTGATGTCAGCAAAAATCATCTTTCTGGCATTGGACAAGTAACATGCTAACTAGCCTAGCCTTCTCTGACTCTAGGGATAAGGCTGGGACTGTTCAGCTCATTTGCAGTCAGGTTCAAATTCATCCATTCATAGCCCTCAAAACAAATTTAAAGGGCTATGAGAATTAATTAGCTGATGCCTGTCCCATCTTTTCAAAATGAAAAATGTTATCTAAGTAGTTCTGTGGTCATTATAACAGTCCTTACCTTTCCAAAAGATTAAATATAACAGAAAATTTAGAACCATGACCAGAGCTATAACAATATTGTATTGACAGAAGAAATAACAAGGGTTGTATGATGACAAGTGTTACTATGATATTCTTCACCAGCTTTTCTGAATTTGCTGTCAGCAGCAGAACATATTAAGTGCAGGAATAGTAATCTTTCCTTCTGTGTTCCTAACAAAAACTTTTATGTGGCTGAGAGAGGAAGGAGAGGCTATTACTCTGTATACTTTGGAGTTTTCTTATACAAAGGACATCAGGAGTGGGCCTTGGGGTCCTAGGGAAAAGGCCACACTCTAGAAAGTCAGATTATCCTGTCACAGATTATCCTCATTTATCTTTTCAGAGACAAACAGCATTTGCTGTTACATATTAACAGAGATAGATTTTCAGGGAATATGTTTTGATTTAATAGGCTTTATTCTGATATCCTGTCTCTGTTTTCTCTTTGTGCACCTTCAGCTATGTAACCAAACTATGAGGAGAAACATTTGAAGGACACAAAATGGGGAAGAATGTGTGAGTTCTTTACAGTATAAAGATTGTAAGGAAATGGGCTTCACATCTCTTACTGAAACTTCAAAAAAACATCAATGGTACAGTATCAGGCAAAATTCTGTAAAGGAAGAGATGGATACAGTGCACCTCTGTCTTTGAGTACTCTTATTACCATTTTATAGAGGTAGTAGTAGAAGAATGAAAGAAAAAGGAAACAAACAAACAAAGAAACAACAACAATAACAACAACAACAACAAAACAGATCATATTGAGTACAAAGGAGTGCTAGGACACAATTTAAAGTGGTTCTTCAGTCCTTATATGACTAGAAGAACAGAGATTGCCTTTGCCATATTCTGACAAGGGCCAGATTTCACACTTACATTTAATTCCCCATCCATTCTTCATTCTACCTACCTGAGACTAAGTAGGGAGTGGAAAGAGATTCTACTTCTGTTTAAATAATAATTTAAATTTATTTAAAGTGAAGACGGGTGTATTTTTTGGCCCTCTTCTGATGTTATGCATCTGTACTAATTCAGCTGAGCTTCACCATGGTGCTCTCTCACTCACACTCCTCAAAGGAAGAGGGCGAGAAAATACAATGAAAAGGCTTGGGGGTTGAGATAAGGACAGGAAGATCAACTCACCAATTACCATCATGGGCAAAACAGAATCAGTGTAAGAAGATTAATGGAATTTATTGTCTATCACTAGCAGACTAGAAGAATGAGAAACTACATTCAGATTATTTTGGGGCCAAGTAGCATCTCCTTTAATGTGACTCTACTGCTCACTTTTTTTTCTTTTTCTTTTTTTTTTTTTTCAGTAGATGCAGTAAAAATCAATTTTGATTAAACTGTTGAAAATTCTTAAATGAGGTCTGAAAGCACCTATTTTTTTCCATGTTGCCTTTGTAACAAAAGAAAAAATGCAAAGCCAAGAGTGGTAATGTCCTTGGTTTATTTCCAAACAATATTTTCTTGTTCTATGTTTGTGTATCAGACTTTAATCCAAATAGAATTAAAGTTTAGAAAAATCTGCTATTACAGTATGTTTAGCTAAGGCACATAATTGTTGGTTAAATGTTACCTTCCTGTCTGCATTGACTCTGTGGTTGTTTTACTCTCTACTATGGCAAGGGCTTGACTTTCAAAAAACAGGTGGAGCAAATGAAGCATTATTAGAAAATAATGTTCTGATAAAATGTATTTCCTTGGTCTTGTAACATTTAAAATATATCATGGATCAGTTTTGTGTGTTTATTAACTGTGTAATGAACAAACAACACCCAACCCAATAAAAAGTGTTGTTTCACTAGAGCATAAAATCCCTTTTAAAATTAGTTTGTCAGTACATTCGTAATTCTTGTTCATGTATTTAGTGTGTGTAATTTTCAAGGTTCTGAAATTTAGAATCCATGACAGAAAAAGTGTTCTAAAGAAATCTACTCTTTTAATGTTTTCTGATGTTTTATATATTGTTCCTCTTTGATGGGATTGGGCAGAGATTAGAACAAGTTCACCTGTTCATCCAAAATCAGATTAATGGCCATTTTGTAAAGATTTATCAATCTATATAGATATATATATAATCTATAATCTATATAGAGAATCTATAATCTCCTAGCTGTGTCAATTAATGAAACTCTATCAAAACCCCACCAGTAAAGAGGTCTGAAACTGATTTCATATGTGAAGTTGAAATAAATAATTTGTATTGTTTGCATGACTAAATTTTGTAAGGAATGCTACTAAAATACAATCCAAAGTTGGGATCAAGTGTGCAATTTAGTTTCAGGTTGCTTTCTGTTCAAGTGCTAGGCAGGTCTTGTATTTTCTGTTTTATTATTATGTTGAAAGACTGAATTGTTTCTGTTCTTAAGTGTACATAGTGTTGCTTTTTTAATGGTTAAGTGCTAACTATTATAGAGAAAAGCATTAAAAGATACTATTCAATTTTCCTGTAACTGCAAGCACAATAGTATGCATTCCTGTCCTGTAGTCACTGTTGTGGCTATGCTATTGTATAAAATTAGATTGAGTAGGTATATTTTCAATAATTAGCTTGTGTACTAGCTGCACAGGCAGACAGTGGGATAAACAAAATAATATTTATTTATTGTTTCAGTCAGATCTGGTTCTCCATTTTGTCTTCTGTTGCCTACCTGGCTTAGAGTATTTTGGCTAGCTAATTTAATGCTTAGATACGTTGTTCTATCATAGGTAGTAACCAAGGGCAGCCTAGTTTTTCATTATGATCCTTTTCCATAAGTGTAAGGTCAGAAGTTCCTTGAAAGTTCTGTTTATATCTTGAATAAGAATGTAGAACACCTGCAACTACACAGAGAAACCCTTATAAATTTCTCAAATCTTACGTGAAATTATGACAGCATATGAGTTCTTGTGCCACTTCAGGCACAAAAAGGCTCATGCCTATACTGAAGAACAGTAAGCCTTCTTTGCCACTCAGTGCATTTCCCTTCATAGATAACCTTTTAATGAAAATGACTTTGCAGTTATATGATTATGAGGCTGTAATGTCAAAGTTTTCTTTCATATCTGATATAATGTGTTTAGACCACTGTGATCGGTCATATTATGCTATAGATATGTCACTACCAACGTATCAGGGTATGAGATAAGTGTCCAAATATGTTTATCAAAGTATTTTCCTCTGTTCCATTTCTGCCATCTTTGTATTTTTTATCACATTTAAAGTGTGCGTGTACAGGTTTGAGGTATTCTCCAATTCCTTCTCAAGCCCGTTTTAGCTGCCTTGTCTCTACTGCAAAGCTACGCTGTCACTATGGAAAGTTTTTGTTATACAGTTATAACAAAATATATTGTTATACATATAAATGGTAAATTTGTTGTGATGGTTTATAGCAGGGGACACAGTGACAGGACTCAACAGGCACAAGCTGAAACAGAGGAGGTTCCATTTGAGCACCAAGAAACAAGAAACACTGTTTTTTTTTTTTTGTTTTTTTTTTACTGTGAGGATGTCAGAACCTGGGCATAGGCTGCCCAGAGAGGTTGTGGGGTCTCCCTCATTGTAGGTATGTCTGGTTCAGGGAAGAGACTGTATGTGACTTTGACTGAGCAGGGGGCTTGGACCAGATGACCTCCAGAGGACCCTGCCGACCTCAGCCCTTCTGTGGTTCTGTAACTCTGTGATACAGTGATGAGAAGATTCTGACTAAAATATAAACATCACATTCTAATGTAGCGTGAGTGAAAACAGTCAAATGTGCAAACCTTTAGGCTGCTGTAAATTCATTGTAATTGATTTTTGCACCTTTTCAGTCATTGCTCTACAGACAATTGATATAATTGCTTTTGATCTCCTTTATTCACTGTTCGCATAAGGGAAGAAAGGAGGAACTTCACCAATAATGCATTGTGTTTGAGAGCTAAGGAGGAAGAGAATTGAAAAGAATATAATTCTGTAGTAACACGATTTTGAGGATTTAAGTCACCTTATCTAGAAACTGGGTTTGATTATGTTTTAGAAAAGCAGATACTTATACCATAACGCGTATCAAGAAAATCTCCTAGTGTCTAGGGGTAGCTTCAGGCATAGTATGGAGAGAGACACTGCTCAGCCGCATGGGGGCTGCTTCTCAGGCCTGGAAAGCAGTTGGTACAGCATGAAATGTTATAGAGGTACAATGTTCAGAAAGAGTCATTCTGTCCTTTAGCCAAATAAGTAGATTTTCCCTAGTAAAGTTTACTGGAAAAAAAATCTATAATAGAAAGTTTCTGGTATGTGGATAAAGTATTCTTTTGGAAAAGTTATTCACTGTTGGTAACATGTGCAGTAAAAATAAACACTAAATACTTTACCAAAATAGAAGTGGGGATGTAATAAACACTGCAGAATTGAAAATGTAACACCAAAGCATGGTTATACAGCTATTTTCAGCCATTTGCCAGTCTGTGGAAGGTTAGCTTAGTCATTTTATTACATAGGTTTAGAGGCTGAATATCTGTCGTCTTATTTTGTCCAAAATAAAAGCACATCATGTATGATTTTCAGTCTTTTCATCTCTGTTCTGTGAATTAAGTTCATCATCACTGTAGTATGGGAGAAAGATTATTAGTATTATCATTTACATTATAAGAGGATATCCCCAGCACAGCAAGCAAGAAGGCTCTATATGTCTTCAGAAATTTGGCAGTTTTGAAAATAAATAAAAAATAAAAGCTCTACACATTAATTTATATACATCATAAACAATAGCTATTTTATGTGTTGTCTTACGTATGCAGGTAACTCTATTTCTAAACATGAATGCATCAAAAATCTAAATCTGAGGACAAACATTACCTCTCCACCAGTTCATGTTTAGCCTTAAGAGATATGTTGGTAACGTAATACTGAAGGAACATGATTGCATGTTTGCTGAATTACAGTTTGGTTTTGGTTATGAACAGATAAGCAAAGTTAAAAAGTAAAGCCTAACAAGATCTGCCAGACATGGTATTTTATATCAACAGAAGTCGTATGTCATAAGAAACATTCATAAAGAAGATATGCAAAATATATTATATTCTGGATGCTTATCTAAATACCACCAGTGATAGCAATACAAATAACCAACATTAAGATTTTTATTGTTTTCACAACACTAGGAAAATATAAAGAAAGGTAGGTAGCATATAGAAGTCAAGATGTTTCAAAAATTGAAATGTCAAACAATTATATGTCACACAGAGTATCTTTTTACTCAAATCCAGATATTTTCTACTGAGTACAACTATTTGTTTTAGAACATATAAGGTTTTTTTTTCTTCCCAAAACATGATCTTATTTAGAAAAAGATTTTTATTACTATCTGAGTTGACTTTTTTTCTGGGGAAAATACACTTAGAAACACTAAAAGTGGTGACAAAGTTTGGTATTGCTGAATCTGCATGTTTTTGTTTGTTTTGTTTTGCTTTTGAAGAATAATGTATGCCAAATGCAGCATACAGTATGAAAACGATGTTAAATATTTACATGCAGTGGTATTTTAGGGTATTTTAGGGTAAACTGAAGTGAACACATTATTTATTATGGAACTGTTTAGAAGGGACTACTGCAGTCATAACTGTGGGAGTTAGGCACTACCCACTGTTTTCTTGCAGAATATGGATTTAGCCAAGTGCCTTATTACTGGTTCTAGAAAGTACAGTTTGTAATACAGATCTGTGCCACCTGTTTGAAAAACTGCAATTCTACTCTATCTTTTAACTGATGAAGTTACTTGGCAAGTCATCTCCAAGTTATCATACTGTTTTATGATGTCCTGAACACTGCCCATATTTGGACTTGCCAAAGAACTGCACGGAGGTCAGTGGCTGCTTTGCTGTACACAATTGAGACTGTTGAGCTAGGCTGAAAAAGAGATAAATATGTAGGAGAATACATTAAACTTGCTATTTAAATGAAATCTTTTTCCAGCAGCTTAGCACAGTGCTTCTACACTGGTATATTCTGGCATGTCTACTCAGATAGATTTTGAAATCCTGAGCAAGCTTCTGAGCTGTTTGGTTCCGAGGCAGAACAGGTATAGAAATAGTAAGCTGTAAGAGCTCATGCAGTGCTCTGTTAATTCAGGACTTATAATTCCAGGACTGTTATTTCATACCATATGTCAAAGGCATGAAGAATGATGTTTTTGTTGCTTTGTGTAGGCATAGCATTTGTAGCTTTAGTACATGTTTTAGGTGAATAATATGCTATTGCTTTAACTGTACTTAATTTTAGTACATATCATTGTAATTTGGAGAGGCAATTATTTGTGTTTCACTTTGTTGGTGACATTAGCTCTGCTTCCTGAATTTATGTTCCAAGTACCTACAACCACAATGTTGTCTGAAACCTACAGTGTTGTCTCTTTGCAAATGGTTAGACCCTTGCAGTTCTGTCTCTGGTAATATTTCTGGTCACACACACAGTTTGGTCACTTTGCTTGTGTCAAAGAATGCACCAAAACTGTTTGCTTAGTTGTGGATAGTCTTCACTGGTTGGAATTTGGGTACTAAAACATCTGAGTGGTTCCTGAAACTTGTAGGTTTATTTAAAATGAATACCAGTGAGAAGACCTGATGGACATATAAGCTATCTATTATAGCTTATTTTCTCTAGTCAGTAATTGTTTTAAAGCCTACACCTCTTCTTTTTTTTTTTTTTTTTTATACATAAACAAGTACCTGTCCAAGACCTACAGGCTTTTCAAAAGAAAAACTGTATTACTTTACACCTTTTGATGTGAAAATGTTCACTTCAAAGACTTCAAATACCTGTCATTCCCATGATGATCCATTGTACCAGAGCACTCTTGCACTCTTAAGTGTAGTAAGACTGAGCAAAAGCTGGAAACGAAGCAATCATATGATTCATTTCATTAGTGCTTCACAACAATTGTGAGTATCAGCAGTTTGAAACCTTAGGTAGTCAGGGAAGCAAACAAGGAACAGAATCTCACAAGAGACTTTTTGACCTTTTTTCATCTCAAACCTGTTATATAACTCCATAGGTAGCCGGGGGGGGGGAGGGGGGGAGAAGGGGGGAGGAGGGGTGTTAATCAAACGTGGCTTCCCAAGAAATAATGTCATTAGTGCCACCTTCTTATTTTCAAGAGCCACTTCTATACCTTCCTGATGTTGGTCTTTAATCCAGATACAAAGCAATCAGAGGGATTTTTATTTTTAAAATTCTTCGAAGTTTTAAGACGAACTTCATTCTGATATATTTCTTAAGATATATCAGTAATTTATTGTGTTTAACATTCTGACTAATATTAAGAGTTCAAGAAGTAATATAAAGTCTTAATAATGAATGCATTTGCATAATGCGGTGGTATATGTACTGACCTCAGCTGATGACACACTTGAACATGGGAGGGCTAATAATGCAGCTCCCTCTGCTCCATTGACATCTCTGCTTTGAATCTCAAAGAAGGCTTTTTCTGTAATATGCAGAATTATTCATAACCTAGTTATATTGAACAGTCATATATTTTCACCCTTAACTGTATCTTATTAACCAACTGATTCAGGAATTTTAAAAAATATTTACAATATTTTAAAATATTTAAACTTATTTAAAATATTACTATAGTATGCAGTTTGCTCCGGACAAATCATGTCACCACAACTGAACAGCTTAAATTGCTACACCATAGAAGCTGATTTTGAATAGATTATTGCATACCACATCAAATTGACTGTTGTCATGCAAGATGTTGTCCTCTCATCAGTGATTTTTTTTTTCCTGGTTAAGAAGCTCAAAGTTTCACGGCATGATATTTTAGATATTAGCTTCCTTTTAACCTTTACATCATATAGTACACTACCACCTATTCCTCACTGAAAATGTCCTAAGAATGAACAGATTATTATAGTGTAGGTTATATATAATAAATATATAATATGCATTCAGAGTTAAATTTCATATTATTATTTCAAGCACAGCTTTAAACATAAACATATGCAAATAATACTGATGTCGTGGATAGAACTGCTGAACAATAGTCTCTGGAGTGTGAAAAGGGCTGTTTCTTTAATGACATTTATTGTCATATTGCAGAGTTGCAAGAATCTAGAGGATAAGTAGAGCAAACAAAGACTCAGGAGATGAGAGATTAAGTAAACTGAGAGTTCATGTGAAACTAAGAACACTTCCTCCTCTTCCTATGGAAAAGCACAAGAAAAATATTGGAATAATCCTATGTCTTGACTTGTAGATTTATTGTATTGATGTTTCCCCAGTCACAGACCGAGCAGCTACAGTGTATGATTCAGGTACTGTTGCCCATATAGTGTTATAAATAGGGATAAATCTTGCAGGCACTAAACTCTAAGGACGAATTAATGAAGGGAAGTATCAGTATAAATAATCTAGTACATCAGATGATTTTATTTTCACACACAGCTTGCTTATTTTCAAGAATGATTATCCTGTATTCTTCAGAATTCATTTCTCTTTTCAATGATTATACTGTCTATGATCTGCATAACAATATGCTTCAGCCTTGATGAGTTTTTTGTTTGGTTGGTTGTTTGGTTGTTTTTTTTTCCTAGTTCCACTGTGAGATGTAAAATTAGGTCTTAAACACTTGTGGTCAGAAAGGATTCCTAGGTATGTCTTCTAAGAGAGGAGAGGGGTAAACTGCAAAAGAGCAGTCACTGTGCTAGCCATGGACTAGTCTGGGCAATTCGGTGCAGCTTTCTTATCTAAAAAGAAAAACGAGTGGTGAGATTGTCTGTCCCGATACTGCCATAAAATTAGGCATCTTCTCTGTAACAAACACATTCTCCCCAAGTATAACTAACTCAATGATTAGTGAGAAACTATCACTCCCTATAAGCTATTCATAAAAACTGGCATGCTGCAGTGGCAGTGCAATTTCAGTTATAAAATAACACATTTATTTTAACTGATTCAGACAGATTGAGGTGGGCTTTTTTTGGAACATCCTTGTAAATCTGATTTAAGAATCTAGACCAAAAATTGAGACTGTTACTTGTAAGGTAAAGTTAAGTGTTGCTGTAGGATTTGATGTAATGGGGATGGAGGGGAGGGTTGATACTCAGTTAGTTGTATTGAAACATGCTGAAAGTACTTCAGAGTTAGAGTGTTTCCGAAGATTAACCCCCGGTTTTAATAAATGCATGCTTTCTTCTGATTTATTTATTTATTTTTTAATTTTGTATGATTGTTCAGTTATGAACATACTGCAAAGAATTCTAAAGAATTCTAAAGCCTTCAATTTATGCACAAAGATACTGCAATGACAAAAAGCAGCTATGACAAAATGTGGATTTCCCCAGCATAATTTGGTGTTAAGAGGCTGAACAAATTAGTTTTTTTTAAGTATCTATTGGAAAAACAGTGACGTCTTCAGATCTGTATGTTGGCTGACTCTTTCAAATGTTTTGTTTTCCTTTGTATGTAAATTTTTCTTGAAGATCAAGAACAAGTCAGTGCAGGCATCACTATGGTTTGGGCTGTCTTAAAACAAACAAGAAGTTGCTCCCAAAAAGAAACAGTGTTATGAACTCCTGATCACTTTTGCAGGAAGGCTCTGTTCCTTTGTGTATCCCTTCCCTTGGGGTCTGCCAATTCAGGGGGCAGGAGTTCCTCACTGCCTGCTAAGGAGTCCCTCTGCTGCTCTTTGCTCTCTAATTCAAGTACTTTAAAATCTTTTTATTGTGTCAGGGACTCTAGATCAAGAATCTTGCTATGAGTTCCCTTCTGGGAGATACTGTTTGAAGATTTTTTTTACTATTATTATTTTTAATCTATTTTACTTGCAAAGGGACCTAAAAAGTAAGAGGAGAGTGGAAGAGCTAGAAAGTGGTATAGCTATAACATCAGTTCAGCTCATGTTCATCACTGTAAATCCACAGGGACATAATGAAACACCCGTTCACCAGTTATTATCTTTGAAGATGCAACACCCTTTGTTTCCAGACACATGTTCTTTTTTTTAAAAAAAAAAAAAAAAAAAAAAAAAAAAAAAAGTTTAACAAGTGCCCATTTTCAGCAGCCTTTTCATGTATTAATTTTGCCTTGTGCAGACTGGCCTGCCCTCGGGGATATGCTGCCAGTGGATGTCTACTCCCTGAGCAAAATTCCCAGGAGTAAAGCTAGCATTTGGCCTGCAGGAGTAGATTGCTATGAATTGTTTCCCTCCCAGGAAAAGCTTTATGAATTATGTCATTTGGCATCTGAAGTATATCTTTGGGAATACCCTCTTCATGACTTTCAGAATTCGGTCTGGATATTCACTCTGGACTTATCTTTCAGCACAGTGCTTATATTTCACCTCAAATCATTCCATGTCAGAGCCATTTACTATAGTTGCAAACTCATGTAAAACTATCAGCCCATGACGGAAGAGTTGGGACCTGGTGATTAAATGTTTTGGCCTTGGACTTGAGGAAGCAGGCACAGTAGTTAACACTTTAAAGATTCTTGCTTATTGCCCTTGTTCATCTGAAATGAGTCTCTGCCTACACTACATTATGATACCAATTACACATGGCATTTGTAATTAAAGTATTTTTCTTTATGTATTTATTTATTTGTTTCCGTTAGGACCTCTGTTATGAATTGGATGGATGTCTGTAAGGAAATGAATCATTATGTTTTTCATTATGGGATTATTCTGTGAGGCTTTTGCTGTGATTTTTCAGTGTTTGAGCTGTCCCATCACTCAGCCAAACCTTTAAGCGGATGCTTAAATTAATTAATTAAAGAATGTGTTACGGTTAAGAATTTGTTCAAGTGCTTTAGTGAATTAACATTTCCATTTATAAAGTACAGCTTGGCTTTTGGTAGTGACTTTCAGTTATTAATAATAATAGTATAATATTTTGAAAACTCAGAGATTGTGTTTTGTTTGGACTAACTCACAAAAAAAAAAAAAAAAAAAGAGTTTCTGGTTTCTGCCCCACTTTGGGCATCTTTATTAGATAGGACAAATAAAAAGCAAGAGGGAAAATAGTAATATCTGTACTGCATTATTGGGAAACTGCCATTCACATTATGTTAGCAACCTATAAAAATCACAAAGAAAGCATGCATAGCAAAAGAAATGACCCACAGTCTCCAGCCCCCAACCATCCATTCATTTTCATGAAATGCTATCATGTCCCTAAAAACGTGTGCTCCTTTTCCTTCAATTAACAGTCAGCAAAAAGATTGAAGTCATTTTTAGAAAGAAGAGACCTGTCTTTGACATTCTTTGTCAGATTTCCTGTAATTGGAAAATCTGGAATGGCTCTGCTCATAGGAGCTAAATGTTAAAATCCAAATTCAGTTATTAACCCCATTAAAATACATCTAATTTTCTGTTCCCTCAAGCAGCATTGTCAAAATTCCCTCCCCAGGTGTCTGGATAGAAGGAAGTTACAGCTGGTATCTGTCCTGCTCTTTACATTGATGTTTGTATTTGTCCATCTGACTGCAGGCCACCTGCTGTAAGGGCGAAAGGGTGGGATCCCTCACTTCAGAGCAACGTCCTTCTGCCAGCAGAAGGTTATTCAATTAATCACCCTGCTTAATGCTGGATGGGATAATGTAAACCATCTGCACTTGCTCTCCCTCCCTTTCCACTTGCTGGGGACGGCAGCCCTTTCTTTCCCTGGAGAGGTGGGAAAAGTTTTCAATCTGTTCCCTTTTCACATTAGCTTCTCACTACAGTTATTAGAGTTTGACATTTGATTTGCTTCCTGACTGGGGCTATATTCTGTGCAGACACTTTGTTGAAATATCTGATAAACATTTGATAATACCTTAACGTTTTACCACCCTTACCCATAGTGGACTGAATTTTTCTCCTACTTGCCCCAAACGGCTTTAAGCAATTTTGTATGGATCAAAGCACTAAACTAGGTCAAGTAAGGGAAGAGAATAGGATTCTTAAATGCATTAACACCATAAGACTGTCCATACAATTCTGAATTTTTAAATTACAATTTTGTATTTGTAGCCTTTTTTTTTTTTTTCCAGAAATATTTCTTTGTATGGCTTTGTATGGTTTTAACACATTTACTCCAATTTATGGAAAGAAAAGTAGTGTTCATTGCTGTGGTTACTCTGGTTTCACCAGCAGATAATTCTTTCTATTTGTTTTTTAATTATCTGTATGTGTGGACTTGTGGCTTTTCTGGGTCTTTCCTGCACCTTCCACGATAGGTCTTATTCTGTGGAGAAAAAAAAAAAAAAAAAAAAAAAAAAAAAGCAGAACATCATCTGCTCCTTATAAGCAAGTATATATGCTCTTCTATATTGTTTCTTAAAACTTTGCAAATTCATCAATTCCTACATAAAATGTAGTGTCAAGCAACCATCTTCTCCAGCATTTATTTTAACAAAGTAAAATGACAACTGTTAGATCTATCTCAGATTGGATATTTTCCTGAAATATCTAATATTAAGGGTATCTTGAAATCTTTACATTTATCTGGAAAATTGTCCTCTAAGCATAGTTATTCGAACAAATCAAATTTCTTTCAGCTCTCCTATGTCCCTGAGACCCTCCTGAACCCAAGTGTCATAGTGTTGAAGTAATTCCATTCTGGTTTTAAGTACAAGACTGAGTCTGTCAGAATTTATTTTAGGTGAAGTACATAACTCAAATTATTTGCCTACTCCAGTAATGCTAATCTCTCATGTGTGTATATATACGTATATATGTATATATGTGTATATATATAGTATACATATATACATATGTGTATATATATATACACGTATATATACACACACATATATTTGACATAGTCTTCTACTCTTTCATTTCATTTATTTAGGCCCTGTTGTGACTGGAAAAGTCTCCAGTCTTTCTGTTAAGTAAACTTTATTAGTGGTGTGTTAATGTTAAAAAGATAGTTTTTCCATTTTAACAGGAAGTAGAAACAAACATTCTGCCAACCTGGATTAGAACCACATTCATTGCTTTCTGATATATTTGCCATCTTCTTTATCTCTAAAGTATTTAACAGCTTACACCTGAATGGGACTGTTTAAAGAGTTTCACAAATGACACACATTTTTCTGAAATAATTAAAGGTGCATTTCCAGAAAGAAAGAGGTCATTTATTTATTTATTTTTTCTCTCCTCTTGCAAAGGAGGGAGAGTCCACAAGATTTCAGTTTGCTAAATGTCTTTTTTTTTTTTTCTTTTTCATTTATATATGTATTTTTATATAATTGTAAAATTCATTAATTTTTCAGGCCTCTCAATATTCAATAAAATTGCACAATGGGTCTATACTTTCTGCATAGAATACAGTAGTAACAGAGAGATCACATGGGTTTATTATTTGTGGATGTGTGATGACAAATTTGCAGAACTGTATCCCCATTAGTAGAGTATGTTGCCTCTTACTGAGGACCATACTACAGCTCAGGGCTTTGGAATAAAACAGCCTGATGAACAATTAATGTGCAATTGCTGTAACATTTGAGATTCGTATGTTAAAGCAGATGTACCAGGTTAGAAGGCAAATTCTACTAAGGCAATGCTAAATCCTTGTTGACCTGCCATTTGCAATGCCCTATACCACAATTTATTTAACTATCAGTCTATCTTTCTTTCTTTCTGTCTGTTTATTTATTTAGGGTTGCAGAAGGATAATTTCAAAATATTAACATCAAATTAATTTAATGACACCAAAGTGTCCTTACTCCCAGTTAACGCAACTGTAGAACCGAATGTGATAATTAAACATGCAAATATTTGCATTTCCTTTTCAGTTATAACTAATTCTTAATGTTATGAATGACTTGTTGAATGATTATGGGATTACTCTGAAATTTATGCAAATGTCTATACCCTTAATATCATTCTAAGCGGTGCTCTATGCCCTCTATGACTCTGGAATCATCAGATATTTCTCTAAATGGGTTTCGATTAATTTTAATTTTTGATCTACTCAGGAACTAGTGCCAAATAAAAAGATGGTCAGTATCACAGTGTGTGTGATACTGTGTGGTGATGTATGATATGTGTAATTACAATTAGTGTAGAAAACACTACATGAAATATAGTCACTCATTTGTGTGTCACTCATTTGTTTCCAGTTTAAGAGGAGTATTATGAAGAATTACACAAGTAGAGAAGTAGAGGCTAAATTGAGTGAAACCAAAACAAAAAAGTCCTTTCCTACACAGACAAGCTTACGCTGGGCACCCTACTAAATGTGCCTGGTAATAGCCACTTCTTTGCAGGAGAAATAGAAGGCAAATGTCTTTGTGAGGGAAAAAAAAAAAAAAAAAAAAAAAAAAAAAAAAAAAAGGTGCATTACTGTATATGAAAGCTCTATAAGAATGACTGAGATGTAGTTGTGTAACAACTTCCAGATGATTATAACATTGCAGAGGATAAATACATTCTGTTACTTTGTAGAGCTGTCTCACTGAGATGAAATGCAGTGTGTCTTCATGACCAATCTTTACTAATAAGAACAGAAAAAGTATCTGTCTCAGAAGTCATTAATCTCCCAATATTCTATGAGTAACTTCTGGGGGATAAAAGTTATTTAAAAATACTTCCTGTGTACATGGAGCACTTGCAGGTAGGTTTAAAATTTTGCTATAGTCCCAAGTAGAGGTGCACACAGGAAAATATATTTAAAGAAACAGTCTGAATTTTATATTTTATTGCAGATTGTATAAATAATTAGGGAAACAATGAAAAAACATCTGTAAGGTTATCTAATGTGTCCATAATGAGTTATATATCATGAGATATATATGATTTTTATATATATAAAATTTATACTTGAATAGCTGTATACTTCACAAGCCAAAGCAGAATCCATGCTGTATTAGGTCTTCTGTAGAAGGCATTTCTTCCTTTATGCTATAACAGTTTGTACCTCATGACATCTAAAATGAGTTAAAATGTGTTAAATATGAATGTGTAATAGTCGTGATTGGATACAGGGAACCTGTATTTGATAGCCTTCTTCAAGGCAGACAGTTTACACCTGAAGTTACTGATCAGATGCATTTACCTCTGAGTATCTCGGTACCCATTTGTAAGGTCATAATGCTTATCAATAACCTAAGGAAAAAAAAGTAATATTAATATATGTGATGGTAGTGAGGCCCATATAACAAACTATGGGATGTTGGGTAGATGATCTGCATTCACAACAATAAAAGCTTTATTGGAGTATACTCTCAAGAATAATATGACTAGTGTTCTGCCAGTGAGTACTCTGTTGCATTTATGTGATATACAATCTGTTTACTGAAGAGAAGAGATTAAGGAGAAGTTGTTCTTACAATGACCATTTACCTGACCTCTGTGAGGTTTGAGAAACAAATATTAGAATTCCTTTCAAATATATTCTTATCAAAGGAATAACACCTTTCCTTTATATGTTTGGTTACAGGAGGAATTAATATTGGTGAAAACAAAACACTTATTAAACTTCTCAGAAGTTTCTATTAAAAGTATTTGCTTTAGAGAAGTTCAAAATTAAGAGAAATGAATAAGATCTGGTGTGTAAAAATAGGATAGGAATGTGGAATTTTCCCCATAGGAAAATAAGAAATGTTCTCAGGAATACTTTTGAGAAAATAGAATTTTAGAAATTAAAACCAGAAGTTTTTTTTTATAAAAAAAAAAAAAAATTTTTTTTTGAATTCAAGGGGAAGTTTCTGGGATAATTCTCTTTAGTCTTACTTTTTTTTTTTTTTTTAATAAAAAATAGTATGTAAGATTTTGTAAATAATTACCAAGTGTTGATATTTAAAGATACATAAACAGGTTGTTCAGCAAGCCAGTTGCAGATTATAGGAATAAAATTAATATCTCTATATCAGAGAAGAAGAGGAAAGACCAGGACATTAGAAAGTGTTCTGATCTAGATTTAAAACTTCCTTTGGCTCTCTGGGTACCAAACTTAAATACTGCTCTTATCAGTACTTAGAGTGGTAGCAAATGCTACATAAATGTATACAGAAAGCAAAGTGCAGCCATTTCTTTGGGTAAAGAATGATTACTTAGAGAGGGAAGCTTGTACAAATGAAAAGACAGATGATGAATGAATGTAAAGAGTCTAAAGCTGAAAATCAGTAAATTCCTGTGAGCACAAATGCATTCATGCACATCTCAACTTGTCATTCAAGACCATCACACACAGATCTTTCCACTGATGACTTTTCATTGGTTGTTCTGACAGTCTTCCAGAATATCATGAAATCAGCAGTGCTGCTAAATTTCTTCAGTAGTTGTTGAAATGCTTTAACACTCTGCTGCATAAGAGAAAAGAAAATACAAAGAACTGTCTGAGAAGCAGGAGAAAGATTAAATGAGGAGAACAAGAGGAAAATATTGTTAAGGTAGTGTCGATCAGAAAGACCTAGAAGCTAACAGCCAGAATCAAGGTAATCTGTAATATAGTGTAAAGGTTTGTGTATTCTTTTACCTCTCTTGGTCATGGTTTTCATCACAGTATAGTAGCCTAACAATTTGCCAAAGAAACAGATGCCAAGAGAAGTGATAATTCTGCCCTCTTATCAACCAGTATCGCTTGTTTGTTTTTTTTTAAGTTGTGGTAAGAGGAAACATGCTGTTGGTTTTTTTTTTTTTTATTAGGTCTCCCAGAAATATTTATTTCCAAGCAAGTTTAAAGCTAGGAAATGAAAATAAGTTTAAAAACATAGAAAAGGGAGGAAGTAAAACCTCTTGGTTTCAAGACAACGTGGCTCGAAAAAGGACTGTTTTCAGATCACTACTTAGTACATGTTGCATTTTCGGCTGGACTGGTGCAGCTTGTGTATGATGACATGACACCACTTTCATCTCTGAGGTAACACTGAGGTGATTTTTACTTCTTAAATAGTATTGTCCAAAAAGGCTGCACTGCCTTAAATAACTTAAGATCCCAATTCATTCTCAGTCCGGCGTATAAACTCCTGTGAGGGTGTATAGTTACTGGCAAACCATCCTCTGCAAATCTCCACTTGAAGGAAATACGACTTCTTGAAACACTCTTGACAAGTCTTCCTTCAATACTAGAAATTAATAACACCGGTCAACTTGAAAGTACTTTCAAGAAAAGAATTGCCCAGTTGAAATAAGGACAAGAAACAGAGTTATCCTTGTTATCAGTGGCAATTGCTGAATTAGGTCAAGGATATTATTAAACCCATGGCAGTAGTACAAGGGCTCATTTTCCCAGCACTTATGGCATGTTAATATAGATCAGTTTAGAAAATGAGAAAAATATACATGGAACAAGCTTTTATTTGGCATTTATGTCTTTACAACATAATGCTTTATGTTTACAGAAATAAACTAGACTAATGATAGTGCTTTTAGATTTTTAAATGTGTTCAAGATAAGTAGAAGTCCTCATGGAGATCCTAATGGGCCTGCTGTGCACTCAGAGCCTGCAAGTGCAGTCTGAAGTATGAGTCCTTATGTATTTTCCAGAGCATACAGCAAACTCAGGGATTTCTGGCCTGGGAGTACATGGACACTCGGGACAGGCTGGCCACTGCTGTGAGATTGGAACAAAGGTGATGGAGCATTTTGTGCTTAAGCTTCCTTTGGAAACTGCTCCTTCGTGGCAGGACAGAAATAAAATATGGGTCATGTCTGTAACTCATATAAGCCGGCGTGCATCAGTGGAAATGTGCTTTACTGGAATTAGCTTTCAAAAAAAAAAAAGAAAAAGCTTTTTTTTTTTTTTTTTTTCAGCTGTATGGATCTCTTATGCATGTGAATTTATGTTTTTATTTATATTTATTTATATTATTATTTTTCTGTAAAATCAGTAATCTGCAGTTTAGATTGAAGGGTAAGTTAGTTGCTAATAAGAGGCCACAGATATCTATGACACTGCAGCAGAGAAGTATATGGTCAACAGTGTTTAGATTTAAACTGGTAAATCTCAGTTTTGATTTACACTTGCACCACTCAAAATGGCAGAATCAATTTGTCTGAAAATTGGTAAAACAAATTTGCTGTGGGCTCTGACCTTATATGCCAGGCTTCGTCCCAGAATATTTGTTTTATGTTTGCATTATAAATCTCTAAAAAGCAGTTTTTATTAGAGAAGTACTGACATAGCCTTAACTGTAATGGTGTGGCTATAATTTTGTTAAATAGTAGGTTAATGTATTGCCAACTGGTAAGTAATATTTCTCAAACAGTAAATGTTGAACGGAGAAGCTGAAGAGAAAAACTACTGTTACAAAAAATCAGTAATTGAAGTGAAGAAATAATAAAAGGGCAAAATGCTGCTATAGGAGTGATGCAGAATGAAAAATATTTGGTCAGCTGATATTGTTGAGTGTGTATGTGCAGATAATCATACATGGACATTTATGGGGTATATGTTGTGTTTACTGTGTATTTCAAGACTCAGTTTTATTAAGAGAATACAACACTAGTGATACATAACACAAGATTACACTTTTATAGAAGGCAATAGAAGCAATTATTGTGGCTAACTACCACATGATGTAAAACAGAATTTAAGTGAAATGTAATTATTTACTACACTGTATCTGCACTTGAAAAAGTTTTTTTTGTTTGTTTGTTTAATGGATGAAGCATAGGAAGTTCTGGTTATCCCATGTAGCAGAAAGATTCAAAAATATCTGATCCATTTTTAGGCCAAATACTTTCACCTATAGAACATTCTTGTAAGATTCATGGTTTTTATTAGATGTCATTCAGTTCAGATTTAAACAAGACTGAGTACAGCTTCAACATGTTTTCCATTCATGTTTTCATTCAATAACTTTCTTCTCTTTTAACCTTAGTTAATTAAAAAACCTTGCATAATTAAAAACTAATTTCCCAGCAAGCGCACATAATTATTTAATAGAGATGTACCTTTTTGATAATCAGATAAATTCTCCACAAGTATTCCTAAGAGCTGATGCCAGTAAGATGTTATGTTGGCATAAAAAAAAAAAAAACAAAAAACAACACCTTAAGTTATATCTTACTTCAGTGGGACTATGCTTGAAGTGAAATATGAAAGAATGAGAGGGTTTCTCAATGTGATGTTCTGTCTGTGTTTGTATTCCCGTATGTGCTTCAGCAAATTCCAGCACATCTAGCCTTTAGACCATATCAAATTCTGCTCTTTACATCTTTCCCTTCTTTCTGTGATGTCTTACAGCAACTCAGCAAAATTGTTTTTATAGTCTCCATGACACCTTTCTTCAGCCTTCTTTTTTTCTCTTTAATCATTTCCTATATTTTCTTTTGTTTCCATGGTCTACTGTCCTTGCTATTGACTTTGTACAGCAGAACACCAAGGGAATTCTTGAGCTTTTCCTGTCCTTAGTAACCACTAAATGTTAAAAAGAGAACTGTTCTTACTTCTTAGCACCCCATGTCGATAACGCAGCAAGCTAACAAATCTTTTAAATCACAGCTTTAAAGTTCTATTGGTCTGGGAAGTGAGCATCCTACAACATTTAAGTACAATCTTAT
This sequence comes from Netta rufina, assembly GCF_964035555.1. Lineage (NCBI taxonomy): Eukaryota > Metazoa > Chordata > Aves > Anseriformes > Anatidae > Netta > Netta rufina. The sequence continues at coordinate 73,839,512 of NC_140124.1, read as the reverse complement.
AGTATCATAAGCTCCACTGAATTCTCTGCTTGAGGCAGTTTGATATGTAGTGTGAGCTCAGCAGCACATTGTTTGACTTGCTCTTCAGTTCAACTCTAATGGGGATTAATGGCAGCAAACTTAAGAGCACTCAGGGGCTTGTTCAACCCTACTTGGACTTGGGGCAACTCCCTGGAAGGCCAAGGTAAGCACTCCAGCTTAGGTTTGTCATAAGTCTCAGTCAGTTCACTAAGAAGTGGTTGCTTTATTGAACCTAATATGAAAGGGCTTGCTAGGCATGAAGATACTTTTAAAGTCTTTCTAATACCCAGTGCACTTAGAAATTCTGTCACAGTTTTGTCCCTGTGATATCACAGTGCAATTGTTCATTCCACTTAGAAGACTATCCCTCTTTTCTGTGGGTCTGCAAGTTCTATGCGTACAATTACAGTTAGAAAACTTGGGAGTTTTATTTCTTACCAAAGTCATAGGAGTATAAAGTCAAGAAATAGGTATGACTGAAAAATGGCCTGATTTACAATTTCATTGGGAAAAAATGAATTAAAGACATTTTGTTTCCATTTGAGTCAAAATAAAATCTTATTCTTCCAATTTGGAATGTATCAAGGTGCCTTCTTTCACTACCATATGTCTTAAAAGGAATGTACTTCCAGATTACTTATTTTTATCTCAGTACCCCAAGTGGACAGCAAATGCTACATCCCAGAACAGTGTTCTCCTCCTTTTCTTCCTTCTTCAATGTATATATATCTTTAACTTAAAAATACAGAATTATGTTTTAACCCTCAAGTTCCATTGTCACTACTTCACAGATTTGTGTAGATGCTCTGTGCTAATTGTGTTGGTGCAGAAGAATCTCCCAAAAGTAATTGAAATGGCCCAAAACACAGTATCTAAAATACTCCATTGTGTATCTGAGTGTGATAGCTGAATATTTATATGTATTTTAATAAAACAAGGTTTAAATGTTTAAGTAGGACAGAGCCAACCTTCTCTAAAAGTTAATTCTTATCTGATACAAACATTGCATTGGTAAAATAGATTGGATTGCAATCACTTCTTTCACTGCGAGACAATAATTCTAATGTAGACATTTAGTATGGTACTACTTCTCAGTTAGAGAATTTTAATTAATGTGTGTTCTTTTTTCTCTCTGATATTTCAGAAATTATCCACAAAACTTCTCCAGAGATCATAATATGTTGTATGATATGAGAAACCTGTTGAAAGTCATTTTTTTTTTCAATGCAATACACATATCTGTGTATTTTATCGAGTTTAATGCTTGCTCAAGTGGGCTTTACCTTATGAAGAAATTAGAAGTATTTCTTTTTATAATACATATGATAAATTATTTTAAAAGTGTCTAGTCTGGGAATCATGAAGAAGAAGATGAATATACACACATTGGTTCAGAGCTGATACTTTTTAGCCAAGTTACGTTGGAATACTACTCTCTGTTTATCCATCACATTTGATCTGAAGTATTGCCAATTTTTAAGATGTTATCAAACACTATAATTCTGTTTCTGAGGTCCAGATTCCCAATTGATATGCTGAAAAATACTACAGCAGTTTATAAATATTCATTGAATCAATTAAACAGTTATTTCCCCCCCCCCCCCCCCCCCCCCCATGCACGTTTGTGAGCTTTGCATTCTTTTTCTTCTTGGAAAATGTGCTTTTCAGCAAAGCAAAATCCTTTTTCTTGGAAACATACCTCTTGTGAGATTTTTCTGAAATCTAGGTGGTAGTGTTTTGATCAAAAATGAACAGTTTTATTCCCCTATTATGCGGGAGATGCAAGATAAGATTGTCTTGTCAATTGTTATTAAATATAATTACTAGTTGTTGTTGTTGTTTTGTTTTGTTTTGTTTTAAGAGTCATTTACATGACTCTTCCCAACCTGGTACGCCCCTCTGATTATTATCCTCTTTTGATAGTCCAGCCAGGCAGTGACAACATCGAAGAGAGAAGCCTCAAGGCTATCAAAAGAGACTTTAGGGGGCTGGGTCGGTTAGTGGATGGAGCGGGAGTGCAGGTGGTGTTTTCATCCATCCCTACGGTAGCAGGGAGGGGTACAGAGAGGACACGGAAAGCCCACCTGTTAAACACGTGGCTCCGGGGCTGGTGCCAACGTAGAAATCTTGTTTTTTTTGACCATGGGGCACTTTACTCAGCACCTGGTCTGATGGCCGCAGACGGGTCCCTATCTTTTAGGGGAGAAAGGATCCTGGGCCAGGAGCTGGCAGGGCTCATTGGGAAGGCTTTAAACTAGGTAGGAAGGGGGATGGGGCTGAAGCTAGGATTGTTGGGGCTGTGCCAGGGGGAACAATGGCAAGGCTGGAGGATAAGGCAATGGCCCAGCTGAAGTGCATCTACACCAATGCACACAGCATGGGTAACAAACAGGAGGAGCTGGAAGCCATCGTGCGGCAGGCAGGCTACGACTTGGTTGCCATCACGGAGACATGGTGGGACCAGTCTCATGACTGGAGTGCTGCAATGCCTGGCTATAAGCTCTCCAGAAGGGACAGGCAGCACAGAAGGGGTGGTGGTGTGGCTCTCTATATTAGAGAGTCTTTCGAGGTTGTAGAACTCGAGGCTGGGAACGACAAGGTCGAGTCCCTTTGGGTTAGGATCAGCAGGGACAACAAGGTTAGTGTCCTTGTCGGGGTCTGCTATAGACCGCCGAACCAGGATGAGGAGACGGATGAGGAATTCCACAGGCAGCTGAGAGAAGTTGAGAAATCGTCAGCGCTTGTACTCGTGGGGGACTTCAACTTCCCTGACATATCCTGGAAGCACAACACAGCCCAGAGAAAGCAGTCTAGGAGGTTTCTGGAGTGTGTGGAAGATAGCTTCCTGACGCAGCTGGTTAGTGAACCTACCAGGGGTGGTGCCCCGCTAGACCTTCTCTTCACAAACAGAGAAGGACTGGTGGAGGATGTGATTGTCGGGAGCTGTCTTGGGCAGAGTGACCACAAAATGGTGGAGTTCACTATTCTTGGCGAGGCCAGGAAGGGGACCAGTAAAACCGCTGTATTGGACTTCCAGAGGGCTGACTTTGAGCTGCTCAGGATACTAGTTGGTGGAGTCCCTTGGGAGGTGGTTCTGAAGGGCAGAACAATGCAGGAAGGCTGGGCGCTCTTCAAGAAGGAAATCTTAATGGCGCAGGAGCGGTCTGTCCCCACGTGCCCAAAGACAAGCCGGTGGGGAAAAAGACCGGTCTGGCTCAACAGAGAGTTGCAGCTTGAGCTTAGGAGAAAAAAAGAGGGGTTATAATCTTTGGAAAAGTGGGCAGGCCACTAGGGAGGACTTTAAGGATGTAGCGAGGCTGTGCAAGGACAAAATTAGGAAGGCCAAAGCTCATCTGGAGCTCAATCTGGCTACTGCCATTAAAGATAACAAAAAACGTTTCTATAAATACATCAACACAAAAAGGAGAATTAAGGAGAATCTCAATCCTTTACTGGATGCGGGGGGAAACTTAGTTACAAGAGATGAGGAAAAGGCAGAGGTGCTTAATGCCTTCTTTGCCTCAGTCTTTAGTGGCAATACCGCTAAATTCTCTGGATACTCAGTACCCTGAGCTGGTGGAAGGGGATGGGGAGCAGAATGTGGCCCTCATTATCCATGAAGAACTGGTTGGTGACCTGCTACGGCACTTGGATGTGCACAAGTCGATGGGGCCGGATGGGATCCACCCAAGGGTACTGAGAGAACTGGCAGAGGAGCTGGCCAAGCCACTGTCCATCATTTATCAGCAGTCCTGGCGATCGGGGGAGGTCCCAGTTGACTGGCGGCTAGCAAATGTGACGCCCATCTAAAAGAAGGGCCGGAGGGCAGACCCGAGAAACTACAGGCCTGTCAGTTTGACCTCAGTGCCAGGGAAGCTCATGGAGCAGATCCTCTTGAGAGTCATCACGCAGCACTTGCAGGGCAAGCAGGCGATCAGGCCCAGTCAGCATGGGTTTATGAAAGGCAGATCCTGCTTGACGAACCTGATCTCCTTCTATGACAAAGTGACGCGCTGGGTGGATGGGAGAAAGGCTGTGGATGTGGTCTACCTTGACTTCAGCAAGGCTTTTGACACCGTCTCCCACAGCATTCTCCTCAAGAAACTGGCTGCTCTCGGCTTGGACTGTCGTACGCTTCGTTGGGTTAGAAACTGGCTGGATAGCCGGGCCCAAAGAGTTGTGGTGAATGGAGTCAAATCCAGTTGGAGGGCAGTCACTAGTGGCGTCCCCCAGGGCTCGGTGCTGGGGCCGGTCCTCTTTAATATCTTCATCAATGATCTGGACGAGGGCATTGAGTGCACCCTTAGTAAGTTCGCAGATGACACCAAGTTAGGTGCGTGTGTCGATCTGCTTGAGGGTAGGAAGGCTCTGCAGGAGGATCTGGATAGGCTGCACCGATGGGCTGAGGTCAACTGCATGAAGTTCAACAAGGCCAAGTGCTGGGTCCTGCACCTGGGGCGCAATAACCCCAAGCAGAGCTACAGGCTGGGAGAGGAATGGTTGGAGAGCTGCCAGGCAGAGAAGGACCTGGGAGTGATAGTGGATAGTCAGCTGAATATGAGCCAGCAGTGTGCTCAGGTGGCCAAGAAGGCCAACGGCATCCTGGCTTGTATAAGAAGCAGTGTGGCCAGCAGGGCTAGGGAGGTGATCGTCCCCCTGTACTCGGCTCTGGTGAGGCCACACCTCGAGTACTGTGTTCAGTTTTGGGCCCCTCGCTACAAGAAGGACATTGAGGTGCTTGAGCGGGTGCAGAGAAGGTCGACGAAGCTGGTGAGGGGCCTGGAGAACAAGTCCTACGAGAAGCGGCTGAGGGAGCTGGGCTTGTTCAGCCTGGAGAAAAGGAGGCTTAGGGGCGACCTTATCGCTCTTTATAGGTACCTCAAGGGAGGCTGTAGCGAGGTGGGGGTTGGCCTGTTCTCCCACGTGTCTGGTGACAGGACGAGGGGGAATGGGCTTAAGTTGCACCAGGGGAGTTTTAGGTTAGATGTTAGGAAGAACTTCTTTACTGAAAGGGTTGTGAGGCATTGGAACAGGCTGCCCAGGGAAGTGGTGGAGTCACCATCCCTGGAAGTCTTCAAAAGATGTTTAGATGTAGAGCTTAGGGATATGGTTTAGTGGGGACTGTTAGCGTTAGGTCAGAGGTTGGACTCGATGATCTTGAGGTCTCTTCCAACCTAGAAATTCTGTGATTCTGTGATTCGGTGTGATACATAATTATTCATTAAATTTTAAATGACACAAAAAATAATATAATGAACTGAACAGCTTCAGTGAGAGCAAATGAAAGATAGTGAAACTAAAATATTCCAGAGGGATTGTAGGGGAGCTCTCACTTAGAATGAGGAAGACCAATAGATTAAGGGACCTGAAGCTGACATTTAACATTTGGTAAATATCTCCTGGTATTCTTTCCTTGTCTGAGGGGCAAATCTCTCTGTCCCTCTGTTTCATTCTTCTCTCTCTCTCGTCTTTGTCTTTTAGTTTCCAGAAAGGCATCTAAAAGGCTTCAGTTTCATTTGAGCAAATATTTCCTATTCTTGGTACCTCAAGAAGAGTTGTGGTGCAAAGGAAGGTTTCAGGCATTTTAAAATGAAGCATCACTTTTAGATGTAATGTGAAGTATTAATATTAGCTGATAATAAATTAATTATTTGGAAATTGGCATTTGGAAATAGGGTACATCTTTCTTTTCTTATCTGTTCAATTTACAAAGTTATATGCAAATATGTGGAACTGAATTCTGGTCTAACTTCCTGCAAGGGAAGCTGCTGCTAAATCAAAGACAGAGACTAAAATTTCATGGGAAAGGAAATTGAACAGTTGTCTGAATTACACTGTAGTTCTTCACTTAATGGGTGGTAATTCATGGCAGATCATATTTATATAGAATACCAAGATGATCTGTAACAGGCTGATTTTGTTTCTCTGCTGCATGACACAGCTTAGCTAGATCATTATGAGTTGAGGTGTCATTTTGTTTGTTCACAGATAAATTATGTTTAAAGATATTTTGGAGAATACTTAAAGCATGTAAAGAACATGAATCTACCTTCTAATCTCAGTTCAGGTGATCTGAGAGAAGACTGTGAATGGTACAAATTGTTCTGAGTGCTTTTACAATTCACCCTTGTCACTTTTCGTTGAAAAGTTCAATTTTAGTGAACTGCTTGCCATAATTTACAGATTTTGTTTTAGCTTAAGGAAGCAAGGAGATGGGTCCAATTTTACAAGCAATGGAAAAGAGATGTAAGAATAATATTGTCTACAGCTTCTGCTTATACTATCTGATTAGTGCTCCTAGGTTTCAAGTGGCTCTTCAGTTGCCAGGATAGGTTAAAATTTGAAGGATTTTTATGAGTAAAGTTTTATGGACATGATTTGATCTGTATGTAAAGACAGAAAACAATTCAGCCCTTCTATTGATTCTTGAAGTTTCTTAGAACCAGCCTTTGATTAGAAATACTCAAAATTAAAGCATCTGATAATTTGGTTTTATGTGTATCTGGTCCTAATAATTATCCAACCTAATCTCCCACTGGTAATTTAGTCTTGCTTGATCTGATACAGTGTAGATGCCTGTGCTGAATGTCTTGGTAACAGCCTCCAGTGAAAACCATGTGGAAAAGATACCAGGATTTTGTGGAAATCAGGGTGATCTGAGGTTCTGTGAGGAATATAGTTTGGTTTTGTTTGTGAATGCATGGATAATTCCTTACTTTTTGACTGTGCTGACCAGAAATACAGACCTTATGCAAATACAATTCTCAGAGAACAGAGAAAGCAAAAGTCACACCTACAGGCAAACAATAGTATGAAAATAGCACAGGTAAAATGCTGGTAAAGATTCTAGTAGTTAGTAGAAAGTTATTAAAATTAAGCCTGTCTGAAATGAGGAAATGAACTGAATATGATAATGTGATTTAATAATATATATATATATATCAGAAAAAAAAAATAAAAGAAGCTGATTTTGCTACATCAGTCAAAGCCTTTGTCTTAACATATTTCTAAAAAAGCCTGGTTTAGAAACAGCTTCATATGAAACATTTTCTGTCAGTTGCCACAGTAGATGATAGGATGTTTACATGTTATTACAAAAGAATTCATGGTTCATAAGTACTTTAAATCTGATATTTCTGGTTGAAGAAGCCTGACTGGCTATAGAATGAAATACATTTTATATCCATCTGGTTGGTGTATGGAGCTGAAATGAAACATGAAGAATTAAAAAAAAAAAATAAATGAACAATTAAACTAGGCTTTTAAAATATAGTAGTAAGGAGATAAATCTTGTTTGAAGTGTACAAATAATGTAATTTATCTTGAAAGACTGACATGTGAATAATTGCAGCTACCCATTTCCCTGGTGAAATGAATTTCACTTACATATCATGCTGTTGTGCTCTGCAACTCAGCTTTTTTTCTACCCTTTCACCATCTCATGCTAACCAATCCACATCAATGTGCAGAAAAAATTCCCTTCAAAGCAAGTCATCCACACAAACAGCCTTATTTGAAAGGCTTAGAGGACGATTAGCTCCTCAGGCTATATTCCTATTTAGAAAGGTACAGAGAAGAATATATTATAGTCAGCAGCATGTATGAAATTATAAAATAGTGAATTTGATTTAATTTTGAAGCACAGATTAGACATTCATAAGTAAAAATACATTAGCTATATTAATGTATTAGCTTAAATTTCCTGTTTAAATTGGTTTATTTTTTTTTCATATATATTTCCATTTGAGCTAGAAGCCATGTGCAAACATCTCAAAAATGCAGTTGTCTCAATAATAATATATCTTTATTGATTAACCAAAACAATAAATAAATAAATAAACAAAAAAAAAACAACACCACCAAAACCTTTCAAACTCTCTTTGGACCCTAAGGGGCAGTTATGTATAGAAAAGTGATTGACTGTAAAAGGTTTTTTTTTTTTTTTTTTTAAAAATGGTAGTTTTGAATAGACTGTTTTCTTTTTTAGCAACTATGGATTTGAACTATTATTTGCACTTTGTATTTAGCACAAAGGGTGCTTCAGTTTTTGCTTTATTTTTTATATTTCTAGAATCATATGTGCTAAATGCAATATGAATAAGTGCATATGTTTATAGTATATGTTCGTAGAGATATAAACAGCAAATCCAACCATCAATCTGACCTATTGAGTCCCATCACTAAAGCATGACCTTTAGTGCTCTGTCCACTTGTCTCTTAAATAACTCCAGGTATTGGGACTCCACCCCTTTCCTGGGCATCCCATTCAATGCTTGACCACCTCTTCCATGAAGAAATTCTTCCTAATATACAATCTAAATATACAATCCTCATGCAAGTTGAGACCGTTTCCTTGCATCTTGTCACTTGTCAGCTGAGAACAGAGACTGACTCCATCTTCAATGTAATCTCATTTAAGGTAGCTATAGACAGTGATGAAGTCTCCCCTCAGCCTCCTCCAGTCAAAACAACCCCAGTTCCCTCAGTCACTATCATTTCATGAAGCAAGATGGAGAGTAGTCAGGTAAAAGAACCAGCATAAGTGAAACAGTAGTAGAAAGCACTGAGATCACAAACACTAACCAGGACCATCAGCATCTGACTTTGTCTGATCATGTTCTTGTACAATGCGTTCTCCATGTGCCAATCACTGAGGCTTCACAAAGCACTACAGCAGACTGCTGTAATTAGTGGCAATACTATTTTCTATAAAAAATAAACTAAATCAATGATGTTTCATGTCCTATTTTATGACCCTTGAGGGTATAGAAACCTTGAAGAGAAACCTTGACAAATTAGAGGGCTGAGCAATCACGAACCACATGAAGTTCGATTCTGTGAAAAGCAAGTGCCAGATTCTGCAGCTGAGACACAGCAACTTTTGATATACCTACTGACAGGGACATGAGAGAGGCTGGAGAGCAGCCCTGTGCAAAGGGATCTGGAGGCTCTGTTTGACAAGTTGAATGTGAGTCAACAGAGTGCCCTGGCAGCCAGAAGGGCCAGCCGTGTCCTGGTGTGCATCAGGCATGGCATTGCTAGCTGATTGAGCAAGGGAAGGGATTATCCTGCTCTGCTTTGCACTGGTGAGGCCTGACCTGAAGCACTGTGTGCAGTTTTGAGCACCACAGTATAAGACAGACATAAAACTGTTCGAGAGTGTCCAAAGGAGGGCTATGAAGATGGTGAAGAGTCTGAAGAGGAAGACGTATGAGGAGCGGTTGAGGTCCCTTGGACTGTTCCGCCCAGAACAGAGGAGGCTGAAGGGAGGCCTCGTGGTGGCCTGCAGCTTCCTCACGAGGGGAGCAGAAGGGCAGGCGCTGAGCTCTGCTCTCTGGGGACAGTGACAGGACCCGAGGGGATGGCATGGAGCTGGGACAGGGGAGGGTCGGACTGAGTGTTAGGAAAACGTTCTTCACCCAGAGGATGGTCGGGCAATGAGACAGCCTCCCCAGGGCAGTGGTCACAGCACCAATCCCAACAAAGTTGAAGAAGCATTTAGACAATGCTCTCAGACACAGGGTCTGGTTTTTGTTGGTGCTGTGTGGAACCAGGAGTTGGATTTGATGATCCTTTTGGGTCCCTTCCAACTTGGGATATACTGTCATTCTAAGGTTTTAGGAACCTGAGACAGGGACAATTGATTTTCTGATTTGAAATAAATTTCCTATATGTTTAAGAAAGACTTACATTAACCTGAAGTATTTGAACATCTCCTCTTGCCTAAGTCCAGAAACAGACAAACAAAAAAAGTTAACTCAAAAAAAAAATCTAAAATATAAAACATACAGTACCATGTAATAATATCATTTGCTATACAAGTAGTAGCCTTTCTGCTTTAAACTGGTCTAAACTGGTCCGGTTTAAGCAGGTCTATTTAATCTCATAAGAAATAGATTGTATTTTTATATACATTTGAGTAAGATTAGCTTAGTTTATCCTTTAAAAAACAAACAAAAACAAACAAACAAAAAAACAAACATTTTGGGTTGTTTTTTTTTAAACTTGGGTTCAGTTTAACAAAAGCTTTAAATCCTCTATTGAAGCTTTTCCTTCCTATTTGCTACTGATAGGTTTTTCTTGTTTAAAGAGCTTTGATGAGCCTTAATCTCCATTTAAAGAACAAGGCTTCAGTACAAAGGTAGATTTTCAGCTCAGTTTCTTTCATTAATCTGTTAAACTGGTTTTGTATGTGTGAAATTATACTTCTGTGATATGTCTGAAGTAGTTCTGACTTTATTAACTGAGAAAATTTAGACTGCTGTTACATAGCCTATCAAAATATTCAGAATTCATTAATCAAATCTGAGCTGTTACTGTGGTTTAACCCCGGTAGGCGGCCAATGCAAAACAAGGAATTCATTCAATACTTCCCATCATCAGGCAGGTGTTCAGCCATTTCCAGGAAAGCAGGGTTCCTAATGCATAATGGTTACTTGGGAAGACAAAGTCCATCACTCTGAATGCCCCCCTTTCTCCTTCTTTCCCACAGCTTTTATTGCTGAGCACAAGGTCAATGGTATGGGATATCCCTTTGGTCAGTTAGGGTCAGCTGTACTGGCTGTTTCCACTCCCTACCTCATGTGCGCCCCCAGCTTACTCACTGGTGTTAGAAGCAGAAAAGACCTTGGTTGTGTAAGCACTGCTCAGCAATCATTGACACTTTGACATGTTAGCAACACTGTTGTGGTCAGAAATCCAAAACATAGCATGATATGAAGAAAATTATCCCAACCAAAACCAGTACAGTTATCTAACAGCAACAGAAGAATATGAATACACATATATTGGCCTGTTCTTAAACTAAAAATGGATTCTGATCCTCTTGTTGAGCTTCTGGCATACCTTGAAGAAAGCTGAGAAGAGGTGGGGCTTGGGTATGAAGCCCAGGGTTGCTGAGATTCAGTTTCAGTCTCTGGTCACAGTCTGAGGAGATCAGAGGTCTCCATGGTTTTCTCTTATGACATGATTTAGCTCAGCCGTTTGCCCTTTTTGGCAGGCTTGAATGGAAGGAAAGGACAGAAAGCCAGACACACCTATAGGAGAGACAAGAAAGGAGATAGCAGGTGTTCCTGCTATTTATGACCCCACACTAGATGTCTGCTCTGTTGCTACATGAACTCTCAGGGCTGAGCTGAGTAAACAGGCTGTATGCAGGGAACCAAAACCTTGGGGCTTGGCTTCTGACACAGGGTTCCCTGTAGTGTAACGCTACAGAGATTTCTCTGGGAAAAGTGACATACAGAAGGGAGAGGAGTGTGGCACAGTTAAACAGGGGAACAAAAATGGAAGGAGGAAAAAAGCTTGAAAACAGAGGATCATTGACTCAGCACTCTCTGTCCTTAAATAGTTCTCAGTGAAGCGAGGTGGGGGATGGTCTGTTCTCCCATGTGCCTGGTGACAAGACGAGGGGGAATGGGCTAAAGTTGCACCACGGGAGTTTTAGGTTGGATGTTAGGAAGAACTTCTTTACCAAAAGGGTTGTTAGATATTGGAACAGGCTGCCCAGGGAAGTGGTGGAGTCACCATCCCTGGAGGTCTTTAAAAGATGTTTAGATGTGGAGCTTAGGTTTAGTGGAGGACTGTTAGCGTTAGGTCAGAGGTTGGACTCGATGATCTTGAGGTCTCTTCCAACCTAGAAATTCTGTGATTCTGTGAAGTGGGTTAGAGCTAACTGCATAAATCAGAATGCAACCCTATATGAGATTATTTTAATTGATGCATTTAAATAATCATTTATTTTGAAAGGAAAGAAGAAACAGAGAGAAGTAAAAGTTTAGGTGCAAAAGTCTGATTATTATTTTTCCAGTTAAAATATCAAGTTTATGTGTTCTAAACAAGAGGTGAAACCCAAGGATAAGAAATAGAGCTATCGGATCACTGAATAGTACTTAAGCATACTGAGTACAGTATTCTTAAGTAGTTTAAGAGCTATACATGAAAGATACCATAAAATGTACTGTAAAAGCAATGGTGCTGCTATTTAGGCAGAATATCACTAGAAGCTCCTTTGGAAGGAAATGTTTTGGTTGGGGTAACAAAGATAGCTATTCATAGCAGTCCTTGTGTTTTTTTCAGTCCTTGTTGTGATTTTTTTTTTTTTCTATAGGTAGAACAGGAGGATGAACAAACTATTTCAGTCCCATGGATGTGGTTAGCTGTGTAATGCATGACTTTGCTCTGGATGGATTTTGAGTTCGCTTGTTTTTCACTACCATATCTCAGTATGTGACAAACAAAGCTAGGATACTTGTTTCTTGAGATCAATTGCCATGGCTGAAGATAAAAATATAAGAAAAATATGCACTTAGATAGGGAGAGAACATGGGGCCCAGGTTATTGTCTGCCAGTCCAGACAAGTCCAGACAGTCTTTACCTAGGGTAAGGAGGGATAGGACTCTTCTTAATCATGATCATGACTGCTTTACTAAGTCTCCACTAAACATACTTAGAACATAAAAATGTGCATGTATCTAGAAATGACACTTGGTATGTTAAATATCATATGGTATTTTGAGTACTCTAAGAGACAGTAAAAATGAATTAAATGAAGTAGAAGAGTATTTTTGAGGTAAGCTGTCATTTGAATGATTACATCCCATAAGGCAAGCTCTCCCACACTGGGATAGAAAAGAAAGCACTTTTGCCAAGTATTTTATTAGGGATATATTTAGAAAATCTAGAATAGAAACTTGGAGAGGTTGGAAACTATGGGCACATCAGCAAGGGAGATATCAATGTCCTAACTTCAGCTCCACACTTGTGTATAACTGCAGATCAATGCAATCAGACATGGCTTATCTGTGTGAAGTACTCATTTTCAAACTTTGAACAATCACGTCAATCAAAATGGGACTAGATGTGATTGTGAGCTTGTTCCTTTGTTTCCAGCTGCTGTGCAGTGATCTCTTTGGGATATGGCTATGTTTGTACTTGTGCCCACACTCAGAATCATAGCCTGTCTGATAACGAATGCCTAAGCTGATTCCTAATCCCTGCTGAAATATGTGCTTTTTGTGCTTTTATTCACACACTTCCTTTAAAAGGAGAATGTGATCTTGTGCAAGTCCAGAAATTGGAACTAAGTCCTGCTCCTGTATTTAGCCTTTCAATAATCCTGATGTGATTCTGCAGATGGTGTTAGCTCTACAAGTCATGTACTTAGCAAGTCAAGTAAGGGGCATCCATTGCAATGAAGAACTTAGGCCATTCTCAGATTTATCGGTGGTATCCTGAAGCAAAAGTAGAATCAGAAGTGAGTATAACTCTTTTTAAGACTCAGGGTTGGGTTGTTAAAATCAGAAAATAATCTCTCTGTTCTCATTTGAAACTATACCTCTGAGTTCAAAGAAATTTTAGTGCTGCAAAGAAGACTCTTTAACTACTAAACACATGTTTAATATAGCACATTACCTACAGAACTCTGAGATGTATGCACTGAAAATTGTTCTCTTACAGTCAGTTAGACTCACTCAGTCTCACTGAGATTTTCAGAACTGACTGTCTACCAGAAGTTTTGGTGTCAATATTGGTTCATATAAACTAAGGAGGTAAAATTGAATGCAATAAAATACATGAAACACAATAATTTATGATAATCCTTTGTATCTTTCAGTTAGTTGTTTTTCATACAACTTCCTAGAGGAATGCACAGACTTATGATGCACAGGCATGGATTAACTCTAAACCACATATTGGATGGATTTACTGGAGAGCTAATGTAGCATTACGTAGCCTGCTAGCACAGTGAGGATTGGCATACATCATGTGTTGTATTATCAGTGTGATCTTTGTCTTTATAATATTGTCTTAGTTAAGGCTCTGTTAATTTGACATAGTCGGTGAGCTGGGAGAAAGCCAAGCAAGTAATTTATGGGAATGTGATATCTATTTAAATTTCTACAGATCTCTGAATTTTTGTTTTCTTATCACAGATGAATCATCTCATCAATCATTGTCCTGCATTAAATACAGTTATATTCTCCTTTGATCTGGATATATATTATAATATATTCAATTCCATAAGCTTTGCTTATAATGAGTTTTCTTTGTTAGATTCTCCATACCCCATATTTCCCAACTAGACCTCCTACCATCTTCTTTAAGAGTGAACTTTCCCACGGGTGGGTAGAGGTTTTTAAAACACAAAAACAGGTTAAAATAGTCATCGTACATGCTGAAAGACCAGGAAGAGAAACAGATACTTGTACAAAACACAGCTGAACACACCTTATCTGCATGGTAAGATTTGTCTTTAAATATCACAGCTCACTATTCAGACTTAAATTGTTTATATATATACATATATATATATACGCCTATTTGTCTTTGGTGTGTGTGTTGGGGGGGGGGGGGGGGGGGAGTAGTTTTATTTATTTTTATTTAATTTTTAGAGCAAGTATCCAAGACTGGATCCTTCTCAGGACTTCACACCCTTAACCTTATTTAAAGCTGATATTACTTAGGGGCTGGTATCCTTAGCACTCACACTTCAGACTTAAACATTATATTCTCGGCAGTGCTTGAGTACATTGACCATGCACTTCATGCTCCAAACTTTGCAAATACCTTTAGGATAAAAGCCTGTAAAAGCAAAAAGATCTGCTCTATTTATTTAGGGGTTTGATTTTATCCTCTGCTTTTCCATAGCTCTGTTAGCCTAGTATGTCTTTTCTATTGAATCCTTTTAAGATGTTCTGAACTATCAAAGATAATCCTACATCCTGTTTTTTGTCAAATCTACTTGGTCACCGATTGTTCTTGTAATGCTTTCTTTGCGCTGTACTAGGTTTGTTTCAAAGGCATGATAGGTAAGATTTTGAATGATTACTCTGAAATTTTTAAGAGTTCACAAAAGCAGTTAAAATAAAACACTACTTCACTGAGGTTAATGTGATCCCATAATTTTTATAATACTAATATTCAAACTGACTGACATCTGGGGTAAAACGTAATAAGCCACTTCCTTTTATTGGATAAGTTTTGTTTTCAGTGTGACACCTGGACTCATAGTCACGTTTTAAAGGGAAAGTGTTGATTTAGATGGACATTTTTAAGTCTTTAATGTTTATGGTTTTCTACTTCTTCTAATTTTTTGTGCTTTGAGGAGCACTAAATTCCAGATCAGAATTCTGTCCCTTAAGGGAAATTCTGATCACTGTAAAGCCTCTGGTTGTTCACCCAAAGTCATTACTCACTACCATTTTATGATGCTTCTAGGTCTATTTTTATTTGTAAATATTACTTTCAGGGTATTAATATGTATGGGTTTTTATTAAGATTTTTTTAGAGGCAAATATTCAATTTTGATTGTCAAATATTTCATTCAAAAATGCTTTATGGCTCGGTGCACCCAGAAGAAAAGAAGACATAAGCATGTTACTCAGTTCTTCCCTGAATGAGGTCTGTAAGACTGAGACAGAACAGAAATGTCTTCTTTCTATCTGGAGTACTGAATGTGCAAATTATGAGCAATTGTCAGGATTTTTCATGTATTCCAAAACTGAGTTTTGCCAAGAGCAGGAGGATAGGAAACATCCATAAGAAAAAAATCTTCAATTTTCCTTTTATGTTCCTTTTATGTTCCTTGTTTAGTTTCTAAACTTTGTTTTTACCTTTCCTGTCAGAGCAGAAAGTGTTTGAGGAATCCATAGCAGGCAGCATTCAGAATTATTCGAGTGCTTATGGCTCCACATCAGTTCTAGAACTCTCCATGCCTTGCTTCAAGTCAGACACTTTATACATGAATTTATGAGACTTCTGGAACACTTTTTGGTTAGGAGTATTTCCCTGAATATTGTATCCCTCTGTTTAGACTGGAAACATACTTCATTTAGCTTTTTCCTAGATCGACAAGTTAATTCAAGAAATACACAGATAAATATTTTTACATTTATATGTATTTTTTTTAAATTGTATTATTTTCTGTTCTGTGTAATAATTGATTCTGTAGAATTGCACAGTTGAAAATGATGTTGCAAGAAAATTTCTGACATTGGCCTTTGACATTTAGCTAGCATAAAGTAGAATAAAGTTGCAGTCTGAGAGGAACACATTTTTAAAGTTCATGTTTCATGTAATTACACTGGAAATGTTTCTTTTTCTCTGACAAATATGTTATATTATATTATTATAGTATCAGTTGGCAGGGGAATGTCATCAAAGAAAGGAATTTCATAAAGTTTAGTGAACTAATTTGCCTGGCATTATGGTGATGTTTTGGTTTGAAATAAAACTGTTGTGAAACTATTACACTGTAGAGTATTCCCAAGAGCATACAAGGAGGTTTTTGTTGGTGGTGTTTTTCTTTTTTTTTTTTTTTTCTGTAAACTGTTAGGGTGATGCCCTCATGAATTTCCAGAAAATAATCAACAGGCTGTTGATAGTGTTTCCAACACAAGACAGGCTATTTTGGTAGGCAGTGACCCTGAAAAGGGAATCAGCTGTTCAAAGCACAGTCTGACTCCAAAGAAGTAGATTGCAGTTAGAGATGCTACTTGTAGACTGATAGGGAGGATTCTATTGTGACTATAAAATCCAAAGGGTGATAGCAGTCATTCATACTAGTATTCATTTTTTCTAAGTCTTTTTAGTTAGCTGGAAGAGTCTTGTCAAATGTTAAGCAAAACCGCTTGAAGCAAATGCATGTTTTTAATATTCTCAGTAGCAACACTCTATTATTAATAAGATTTTAAAATTAATGAAGCCCATCATAGAAATCAATATGTATATGTCACATAGAGCTAGGCCTACCTAGATAACAACACTTAAACTGTAACACATTTATTGAAAAAATTGTAGGTAATTATAAAAAGTATTTAACTGCAATGAAGAAACTTAGTCAAAAAGAAAAATAGATCATCTAGAATACCTGAGAAGCCAGTGGAGTGTCCAGGAATACAATCTGAATTTCCAGTGTCTCATTCTAGAAATCTATTTCACACACACACACACACACACACACACAAATCTAGCAGATAACAATTACAATTACAACAGATAACAATAACAATTACAATTACAGATAACAATTGCAAATAATTTTCACTTTCTCCAGACCAAAATTAAAAGGTATTTAATTCTAAGCAATTTAAGATCATATAAATCTGTTCTTTCTCTAGGTGTGCTTATGGGCATTTGATCTTGGTTACATTTTAAAAAGATAAAGGTGTTAACTCCCAAACTTTATTTCCTGCGGGGGGAGTGGGGTGGGGGAAGAGGTGGGGGTGAGAGGAAGGGGTACAAAAAGAGACTAGTTTCACTAATGAAGAGATTCAAAATGAAGTATTTTGGGTTTGAATCAAAATGAATTTTGAGGTACTTCAGAATATTGTATTTTGTTAAATATTGGTGTTCCTAAAATGTTTCACAAAGTTGAACATTCAATTTCTTTCTCTGCCTTGAGCAAAAAGATAAGTGTTGAAATGCCATATTTCCTAAGCAACAGAAATTGAGTTTTGCATAGCATTAATTTTAGGGTTTCTAGTACCCTAACAGTTAAAAAGTCTCTTGTGAAAGAAATCAAAATTTATCCCACCTTGAAAGCCCAAATAATTTCCAGAGTGAGGCAAAAATGTATATTAAATAACACTTTCATCATGAAATGTGGAATTGTTTGGCATTGAAATGTTTTCACCATACAGTGGAAAATGCTAGTTCTACCAGCAGAATTGTCTAGCATTAATATAATACTTAGTTAATTCCTTACTGATGTCAAGAACAAGATGTAATCAAGAAACTGAAATTATTATTATTATTTTTTATTTAAATTTACAGAAAGTGATGTAAAGATGTGCAAATAGCACTGGAACTCTTAGTTCAAACCCATATGTTAATCTAATGTTCTGTGGTAGGTAGCATTTCAAGAATTCACCTAGTTATTTTCCACCTTAAATTAGTTACAAAATAACAGTGAATACAGCTTGGCTGTTGACACTCCTCTATAGTCTTAACTTGTTTTGGGTCTGATCCAAAATCAATTGATATCAATGGGAGTTTTCTGATGTATGTTAAGAAGACTTGGATCTGGCATTTAGTCATCTGAAACTGTTTTAACATTTTCCATAATATTGTCTGCCACACTAAAATACCAAACAGTTGCAAGGGTTTGTGCTTTTTCTATTTCGTGAGACGTGGCATCTCCCTTGACTAATGGGATGGAAATCAGTAATAATAGCAGTTAGCAAGAAAGAAACATTCTTTGAAGATTTCAGAACAAACAGCAGTAACAAAACAAACAACAAACAAAAAGAGAATTGATCTTTTTAGTCATTTTCCCCTTAATGACTAACAGACACGGCATTTGCCATCTATAAAATAGATTTTTGGACAATGTGGGGGAAAAAAAACACCCAAGCCTCATTCCATTGTGGAAATGAGTTATTCTGGGAACTGAATATAAGACTAAATGGCGTATCTGCACTTGTCTATATGGAGGACAAATGCAAGATTTGGCAGCCCCAAACCATCATATTTTGAGGTAGCCTACTTCCAGAAAGACCAGTCAGAGCTGGAGATCATTAATGCAAAAAGTGCCTTGCACAATATAAAGAGCTTTTCAGCAGGCTGAGAATACATGCAAGACATATGGTGTGAACAGTACAAACTATTTGCTTCTCCTTTGTGTTGTAAACGTCAGTCTTCCATAGTTTGGTGGATTTCTTATACTGAACAACATGCAAATTTGCTACTTACTACAAGGTAATTTCCAATCATGGTGTCACAGCATCTGTGTCTAGTGGTGATTGCTCACTTGTTTGGGACTCCTAAGAATTTTCCATGTGCCTATCTTCATAAGTGATATTGGGGCTTTAGGTATGTGCCTAACAACAATCATGTAGGACAGAAGTTTTTTTATGTTCTCCAATGTTTATATAACATGGATAAGCTACATAATAGCTTGATGGGACATCATTAGAAGTCTTCCTTACAGTTCTTACTCACTTTAGCCATGTTCATATCAAGAAATGAAACACAGCAGGATCATTCTTTGGCACTGAGGCTAATCAGCAGAGAACAGCTTACATCAATGCAAGTAATGAAAGTAAAGCTCTTAGCTTCCAAAAAAAAAAGATGGTCTGCAAACTGCCTGTTGGTCTTTGCCACCTCCTAAACCATGCATGGAAATGCTCACAAGAAGACACTGAGGCCACAAGCATGCCAGAAACTGTTCTAATGATCTAAGAGTATGAATGTATGAGCATAGTGTTCACTGGACACTGCTTAATTTAGTACTCCATGTATAGTACCAGCAGCCTTTGAGGCTGCTGACCCACTTAAGTTAATTTCAAGTGCTTACTATATTTTTAGATTATAGGATTACATTTAGCACACGGGTTGGAAGTGTCAGAACACTTCTCTGTCTGGATCATCAGTGGACCCCAATTTAAGGTGTAAGATGATAGGGTGTTCAGCTGTCCCTTCATACAGAAGTAGCTTAAAGATGACAGATTAAAACTAACTGCAATACTAATTTTAGGAGCAGCATCAAGTCAGCTGAATCCAATGAAGTTGAAATGTAAGACAATTAAAATGATGCCTAGTAGAGAAAAGCTTCTGCTTGCTCCTGAGGCCACCTAGATGGAATATATAAAGTGATGCATGTCTTCATATGCAAAATCTGAGCAGTAGTACATTTGCAGCTTAAAATGCAAACACGCCTCTTGTCAAATAAGCCAAAGCTAGCTTTATAAATAAACCAAAGCTAGCTTTGACCTTGCTGGCTGGGCCACTACTAGTGATGTAAGTGCAGAACTACAGAGCCAAGCAGAACTACTCAGTTTGGCTACATCCTCCCTGTGCCTGTCCTGTGAATTTCTCTTAAGTCAAAAAAGCAAAAGAATGGCTTAATATTGCTTACTTCACAGATTATTGAGTATTGTAGCAAATGAAAACCATCAAATCAAATATATTTGTGTTATACATGGATAGAGTTTGTAGGGTGAATAAACATTATTTAGGCTTCAGTCACTGCCCAACAACTTTTGAAACATCAAATAGCAACAAAAAAATACACAGCAAAACTGCAGGAGACTGGCACAGACATCCTATTTACTTTAAGGAATAATAGTTTTGGAGTACATTGAACTTGTTCAAACAATGTTTTGTCCTTGCTTTACTTATGCTGCTGCCTCAAGACCTAAAACCTTTGTGTATTTGAAAGCCTCATGCTTGCCACTTCTGCAGTGTTATTAAAAATGTCATGTTGTCATCTCTTGCTGCTGCAGAAAGCTACAGTACTGAATGATGTAATTCAGGTCCTGTTCCTGGGACACAGCGAAAGGATCTTCAAATTTAAATTAATCTTCTTCATCCAGCTCCTAGTATTTTAACCCTGCATTTTTTTAACCCTGTAAGATATTCCTGCTTTATGGATATATAAATACCAAATTCTTTGGTCCTATAAAAATTACACATGGTAGCGTACAATTTCTGTGTGCTTTTGTTAGTCTTCCTTGTGTTATTTTGGGTAATTGCTTTATCTCTTTGTTGAAACTGACTATCTAGGTACGAAAAGCTCTTGTTAAATCTCAATCTTTATAGGAACCGAGGTCCTTCCCTCTGCCAAAGTCAATGTTAAATGAAGCAAACAATGTGATATTTTTGTGTGGAAATGAAAGCATTTTAACACTGTGATCCTCTGTTTTCTTGAGTCACATTTATGGAGAGATTTTCATCAATACATAAAATTCAAACAATCATAGGATGGTGTATGTTAGAAGGGAGCTCTGAAGGTCATCTGGTCTAACCCCCTGCTATAGCAAGGACACCTAGAACAGGTTGCCCAGGACCAAGTCCAAGCAGCTTTTGAAGATTTCTAAAAAGGGTGACTCCACAATCTCTGTGGGCAACATGTGCCAGAATTGGGTCACCCGCAATGCAAAGTACTTCCTGATGTTCAGAGGGAACCTCTTATGTTCCAGTTTGTTCCTCTTGTCCTGTCACTGGGTACCACTGAAAAGAGCCTGTCCCTGTTTTCTTTATACACTCCTTTCAGTTATTTACACTGATGAGATTCTGCCCTGAACTGTCTCTTCTCTGGGCTAAATGGTCCCAACCCTCTCAGCCTTTCCTTACAGCAGATTGGCTCCAATTCCTTAACTGTCTTCTTTGGACTCTGTCCAGTAGCACCGTTTCCCTCTTGTACTGGGGAGCCCAGAACTAGACACAGTATTCCAGATTTGGCCTCACCAGGGCTGAAAAAGGAAAGGGATTACTATCTTTGACAGTTTATCTGGCAGTGGGTCAAATACTCTGGCAATACTCTGTCAAATGAAGCCCTCTTCAAACTCTGTCAAATTCTGCCCCATTATCCAGCTCATGATTGAAGATGGTGAGCAGGTTTGGATCCAGTATTGACCTCTGGGGTACAATGCTCGTTACTGCCTACCAACTAGACTGCACGCCCCTGATCACCAACCGGGGGGTCTAACCATTCAGCCAGTGTTGAATTCACCTCACTCATCCAGCCACACTTCATCAGTTTCTCCATGAAGATCCCATAGATCCTTAAGTGAAGTGAAATCAAGGAAGAGAAAATCCACTGCACTTTTCTCATCTGCCAAGCCAGTCCTTCCATTATAGAAGTTTATCACGTTGGTCAAGCATACTTCCCATTGGTGAATCCGTGCTGACTATTTCTGATGGTTTTCTTCTCCTTCATGTGCCTGGCAAAACAACATCAGGAACTGGAAATGGAATACCAGTACAGATATGAGTTTATATACAGAGGTTATATTATGTATCTATTAGTTCATACATTACACAGTGACAGATGGGGAGATCAGAAATTGTGATCAGTATGAGATGTGTTGTCTTCTTTTTAAATTTGCATATAATGCATGAATTAATACAGAAAGAAGAAAAGTAAATTGAATGTGGGAATGGACATACTATTAAATTCCTTAAATTGCAATAGGATGGGTTGTATTTGCAAAGTGACCCATTAACATTATTACGATCACTATTATGAGAATGAACTCATGTTGTTTCATAGTCTGCTCTCAATATAACCACATATATATTTCCAGATAACCATACTGTATTGTTGGTGTAAACAACAGCAAACCATGTTAATGCTAATTTCATCTATGTTTAATTCCACTGACTTCATTTGCTCTGTACCTAGTGCTTACAGAGAAGGACATACAAAGATAAAATAGCATAAGCATCAAAATCTGACTTTATTTAAGTAAATGGAAATTCAGCCATGAGTGTCTTGTAGTCCAAATTGCTTCTGTTATTTCAAGACAATCACTTAAGAAAAATCTTAACTGAAATCAGCCAAATTTTGTCTTTTTTTTTTTTGTAAAGAAACTAAACTAACTAAAGCTAAGCCCACTGTATTTTATGTAATTACCATTTTTTAAATCGTTTATAATTGCGACAAAAAATGCAATACAGAAAAGAAAATCTAATATAAAAATACACATTAACATGGGAAAATGTGAACATTGGAGATTCAGATACTCTTAACTTGTCAGAAGAAAATATGAGAAAATCATTTTTCCAAGTATTTTAATTTAGAAGTATATTTTTGACAGAAGAACTCTTATTAATGTATTTATTAAAAGTTTGCATGCAAGCCTGAATTCCCTGGGATGACAGTATTTACTTTATGAAATGGCATAAAAATAAAATGATGTTAGTTTCAGTAAAGGTAACAGCTGTCATAATGACAAGCCAGGTATACCACTTATTTTCTGTTGCTGCTTTGTCACACAGCTGGCATGGATAGTTTGCTCAGAAAATAAGATATTGACAAGATATTGTTTTAACATCTCTTCCCATCTTTGCTACCTTGCCTTGCCCATCTTTCTCAACTGTTGATTAATGAAGAAGCATGACTTGTGCCTCAGTTATTTCACAGAGAGGCTCTGCATTGTTTCTTTGCTGGGTGTTGAAATTGAAATATTCAAGAGAAATTACCTGCATTTAAAAAACAAAATCAATACCAAAACTGTGGTATTTCTTTCCTCTGTTTAAATACCCTGTATTATTAACAAAATAACAATTTTGAATTGTTGGTAGGGCTATTTATTTATTTAAACTGGCTGTACATTGGCATACAAGACAAATTGAGTTTTATTTCAAAATCAGTTTCTGTTTGAACCAGAAAAGGTCTTTGCATGAGTTTGTGATGTATCAGGGAAAAAAGTTTTAAAACAGTTTATTTCAAAATTTTCAGGGTACTGCTTCAGTTTTGTCTGAAGATAAAAATCATTACATTTCAACTACTTACAATTTTAGTTTTCAGCAGAATTATACCTTTTCATGCAAGGTGCAATATCAGAGGTTCATATCATACTGCATGGCTTCCTTCATTGTTCTCAGAGGGAATTGTTCCTGTCACAGATTCCTCCGTAATATCTTTAAGAAGAGATATTTTGCATTGATTGGTAAGCATGGCATAAAGTCAATGCTAGTTGTATGGAAAGTATCCGCTATATGAATGTATGTGTGTCTGTGTTCAGTGTAGTGAAGATACCTTTAATTTTTTAATTGATTGAATCACTGGTATTTGGAACATTTCTGAGTCCCAGGTGCAAGGGTGGTGTAGTTAATGAAGTATTTGCTTTCTAGTCAGCCTCTGATGTCTGTAATAGTGATAAAGAGATCTCAAAATTTTCAGCAGGAAAGATACTGCATTCAGTGGAAAGGTCAGGTTTCTTTGTTTTGTTGGTAAGAAAATATGTATCTGACAACACTCAGCTATTGTTCCTTTGAAAGTGGAGTATGTGACCACTGTGATAGTGGAAGGAAATTGCTTGTTGCATTGCTTGTTGCTGTATGAAAAATTACGGGAGTTGCACTGTATACCAAATTGAGAATAAGGCATTTACAGTGTGATTTCAAAAATGAGTGTGGAATATCCATATTGTTTACAGGAACAGCTATCATACATCTACATCTGACTGACATGAACTTTTTCCTGTAAAATTACAATAGCTATCTCTCCCAGCTTTTCCCTCCCTTCTGCCATTTATGAAATGAACAGATTTATCCTGTGGTGGTATTGTAGCATAAGCCTCCTTTTGTAAAGGAGCACAGCAACTCACACAGGCTGTGTTCTTTTCCCATGGAACCTCTCTTTCAGTTTGCCTTAGAGGTAGCAGGACTTCATGGCTTGTTAGAGGTGGAAATGGTAGGGGCAGAGTGGCTGATTCCTTATATTCAAAATGCACCCTGTAATGGAAGCATACCTGGGAGAAAAGACGTAATGACTAGTAAATAACAGATATTAGATATGAAAGTAAATATATGTAGATACATTCCTCATGTTCTATTACTTACCCCAGCCTATGTCAGAGAAAAACATTTACAAACAGATCAAATCTGGCTAAGACTGCTTTGATAAAAGCAAACAAATTTTTAAAAGAATAAGTAATAGAAGGAGACCATTTATGTAAAAGTTTTACTACAAACTTACAGAAATATCATTAACTAAGTTAAGAAACTCAATGCTGAAGTTCCTATCTGTAAAAGACATATCTACATAACTAAATGACACATTTTCAGTATTTCAGTATTTTATAAGATGTGTTTGGGATCTTAAAAGAGAATACCTATGCTTGCTCTTTTAAATTTATTTACCAGGTAGTTTTTGGTTAGTTGAAATCAATTTGTACTGCAGATATACTGCCTCATTACTGTAGTAAAGTGACATGGCATAACATTAGCTCAAAAAACTCTACAGAAATGTCTGT
Organism: Netta rufina; assembly: GCF_964035555.1. NCBI lineage: Eukaryota > Metazoa > Chordata > Aves > Anseriformes > Anatidae > Netta > Netta rufina. The sequence goes on along the minus strand of NC_140124.1, from coordinate 73,814,787 downwards.
CCAATGAACTAGGAAATCTAGCTGTAAAAGTTTGACAGGCAAAAACAAAACTCTTGACCAGAATGTCTCTTTTCAGAAAATAAGTGTTTTTTTTTATTATTTTTTTCTGTACACTGACACTAGAGGAAGCGTGTAGCAAGCAATGGTGAGATTTTGCTCTTCTAATAATAACTGCCTAAAAGTTTGGCATCTGATCTTAGCAAATGTTCTATGACCTTTTCATATTCAAAGGGAGGCAGAAAGTCACACCAGCCAAGAATGATAAATCTAATTTTCAGAAAGGTGTCTGTGTTCAGGTGGACAAAACCTTCCTGATATTCTTAATTAATAATGATTCATTAGTAGCCTAAATGACTAGCTTAATTACTTATAATTGGTGGTTAATTACAACGGTGCAAACTCAATGAAATAAATCACTCATGAGAGTCTTGTGCAGTTTAATGGTATTTTAGGGTATCCAGGAGTATTGCAACATTCTTTACTAGGGTACTCTTCAGTTGTGAAAATCTATAGACTTGCATCAAAACAGATCTTCTGAAAACTTCTGAATACTTTGGTTTTCTTTACGATATTGTACCTTTTCTTATAAATAAATCCATGTATATATACGTATGTATATATATCACATAAATATTAGCAAGGAGTTATTTATAAGTTTCTCATTTTAATTACATGTATATATTATCCATGTATGTTTCACTTTTTCAAGAGTTTTGATTCATACGTAATTTCAGTTAACTATGGTTATAAACATGACTATGACTTTAGAATTCAGTCTTGGAAATGTTAAGATGAGATTTAATGAGTTCAGTGAATTTTTTGGGGCTCTAATCTGAACAAATAAAAATATTCTCTTGAATAAATATATGCAAGGTCTGGCTCTCAATCTGTTGTCCTACAAATTTCATGTAAATAATCTCCCCTGTAATCTTCACTGGAACAACTTTATTTGTGACTGTAGTGAAATGAATCATACCACAAAGGGCATGTCTTGCACCATTCCTTTGGTCTCAGAGCTATTGTTTGCTGGATGTGCTATAGTAAATACAATAGTAAAGGATGTATTTGGGTAGCTAGCTTGGAGTTAGCTCATTGTGCCCTGCTATGCTGTTACCAGTATTTGAGCTAATTAGGACTGACTCAGATATGTCTCTGTGAGTTGCAGTCATTCCCAGTCTGCTTGCTATTGAGGATAAAACAGTTCACAAGCTCTGGAGCGTGAATATTTGTATCTGATGTTTTACAAAACATTATACTCTTGAACTTTGTGGTATGGGATCAGCATTAAAAGATTACTAACATATATAATGCCAAGTGGAAGTGACTGGAAATATGTCATTAGTGTTGAGAATGAGGCATAGAAAGAGATAGCATTATCACTTCAAAAAGTAGTTTAGAAAAAGATGGGGGATTTTTTGTGCACACAGAAACAGAGATAACTTACCATCTGAGCAAGTTTAAAAAATGAAAAGTTGAGGTGAATGTAGGCGTAAACAATGGGAAAGCCAAAACATTGAAAAGCTACACAAGTATTTAGAAGGGTCACTTGTATAAGTGTTTCACTTATTTGTAGACTCACTGAAAAGACTGTAAAAAACTGGTGTAAGAACAATAGAGACTGTCAGTTGCTGATGACATTTCCTGCGAATCTCTGATACGAGAGCTCCATAGTTAGATACAGGATTTTTTCTGACCCATCCTAGCCATTATTTCATTATTCTTTGTTTCTCTGTTTTGAAGAAAAGTCTTACAGTAATGAGTGTGGACTTATTATTAATCTCACACATATTTTTGCTTAAATTAGAAAATAAATGACACAAATAGAGACACTTTCTTCTATTTTTTGTTTTCAGGTTTTGGTTTGGACGTCTACATTCACATCTATGTTATTAAAATAGAACTTTCTCTCTGAAGAAGTAGCACTTTCAGAATTCACCTCAGTTCAACGATATAGCACAGTAAATTAATTTGTTGTTACAACACACTTCTTCTGCAGGTGCATCCTGGCTTGCATAACACACATTATGGCCAGCAGGGCTAGGAAAGTGATTGTCCCCCTGTAGTCGGCTCTGGTGAAGCCGCACCTCAAGTACTGTGTTCAGTTTTGGGCCCCTCGCTACAAGAAGGACATCGAGGTGCTGTAGCGAGTCCAGAGAAGGGCAACAAAGCTGGTGAGGGGTCTGGAGAACAAGTCTTATGAGGAGCGGCTGAGGGAGCTGGGATTGTTCAGCCTGGAAAAGAGGAGGCTCAGGGGAGACCTTATTGCACTCTACAGGTACCTTAAAGGAGGCTGTAGGGAGGTGGGGGTCGGTCTATTCTCCCATATGCCTGGTGAATGGGCTAAAGTTGCGCCAGGAGAGGTTTAGGTTGGATATTAGGAAGAACTTTACTGAAAGGGTTGTTAGGCATTGGAATAGGCTGCCCAGGGAAGTGGTTGAGTCACCATCCCTGGAGGTCTTTAAAAGACATTTAGATGTAGAGCTTAGTGATCTGGTTTAGTGGAGGACTTGTTAGTGTTAGGTCAGAGGTTGGACTAGGTGATCTTGGAGGTCTCCTCCAACCTAGATGATTCTGTGATTCTGCTTACATAAAGGTTGTTCTGAGATGTGTATTTTACCACTGTTTACAAGGCAGCAGAGTTTTTCTGTAAGTCTATTTAATTATTTTTGAAACCAAAGTAAAGCAATATCATCCTAGTATCATGGTCATGGAGATTGGGATTATTTATTATTAATACTGTGTTTTCTTCAAAAATTAATGTTTCATTATTAATATTCCTCATGAATATATAATTTGTATCTTTTATATCATTAATGACATCGGAAAAATATGCTTTTAGTTGATTGCAATGTGCTGCTGTGCAAATGTCAGTGTGATAGAGAGAGTTTACTTTATTCCATTTTGTATAGCTTTAATTAAGCAATAAAAGACGACATCCAAAATAATTACATACCATTTCCTTCTTGAAGAATACAAAGCCAAAGCCTATGCTAACATAAAGAAGGCTAGAAAAATAAAACTGACACTTTCCTGCCTAGCCTAGAATAACCTTTAATACTTGAAAATATTAGCATCAGCAGCATTCAGATTATATTAACAAATTTTAATTAAAGATAAGCTGATATTTAAAGCTATTTTACTAGGTCTCAATATTTAAGAACCAGTATGTGCCATACCTTGATAACCATTTTTATCTTACAGTTTAACTTACAGCACTGTATTGCATAGCACTGTCTAGTTTTTAAATGAAATAAATAAATAGTCATCACCTTTTAAAATAATTGAGTTCCTAAAACAGTAATTAAGTTTCTATAATCAGTTCTGAGCTCCTTCCTTGCTCAGAAACCTTCAAATATAATTCTGGACACATGTAAATAAAATCTGTCTCTTCCTTTTAGAGCTGAAATTGGGGAATGGAAGTTCCCCAATGTTCAAATGGCCACAGTGCCCCAGCCTGAGCCTTGAGGCATGAAGCTTCTTTCAAAGCCATGAGACTCAAGGAACAAAATGAGACCATGCTTTAGGCAAGTGCAAGGTCCTGCACCTGGATAGTAGTAACCCCATGCACCAGTATGTACTGAGGGCTGAACAGCTGGAAAGCAGTGTTGCAGAAAAGCAGCTAAGTGTCCTTTTCTGCAACAAACTGAACCCAGCCAGCGATGTGCCCAGGGGGCAACTGTCATCCTCAGTCTGCATTAGGAAAAGCAATACCAGCATGTGAAGGGAATTGATCCTTCCCCTCTGTTTCGCACTGGTGGGACCCCATCTGGGGTGCTGTGTCCATTTCTGGGCTCCCACTACAAGGTAGATGTGAATATACTCGGTGGAGTCCAGTGAAGGGCCACCAAGTAGTAAGAGAGTGGGAGAACATAGTGTAGGACGGAAGGCTGAGAGAATTAGGGTTGATTGGAATGGGTTGCCCAGGGAGGTGGTGGAGTCACCATCCCTGGGGGTGTTTAAGAAAAGGTTGGATGTGGTATTTAGGGACATAGTTTAGTGGGTGATATTGGTGGTAGTGGGACAGTTGGATGAGACGATCTTCAAGGTCTTTTCCAACATTAACGATTCTATGATTCTAAGGAGAGAGAGCTAAGCGGAAGATAATCTTGCTGCCCACCAAAAGGTTGGGCATAGAGATGAGCCAGACACATCTCAAAACTGGGCCATGAAGAGACAAGAGACAATGGACACAAAGCAGAACAAGAAAAAAAAACTGACTATATATTAGGAAAGATATATTCACAGGGAAGATAAGCAAATAGCGGAATATGTTTTCATGTCGACAAGGCCCTGGGCCCAGCCTGCTCAACCTGCTAACCTGCTCCATTTTGACCTTGTATCATGGCCCCAAAGGGTGCTTCCAGCTCTCCACCCCCACCCCACCCCTCCCCACCATCTGCTGTCCATGTCCCGGCCCAGGCCCAGGCCCCACGGCAGCCCTGAGGCCACCAGCCCCTGCTCTATGGAGGCTGCAGAAAGGCTGGGCTCCAGCTCCCCACAGCCCTGCCTGGCCCAAACATGGCCCCTGCCCAACCAGGCCTGCCCACAGCCCAGCCCAGCCTCAGCCCGTCCTGGCCCCCAGTGCCTGGGGCTGGGGCTGCCCTAGTTCCCTGCGCCTGGTGGGGTGCTGGGATGAGTCCTGCCTGGCCCCATCCAGGGACACCCCGTGTTCTTGATGATTCCGGGTTTTCTGAAAGGTCAGCTTTGGAAAGTATGTACATAATATTCACTAACATGGGTGGGAGTCTGAAAACATTGTACTCTTTTTAAGATGCTGTTAAGACAAACGAGAAGGGGACACGCTCTCTGATTTTAAGAGGGTATAGAACTAAGGGAACTATGATCTTTCAAAATCTTTTAGGAGTGAAAAAAGATATATATTATTTTTCTGAAAAATTGCTTGCTTTCATGGTTTTAGGGCTTGGGAAGCAGATAATTTTCCAAGATACAGAATAGGTGTATCTATTCTGTAGATAAATATTCTTCATACTCATTCATTCTTCTTAGGCCATGTCCAGACAAGGGAGAAACTTGAGGGAGGCAAGAAAAGGGTACAAGTATGGCAGCACCCCACTCTTGCACGTATGTTTCTTTCATGGTTGAAATTTAACAGGTTGGTTTTTTTTTTTGCATTATTAATCTCTCTTTATTGTTACCAGACATTTCTGTACTCTTGAATATCACTGTAGTGTGGAAGTTTTGAATATATGAGTATATTTGAGACTGTTCACCATTTTGATTCTGTTGTCACTCATCAACACCATACAGTATTATGTAGATAATGTCAGTCATAATAGTATCATAGAGCAAAACTGGAACAAATATTTACCTTACCAGTTTTTGCAATGGAGCTATTTGTGGAGCAGAAAGCAAAACTTCTTGAAGAGGTGCAAAGTGGTCCCTATTTGAACCAATTGTTTGCATGTATGATAAAATTCATGTCTTAGTACTTTTTAAGCTTGTTTTCAGGCTTCAAGGAACATAAAGTACTTTGCATATATATATTTTTTTTTCATTATTTAGAGCTTTTTAAGTTGGGTAGACATGTGTAGTATACTTGTTGGGATTCTGCTCTAATCCAGAACCAATCCTCAAGTTCTTGTCAGCTACATCACAGAGCACAGTTATTGCACTCAGATCACTAACTCAGTTCATGGCCTTAGCCTGGACAGCTCACATCCCCAGTCACTGTCCTAAATTCCAGGCGTTGATGCATCTCTTACAATCTTAAAAAGTCTTCCTCCAAGCATTGCTGTACAACAATATTAACTCATGCTTCCCTGTACTTCTAATGCAGAAATGTCTTTCTGCAATCATGGGAGATTTGGTTAAAAGGATTTTTTTTATTGTAAAACTTGGGGGGAAAAAAAAAAAAAAAGTGGGTTACTTACAGGATTAAGGAGAGGTTATTTTGAAAGCAGAAAAGCAAGGTTTAAGAAGTAAATCTGTTTTGTTCTGTATAGTTTCATCTGAGATCTAGTCTTACAGATAGCATGCTTTCAATGAGCCTTCCAGGATGCAAAATTAACCAGGCATAAAAATCCTAACTGAATTTATGCCACTAGCATTGGGCAGCCTTTGCATTTAGTTGATCCAATTTTTAGTATGGATAGCCCTGCAACAAACAAGATGCCCAATAAATGCAGATTTTCTAGTTTCCTGACCTTTGTTTTGGGCTCATGATTACTTTTATGATTTTGCCAGTATCTGAGAAAAGACAGCAAGTTGTTAAAAAAAAATAAATGTGAAAGTGCACATTATGTTTTATTTGTCTGTTCCATTGTATGATTCATGGATCTTTTGGAATATTGAATGACTGCATAATGCACCATAGGGCTGCCCTCCTTTGGAATGTTAAATTCTTTATTGGGGTCTTACGATTATTTGCTGAACCATAACCTTATTTGTTCCATCTGCTTTCATTTCTTTCTAGTTATAAGCCTCATTCCCCTCAGTCTTCTCCCCTTTCTCTACTCGCCATGTCCTCAGGCAGGTCTCTTGCCCTCTCTGCTAATGTTTCTCCATCTGTAAAATGGGAGTAATCAGAGTTGTTGGAAAGATTAATTAGTGAATTAATATTTGTGAAGCACTTGAAAGATGAGAAGCACTAGATAAAGGCTAAGTAGTGTAATTATTATTCTCAGAAGTGCCCTCATGAATAGGAAAAAAAAAGATACAGGGTTTCTGCAAGCTGATTAATAATCAGTATAGATGGTTCTGGAGATAGCTGACCATGGGCTAGTTGGCTATGCTTGTAAAGAGACAAATTAAACATGAATGAATACATATCGTTTATTTAGGTAACTATACACTTAAGAGTTTACATTTTTAATCTGCCATTTTTAACAGACTGTTAATACTACACATGTTCACATTGATCATGAATCACAAATTGCAGTGATTAGAGAAAACGCAACTCTGAACTTTAGATGTGAAGCCTGTACCTTCTAGCTTCCAAATCCTTTTATTGTGATTTTGTATATGTGAATGCCTTTTAAACATAGTACTTATTACAAATGCAAATGGAACTGAGAAAGTAACTGAGAATAAATATTTTAAGGTAATATCCTACAGTCTCAGCATTGTATTGTGATTATAACACCATCTTCTCCCCTCTTCTCCCACGAAAAGGGAGGTAATTTCCTTGTACTATAATTAAACCATCTTTCATTCCTCACTATTCAAAAAAAAGGGGAAAGAGAAGCTAATGGCCCCAAATGAGCATGATCACATAATGATAATTCCTGTCCAGAGAAGATAATAATTATTAACCTGAACATTTTTTTTAATGTATTTTTTATAAATCATGTCTTCTGTGGCTAGAGAATTCTATTAAGTCTAACCACTAGAAGCCAAGTTGTATTACTTAACCAACTGTCTTAAACCATGTCATCTTAAAAAGAGATAAAGGGTGGTTGTGCTTTGTGGAAGCATGTTCTCATCCAACATAATAATGTGGAGGCATGTTCTCATCCAACATAATGTTCTCATCCAAGCCCATAATAAAGAAACTCTGTTCCAGCATGCTCTGTACCAGCTTTTGGCAGCAAGCTAGAGTGAAGTAGAGTTTAAGATGGTATGTCCTTACTTCTTTATTCCTTCTATAGGAAATGGTACCCAAGGTTACGTTGCCAAACCATTGCCTCTGTTTCCTGAGTGAAGGGGCTGCAGCTGAGACATGCTTGGGCTGCCTGAGGAAATGAAGCTCCTTGTTTTCTCAGTTCTCCTGCCGCCTTCAGTTTCCTGATGCCTAGAAGTCAGTTTCACATTTCATGTCATAATCTGTTTCTGTGTCTTCTGAGCTTTTAAGATGCTCATATGGATAGATTCCATTGGAAGTAATGATTACAGGATGAAACAATTACAAAGACACTTTTTATTATTGCCTTTTCATTCTTACATCTCTGCTGAGCATCTAAGGGAAAATTTAGGAAACTTAACAATCATCAAGGCCCAAGAGACCAATATTATTGAAGTGTGGGATAGGATCAAAAAACAAGCTGATGAGGATTAACATGCAGCTGCAGAAGGAAGTGATGATTTTGTTCAGAACTCTTTCAGACTATAGATAATCAGACTTCATGGGGTCCTAGCATGTGCTGTATGTAATGAGAAGGGATAAGAAAGGTTTGTGATGTGAGTGGTACAAACAAGAAGCAAATTAGGTATAGTTAGGCCCTGCTAATCAGTGTCAGTGTCTGTGTACGGGATTGAAATCTTTGTATTCCTTGGTATCCAAAAAATAAGATCGATATATATTATATGTTTCAGTTTCTTTACGTTACAAAAAAACGTTTATTACTCGCTTTGATGTGGTGAAATGCTTTCAGGGTAATGGCTTTGCCATTAGGCCTATTGAAGGGACTACATTACTTGCATCATGCTTACATTTCGTGAAAGGCTCTAAAAGTTCTGTTCTTCCAAGAAGATTGGGATGGGGGACTTCTTAACCATTACACCAACTTGGCATGGTATAGCTTGGGTATTCTCTCAGCAGAGTGCAGCCTAAATGTTAACTAGCATTGTCACATGTGAAGGGAGAGTGCTGACCCCAGGTAAGAGCTTGTCTTGCTGGCCACTGTTCCCATCAGCCTACTATTTTAGGGTTTGGCATTAAAATGATATTGCAGGTATTATCCCTATAGCCTAGCCCAGCCTGATTCCCAGTTTGCTACACAGAAGGGAGTTGATCTTCACAGGAAGAAGCTGATGTCTGTTATTTAAGAGAAGACTTTCTTCAGAGCATTAAAAACAAGAGAGAACCAGGAATAAATAACACTTCTGAGTCAGGTTCCTTTGGAGTGTTTCTTGCTCCTCCTGAACAGTAGTTGAGGGAATTTGATTCTAACAGCAATTATGTCAGAACTTCATTCCCTTTCCTACCTAAGAAGTTTTTACAGGGATATGGAAAAATGCAACTTCTCCTTCTAACACTGCCAGAAAAGAGACATAGAAGGAGGAATGCTAAGAGAGATGAGAAAAATAATTCTTGGAGAAAAATGTAGATGGAGCTTATAGTACTGGAACTGTATAAGGAGAAGCATTAATAAGGAATGAATAAGTGGAAAGAGAGCATATTAAAGTAAGAAACAATGTTTCATATAACTAGCAAATAAGTAAATTAAAATAACTTGGAGAGAAGACACAGATTTCTGAAGAATTTAAACAAAACAAAACAACAACAAAAAACCACAACCAATCAACCAAAAAACAAAGAAACAAAGAAACAAAGAAATGAAAACATAAATATTAAAAGATAACATACTATGACTCTGACATGGACAGACTGAAAGAGAGAAGAGGAGCATCACAGAAGGAAAAATTGTCAATGATAAAGTTAAAAGTAAACAACAAAACATAATAATGAGAAGAAGAAAGAAAATAAAGCCTTAAAGTTAGAAGACTAAAACTACTTAGAGTCATCCAAGTTAGGTTTGCTGGAAATTTTGATTTAATTAAAGTTTTCTTTAATTAAATTTCTAAACATTTCTGTGCTTTTCCAGAAATCAACCATGTCTGAACAACCATAGGCAGAGGTGTTGCTGCCACCTCTGATGATCTGATTTTCTGTAGGTTTTCTAAAAGATCTGTGGATCCCCTGAAAAAATGGACTGATATGATGCTTTATGACTCTGAAAATGTGGTCCTTAACGTGTGTTAGATTTATAGTATTAGTCTGAGTAAGTAGCAGAGCAGGCTTCAGCCATAAAAATGCCAGGGAGAATCCCAAGACTAAATTGCAGTTCAGTTTTGTCCCCTTCAAGGGGACAAGCAAACCCTCCTTATTCAGACAGATGGGAACATGGAGGCTAACGGTTAGGTGTAAGATATTTATGTGATTACAGGCAGTATATTGCATCCCTGCACACTTCCTGTACTATCCTCTCTCCCCTGTCCTCACATGCTAACGTAAGTGGATAGCAAAAGGCAGTCAGCAGACAGAGATTTTACTGGGAAGTTGTTGTAAATTGCTGCTGAGACAGGTCATACCACAAATCATTGTTCCCTTCACCTAAACAAGAAGGATGTGAGGGAGGAATTGTACCTTAGAAAGGATGTCCCTGAGTCATTCTGTCTCCCACACTCCTAGTGGTGCAACTTGCAGGACACTCTTGTTTTCGCTTTTATGCCAAAAGGAGCTATATAGCCACCAGCACAAGGAAGACCCAGACCAGAAATTACATGTCACACTTTGCTACAAAACCGCACCCTTGGCTACTGCTGTATAACTTGTGTTCAGTTGAACCATATAGGTGTACTGCTGACAGCAGAGGTAAACTAACTTCAGCTATAAAATTTCCCCTGTCCAGTAGAGTACATTTTAGTATTCCTGAGGATCTCAGTACATAGAGAAAGATAATACAGTACAAAATTGGGATTCTGTGTTTTAACAAAACAGCCTTTATAGTTCTTCTGGGTTTATGTGGCAAGTTTTGGTAGCCAGGGGGCTGCAGGGGTGGCCTCTGGGAGAAGAGTCTGGAAGATGCCTCGTTAGATAAGGGTCAGTTTTTATACGGTCATTACACTTTTGGAACATTTCTGTTGTTTTAGAAACCTCTAAAACTTGCATTTATTTCTTTATACATTTTTAAGGAGGCATACTTTTGCCTCCTAAATGTCTCCAACATTGTGGGGATGCCTCCAAGGAAATAGCGCCAATGTTGAAATGTGTCAGTCTACCACCCTCATTTAATAAAAGTGTACAATGAAGCTCAAAGCGCACATTGCATAACATAATTGGAAATGTCTTACAGCAATATGTTGTACTACTTTTCTTATCTTTGGAAGTTTGGCCTAAGCAAAAAGAATGGTACTGATTACTATTGCTAAACTGGGATTGAGAATAGTGGTCAGATAAGGACAAGAGTGCTTTGGAGTTGTCTGAGTCCCTAGAACTACCAGAAGAAAAAGCCTGATGAAGTGAACAGTTTTCCAGTGAGTATGGCTGGGATTTAGCCAGTTCCTTCTGTCCAGATAACAAGATAACATCTTTAGCTTAACATCCACACCCTGTTTAACAAGGCAGTGAACTAAAGTGCTGAATATTCAAGATTATACTCTTTGCTAGATGCAATCAACTTCATTGTGTTGTCTGTACTCACTATGGCCAGAAAGTCTGGAAAAGAAAATGAGTTATATATATATAAAAGTTGGATAAAATTGCAGGAATCTTTGGAATCTAGTATAATATTAATTGATGACAAGATGTATTGCTTTTGCGTGAGATCTCACTAATTCATAAATTTGCTGTACAGTTCCACTTAAATAAATGCAACTACGCTGATGTAAGCCAGGTGAGAATTTGGAGTTGAGTCTGCTCAGCGTCTGCTTTTGAAATTAATGAGGGTGAGAGTAAAATTCCAGTGCTAAAATGCAAGGGAATTATCAAATAGTATTGAGAGTTATCTAGTCTGGTCAGATACTATTGAGAGTTATCTAGTCTGGCCACTATGGAGAAAAAATGTGGAAATTGCCAAAATGTGGAAAATATGTTGGTTGTAAAAGTTCAAATGGTTCACTTCAAAGCATTTGTAATGTGTTTAGGTGGTTTATTATTGATATGCATATCTCTGGAGGGGAGAAGAATAAGGGTGATTTCACTCTCTCTCTTATTATAAAGTCTTTTATTCTGCAGCTTTTGCTGTTATCGTAGAGTATTCCCACAGCTGATTTCTGGTTACTCTCTTTCCAGCCAAAATGAAGCAGACAACACATCTTTTTGTTAATTACTTATTAAAAAGGAAGAAATTACTTAGTAAATTGAATTTCTTAGGACATTAAGTGGAGTATGTTATCATTTTTATACCAAAGAATCTTTTCCATTGTAGAATAAATAATAATAATTCTGCATGTTGAAGCTATCGGTACATGATTGACTTCTAGTTTATTCAGTTCCTGAGCATAACAGAGCTAAGGCAACTACTGTGTGGTTTGGTCCAGCTGAAAATTTATAAATGTAGTGGGTTATTGTTGATTCCTTCACTGTCCACACAGAGTAAAAGGCCACAGAAGAATTATTGAGTTTACAATTGATGCATGGTGATGTATCACGCTGCACTGGTTTGTGTTTCTGAACTCAAGATGTTTACATGATAGTAAGAAAATTATGCTGGAATAATTTACTACTTCTGTATTTATTTGTTTTGGCATTCAGTTTATTCAAATGATGAATTTGGGAAATACAGCTTTAAAAAAAAAAAAAAAAAAAAGCTATTCATCTGTTAAAATAAAATCACAAACATCTAAGTTATTCTTTTAATGAAACACAAGTATCTAATGACCTTGACGGTAAAAATGTCATGGCTTATGCAACGGTACTGTAAAGGTCTTATAAATTGTACTACTAAATTATATTATTTGGTAGAATATTTTTTTTGCCATGATTAGTATCTTCTCTTGTCTGTGAGGTAATAGTTGTTAATGAGTTGTTAATGAGGAACAGTCTTTAAAAATTAGATTTTTGTTTTGTATACATTCTAAAACCTGTTGTGACTTTAAAATTTTCTCATATATAAATATATATATATTAGTTCTTTGCTTTTGCATGATTACCACAATCATGGCTTGTGGTAATAAATTCAAAAGGTTAATTACAGATTGCATAGAAAATTAATCCCACCCCCATTTTTTTGGCCACTGGTTTAATGTACTGTCCCCTCTGTATAAGAATGATGAGTCAAGAGAGATGTCTAATTTTTACTATGTGATTATATTAGCCCTTTTTAAAGACATACTTCTATTCTGATCATTTTCGCTCCCTGCTCTTAACAATCTTGGTCCATTTATGTAGATGATTTATAAGAACGGAATTCAAAATCTTGAGTTACATTTAGGATGGGGAATAATACCCAGGACAACTGACTTCCATTTTGTTGTTTAGACTGCAGCAAGACTTAGAAGTGATTCAAATATTGTTTCCTTTTGTCAACACTGAATTTAAAATGCTCATTTCTTGTCTAGTTGTCCAAGTCAACAGTAAGACCCAGTAGTTTCTGTGCAAACTTAAATCATGTTGTCTCTTCAAATTTTGTCACTTCATACTTCAGTCCCTTTTCTGGACACTGTTTTCTCTTTCAGACCTTTACTTAAAGTAGTGAAAAATTAAGATAATTCGTTTATGTCCTATGAACTTCTAATGAATGCTGACTTCTAAACCTTAAAAGGACAATCAGAATAGTAGGTTAGAAATAAAACAGTATTATAAGACTGGAATTTTTAGTATAAAGCTACCAAAGGAGTTTTGAGAGGTGGTTAATAAAAGGAAAAGTATTACTGACACTGAGATCTACTAGGTTGTTTAAGAAAAGTATGGAAGATTCCAGGGCTGGTGAGAATAGGGACTCGACTAGACATAATGGTAAGAAACCTGTAAATGGAAGCTTTCACGAATGACAAAGAAGTTGTCTAGATGATCTTAATGCCATTTTCATATTCAATTTCTTTGATTGTATTTGAAATAAATAACACAGTGTGTGTCTGTGGCCTAATTATTTCATAAAGGATGCTGTGTCGTAACAAGTAAGATTGTAAATGTTGGGATGACTTGCTGTCCATTCTGCAGTACAGATTTATGGGTAAAGCAACCTCTTTTTCTGTGAGGGCTTGTAGCAGCAAATCATCGTAGTCTTGACACATGAAACTCGTTTAGTCAAGCTCAAGAATATGTTTACATTTCTTATTAATACGTGTAAAAACCTTCTCAGTTGAATAATACTTATTTTTTATTAGTCCCAGGTGAAATGGCAGTCTGTATGATAGGCATTCTGTAAGTCTTATTAAAAGATACTCTATGTCCTAAAAAAATACTGTCTGAATAAGAAATATTGCCAAATACAGTCTTATTACCCAGATTTTGCAAATGAGAAGTTTTTGTTCAGTGGAAATAGAGAGGCATTTCTAGAGGAGGATCTCTAAAATCGTTAGCTACCACTGTTAGGGCAGAAAAGTCAGTCTCTTCCTACTGACCATAGGGGGAACACTTAGCTTAGATTTATGGCTCATTTCTCAGGCATTATAGTTAGGGTGACAAATAAATGTCTTCTGTCTTGTCTGTGTTATGCTAAATATATTTGAGATTCAAACTTTTATGATTACTTTTGAGTGATCTAAGTCACGTGATAGTGTTTTCTCTGTAATATTTAGATTTCTGATGTGAATGCCTGCAGAATGTACGTAATCTAGTTCCTCTGTCATTGGGTTAACAACTTAAAAATTGCTTTCTTGACCACTCATTCTACTAAAATAAAATTACACTAATTTACTCAAAGAATGAATAAAAACAGATCCTAAGTAAATTTGGTTAAGAATCTCAGTAGATGTTTATGATTATCGTTGTTTCAGAATTTATAGAATAACATACAGTAGAGCTGGCATTGCAAATGTAGGTTCCAAATCTTAAAATGTTATCCATCTCCACTAGTGTGTCAGACCACCATTACTAAATATGATAGCCTGTGAGCTCCTCTCTTAGCCACTAACTGGTATTTCCATGGATAAACCTGAATGGAAAATTGAGTCAACTGGCTAACACTGTAATTGTCATTCAAGAAGTGAGAAAACGCAGATGAAGATGGTCATAAAAGCTGACATACGTTGGCTAGACTAATTTGAGCACATTGTCCTGAAAACAGTATTACAAAAGCCTAGTTTCTGTAATATCATAGAAGCAAAAATAGGTAACAAATACACTTCATTCTTCTCTCACTTTTTTTTTTTTTCCATCTAAATTTAAGCTGTCATCTTTAACAGATTTATTTGTATCAGTATAAGTGAAAGGCAAATTAGGTCCTTTAAATGCATTCCCTGTGGGTTTTTTTGTTCTTCTTCTGCAAGTGTAGAAGAGAACGTGTATTTTTGTGCTTTGCTACTGATTTTATCTCTGTCTTTAAGAGTCCTTTCTGTAATAATTTCGCATTCTTTCTCTTCATTTTATTTAAATTGCCACATACACTTGTTAAATAATCCTATCCTGTTTGGGTTTTGTTGTTCCTTTATTTTCCTTTCCATGGTGATTTATTGCCATCTGGGGGCTAACATGAGCCCATCATGCTAATTTCACTTACTCTGCCCATTAACTGCTATTGTCCCCAGGGTCAGAGGCAAACGTATGAAGCCACTTTATCACTCAGCTTACAGAATGTCTCATACAGTGAACCTTGTATTATGAAACGGCTACATCAGCCTCTAATTACTCAGCTCTACCCTGTGTTGAATGCTGGTGCACCTTGAGAAACAGCATGCAAAAGCACATTTGTTTAAGTCCTCAGATGGTTAACAGTGTGCATAACCTCCTCACAAATTACAGCCTCAGCTGCAGCACATCCATTAGTCTGGAAGAATGAAGATTCCCAAGTGGCCCTGGTGCCTTTCCCAATTCCCTTGCGACCCACCAATCCTCTCAGTGCTTTCTCTGCATGTAGGGAGTGTTCAGAGCTAATCAGGTCAATGATCATCTCACGGCTCAGGGGACATGACAGGAGCCTATCACAGCAGTTACACGATCTTCCAGACCTGAGCACGCTTGCTGAGAATCTCATGTTAAGAAACATAGCTTTGGTGCTTCTTCTCTCACTCCCTAGGAACCTCTGAGGATTTCAGCTCATCTTTCTCTCTCTTTCCTTTAGACAGTGAAGAGTTCAACATAAATGAAAAACAGGCATAGCAGTATGCAGCAACCCGGAGTGTGTTGATTGAAACTTAGATTACCCCCAAATCACTGTTGATTTGACTGATGCGCCAGCTTTACCAGAGAAAAGATTTCAATTAAGGTAAGTGCGGCTTTATCTGGCTGACTGCATCATGCTGAATTTCTGCATTGAAAGTTCAAACTGAGTAAACTGACAGTCTGCACTGCAGCAAGGGAGTCTGTGCCGTGTGTCAGGAAAGGGCTCAGGGCAGAGGCAAGTGTCCCAGCATGGAACCCGTGTCTGGAGAGATGCAGATTTTAAGCAGCCGCTCGTGAATGGCTGCAGTTATTTCTGATTCGGTGGCACTCTGAAGCTTGAAAAAAATGTTAGAAATGTGCAGGGGTGTGAGAGGGGAGGAGGAAAGGCAAGCGCACTTTCCCCCTTTGTGCTTACTACATTTATTTTGGGAAGCACTACAACTGGAAAGCAAAAGTACATTATAGTAAAACTTGGTTCTGAGCAAGGAGCTTTGTTCATTCGCAAGCAGAAACTCGTAGACAAAAGACTTCAAAGTTCGGTGGCATTTAAATGAGACAGAAAGGGATTTTTGAAATGAGAGTTGAGAATATGCATGCAGCTTTCCATGTTACAGCCAGACTGAGGGCTGTGACTCGTGTGTGGACTGTTATACTCAGCAGTTGATGGGTTTTTGAACAGTTCCTTTTGCAGAAATAGCAATTCTGTGAGGGGAGAAGTGTGAGTGGGGGTGCTGCTTCAATAGGAGTGATCAGAAAATGAAATTGGTAGTTGATGGGGGGTGGGGGGGAAAAGTAGTGTTTGATTGAAGAGGAAGAGGATGCATTTTTCATGGGGTGATAGAAAGAGTGTGGCATATCAAAAGAAATATACTGATGATTGAAGATCTTTACTTAAAAAACAAAACAAAACAACAACAACAAAAAAAGAGTAGATGTGAAGAGGCTGTCTTGAAAGATAAAATGATTAATAAGAAAAAGTCAAGGATGCTTATGCAGCCCAGAGTTAGTTAAGCAACCCGGTGTATCTATGGCAAATCCGTACCAGCATGTCTAAAGTGAATTGAATTTGATAGTCTGAGTCAAGTGTACATTTAATATCTATGCTGTCAGGGATAACTGAGGAACTGGTAAACAGCCCAAACTTTTCAATGTTGTAAGGGACCAAATTAAAGATCTGTTGTATTAATCATGTCAGTGTTCTTCCTGTCACCCACAAAAAATTACACTTTGTCTTTAAAAACTTGTTGTAATAGCGAGAAAAGATCAATGGAAAGTTAATTGATTCCAAATCTTGCTGTCTTAAACAGATGTTTAACTCCTAGGCAGTTTACAAAAGTATGAATTAATTGCAGTGCTTTTTCAGCCAGTGCTGTTTACTGATATTAAATATCTGTATCTTTGATTATCATCCAGTGTTGGTAATATAATTCATAGCACTATATCTTGCATCAAAAGCTCAGCTACTCAATACATTTAAAATTAAAAAAAAAAAAAAAAACACCTCTCAAGCACCTGCTCCACCCTGTCTCTTCTCTCCCCCCCCCCCCCATCCCCCTGAAAAAGAAAAATTCAGGGAAATGTTGGTTACCTGCAGGTTTGTTATTTATTCCATTAGCTTTTTCAGTGAGAAATACCAAGCTGTCTTTCTTACACAAATATAAGCATATTGGAAAATGCCCTGAGGTTTTGGGGAAATGTACTTAGTATGCTGATGGTTTTAACAATGTATCAGTATTTTCTCTAAATTCTGTACTCTATAATGGTAAATCAGTATGTCCACAGTTTTCTTGGAAAGGAAGTTCATTTGGGAAGTAGTTACAGGCACTGGTTCTCATCCTGGTGTAGCCTGTGGCTCACTTCTTTTTCTATGTTAAATTAATATGGCATTTACTAAGTTTTGTGCTGCTTGAGATGCAAGCCTTGACCAGGCTAGAAATACTTGAATGCATAAATCAGCTGCCATTATACCTGTCTTCAATGATTTTTCTTTCATGAATAATCAATGGTTTCCTAGCATAATTAGTATTCATTACTACACATCAGAATATTCATTAAAAAAATCAAAAGGCAATAACTTAATGCATTGCAAGGGAAGAAAATCTCATGTAAACAATTCCTATGCAGTTGCAGACTTCCAGGTAATGTACAAATAGCAGCAACTTCCATTCCAGTCTCTCACAGGCACTGACTATAAACACTGTTTGACATGATGGCTTTGTTCCCCTTTTGTCTCACAAAGCTGTTGCTCTAAGTAAAAAAAAAATAAATCACGTTTTTGTGGTATTGTGTCTGTGGGTTTCTAAACAAGTCTTACAAATGCACTTACATCCCCATTATTATTTTAAAAGATCAGATGTTCTATCTGCTTCTAAGTGAAGAGCACTTACATTCCAGTATACTAGCCTCAGAGATTGTATGAGATGACAATTCACCAAACACTGGGAAATACTGCTTTTCCTTGTGTTTTGATAAAACAGACCGTAATGTTACAGTTATTTTCTGGTCTCTTCCATTAGTGGACTGTGGACTTCTTCGTATGGATTGACCATCCAAAATGACCTCAGCAATACGGGGAATTTAATTCCTCATTCACTGTAATTGGGAGCATCCAACTCACTGAAGCTTTTCTGACATGGTAAGCATAGGAATACAGGTTACACAAGAAAGCAGTGGCAGAGACATCTATATAGCCTAGTTTCCCTCTCTCAGACTCTTTTTGCCATATCAAATAGTATTAAATATACATCTGTATGCAGAGTTCAGCTTTATTTCAGATATTTCTACTTCTCTGAATGAGGCCAGAGTTAATTCTGTGCCTCAAGCTGAGTCTTATTATCAACAGAAGCGTAAGACTGCTATCTGGCCCAACACTATTAAAAATTAGTGTTTCATACTAATGCTTTAATATTTTAAGAGTTTTCCTTCTTTTTTTTTTTTTTTTTTTTTTTTTTTGTAAGGAAGGATATAAATTGAGGTTCAGAATGGGTTAAAGCAAAGGGAGCATCTACTAGATGATATAGAACCAACCACAGAGAAGCAAGCAACAGTTCTACTAAAACTGTGATAGTGATACATGAAAAAGAAAGCATGTTAATTACTACAGCTAATAATCCAGAAAATTTAAGGTAAAGAGATATATTTTGTCATTTCAAGAGAAATGGGTGAAGGCAGGGTAGAATAAACTTCAGGGGCTACTGAGTTCCCCCAGTTTCCTTTCTCACAGCTCTATGAAAAGCTCCCAGAAAGGGAGGATTTTCAAGCTCTGTGTTATTAACATGCCTTTGCAACCTTTGCAATCTGCTTTCCCAGCAAGACCTTTGTGTCCCACCAGACTCTTCTTATCTCTGCAACTCTTGTCACTTTCATAGTTTGGTTCTCAAGCACTTTTTCTTGCACCTCTTATAGTACAGCTTCTGTTTCTTCCTTATGTTTTTTGTGTTTTTTTTTTTTTTTTTTTTTCATTCTGTTCTTCGTAGCATTCTTCCTCTTTCTTTTCCTTTTCTTTATCTACCACAAGGTTATGCTTCATCACTTTTGTCTGCATTCTCTTCTTTCCTTTGGTGCTGTTAGGACATCATTGTTTTTCACTTGATCCGTGTGTGTAAATTCTTCTCTTTTATTGAAACAAACAAACAAAAAACTGAAAACACTCTAGTACTCAAATGAATGACATATACGCATTCAAACACTCTACCATCTCAGCCATCCCTTTTTTTTCTGTGTTTTTCATTGTTCTAGTTTTACACTCTTCATGTCAGAGGCTATTATCTCAGTGTCAAGTCAGTAGCGAACACAAGAAGAGCCAGTTCTATTTCCAGCTTTGGGGTCTATGTGTATGTTGATACTAGAAATTGAGTGCTTTTAACTGGTTCATGAAGACAAAGCTCTGCAAGGTTTAACTCTTATTTCTTAGGATGTCACTGTTCTTGCACAAGCATACATTGGAGTTAAGAAGAAACAAACATTGCAGAGTATACACATAGATGCTTGCAAATACTTAAGATTATAGGGGTTGTTATATTCAAGCCATTGTGAGACTTTCACCTTCTGAATGACTTCTTAGACTCATAATTAGTTGATTTAGAGGAAATGAAGTGTTTGTTACTACTTTTTCTTCTCTTTATAAGACTCTGTCATATATGCATCATATTAAAAAATGAGTTTCAAACCTCTGTCTTCTTTGGTATTAATGCTTTCACTAGGGTCCACTTGTTTTGCAGAGATGTAGCTCATTGAAGGCATTGGGTTTGGCATGTGTCACTGGAAGAATATTTGCTGAGACAATAATTTTGTAGTAAGCCAGCAAAAGTTTGAAGCTTCAGTGGCATTTTCAGAGGGAGAAAGCTTCAGTCTGCTTTTTTGTTGAACCTTCAATCCTGGCAGTTTGGGGGAAAAAAATTCTGAAAAAAAAATCTTTCATGCAGATGATTTCTATATCAAAGTAAAATACAAACCTACACTGCCATATTTATTACCAGACTTGGTATTTAGCAAAAGTCAAAGACGTATGTTTTACAGTGCCAATACTGAAATGAATTGTTTAAAGAAGCTTCTTTTCTTCTAAACATATGAGAGCTAAGATACTGTATCATGAGAGTAGGTCAGGTTACAGGCACACCTGTGCTTCAATTTCTGTCAAACGTATCATCTCCTCTTTTTGGAGGTGAAGAGAATCTTCCTGTAGGGATCAGACTCATTAATGTGCACCAGACTGTTCTGTTGCTAGAAGGGCATCTTTCTCCTATAGGTGTCTTATCTGTCAGTATTTTTTAAGGCAATGACTGCATTATTTTTGACCTATGTATAACACTAGCTATGTTTACTGTCCTGTGGCCCACCAGTTTGTGATTTGGGGTCTGTTGAAGATGGAGTCTCTGTGCTGAATGGCCCCGACCTAGACTCTGAGATCAGATTGGAATGTTTTTTGGAGAAATGTATAAGAAACACAGAGCTGAGATTCAAAACAAGGAAGTATCTAGGCACCTTAACTCACAATAAAATGCTGTCTCACACTTAAATTTAAAAGTTGCATGTCTGGGTACTGGAATTATTTTGTCCTTCAACTTTCAGAGTACAGTATTTTCAGACCAGTCTCCAAAGCAGATGATGAGAAGTACTTAAATGTCTTTGGTAAGGAGTTTTAGTTTCCAAATTTAGATCAGATTTATTATTCTTTTCATGCATTCATTTACTCACTGAGCACATTAATACTATGTCCGGCACATCAACTATACTTACAAAATACCATTATAGCTGACTTGCTTAGAGAAATGTTTGAAATTCTTTTTTCCCCAGTGAAAGTAAAGAAGAATGCAAACCCACTCATTTTCCAGAAAACAGACAAGACATTTGACCTTTCTTGATCAACAGTGTGTGCTTCAGCACTGATCCCCAAACCCAGCTTTTTGACCTGGGTCACTTAGAGTCTATAAGCATTAGTTTCTTGGCTGCTGTTCTCTTAAGGCTGCCAGCAAGTGCTAAATGTAATTGTAAATGCAGACAAACGTTTGCCAAACAGTTGTCTGTGGCCGCTTACTCATTCCACAAAGATTTTGGTTTGTTTATGCACTTGAACCACTACCCACAGGACTTGGTTTGAACTGATGACCAGGCTCTAAGCTCCCTAACCATTCCTTTATGTTCTTCAGTCCCCTTCAACTGTTTGTATGTACACAGTACAGTGTTTATGTGTATGTAGCTGAGATAGCACTTTAAGTAACTCTCTTAAAAGCCTATATGAAGATCACAAAGTACATTTACCAAGAATAACTTCGGCATTCTGTCTTCAGGTATATGCGTTCTGTGTGTGTATGTTGTAAACTTTCATATATATGTTTTATACACAGTTCTATACCTATAATCAAATATTTAATTTAATAACATAATAATAAATATCTATATCCCATAGTTCATTTTTCCTTTTTAAGAAAATACAGCAACTAAACGCAATATTGGTAAATGGTAGAAGTATATCGGAGAGTGCAATTTAAATAACATTTTTTTAAGAATACTTGTATCTTGAAAAACAGCTGAAAATAACACTTCTTGACAAGATTTCCATTGTCATGAATAGTTTGAGTAGAGATTTACTCAAAAATTTTGATATTTTATGAGTAAGTGATTCTGCAGAATCTGACTTCATTCAGATTTAGTTGCAAAAAGCTTTCTGTAAAAATTTTTCAAGTTCAAGTAATATTTCTGTCATTAAACTGGAATATTAATTATACAACAAAATGAAAAGCCATTTCGTTTCCATTTAGGAAGCATGTATCTTTGCTTGTTAACAGTCTTTCATTTATCCCTAAAATATTAATATGAATCCTGGTATTTGGTTGCCATAATTTTAAATATTTAACTCTCTCTCTTTAAATTGGTAAATGGAATATAAATACATTGCATTCTCTGTTACAACTGACACTTCCTATTCTTTTTCTGGGTAAAATAGTAGCAATTTAGGGGATGGAGTAAACCCATTTAGTATAGATCTGCATCACTGTAACTCTAAATGAAAGAAATCCTGATTTATGCTGGTAATTTAAAAAAAGAGGAAAAAAAAAGGAAAAAAAGAAAAGAAAAAAGAAAAAAAAAAAAAAGAAAAAAAGGAAGCAAGCCCCGTGCCTTTTGATAAAGAGAACCCTTTTTATATCACTGTGCAACATGCAATGCAATTCTTAGCTCATGTTCTCATCTTCACATACCTTTCTTAATCTGACCTGGACAACAAGACTCAAAAACGTTTTTTTATTAAAAAGAAAAGACAAACAAACAGCTACCACTCATTCAGTAATTTGGCCCTTCTACCTTTGGGCTGGTTACCTGAGGAAGCACAGGCATTAAAATAAGAGATAAAATATGATAGTCTAGCTTCTTCCTGAAAGAGTACATATGTCAGAATAAATACAGAGATAAGAGGTGATATTGAGAAAGTGGTGATAAGGAAAACATTGAAATGAACTTGCTAATTAAAATGCTGTATAAGTAATATCTCTCACATGTCACCCAGCCTTTCTGACCGTAGCATGTTATGAATCCTATGAGTTTTTTCAGCTTTCAAACCTTCTTACAGATTCTATGTAAATACCTATGCCTGCCCCCCCAATCCCCTCCCCCCCCATATCTAGATTAAAATTTTCAGGCACTGCTGTTTTCTCCTGCCTTTGTCCTTATGTCTCATCATCCCCTTCCCCCTTCTCCCAACCCCCCTTTTATTATTATTTGGGATGGTAATGTCCTTAGTCCAATGCACAGAATGTGTAAGCAGCTAAATTCAAGTCCGTCAATGGACTTGAATGCCACTCTGAATTACCCATCAGATGTAGCACATAGCAATTACCTGTCATTCTTTCTCACCCTGAGAGCCGAAATGTATCAGTCAAGGACATTTTGAGTTCCAGTAGCCAAGAAGGGGAGTAATCCTAAACTGGGTGTAGATGAGATACTCTGTAGGGCAGAACACAGCATAGCCATGAGGACAAGTTTCTGGATTGTTTTAACAGGTAGAGTTTAAAAAAAAAAATACAACAAATATTAGAAATTATGGCTTTTCCTGTAGAAGTATTTTTCTCTAAGCTTATTATTTACACTGGGTGGGGGGAAGTTGTTTGTTTGGCTAGCTTTTTTTGACTCTGCCTGGAACTCCCTTGGGCATTATCTTCCAACAAACAATGGGCATTTTTTGCAAATGCTTTCTAAAGGTCACCTTTTTTTTAATCAACTCACTTTTTCTGTAATAACTGTATGACATTTTTTGCCCTATTTGTGATCAATGAGCATGAATATTTTAAATGGAAAACACACACACTTAACTATATCTTCTAAATGTTGCTGTTATGGTTTGAGCAGGGGGGAGGGAGGGTCAGGAGGACAATGCTGAACATCCAGAATTACCATTCTTCTCACACTGCTTACAGCCCTTTCTGTTATTAGGTGCCTAGGGTTGCTTTTTCAGGAAAAAATGACAGGATGCTACATTTTAATTTTCTTTTGAATGTACTTGATATAAATCTTCCTTACTGATGAAGAACAGGTGGAACTGGTTACCATGCAGCTTACCTCAGGTTTGATCAGTGCAGGTTGTACCAGGCAAAACACACTGATCTTCCAAACATTTCTGAATGCAGCGTTTAGGTGCACCAGGCATTCCGCTTTCTACCGGCTGTTCTTTAGGTTTCCTTTGGACAGATACCATGGTAGAGAAATAGTTCATTACAACTTAAAGCATCCTTTAGCATATGTCATTCTCTGACACTCTCCCTCTGACTTTGTGTCTATGTGTCTGTATGTCTTGTGCAAAAATGGTTAATTAATGGAACAGAACTAGAACTATCTTATCTAAAACTATAAATCATGCAAGTACTGAAGGTTGCATCTGTTTGGTGCTGCATGGTTTTTCTGCCTTTCTTGCTTTTAAATTGCACTTTTGACAAATAATGGTCTGGTATTATTGATGCCCATAGTAAAACTGTCCATTTTTTGTGTCATTCTTCTGAATTTTCTGATAGGATATTTTCCCAAAAAAATAAGCAATAGTGCGTGTATTGGAAAATTTCTCCTTCAGAGCCCTTCAGCAATAATGTCCCCAGCTGGAAATTTCTCTTCCTGCAAAGAAACAAACTTGGGTCATATGGGTCTAGGTTTCATGGGATGTATAGATACATTTTTTAAGTGTAATTCTTGAGGCATAACTGTGATGTTTTAAATAGCTTGAAAGGAAAAAGAAGTGATTTTTAATGCAGATCTACCAAATATAATGTCCTTAGTAGCATCAGTACCCCTGAAGGCAGGCATTTGAAAAGACAGAGAGAGTCATAACACCAAGATAAATGTTGTGACTAGCATATAAGGAAAAACATAATACAAGGAAGTAGAGAAATATGTCCTGTCAGAAAACAAAGAAGTAGTAATCAAAATTATGGTTCTAGTTTTCAGTTTCTTTTCAACTATTCAGTGAGGCACTGGCCTTTATCAACATCAAGACTTTTTTTTTTTTTTTTTTCCCATAGCTACTTTTAAAACATTGTTAAATCTTATTTTTTATTCTGACAAATAGTCAGGAATACAAATAAAAATTGTACTATTTCTTTTTATTTGGCAACAGTTCATAGCTCCAATGCTGAACTGAAACCTGGACACAGAAAGGGAAATTAATTCTCTTTCTAGGAACCATTTGAAGTATGACTTTATAATTCTGTATAAGAATATAACCACATGTATGTTGGAATTTGAAATTCCAAAACTGTTAAAATTCTCAAGCTCTCCATGAAACCAAATGTTATTGTATCAAATTCTATCAACACTGTAAAGAGATTTATAATCAGATAATCTTATTCATCTTTGAGACAATATACTTTGTTTTATGGATGGTATCATGAAAACAGCCTTTCTGTAGTAAGGTTGGTGTACAAAGCTATAACCTAGCCTTAATTTCATTAAAATTGATTTAAATTTACCAACCACAGAATGGAAAGAAGTTACAGTCTGCTCAGTACATTGCCTCCAAGTTAAATAGCCAGCAACAACAGAACCTGGGTGAAGATTTAACTTTTCTGACATGAACAGCAGCTGGATCAAGGTATAGCTGTGAGGTACACTGAATATGAATGATAACATTAGAAAATCCAGCTGAGCAGGTAGGATTGAAAACTCCCCTCAACTCCCTGCCATGGCTTTGAAGTTTCACAGACCGTGTAAACAAAGTCTACAAGAAGTAAACAAAAGCTACTGTCATCCTGATTTCTTCTCTGTGTCCAGGGTGAGGCATTGTTCTGTGGCCATGCATAATGGACAGGCTCCTTCTTTGAGTGGTTGTTAAGCCACAAACAGTGCCACATCCTGGACTGTACAGTAGCTCTGACCATTTGAGCCTAGGTGAGGCTGTGATTACTTGTGTGAGGCCATCAACGCTTGCTGAGTTTTTTCTCTTGGACAAATAAAAGTGTGTAGTATAAGTACTGAAATTATTTTTATCCTCTTCTAATATTCTTTTGCAATTTAATACTAAATTTGGCTTGTTTCCTCTCCTCTCACATTGCCTACAGAAAGGCTTCACTTTCCAACATTTGGAAAGTGCGACATCCACCCCACATAAATTTAAGAGATTGTTTCCTTCTAACTTTATTTTAGGAGACCAAGGGTTACCCTCTTATCATTAAGAGGGTAACATTCTTATCATTAAGGGTTACATTCTTATCATTATGTTCCCTTTTCTGTGCCTACAGAAATAATGAGGCACTGGCTTGGCAACACCTAATTCAAACTTTTACATGAGATCGGCTTGTGATCACAAATTGTTCTAATGTCAGATATTAATTTGGGGATTATCGTAGCCATAAACAGAAGCACTTGTAGTTCGGATTAAGAAATTGGTGGGGGAAGAGGGACTGAGGCTATATTTCTTCCTGAATGTGGAAGCAGTTTATTTATTTTCACTAACAATAGCAGCAAGTAATTACAGCCTTTTCTCATTCTCCTGCCTCAGGGGAACTGAACTGCTGCTGTCTCAGTGGAGGCTGAGCTGCTACTGGCTGCTGCCATTTAATACTTCCTATTCTCCTTTGAACCTGTCTGTGAGCCACTTCTCCTTACCTATTCCTTCTTCTTTGCTTTCCCTGATAAATATGTTCCTGAAATGCCCTTTAAAGTAAGTTTAGATATGTGCAAATAATATGGTTTAAACACCTGGTGGAGGCTAGCAACCATAAATCTTGAGTTCCAGGGAGTCTTTACCTGCAACAAACTCCCCCTCCTCCCAGTAGTTGAATGTACTTTCTTAAGATTGCAGATAATAAGTATTTACTTCTCCTTGTTTTTTCTAACACACAATTGAGATTATGTCTGTTTATTTCTTAACTGTATCATGTGAAACAATATTCTTGCCTCTATGAGTGATCTCTTTGATGCAAACATACAAGGCTTCATGCACTGTGTCAAGAACTGTGTAGATTATCTGGAGTACCAAAGGGGAAAAAAAAAAAAAAAAAGGAAAAAAAGGGGGTGGGGGGGGCTACCTTTTACTTTCTATAAACAGAATATAGATTTTCTAAATTGTGCTTCTTATTAGTATTCCTGTACAGCTATGTTTCTTTTCTCGTCCTCCTTCTTTCTAGTGCCAAATAATTAAAATTTAACTAATGGTGATTTTTACTGGCAGATGAATTCTTTCTGTGAATATGTTAGTAAATGTATTAGAAAAATAAAAATGTATTTCTCTGAGCATAGACATACATGAACACGTTAATTTTGAATATAATGAGCAGATAAATCTTAGCATCGTGTAAAGTTTTATTACCCGAGGCATAAGATTTATGTAGTCATTCAGACCTTACCTACTTTGAATGAGGAAGGTGATATACTCTCATGATTTGAGTGGAAATTTCCTAAACACATTCCATTTTGCAATTGTTTATTTACTACTATTTATTTCTCTTAATTATCTTCATTCTAAAATCAGACTATCTGCTATTCTTTGCAAGTACTACAATTGCCATTTCACCAAGACAGACTCCCCACTTAGAAGAAATTCTCCGTTTCCCCTCACCTGGATTCTTTGCTTGATAACCCAGCATCCACCATTCAAAGTCAAAGGAATAAAACAGAATGTGTCAGATCAGCTCATGTTAAAGAGCTTTTACATTACACCAGATCCATATATATTCACACACTGAATTTTTAAAAAATTTTTAAAATGTAATTAATTTAAATCTCCAAACTATGTTTTTATTCTGCTACTTGGAACGGTGATGCGTTTGCAGGACCCAAACAAATGGGAGCTACATGGGACAGTCCAAAAGAGAATGTAATGGTACAGTATAAGGATTAAATGTGAAAGTAATCATCTTCGTTTTCTAATTATTCAAATCTTAATTACAACTGTGTTGGCCCAATTAGTTCAAAACACAAGGCTAATGTTAGGGTTGGGTGCATACTCAGCATCTGTGCATAAGTAAGAGGCATCTGTTGCCAAGTGGTGGAGTGATGGAAAGTGTCAACTCACCAGCTGTGAAGTCAACAAAGCTCTTAAAAAACAAGTTTGAGCCAACACAATGATTTAGCACACTTGGGGGAATGTAAAGCTTATCACACGTGTATACTTAGCTAGCTGTTGTCACCTAGTGGGACTGAAATCTAGAGCAACTGTGCATTTTTAAGTCTTCAGCAATGCCCTGCCTAACAAGGATTTGTTTGCGGTGGGGAATCTGGCATTGACACTTCTGCCCATCAGTGCTTCAGGGTTGAATTTGTTGTTTGTTTTTAACTTGAGCAAGCTAGAGAACAAAATACTGAAATATTAAGAGGAAATATTAAGAGCATTGGCTTTTCTTTCCTAACACCATTTTCCCCATTCCCTATAGTTCTGTAAGGAGAGACGGTTGTATTGACAGTCAGTTGTACCTTGCCCACTGTTTATTGCTATCAATTCCAAAAAGACAGGATTTTTATGATTCTGACTACAGATCTTAGTAATTTCTAATATTGCCTGCAGAGATTGAGGATATGAATAGTCTCACTAATGGTGTTACAATGGTGTGTTTAATATTTATGTGTTATTAACATTTAATGGCAACGTGTAAACTTTACTGAAAGATAATCAATTGTTCAAGAACAAAAGAAGAAGGTGAACATTAAAGCATTGGATAGAATTATATCGAACACTAATGCATTCACTTTTGACCTAGTTATAAATTTTACGGATCTTTTGTCTGTGACTTAATTTGCATTACTTTCAAGTTTTTATTTATTCACATATCAGAAAGTACAGATGGAGTAGTGTTTAGATTCATTGTAGACTGATAATGTTGTTAATTTACATGAAATGCATAGAGTGTTTGGTACTACACTCCAGTGTGATGGAAAATGAGTTCAACTTTCAACATTGCCTTCACAAGATTTTTCAATTACATTGAAATAAAATAAAACAGAGTTACAGGGCAGTTCTAGCATTCTGGATTGAGCTTTTCTTTTTGTAAATTACAACAAGAAAGCCTTTGATTTCCCTGCTGTTGGAGCAAATAGCTCTTTTTAGATATGGTTTATACTTTAATACAAAACCTTTTGCTTTAAAAATATGTCTATGCCAGTATGGCAATACTTGAGCTCTATTATTAAAGCAGCACCCTGACTGGACAAGAGAAGCTAAGCAACTCAGCTCATCTCTATTAAGAAAGTATAAATAAATACAGCTGCTTCTGAGCAGGTGTAATGAAGCGTAAACTTTGTGTTTGAAAAAGGAGGACTTTGAAATTAGGAAGCACGTTTTTTATAGTCACAAACTATGTCTATGTTCAATATCTGCCCATTTCATACTCACAAGGAAAATTCAGAATTACTCCAAATTGTATTGCACTTTGTGTATAAATGTATATGTAGTGGTGTAATGATAGAGACAGTAGCTTTTTAGGTTTAACTAATATTACTTGACCAGTTGTACCAAGGATGTTACAAACTCATGGAAGATCTAAAGCTGACACCTCCACCACTGAGCCACCAGTGTCATGAGTCTGACCGTAGTATTTCTGTAAATGGGGAATAGAAGGAGTGGAGTGAGACACGTGGTAATTAGTTATATGTGCTTTAGTGTTTTGGATTTCATCTTCTTGTCACGGTTGAGGCTGTATTTCACCTGCAAAATGACCTTTCCTTTTAAATCATACTGACAATGCGAATAGCACGTGTATACTTTAACTAAACAACTTACCAATTCAAGTGGGCTGCCTCAGCTGTAAGACATGAACTCAGACGTGATAAAGCATGGCACTGCTTCAGTAAAATGGAATAAGAAATCATTCTGACAGAGCCTAGATCTTGGTCTGGGCTGTTGAATGGGCTTGGTCGCAGGATTTATTTTTTATTTTTTTCCTTCCCTTTCAAGGTCAATGTCCCTTTTTTTTTTTTTTTTTCTGTAGAGTACATCTTACATGATATGACAGAAAGAAATGCAAGGTGACTGGGTTAATGCTTGTGGTGTCAGAATGGACTCCAGAATGCAGGCAAGTGGTACCTGAGAAAGTATTGCTAGTCACCCTATAAAGGCAAACAGTGACTGAATGCCAGATGATGAGACTACAAGCCTTTACTAGGGGCTCATTATGAATTATTTTGAAAGTAAATACCTCAGTCTGTCAGTAGCTAAAGAAGCTATTTCCCCTTTCTTTTGTTTAATTCTCTTTACTACATGGAATTAGAGTGGAAGCTGTCACTGTGATGTTAGAATAATGATAGTAAGTTATGTCTGGGAACTGATTCTCATCTATCGGATTTGTAGACACCTTTAAAATTGCAGAAGTATTCAGGCAATTAGCACTAGAAATAATACATTTTTCTGTCAATTCCCAACCTATCCATTGCTAAGGCAGGAAACATGATTAAGCTGAGTAGCAATGATTTTTTGAAGATGACTTGACATTTGTGTGTGATAAGAAGAACATATTTTTAAAATACCTATTCCATAGTCACAGAGATGACTTGTTGCAGAGTGTCTGTATGACTAGCTCATCTTTTGTGAAGCTCTCTCTGGGGCCTGAAAGCAGCAAACTTGTGCTCCTCTGACCACAAAGGAAGATAATGTTTCCTTTTTTGTTGTTCCATCCTATATGCTAGAACAATAGTAAAGACTCAGCTGCATGTAAACCAGGCTAGAATAGCTCTGTTTTTTACCTAATCCCTATCCTTGTACAATTTCCTGTAATATATACATATACATAAATATCACTACCACATTTGTGAGTAAAAACTGTGCAGTTAGACCTTGCCTCAAAATTAAACACCTTATATTCAATGCTTATCAACCTTTTTAAATTTTCTTTTGCAATTAAGGAAAGACTGTGGTTCACCTAAAACTACCGAGGGAAAATAGTGTAGACAGAATGTTTAATTTGACTACTCGTGTAAATAAGATGGCATTTCTTTAAATCATTTGTTCCAAACTTGAAGGATTGTTGTCTCATCATTTTTTTTTTATATGGTCAAGTTATCATTTGCTTCTAAGACATTCTTTATGAAGACCACCTAGGTCACAATAGCAGTTGAAGTTTCGAAGTACACCTTGAAACTGCATACAGCATGTAAACACTTCTCTCAATTAAATACAGTATATCATGTCTCAAACATATTGTCAAGTGACTTCAGTGAGATTATTCCAGAGTATTATTAGTTTTCTTAAGACCTGATATTGGCAGTGTCTCTCTGATAGAATCACATCTGCATTTCCCTCTATGTCAGAGTGAGTGCTTATATTAAAAGAATTATATGTAAATTTCTTATATGTAAATAAAAGAAATTATAAAAGGTCATATGCCTAGATAGTAAGATGTTCTGTATATCTCATCACTAAAAATAATTCACACTGAGGTCAACAACACATTTGCTTTGCCAATTCCTCAACTGAGTTTTATCAACTGTACTGACTTCAGAGCAGCTGTTCATTTTTACATTATACTGGGAAAAAAAGAATATTGGATCTTGATCCAACGGAACATCTTTTGTATTAATTTTAGTGTTACTGGATCAAGATTCTGTTTTTCAACAGGGAAAGAAAATAGAACCAAGTCTTTAAAACACAGGAGAAAAAATACGTACAACTATGGATTCCTGGTGTAATGGTATCTGGATTCTATGTGCGTTCTTTATGACAATTATTTGTCTTCCTGTATTGCTCTGTAGCTGAATTTTTCCAATAATAACCTTGAGTCATCAGCACACCGGTGCAGAAAGCATAGTGTATTAAAGACAACATGAAGCTTTTTATGTAAAATATCAATTTCCAGGGAAAAATAAAATGATGCTAACCATGGCAGAGCACTATGTTCCTTTGTTAATCATTGTAGATTCATTTATGTCAATTAACTTGCAGTTCTACGGCATGTGATCACTAAGAGAACTGTTTATAACTGATCACTAAGAGTCCTGTACTAAACTCTAGTAGTGATTCTTATGATAGTAGTAATTCTTATGTACATTCACAGAATCACAGAATCATCTAGCTTCGAAGAGACCTCCAAGATTACCGAGTCTAACATCTGACCTAACACTAACGAGTCTTCCACTAAACCATATCACTAAGCTCTACATCTAAATGTCTTTTAAAGACCTCCAGGGATGGTGACTCCACCACTTCCCTGGGCAGCCTGTTCCAATGCCTAACAACCCTCTCGGTAAAGAAGTTCTTCCTAATATCCAACCTAAGGCTCCCCTGGCACAACTTTAGCCCATTCCCCCTCATCCTGTCACCAGGCACGTGGGAGAACAGACCAACCCCCACCTCGCTACAGCCTCCTTTAAGGTACCTGTAGAGAGCAACAAGGTCACCCCTGAGCCTTCTCTTCTCCAGTCTGAACAAGCCCCGTTCCCTCAGCTGCTCCTCATAAGACTTGTTCTCCAGACCCCTCACCAGCTTTGTCGCCCTTCTCTGGACTCGCTCGAACACCTCGATGCCCTTCTTGTAGCGAGGGGCCCAAAACTGAACACAGTACTCGAGGTGCAGCCTCACCAGAGCTGAGTACAGGGGGACAATCACTCCCCTAGCCCTGCTGGCCACGCTGTTTCTTATACAAACCAGGATGCTGTAGGCCTTCTTGGCCACCTGAGCACACTGCTGGCTCATATTCAGCTAACTATCAGCCAATAATCCCAGGTCCTTCTCTGCCTGGCAGCTCTCCAACCACTCATCTCCCAGCCTGTAGCTCTGCTTGGGGTTGTTGTGCCCCAGGTGCAGGACCCGGCACTTGGCCTTGTTAAATTTCATACGGTTGGCCTCAGCCCACTGGTCCAGCCTATCCAGATCCTCCTGCAGAGCCTTCCTACCCTTGAGCAGATCAAGACATGCACCTCACTTGGTGTTGTCTGCAAACTTACTGAGGGTGCATTCGATCCCCACATCCAGAGCATCGATAAAGATATTAAAGAGAACTGGCCCCGATACTGAGCCCTGGGGGACTCCACTAGTGACTGTTTTCCAACTGGATTTGACTCCATTCACCACGACTCTTTGGGCCTGACTACCCAGCCAGTTTCTAACACAATGAAGTGTACGCCAGTCCAAGCCATGAGCAGCCAGTTTCTCAAGGAGAATGCTGTGGGAAACGGTGCCAAAAGCCTTACTGGAGTCAAGGTAGACCACATCCACAGTCTTTCCCTCATCCACCAAGCAGGTCACTTTGTCATAGAAGGAGATCAGGTTTGTCAAGCAGGACCTGCCTTTCATAAGCCCATGCTGATTGGGCCTAGATGGGTGGCATGTTTGCTAGCCACCAGTCAACTGGGACCTCCCCTGATAGCCAGGACTGACTGCTGATAAATGACGGAAAGTGGCTTGGCCAGTTTTTCTGCCAGTTCGCTCAGCACCCTTGGGTCGATCCCATCCGGCCCCATTGACTTGTGTACGTGTAAGTGCTGTAGCAGGTCACCAACCATTTCCTCGTGGATTCTAAGGGCCCATCTCGCTCCCCATCCCCTTCCACCAGTTTAGGGTACAGGGTATCTAGAGAACAACTGGTCTTGCCACTAAAGACTGAGGCAAAGAAGGCATCAAGCACCTCAGCCTTTTCCTCATCTCTCTTCACTAAGTTTCTCCCCACATCCACTAAAGGATGGAGATTCTCCTTAGTCCTCCTTTTCATGTTAAGTATTTATAAAAACATTTTCCATTATCTTTAACAGCAGTAGCCAGATTGAGCTCCAGATGAGCTTTGGCCTTTCTACTTTTGTCCTTACACATCCTTACAACATCCTTATAATCTTTCTGAGTGGCCTGCCCTCTTTTCCAAAGATCATAAACCCTCTTTTTTTCTAAGCTCTAGCCACAACTCTCTGTTCAGCCAGGCTGAACAGAGAGTTCTTCCATCTTCTTCCATGACGGCTCATCTTTGGGCACGTGAGGACAGACCGCTCCTGCGCCATTAAGATTTCCTTCTTGAAGAGCGCCCAGCCTTCCTGAACTCCTTTGCCCTTCAGATCTGCCTCCAAGGAGACTCTGCCACCCAGTGTCCTGAACAACTCAAAGTCTGCCCTCTTGAAGTCTAAGACAGCAGTTTTACCTGCCCCCCTCCTGACTTCACCAAGAATAGAGAACTCTTATCATTTCATTGTTATTCTGCCCAAGACAGTTCCCAACCACCACATCTCCCACCATTCCTTCTCTGTTTTTGAATAGATGGTCCAGCAGGGCACCTTCCCTGGTAGGCTCACTAACCAGATGCGTCAGGAAGCTATCTTCCACGCTCTCCAGAAACCTCCTAGTCTGCTTCCTTTGAGCTGTATTGCATTTCCAGGATATGTCTGGGAAGTTGAAGTCCCCCACAAGGACAAGAGCTGACTATTTCACAACTTTTGCCAGCTGCCTGTAGAACTCC
This sequence comes from Netta rufina, assembly GCF_964035555.1. Lineage (NCBI taxonomy): Eukaryota > Metazoa > Chordata > Aves > Anseriformes > Anatidae > Netta > Netta rufina. The sequence goes on along the minus strand of NC_140124.1, from coordinate 73,780,779 downwards.
TCATCTGTCTCCTCATCCTGGTTTGGCGGTCTGTAACAGACCCCCACCAGGATGCTTGCCTTTTTGACCTTCCCACTGATCCTAACCCATAGTGATTCAACCTTACCATTCCCAGACTCAGTCTCGAGTTCCACAACATCAAAACACTCTCTAATATAGAGAGCCACACCGCCCTTCTGTGCTGTCTGTCCCTTCTTAAGAGCCTATAGCCAGTCATTGCAGCACTCCAGTCATGGGAATGGTCCCACCATGTTTCAGTGATGGCAACCAAGTCATCGCCTGCCTGCTGCACGATGGCTTCCAGCTCCTCCTGTTTGTTACCCATGCTGTGTGCATTAGTGTAGATGCACTTCAGCAGGGCCATTGCCTGCTCCCTCGGCCCTTGCATTGGCACACCTCTAACGAGCCTTATTCCCTCCCTGTTCCCCTTCCTACCTAGTTTAAAGCCCTCTTAGTGAGCCACACCAGCTTCTGCAGTAGTGTCTGCTTTCCCCTTGTATTCAAATACAGAATGTGAACATAAAACAGATCAGGGGTCATGAAGTGATTTGTCCAGTAGGCTATGAAGGCAATACAGACCAGTCACCCTGCTAAACCCCAGCAAAAATTCTTTTTGGAAATTTGTTTTGGTGTGTTGAATTTTTTCTCCAGTTTTCTGTCTGGACAGGAACAAATCAGACATGAGATGGCATCAATTAAGTTTCAAAGAAGAGGAAAATAACAGTGCTTATTTTCTCTAATACATATTATACTTCAGAAGACATGAGGAAACAGGCACTATTCTTGCCTGTTAAAAAGTCAAGAACAGTTGTTCTGAATACTAAATGAAGGACACTGATGGTTCTTTTTATACCCCTGCAACTTTCTATACATGAAGTCAAGACCATCTCTCCTACCGACTTCCTATACCTGCAGGAACTTTAATAACTTGGTTTGATTTCGTTATGTGAAGTTATTGCACAAAACCTTCTTCTTACCTTTTTTTCAAGGAGTCTTATCATAAAAGTAGCATACCAGACACAAATCTGTTTATCCCACACTTTTTTAAAACCTTCATTTTTATTATTTAATTTAAAGAAATAACTTGCTGATATTGTAATCAAATGTTTTCTATATATACATTTATTTATTTATTTATTAAATATCTGGACATAACTTCCTCTCAGTAGTTACTAATAAAACTCCTCATTATTCACAGCGTCTCTTTAGTTTCTAGCTTCTCCTTCTTGATTTGAGTAACTTTCACTTCAAAATAAATTAGAATATTCTTAGAGTATTCCTATTGCAGTTGCTAACTTGTCCCATATTCATAAGAATTCTGTTTGAATTATAAACTGAACATGAGAACTCTACTACCAGCTGGATTCTGTGCTGTGTGTTTAGGACTAATTCAAGTCCCAGTGATGTGAACAGAGTTTTCTTATCGACTTCCCTGTGAGATGGATTAAGCCCTTAGGCAGTCCTTCCAACTCGGGTTTTCTAATAACTAATGCAGCAAGTGGGAAGAACTAAAGCATATCTCAATTATTAACTGCTTTAACAATACAGTGTGGGAGTAAATGCAAATGTACCATTGAAGAGGGAGAATATAGTAATTATAGCTCATGGCTCCCCTCTTCATAATAAAAAATAAACAAATTCTGTATGAATGAAACCAGAAAATAGTCTAGCATTATTCCTCCATTAATTTTATATGAAATTCTGTAAATGAATTAAGCAATCATCAGAATAATTAATTAAACTGAAGTAATTAAGTTACAAATCCATACTGACTTATGTCCATACTCCTTTATGCTACACACCCTTAAGTCTCTATCTTTTTTTTTTTTTTTTTTTTTTTTTTTTCCCCTCCATTTTAGACATGCTAAACTTGAAATTTCATAATGTTCCCTTATTTTGATGCAACAGAAGCTCTCTCTCATCCTGGTATTTCTTGTCAATGATAATTTTCTTTGTTCTGACTACACTGAGAAAGAAAAAGATGACTAAGGTTCTTAATAAAATGACTGTGTATGTCATTTCTATGCATACTGGACAAACTCGTTCTTGCAAATAGCCAGAAAATGATTCCCAATTAACCACAAGAGCAGAATTCTGTGAGATGTACATAGTTGAAAATAAAAACAATGGGAAATGTAAGGTAATATGCTGGTTTTTATGTTACTAGCATTAAGTTGATGTGAATTGCCTTAGCATATTCTGACTTTAAAAATTCAAGTCAAACATTGTCATCACCTTGGATTTTATATTCCTTTCTTAAGGAATATAAAATAAAAGACTGTATGAAACAACTGTTTCAGTTGCTGCCTGTTTCAGACAATATCAATGGAGCTGAAGCGCTCTTTGTATACCTTGGAGAGCTGTATTTTAAGTACAGTATGACGATATTTTCAGGGGAAGCCTGAATCTCTTAATCTGATAATAAAAATCACTACTTACATTGTAATAACATTTGCAATACCACTACCAAAAAAGAGAATACCAAAAGCTGAAGCTTATCCTATGAAAGTGGTGACAGTTAAGTTCAGAGTTAGAAAGACAAGCAGAAAAGTTCTATGAAATCACCCTCAATGCCTCTTCGACGTTACTCAAGTCATATTCTGTATTCCCATATCTTCCATCTTAAAGGAATACAGAAAGAATACCAAAATACATTCTTTTTATTTTATTCACCAGCTAAGCTTTATGCTAAGCCAGCTTAATGGCTTACGCTTCATCAGCTTCCCACATGATCTCAATGGAGTATGATCAGACCCACATCAAAAAATTTGTTCAGAGAATTGTAGGATTTCATAAGCAAAAGATAAGAGACTGAATTAGGACTTTCTCCTTCTGAAGTTAAAATCATTCCAGTTGCCCATGTAGTTTTGGAATACTTCACCTAAAAAAGAGAAAGAAAAAAATAAGTTTTCCCTATGTGAGAAAAGCCATATCATTGCTTCCAGCTGCCTTTTGGACTGAGAATTCAGGACCTATCAGTATTTCCAGAGTGTAACAGGGAGTCTTAGTTAGAGGTGTCACAAAATGGGAAAGGCTAGATACTTAAGAGAAATGTCAAGAGAGGAAGTACTTCTGTGAGAAGTATGGACTGCACTGCTTCCTTTCTCTGAAGATAATGTTGAACATTTGGAGTCCAAGCAGGGTCTCTGAAACCAACCCTGAATAGAGGACACATTTTCAGGCTAGCTAACCAAATGTCTCAGAGTTTCCTGTTTGATTTTTCTGATTCTTGAATTTGGATTTAGTTTTATTATTGTTGTTTTTGTCTAAATCAGAGACCTAGCAAAGTAGTAATAAATCAACACAGCTAACTGATAAAAAGATTGCTGCTACCATAATTAGTTTTGCACATATTTGAATATCTACAGATTGCCTGGAGATTGTCAAATCTATAATAGAATTCAAAAATTGTGATTTGTCCAAGCTATTGTGTCCAAACATGAACTTATGTCAAGGGACAAAATGCAGTCAGGTAGATAAATATTGATTGAAGTTATTCTATCATTTCAAAAACATTTTCAACAACGACAAGAAAACAACAACAAAAAACAATTATTTGATTTCTGGTTACCAGAAATGTTTCCTCTTGAGTTTCGTCTTGTATTTCATTTGCATTTCAGGCTTTAAAAGACATTGAACTATCATGGTGAAAGCCATAGATGATAGAGTTTAAAACTTGCTCTAGTCATTTTTTTTCAGTAGATTTGAGATTCCTAAATTTTTTAATTTTTTTTTCAAAACTCTGCTGAAAATAGGTAGAAGAACTCCTATCATCATGCATCTTCTAGGCCACAGGAACTAAAGCCACTGGAAATAACATAACTCTAGAAATTAATTCTATGCATTCATGCACAATTAAATAAGAGACATGGAAAGCAGTTACCTGGAAAGCAGCAGGTTCTGTCAGAGGTATGAAAGCTATAGTTAGCATTTAAGTTACAGTTCACCACCTATCCTTATTATATTCTGATGGAAGATTCTGAAAATTTTCAGTTAGTATCAACAGAACTTTGTATTTGTGTGGGGTGCTTGTGTGTGTGAAACTATGCTTGAATAGCAAATGCAATTCAGAAGAGCTAGTGGTATATAGTTTTGAAAGTAGTAATACGTGAGAATTGAGAACTTGTAGATCCCACAGACATGAAACTGTGTTCATATGCAAATTTAGAAAGTTTCTAGCATCAGAAATAACTTTATTTCCATATTTTATTCATAATTGACTTAAATAAAATTGGTTCTGATTCCTTCATATAAAAATTAAAGTTTTCTGTTATCATGATTCATAGCTATATAATTGTTCATAAACTAATATTTATGCTGTTGTATGTATGGCATGAGAATGTTAAGTAATTCACAGGTGAAGAAATACAAGAAGAGTTGTAATACTCAAAGCTTCTTATCTAAAAAAGTTTCCAAACCTATTTAAGCATGTGACTAATGGTATTGAGTACAGTAAGACTACTGACATGCTTAATTGAAAGACACACAAATTGATTTGCTTGTAAGAAGTCACAGGCAGGCATGGAACTGGCTAGTTTTTCAGTTCACCATTCTGAATTGGAGCAGTTCTCAAAAAAACAGGTTCTCTGTTGAAAGAGAAAGAAAGGGTTTTAACAGATTTCCTTTTCTGTCTTGTGCCATCACAGCATGAATCCAGTGGGTGGTGAACAGCTGCACCTTTATCTGAAGTAAGTTTACAATTGTGAGCACTAAATACTTCTTTTCATCAGTGCGTTGTGTTTTTTTTTTTTTTCCTTTGGTGTTTTAGTCTTTTTCTTCACAAAATTATTAATAAAATTAACCCATGTGAAATATTTGTAAAATTCAAGACAAAAATGGTCAAAGCCATAAAATTAATTTTGATATCTTACAATACTTGCTGTAGAAAGGAGAAGCTTGAAAAGGCAATAAATATGCAGAACATCAACACAAATTTTGGCTAAGAATTTAGACAGTTATTTTTTATCAATCTAATTGAATTTAATTCAATTTGCTTAAGACCATTGTAAATACATTTATGGAATTGTATTTCTAGACTGTGTGAGCTGCTATGATTTTCACTATATGTGCATTCATATTTTTTCACTTTTGTTTTGGGATATTAGCTAATCAGTAAGAGGTTTCTGGAGAGCGTGGAGAAAAATCCTGGTGCTCTTATAGTTCTCTGCCAGTTGACGGCAGTTCTGCAGCAAAGTTCTTCCTAGGCCCTCATTCCCTCCTTTAAACTTCACAAAACTGATTTTATAGAAGTGCTTCCAGCTTCTGGAAAGTTAAGTCCTTAATTTTAGCTTACAAATACATATAAAATTTAACTTAGTTTACAAATACATACCAAATTTTCAAATGCTGATGGTTAGATGGAAAGGAAGGAAGGAAGGAAGGAAGGAAGGAAGGAAGGAAGGAAGGAAGGAAGGAAGGAAGGAAGGAAGGAAGGAAGGAAGGAAGGAAGGAAGGAAGGAAGGAAGGAAGGAAGGAAACATTGGCTGTGTGTGACATATTTCCTTTGCATCAAATATGAGATCTGTTCAATCAATTCTTTCCATGAGTGAGAATATTTAATTGATCTACCTAAGCCTGGTGATTAAGGCATTTATAGTAATTGATGGGAAAGGAGTAAGACTCTTCTCAGAACTTACAAAAATATAATCACTAGTTTTGCCCTGTTTGTGATATCTCTGTGGAGAGGCGGCAATGCTTATAATTTTTTTTTGGTGTTTCTGCTCAATGGATTGCTTATGAATTATAAGATACATCTATACACTTTGATTGTAAGCAAAATAACTTTTTAAAACCTTTTGAGCTTTTTTTTTTTTTTTTTTTAACTTTCTTTCTTCCTTTCTTCCTTTCTTCCTTTCTTCCTTTCTTATTTTCATTGGGGAACTGTACTACCTTTATTATCTTAATAAGTTCTTTGCAATTATGGTTAAACTAAGAGACAGATCAATGGGCCCAGCCCTAAATAATTTAGAGTAGTGTGAATAAAACAGATGAAAACTAAGCTTTAAGTAAAATTCCATGGATTATTAACCCTGTATATTTTTGTAAAAATACATTTTTAAAATTTCACACAAAAGTGAATGCACTCTGTACAGGTTCTTAAAGATTTACAAAAAAATAATGTACTAATCAGCTGAAGACCTTTTTAACTTTCCAAAGGTATAAAAATGAAAAATACTTTGTTTGAAGCAACAGAGCACAACTGAAACCAAGTTTTTCAGAAAAGGACATTTTTTATTTTTTTTTTAAGGTGTGTGTATAAGAAAACGTACCCTTCTTTAAAACTCATGTGGTAACTCATTTATAAACTTATTTATAACATGCTTTTTGCCACATGCTCATGATTCCTTTCTTGAATTCTCCTAAGCCTGCAACTTAAGTTTCAAATCTTCAAGTACAGGGAATTTTATACATGCAAAGCACAGTGTACTTACCCATGTGCTTACTACATTTTGCACTCTTCCCCTTTCCTGCTGAAATACTGTGAGTGCTGCAACATAGTGCGGTGGAATAATCCATCTTTCCAGGTGGATTGCTCACTTTTCTGTCACTTGATGTGCTAAAAATACCGCCTCTTGAAACTGAAGCATTGTGTGGCTCTGTCAGTTACTGGGTTGTTCCTGCTGGCCTTGTACAGCATTCAGTAGCAAAAGCTCTTAGTTCCTTGTGGGAGCTGGAAAGAAAAACCCTAACACAAAGATATTTTCAGAATTTTTTTAACTTCTTATACACTTTTAAGTCATCTGTGTACTTTTCAGACTGGCTAATTGTGGGATGTGATACTCTGTCCTTTAGTTAAGGTGATCTGCGCAAGTTAGTCTTGGCTTCAACCAGAACCTCGGAAAGCACAAGTGAATACTTAAAAAACTATTTTTAAAATTACAAATGACATTTGTCAAAGAGCTCATCTGAACATCCAGTAATGTGAAATGTTGAAGGGAAGATTAAGAAAAAGGCCTAATCATGTCTGCAGATCATCATCTACAAAATGGGTCTAAACTGCTGGTCTCTTTCATGGATACATTTTTACAGGTGCAAATTATTGTCCTTTACCCACAGAAATATGCTTTCAATTTGTGATCATGTGAATATCACTTCCAAAAATATTTCTGTATCTGTCTTTCTGCACATTCTTTTTATGTACAGAAACCGGGTATGCCTTCATAGTTACGCATCCCCCCAAAAAATCTGATCTCTATTGAACAGGATCGATGGAAATGAGTTAGAAAAAGTAATTACCAGTAAAAAAATGAATGAGTGGTAAGATAGTGCATCTGACATGAAAAATTGAGGTGTTTTTGTTTGTTTGTTTGTTTTTGTTTTTGTTTTTAGATTGAAGCTGATTTTCAAACAGAGGTCAGAGTATTGTAAGATTCTCCCTGAGCACGTCTTTGATCTCACCTTGCGTGGTGTGTTTTGGTGTTATTTGTGTAATGCATTTAAATATTTTTTTCTTGATGCCTGTTCTGTTTGAATAAACATGTTTACTGAGTTTAGTATAAGGTTGCTGTGAGGTTAGGAGGTAATGCAAATTTTGAAGCTTCACTAGAAATAGAAGTTTACTGACCTGTGTTTAATAGACAAGAGCAATGTCTTTTATTACAACAAAACCCAGTTATGGCTGTAGGTCTTCTTATTTTTTTATTTTTTAATGATAGGGATTCAATGTGAAATCATGCTTCTGGCATTTAACACTCACTTTCTGCCCTGGTTTGCTTTTGCAAGGTCATTCAATGTCACTTTGGTTCCTCTTCTTCATGTCAGGGAATGACACGTCATCTTCATGTCAAGAATCCTGAGAATAATATTCTTGACTAATATTTTGACGTTCTTCTGTTTCAAAATTCTTAGCCTACACAGGAGCTCCTGGAATGTAAAATGAAAACCTCTAACGTGTTGTTCACCAGCCACACAAGCATGTTACAAAATTATGCATTAGCTCACACTGATTAAAATTGGTCTCATCTAAACAAATTAAGGGGTCTGATCTCTCATCCATATGCATGGGTAATTCTCATTAATGCTAATAAAGGGTATGTACATACATGGATGGGAGAACAGACCTCTAAAGCTAAATGCTCAGGTTCAGTTTGGTTTGTTTTCTGCAATAGCAACAAAACATTGTGTTAAGTGTTCCAATAAATTAGAGAAAGTCCAAAGGGGAAAAAGGTCAATAATGTAGTTTTATTTGTACCTTACAGTGGTAAATAGATAAAACAGTATATCCTCTTTCTTGTAAGCTGGGAGGCATGTAGTATTTTTTGGCTGCTCTTGGCTTTTTACTGTATCTATGTACAAATTCAGATTTATAAGCCTGTGTTTTGAGGCATAAGAAGGCATTTGAGAAGTAAGGAAAACACCAAAAACAGGCAGAAGAATTCAAGAAGGCTGGGTACTCCTCAAGAAGGAAATCTTAATGGTGCAGGAGCGGTCTGTCCTCACGTGCCCAAAGATGAGCCGTCATGGAAGAAGATGGAAGAACTCTCTGTTCAGCCTGGCTGAACAGAGAGTTGTGGCTAGAGCTTAGAAAAAAAGAGGGTTTATGATCTTTGGAAAAGAGTGCAGGCCACTCAGAAAGATTATAAGGATGTTGTAAGGATGTGTAAGGACAAAAGTAGAAAGGCCAAAGCTCATCTGGAGCTCAATCTGGCTACTGCTGTTAAAGATAATGGAAAATGTTTTTATAAATACTTAACACGAAAAGGAGGACTAAGGAGAATCTCCATCCTTTACTGATGTGGTGGTTCCACTCAAGTGGGCAGCCAAGCTCCACCACAACCGCTCTCTCACTCCCCCTCCTCAAAGAGGAATGGGGAGAAAATACGATGAAAAGGGCTCAAAGGTTGAGATAAGGATAAGGAGATCACGCAGTAATTATTGCGACGGGCAAAACAGACTCGGCATAGGGAGACAGTAAGATTTATTGCTTATTACTAACAAGCTAGAGAAGTGAGAAACCAAAAGCACCTTCCCCCCCCATCCACCCTCTTCCACCTCCTCCCCCCGAGCGGCGCAGGGGAACGGGGGAATGGGGGTTATGGTCAGTCTATAGTACTTCTTCTCTGCCGCTCCTTCTCGGTCACTCATCCCCTGTGCTGTGAGGTCCATCCCATGTGATGCAGTCCTTGATGAACTGATCCGGCATGGGCTTCCCACAGGCAGCAGCTCTTCCAGAACTGCTCCAGATATGGGTCCGTACCACGGGGTCCATCCCTCAGGAGAAAACTGCTCCAACCTGGCTCCCCCATGGGCAGCAGCTCCTGCCAGGTCACCTGCTCCTGCGTGGTCTCCTCTCCACATGCTACAGGTCCGGCACGGAATCTGCTCGGGCAGGGGTCTTCCACAGGCGGCAGCCTCCGTTGGTGCAGGGCCACCTGCTTCACCATGGTTTCCTCCATGGGCTGCAGCGTGGAGCCCTGCTCCACCATGGTACTCCATGGGCTGCAGGGGGACATCCTGCTTCACCATGGTCCTCACCACAGGATGCAGGGGACTTCTGCTCCAGCGCCTGGAGCACCTCTCCCCCTCCTTCTTCACTGACCTTGGTACCTGCAAGGCTGTTCCTCACTCCTCTCAATCTCCCATCTGCTGTGTATGGCAGCATTTTTTTCCCCTGTCTTAAATATGCTCTCACAGAGGCGCAAAACAACATCTCTTATTGGCTTGGCTCTGGTCAGCAGTGGGGCCCTTACAAAACACGGGGCACTTTCTAGATCCTGCCCACACGTATGGGCTCCTGCCACCAAAACCTTGCCACGTAAACCCACTACAACGGGATGCGAAGAGAAACTTAGTGAAGAGAGATGAGGAAAAGGCTGAGGTGCTTGATGCCTTCTTTGCCTCAGTCTTTAGTGGCAAGACCAGTTGTTCTCTGGATACCCAGTACCCTAAGCTAGTGGAAGGGGATGGGGAGCAGGATGTAACCCTCACAATCCACGAGGAAATGGTTGGTGACCTGCTACGGCACTTGGATGCACACAAGCTGATGGGGCCAGATGGGATCGACCCAAGGGTGCTGAGCGAACTGGCAGAAAAACTGGCCAAGCCACTTTCCGTCATTTATCAGCAGTCAGTCCTGGCTATCAGAGGAAGTCCCAATTGACTGGTGGCTAGCAAACATGCCACCCATCTAGGCCCAGTCAGCATGGGCTTATGAAAGGCAGGTCCTGCTTGACAAACCTGATCTCCTTCTATGACAAAGTGACCTGCTTGGTGGATGAGGGAAAGGCTGTGGATGTGGTCTACCTTGACTCCAGTAAGGCTTTTGGCACCGTTTCCCACAGCATTCTCCTTGAGAAACTGGCTGCTCATGGCTTGGACTGGCACACGCTTCATTGGGTTAGAAACTGGCTGGGTAGTCAGGCCCAAAGAGTCGTGGTGAATGGAGTCAAATCCAGTTGGAAAACAGTCACTAGTGGAGTCCCCCAGGGCTCAGTATCGGGGCCAGTTCTCTTTAATATCTTTATCGATGCTCTGGATGTGGGGATCGAATGCACCCTCAGTAAGTTTGCAGACAACACCAAGTGAGGTGCATGTCTTGATCTGCTCAAGGGTAGGAAGGCTCTGCAGGAGGATCTGGATAGGCTGGACCAGTGGGCTGAGGCCAACCGTATGAAATTTAACAAGGCCAAGTGCCGGGTCCTGCACCTGGGGCACAACAACCCCAAGCAGAGCTACAGGCTGGGAGATGAGTGGTTGGAGAGCTGCCAGGCAGAGAAGGACCTGGGATTATTGGCTGATAGTTAGCTGAATATGAGCCAGCAGTGTGCTCAGGTGGCCAAGAAGGCCTACAGCATCCTGGTTTGTATAAGAAACAGCGTGGCCAGCAGGGCTAGGGGAGTGATTGTCCCCCTGTACTCAGCTCTGGTGAGGCTGCACCTCGAGTACTGTGTTCAGTTTTGGGCCCCTCGCTACAAGAAGGGCATCGAGGTGTTCGAGCGAGTCCAGAGAAGGGCGACAAAGCTGGTGAGGGGTCTGGAGAACAAGTCTTATGAGGAGCAGCTGAGGGAGCTGGGATTGTTCAGCCTGGAAAAGAGGAGGCTCAGGGGAGACCTTGTTGCTCTCTACAGGTACCTTAAAGGAGGCTGTAGCGAGGTGGGGGTTGGTCTGTTCTCCCACGTGCCTGGTGACAGGATGAGGGGGAATGGGCTAAAGTTGTGCCAGGGGAGCCTTAGGTTGGATATTAGGAAGAACTTCTTTACCGAGAGGGTTGTTAGGCATTGGAACAGGCTGCCCAGGGAAGTGGTGGAGTCACCATCCCTGGAGGTCTTTAAAAGACATTTAGATGTAGAGCTTAGTGATATGGTTTAGTGGAAGACTTGTTAGTGTTAGGTCAGAGGTTGGACTAGGTGATCTTGGAGGTCTCTTCCAACCTCGATGATTCTGTGATTCTGTAATTTTGTGAAGTTTCACCCTCCTGGAACATTGAAACATTGGTTTATACTGAATTGCTTAATGTCATGTTCATAATTTTGCGAAGTATAAATATCCATTTACTGTATCTGAGCATGTGCCTCTGCTACAGTATATCAGCTGTACTGTCATCAAAAGAACTCCTGTGATTTAGTCATTTGATATTCAGTTAAGTGTTCTCAGAACCCAGTCTGTCAAAACACTTTAAATATTTGTATAATACTGTAAAAATAGTGCCGTGCATATGTTATCTGACAGTAGGAGCTTAATTAGCATTCCTAACAGCCTGAGGTACACTGGGATAGGGAAGGAGGTGCACGCTACAAAGGCTGGTGCCTCGAGTGAGTTTGTTCTCCAGGTCTGGGATCTTTACAAAGAGGACCACTGGGAGAGACTGATCTGGACTGTCTGACTTGTAGAAGCTGATAAGTAAGGATTGATTCATGAGTAATGAAACACACCAGCAGCAGATATTTGGTGATGCTAGTACCTGAATGGCTGTGTTAGGTACTGTGGAAATCTTAGAAATCTTGGGATTTGTTCTGCGTTAGACACTCCTTGGTGGAAGGCTGCAAAAATTGACTACATGCCTCTCTGTTCTCTGTAGCATAAGGTCAAGAGACTCTAGGTAAGCTACTGACTGCCTAAGCCTAATATCCCAGAGGAAAACCAAACCATTATGGGGAATTAAAGAACTAGATATTTTAGGTTAGCTGTCATGGGTGAGGTTCTTGCAAGGACAGAACTAAACCACTCAGTGGCATATAATGTAAAATGCTATTAATGTGTTTATTAAGTAAAATAGGATCTTGGTGCATGGATGGACAACAATCCATGAACAACAATCCATGAGGGATTGTTGTTTCCACTGTTTTATTACCTTCCAACCTGGTTGGTGTAAGTCACCAATGGCTGCTTTGGTCACATCATGCAAGGCCAGTTTCTTTTACTTTCTCTATGGGAAGCATCCGGCTTTTATTACCTGTGTTGCTATTAATTTCTGATTTCTGTTGCCCGTGTGTTAACTCAGCACTAAGTTGTCAAGAATTTGTCTGCGCTTCTCTGCTTCTCTTCTGTGTCTACCTAATCATTAGAGCAGGGCAGAGAGCAGGGCACAATAGTGTAGACCAGAGCTTTGGGGTAAGCCCCTCCATTACAATTATCAGCATTTGGTTTGTTTTTATAGCACATAGCACAGTCCCATAATGAGTTCAGGCTGGGCAGGTATAGTCAAGTCTCATTTCCTTTAGTGGTGCCTTCAGGTAGGCTTTATTGTTTGGCAATTACCATACCCTGGAAACATAACTCTGAACTCAACAATGAGGGAATAAGGCCTTTCATGAGTCTCTGATTAGAAAATATGTATGATAAAGTGATACCTCTTCACTTCCCTGCTTCCTTTAACTTAGACTAGCTTGTAAAATGAAAAGATATAATTTGTTATACAGCTTCACCAAGTCATCCAGACAATTTTTGAAAGGTTTGAGATCTTGAGTTCTTCAACAGAATTAAGCTTAAGAACAGTTATTTTGTTTGCCTTGTATTACTATACAAATGGAACAAACTCCAATGAATTAACAAAAGTAATAACACTGTGTTTGCATAAAAACAGAGCCTTTAAAACATAGTTTTGTTCTGTATCATACATTATGGTCACAGGAGGAGGTCACTGTCGACCTTGATCACTTAAAAAACATGAAGTTAACTCCTTTGTATAGTAACAAGTGAAGATTATGGACTTGAAGCATAGTCAGTAATTGCCTTGATAGTACATGAGTCAAAAAGGAATAGCAGTTACTTTTCTACAGCAGTTTAGAATGTTTTCTGCCAACAAAAGGACAAAAAATGAATTCATGTATGAAATAGCCTTAAATAAGAAAAGACTATTTTTTTGCTTAATGTCTGTGAAAGTACAAGCAGAACAGATGTGTGGCATAAACAGGTGCTTATTTATTAAAAAAATCAAGCCTGTTTAGTAAAGCATGACAAATGTTAACATGGTATAACACTATGAAAATTACACACAACAGTATATATTGACAAAAAAGTCCAATATAAAAATTCCTTTGCATTTGGGTAATTTTTTATTTAAACACACACCCAATAGAAAGTATTTTTCTTGCTAACTAAAATGAATAAAGAAACTTTTAGCCAGTTACTCTTAGAAGTGTATTAGAAGACAACTCCATATGCGCAAACATAAGAGAAGTGGAGCTCTTTAAATATTTCAGTGTTGTGGAAAGTGCTCAGATGAGCACCAATTAAAATTGCATTTTTTTGTAGTACGTATTCACTGCACGTGTCATAGTTGTGGGTCAGAGCACAGATCTTCAAAGCAGTTCAAGTTTACTAGGAGCTAGAATGAGACAGAGAACAAGAAGTGACAGGGTATTGTTGTATGTGTCTCAAGCTCAGCCAGTCACTGGGTTTTGAGGCAGAGGAAATAGACTGACAAAGTAATTAAAACATAAGAATTAAAAAGAAGAGGAATTATTTAAGACAAAGAAGACACTTGAGATGGTTCAATTTGCTTTGTGAGTAAATGATTGTCTGTGCTGCAGAACCCCCAGGCATGGGACATGGCTCCTCCTGCCCTGGGGACATCTCAGGAGCATTTCTTCTGATTAAACGCATGTGCTGGGCTGATGGGGTGTCAGCATCTTCCTACACTTCCTACTTTAGGGATGGTTTTAGCTAGTTCCCAGTCTGTGATAATGTATTTCTGAAGGCTGCCAGCTTCTGCAGATTTCCATTTATGCTTATAGAAAGTCTACATGTATGGTGGAGCTAGCTTTGCCTGTGAATTAGAAGGCAGATGAGAGTTAAAGCTAAGTTAAACTATAAAGACACATACGAGTCCTTTCTCTGCTACCTTGATTGGAAAAAAAAATAAATAAAAAAAAATAAAAAAATAAAAAAGAAAGAAAAAGAAAAAAGGAAAATAAATACTACTCTCCATGTTTTTGAAGGATAATGTTTTTTTTCTTTTCTATTATATAGTCTCTTTCTTGTATTCTAATTCTGTTCATGAACAATTGACTATGTATAACATAGAAACCTGTCTTCTATTAGGAATTTAAGTCAGGCAAAACTGTGAATGTGCTGTAGGTTCTGAAAAAATATGATTCACATCCAATTACTCATATAATTTATTGAAATGACATCCCTTAATCTTATATCTGAAAGAAATAAAAAAAACTATGCATGCTTCATTAATTGACCAAAAGAAATCAGTGACAAAAATTTGGCTTTTGCAATTTTCCTTTAATAAGGAGAAAACAAGGACAAACAAAAGGAGAATAAGAGAGGTTCATGTGGGAGATTGTAAATTGATTTTTTTGAGATAGAACAGGAGTGTTGCATTGTTGTTCAGTGCAGGCTCATCTAAGCATTTGTGCAGGTACAAGAAGAACATGCTGCTAACAAGATGAGTTGCAGAATTATAAACTTCATTTGTGGAATTATATCTTTTGGTTGCAATATTTTTGAAGATGTCATCTTCTTTTACTATTAGTCTGCATTTTTCCTCAAACTAATATTTGGTCAGGTAAAGCAATATTTTTTCGTAGATACAGTTAAGGTTATAGGTGTTCATTAGCAGCTGAATTTCCTGCTACTTCATAAAGCTTTTAAAATGATATGGTTATTCTTCTTTGGACATTACTCCTTTTGCACTTTTTATTAAAAAGAAATACCACAAAAATAGCACTGAACAGGATAATTTAGCTTCTGATTGGCATATGGTGTAGGAGCCAAGGTATCTCTCTTTTCATCAGTCTAAAAGGGACTTCATTGTGAGAATGTCATTTTTAATACCCAGTTTTCTGAAAGAGATATAATTTGGACTGCCTACACTTAGATACTTAAACATTTACGAGTTACATAGTTGATCTTTTTATTCTTTAGTATCTCATATGAAAAAGGTGGACAAGACAACTTCTGTATACCGTACAAAGTTTGAAAGGAAATGTGAGGTCCTCAGATGAAGTTCAAAGCTATATTATGGTATGATGAACAAGAATTAAGGAAAGAGGTAACACAAAACCTTCACAATAATATTATGGGTCATTACTTAACTTGAAATTAGGTTTGTAATTGACTCTGTGGTTCAGATGGCTAAATTCTTGCACTGATTTCACCTGCTTAGAAGGGTGATCAGTAAAAAGGAGCAATTGCTGCACGTCTGAAAATTTCTACCTACATAGGAATTTTCTTGAGTGTTTTCCCTTCTTTCAGAAAGATAGAGAGCAGAAAATGTGTTTTAGTTCTTACTAACTGTTGGATTGTTTTCATTCCTAAGAAAGTGCAATAACTTCTACTGTAGCTTTTTAATTTGTTGGGATTGTTCTGATATGATACATTTTCTAACTAATTTGAAGTACTGTGATGTCTGAAGGATATTTTTAACCATTCTTTATGGGCTAAGCAAAACTGTATGACAAGTCAGGAGTCCACCAGCAGTATGGTGAGTTGTGGTCTCACATATATCAGACAGGAATGGAGACCAAGCATTTGAAAAGTAGAGCAGGATGCTCAATTCCAGAATAGTATTGTGGTGGAACTGGTGGAAATCTAGTCATTTTGGTGAAGATAAATTTATTTATTTATTTATTTATTTATTTATTTATTTTGAAGGACTAGGAATGTGTGAAGCTCGCTCACAGTCTGGCTGCAGGCCTTATTTGAGGCTGACAGTAGGCATTTGCTTGAACTGATTTCATTGGACTTCCACCCCTGGGCTTGGAGTCAGCACAAGCCCTGTGTTGTCACCGCACTGGCTCCAAAACCAGGCCTGTAGTCAGGGCACTGGAAACTTGGGGTCCTGTCTTCCTTGGAGGCCCTCTCTCCCCAGGCATGAGGCCGAATGGCCTTTCCTGTTCTGCTGGGGGCTTCACACTCTGGTGCTCCAGGAGGGGGCTCTCTCCTTCCCTCCTTTCTTTTGCTCCCTACTTGCTTTCTCCCTCTGGCACCCCCCCCGCTCCCCATTTCCCCCCCCCCTATTTTTTTTTTTTATTTTTTTTTTTACATGATCCCCAGGTCCTCACTCCTTTATATGTATACTAGGGCTTAATTTGCTTTACCTTTACTAGTTTTTGTATACCTAAGATACAGAAACCTTGTTTTCAGTGCTACAGAATTGAATATTTCCACATTAAACTTTTGTTTCTTTGCTTTAACTGCAGCTACCTTAGTGCCTAGGCAGAGAGATTTCAGAGTCTTCACAGATTTTAATATGTGAGCACCTATGTGCAGAGCATCGGATCTCTTGGCTGTGCATGTGATGGACTCATCTGTCTACTTGTTCATTTCTAAAGCCACCTTTTACAGGAACAGCAATAAACAAACAGAGATTTGGACAGGGAAGAGTGGTGAGAGAGAGCAGCCCTTCTGCCTGGCAGGATGTTCGCAAAGACAGGACTCTTGGCCAAAAAAATGCAGGGTGACTGGTGTCAGCCCTCCATCCTGCTCTCCAGGCCCGCTGTGCCCTGATCATCTGCAGCTGCTGCCACTATACAGGTCTTGGCTTGTCCCTAATGGGAACAAAGCTGTGGCAAGCCTGTGCTTTCAGAGCAGCACCCTGCTGCCCCACTGCGCCCCGCTACACCAGCCTGCTGCAACAGGTTGGTGCACATCCATGGGGCTGCTCGCCTGCTTGAGGCTGGGCCTGGGACATGAGCACTTGGCTGAACCAGAGGTGTAGCACATTGATTGATACCTGTTTGTCATACCTGCATTCTTCAAAGCACTCTGTCACTTTCAGTTTATTAATTCATTATTGCAAGCCTGTACCAGTGATCCCTTGTAATTTATTTTTCAGTGAAGGAAGCATGTGTCTGAAGCACAGTTACAGTAAGAAGGGCCAGTTTGTTGTGACATAGATGCCATAGATCAAAGCTGAGGTTTCACTGCAAATCTAGGGGAAATTAAATTTTGAATGACTTATAGCTCTATTTTCAGCTCCAAATACTCCGGCAGGCTTTCAAGTACAAACAAAGCTTGGTACTGAGAGGAGGTAAATTATTTGAATGATACATTCTGTTACAGAAAAAATAAATGCTGGTTTGCTGAAACTTTGTAAAATAAGCACTGGTAATTAATTAGCTTTAGATAATATTGCTGGACTACTCCAATGTACACAGTATAATTCATCAAAAGAGTTAGATACTATGGAAATGCCAAGTTAAAAATAGTTATGAAGCATAATTATAGAAGATTTGTTTGACAGTGATGTACGAAGCAAATCTGTTATAAAGGAGAAAAAACATAGAGCAGGAAAAAATAACAAAACTATCAAAATGTTTTTGTGCTTAACTTTTTCAGGGAGAGACTATTGTAACATTATATATTATTTGAAGGCGTGTAGGCAGTCTCATGAGTTTAAACCAATTTTTAGTGATGCTAAGGTGATAAATTTGAATTCTTAATACTGATTTCCACATTTCTCAATTGGTTAGTGCTGTCTGAATTGTTTTGTGTGTTGAGTCTTTTGCTGTGCATTAATGAAGTTTTATCTCTTTCTCAGAAAGTTCTTTCAGGATACATTGAAGAGTAAGTGTTCCACCAGGGCAGCATTTTCTGATGAAAGAACTTCACTAGTTATGAGCACTTTTCTTATCAGTAATGACAACAGTGATACAGAAATATGTGTCAGGTACAGAGATCCATGGCTCAGGGAAGAATGAATGATGGTTGACTTTAGGTTTTAAGAGTAGCTAGACAGTTATCTGTTGTTTTTATGAGTGAGCTGTATATCACCAGAAAGAGTAGTCACAATTAGTCTGCTCCTTATGGCCTTTCCTCCTATGTCTTCTTTCATCATCTTGCCTCTCACATGACTAAAAGTATGTCTGACATATGGAAAGTTCACATTCAGTTCTGTGATGGCATCCCATGTGTGTAATTACATCATTTCATATTGTGCCTTTTTTTGCATTCAATCATGTAAGTATATAAATCATCTGTAGTATGCTCTAGCTACATCATGTGAGGAACAGGGCAACTTAGTTTTGGTCTTACAATGTTAGTCTACTGGTCAAGTAAAAGATCAGGAAATATGTTCTTGAGTATTAGCATAAAAGGCAGTGTGGCTTCCTTAGCCATATGAAAGTCTGCGTAGAATTTTGCACATGAATCTAATATCAATGATGGGGAAATACCACAAGACATGAAAAAAAATGTCTGAAAAAATAAACCATCCAGGGACTGAATAGTTAAGTAGCGTACATCAAGTAAATCATACACCTTCAATTGAAATTTGACTGTCCTTATCTTACCTACGTATAGTTAAATCCAGAGCTCCTTTTTTTTTTTTCAATGCTACCTTTGTACTAATGTACACTCATAAACATTTTCAAGTGTAGTCTAGCTGGTTATAAATCATCTGATTTATGATCTGTAACTTTACGGACTGATAAAAAACTAGGTCACTTTTCAATATGTATAGCACTGTGTGCAAAACTGAAAAAACAGTTTTAGAGAGATGCTGTGTTATGATACTGCTCAAAAAACACAAAGTAAATTCTTACCACAGGGACATGGGATAAAAAGAGGAGTTGTGGAAATCTGTGTTCTCTTCCATCTGTACCTGACTTGAGACTAGTAGTCTTCACTAGAAATTTAAAGCAGAATGAAAATTACAATCTACTAACAATAAATTATTTGAATTTTTGTAACTAATGCATCACAGTATATTATATATATACTGTATATTATATATATACATATATTATATATATATATATACATAATATATAATGTATATAATATATATACATATATTATATATATATATATATATATACATATATATATATATGCATTAGCAGCCTAGGCTATCTTGCTACAGTCTTCTGAGGTAGAAAAGCAATCTCAACTGAAGTTTCTTTTAGTGTCCATGCATCAGTCTGATGTACTACATGATGTACTACCGAATAACCTGACAAATGTCATGTTTAGTTGCATCCTGAGATAAATGAGACACAAAGCTGAGGGGATTGAGAAGGACTGTAGCCAATTAAAATAAATCAATAAATATATGGAAGAGATATAAAGAATAAGCAAGACACTTTGAGACACTACCTAGACATATTAAATATATGACCAGAGTGGCCAGCTTGGATTTCAAAATTTCCTACCTCTTGTTCCTTGCTCCAGGTCACAATGGTGTTATTTATGTGATGGCACCATGCTTGCTCACATTGGAAACACCCTGCACCAAAATAAAACCTCAGGATTGCTACTTGGGCTAATGAACAAACAGAATGGAGTAGCAGAGGTACTTCCTTCCTGTTGTGGGGAATGCATAACACTGATCAGCAAGTTGCTTTTACATTCTGAGTATAGAAATCTCACATATAGTAATTTGGCCTCAAATAACATTGAATGTTTATTTAGTCTTCATTTGACTATCATGCACTTGGGATATGAAGCTGTAGATTTAAATTTTAGAGACAACAGGGTATCTATTTTGTGCATAATCATGTTATATACACCTAGCCATGGGATTTATTATATATTTCTCAGAAGGTGAAGATGCTGGCTACAAAACCAGCAGCAGAACTCAAAACACCAAGAACAATCCCAGACCAAATGCCTGAAGCAGAAGTGCATGCACAGTTCAAAATTGGAAATATAAAAACTAGTGTTAAGTCTACAGACATGAGTAAATAAAAGCCTATCTGAAAAAAAAAAAAAAAAAAGGAAGCACTGTAATAGACTACTGCTTTGTGAGAGGAAGTGTTGTTCAGAGGTTGAAAAAGGGGAACAATTGGAAAAAAGAAAAACTTCTGCTCAGCTGCACCAGATCAATATTACAGCTAAAGAGGACACTTACTAATTTCAGATTAGGGATTTCCACATCAGAAACAGTTAAGTAGTCATCAAGCAGATGAAAATGGAGTAAGAAAAAAAATTCATCATACATAGTGGCAGTTTTACCCATGTTAACAAAGTATCTGAACTACATGTGTAAGTTAATAAACTGGAGAAAGACTGACAGCTTGTAATAGTGTCTTGGCAAAACACCTGGATTTGTCGAGACTGTTTTTACAACATTAGGGGACACAAAATTCTTAAGACTTCAGAGATAAAAGCAAAACTCCAACCCTCTGCACAATTCATGTAATTGAGGGTTCTTCTTTCCCTGAAGGAGAGGTTGAAAAGATAAATTATATTTCTCTTACTTAAGAATTAAGGATTTTGTATAATGAGCAAATACTATATATACACTTTTTGATGGGAAGGGAAGGGAAGGGAAGGGAAGGGAAGGGAAGGGAAGGGAAGGGAAGGGAAGGGAAGGGAAGGGAAGGGAAGGGAAGGGAAGGGAAGGGAAGGGAAGGGAAGATGTGAGATTTTGCATAAATCCTAGAGACCACTCTTAATAACATTTTAGGTGCTTTTGGAGCAAAAACAGGAGCTTGATTACAGACCTGTTTTTCAGCACAGTGCAGTCCAGCAGCAATTGACATGAGACACTGCAGAATATAGTCAAAGACTGAGACTTTATATTCATACCCTATACATTGCCGTTACTATTATATTGTTTTGTACAAAGATAGCAGACGTCTGACTGTTGCCGCAGAAAAACGTTATCACAGAAGTACATAAGGATTAGGAAAATTAGGATTTGAATTAGGAAAAAAATATTTGACCAATTTATATCAACCTCAAATGTATAAGTAAATTGAATAAACTGTGAAAAATTTTTGCATAGGCACTGACAAAGCTATAGAATACAGAGCCTGAACTGGTGGTTAGTAAACTGAACAATACCTCTTACTCAGCAATTGTAACATTCCTTGCTTCCAAAGGAACAGTATCTTAAATTTGTAAACAAACAAGCAACTACCACCACCAACAACAAGCCCACTTCCTGACAACATTTTGGTGACCTTTTCACTTACATTCAGAATATGAAAGAATCATTCATAATGATATTATAAAAAAGATACGTATTTTTTTTCTTTATCCTGTTCATAAGCAGACTAGCAGAGGTTTAAAAAGAAAATCAGCAACCTGCAAGGAAGGAGTCATGCATATTTTTCAGCTACTGTCCTGTACTGTCAGATACAGAATTAACAAAAATGACAGATTGCCAATAAAACTGAAATAATCACATTCTAGGACAGCATGAGCAATAAGAGGCAAGATGTAATCCATTTGTTGGGCTGTGTCTCCTGTTGGAAATTGAAAGAGTATAGCTAGCTGACTCCTAATATAAAAAATGAAAATAATAATAAAAAAGGCTAGTTATTTACATTTTATGATAATGTGATCTTAGTTTATTGTCTGTGTTGGGCATGCCCAGTTAGCTAAGAATACATTAAACAAATCTGCCTTTGAAAGGCAGACAAGAAAAATAATGCTCAAAATGTAGGATTTTAATCACCACCATCTGGAAAACAAAACAAAACAAAACAAAACAAAAACAAACAAACAAAAAACACTCTCTCTCACTCCTATGTGTTGCAATGGTCTATGTTACTATTTAATAATACAGGAATGACTAGATGATTTTGACACTTCAAGATTTTATATAGCAAAGTTCTGAAGGTCTTGTGAAAAAAAAAAAAAATGACAGTAGGCTTACATGGGAGTCAGTAATCCACATAACTCACACAAGAAATGAAGTGACAGTGATCTTCAGTGTGCACTAATGAAAGTGAAAGATCCAGCTCTGCTTATTATCACACAGGTAAAAGCTAGGTTGAGTTGTGAGAAGAAGTTGACAGTGGCTTAG
Source organism: Netta rufina (assembly GCF_964035555.1). Lineage (NCBI taxonomy): Eukaryota > Metazoa > Chordata > Aves > Anseriformes > Anatidae > Netta > Netta rufina. The sequence continues at coordinate 73,758,632 of NC_140124.1, read as the reverse complement.
AAAAAGAAGTTGAAGATCAGTCACCTAAGAATTACTACCATTCTTTATCTTAAAAACAAATATTAATGACAAAGTTATGCATAGCTATATAACTTAAAACTTTTTTCAGATATGTTTGTTAATACACAATAGAGAAGATATAAAATTAGTAGTGTTTATTGATTGTATATCACAGTGAAATATATCAGTGGTCTGCCAAAGGAAGAGAGAGGATAAAATTTCTCTCTAATTGAATAAGTTGTTAACTGGTCAGTCAAGCATGGGATGTAAGACATGCATATCCAAGGAAGCAGAAAAATACTTATTTTATTCAAAAAGCACAGTCAGCTGATTTCCTGCATAGGTAGGATATATAGCAATTTTGCCGGAGAGAGACGGAATCTGCCTGGATGCTTTGGGAGTCTTGAGGGGGGAACGTAGCTATAGAAATGTAACATTTCACCAAGAATGATGATTTTTGATGGAGGCAGTAAAGCAGTGGTTCTCTCTGAGAGAGCTGTTTGGGTATAAAGTAAGGAAAACATTATGAATCTCTTACTGCCATCTTCCCTGCAAGAGCATAGCAGCTCTATCTGCATTTGAGAGGGAGAGGAAGAACATTCCAATTTAACCTTAGCTGAATAGATTGTCTGTCTTTTGCACAGATAAAAAGAGAAAGAAAAACAAACAAACAAACTAAAAACAAGATTGTTTTGAAAGCTGGGGGGGGCAGTGGGCTGTCAGTTGCATTTTATTTGGATTCAGTTAAGGTATATTTGAAATGTGTTTTCTTATCACTAAGAAATTATGAACAAAGGACAGGATGAACCTAAACCTCTCTGCAACACAATGTTTGGAGAATCCAGAAGATAATACAGCAAATCCCATTCTCATTTGCATAGATCGGGTAATTAACTGACACAATAAAGATCAGAAGAGCCAGAAAGGTTTTCCAGTTACTCATGGTAGCTTGTAACACACTGTCATGTAATGCACTATTGGGAAGTATGTGTGAATGCTGAGGGTTCTCAGGAAGCATGTCCTTTTTGCAAGGTAAATAGGGTTTGTGTCTGTTCTACAAACTACATAGTTTATCCATCACACCAGTTACACACTGTTTTGGGGTTTGTTCTGTTTGTTCTAAAATTTAAGTTAAAGAATGTGAAAATACAAGTATTAAAGCAGAAGTGATTATTAGAGAGTTGATATCACCTGGGTAAAAAGAGGCGGAATTGTCTGGAAGTAATGGAGAGTCTCCCTGGTAAGCACCTATGCTTTAGAGTAAGTACATGAGCTGCAGTGGTCCCCATGAAGTTAGATGCAACTAAGTTTAAGTGATTGATGGCGCAGATAGACATTTGTAGTCAGTGGAGGTCCTTCTCTGAATTGTGAACATTACATGTATTATGAAAAAAATAAATCCTTATTTTAGTAACAGTGCAGTTCTTACAAAATAGCAATTCTTTAAACTGCTATAATATTATATTCTGGTTACCAAAAACAATCAGTGAGTTAATTTAATAAATGTGTCAGTAGTGCTTGTAGAAATTAATGTCTTACAGGAAAGAGGCAAATATTTTATAATACATTGGTTGAAATCAGTTTCATGACAGTTTCAATTTTTCAGTCCTCTAACACGTGCCATACAGAAAGCTTCATTAACACACTTTTGTTTCTTCTTGATCAGCTGTCAAAAGCAGACATTTGTATCTTGTTGAAGACCACTTGTGATTCCTCTAGGATAAAACAGGCTTTAAATGCATTAGTTGTGATTTGAATTGTGAAGTATAATGTAGTATTTTACATATTTATATTTTATAAATTAAACAACTACATCATGCTAAAATACTTGAAAGCAGAAAACTTGACAAATATACATTTATCTTCTGAAGTGAAATCATTAACACGTAATTTTTGTGGGTGTTGGTGTGGATGACTAGATTTTATCTGAACATGTGAGAGTTTTCTGATCTTCTACAAACCCAGTGTGGGTTTTAAGAATGAGAAATATCTAAAGAATTGGTTTTCTTTTTCAGAGTTCCAGAAGGTAATTCATGCAGTGGCTTAAGTTATAGGTCAGGAGAGTTGAAATCAAATTCTGACCGTTTGTTCCCATCCCATCTAAGCCTTTGATCTCAGATGTGAGCATAAGAGTTACTCTGCTAAGATTAATACAATCTACTCTTTGGGTATATGGACAATTGAAAACTGGGAGGGTAGAGAAAGGTGCAGATGGACTAAATTTTAAAACGTGTTTCTGTGATTGCTTCTTAAGTGATCTTTGATCATATAAAAGAAGAACCTGTAACTACAGAGGAGGAAAAACAGAAATATCATATGGTTCGGAATGAGAAAGACTCAATACATTCCTGCTCATCAGTGAGCTTTGGTTCCTATGTGATGTTACTGTCTATTCATGTGCCTTAGGGAAACTGAGATTCTCTCAATCAATTTGTTTTTCTTCAAACACGTTTGAAGAAAATAAATGTAGTAAAATAATTGATGAAGATATGTGATGCTTTTAAAGTTTAGTGGAATTTTGGACTTGAAAAAGATAAAAATTCCCATCTAAGTTACTCAGAGTCCCACTGTGGTCTTTTGTAATGTGTGTTACTACCTCTGTGAGAAAATAGAGGTTATTATCTTATTATCTACACTTATTATCACTTATCATCTACAGATCAGAAAAATAAATCGCCTATATTTTAGGGAACCACTGGTTTCAGTCCTTCTGCAGTAGTGTGACATAAGCAACATTGGTCATTGGGAAAACAGTTTTGTTTGGATTATTTTATTAAAGGAGAAAGAGATATTTTGCTCCATGGACTGGGAGGGAAGGTGGGAAGTAATGAAGGGTCAGACATAATCTGAGTTTCCTAAGCAGGAAGCTGGGGTGAGAACAAACAGAAATTGGAAAGGAACATTCATCAGGGTTAAAAATGTCCATTATGGTCTGTTCAATAAGGAGAGATTATTGTGTAACAGAACTATGGAACAAGCTAGATCATCTTTCACCTTAAGCCAGTTTTTTTTTTTTTTTTTTTTTTTTGTCTTTCTGAGGTTTTCATCAGTTATGAACTTCTGGTATGAGAAGTTTACATTGATGCCTATAAACCATTCATTTTTTCTTTCACCTGTATACTCTTGCTAGTAATTCATTTTATCAGTAGTTAAAATAGACAGATCACCTTACACACCTTCAATGTGTAGGTAGTTTGTGATTTGAATAAGAAAACCAGTTTTTGAACCAAGGATAGAAATCTAGCTCATAATAATTGCATATAATCATGATTAAGTACTTCTAAACAAATATAACCTATTCATCTTGAAATTAGCAGTGCATTTCAGCAAGGTTTTCTAGGATAAAAAGGCGTAGCATACATTGAACAAAAGCAGTGATACAGGAGAATTACACACAATGCTATTAAATTGTAGTTGTTGCAAACAGATGTTTTATAGAGGATAGTCATCCACTTGCTGTATGTGGGAGAAAAGTTCAATAGTATTCATAACATACTGCAGCTGAATAATCAAGTAGCTTACTCTTCTCTAAGCAGAGTAACCTGTCTTTGAACATGATACATAATTTAGTATAGCCACTATTTACAAATCTATAAATTCTACAGTTCTCAAATTCTACAATTCTACAAACAAGTCTGTATGTTTTCCACTGATTCCAGTAAGTCTGAAAAACTGAAAGGAAGACTAGCTTTTTTTTCCTCTTCTTTTCCCTCTGAATGGATTTTCTTTGCCAAAATCTTAATTTCATTGGTTTGTGCACTGAGCTATTAAATATACTGGCAGTGTTTTGGATGGTGTCTTTTTGATAAAGTGTGGATATTTCAAGGTTACATGCATGGTAGATCATAAAACAAATCACACACTGTATGCTCTGTGTGTTTGACTTGCTGCTACATGAAGGCATTAAAAAGATGATCTTAGAAGTGAAATCTCGGAGGCTGAGGAAAACACTTACTGCTCCAGGTCACGTAGTTTTTAAGTAGCACTGTCAACTGTGAATCTCATTTTGTATTCTCAGGATCCAGTTTTAAACAACACTAAAAATGCTAACCTTTTAGATATAAACTTTTTAAAATGTTGTTATTATTATTATTATTATTATTTAATCTATCATTTAAAACTGAGAAAAAACAAGTAAATGTTGAAGATATAGGGTTGGCCTTAGGTCTGATCCTGGCTCTGGTATATTCTGTTGCTTGCACTGATAGATCTTTTCAGATCACTTCTCTCTGTCTTAAATTCTCTCTTTATGAAGCATACCTGCTGTTACTCACATTCTTCGAGGATCTGTCAAGATATTTTATTCATTTGTGATATATTTTACTCTCTGAATCACATTTATTAATCACTATATCACATTTATTAATGTGATATATTTATAGATGTATAAATGAACAGTCCTTCAGAGTATAACCACTATCAATCTAGTCTGTAAATGATCATACCAGTATGGTCATTAAATCTCTTCCATATGTCTTTTCTTTATATTAGTCATTTGTTCAAAAACAACAACAATTTTTTTGTTTTGTTTTGTGTTTTTACAAACAGGGAAAAAAAATTGACTTTGAAACAATTTTTGTTTTCTTGTGTATTTTCTTGATTTGCCTGCATTATCTGTTGTGCCAGATTCTTTTGCCTGTGAAGTTCCCTGATGAAAACGGTATTAAGGTACCTATCAACATTGTAGCTGTAAAGCTTACTGTAGAATTTAACTACTTTCAGTGTTTTCAGAAGGTGTGTAGTAATTGTGTTGTGTGGTAGATACAGACTCTCTGTGTCCCTTATAATGGAAACCCTGCCAAAAACATTGTACAGTAATATTAAAAAAACAGTAATATTGTGAACCTGCTTTTGAGGAAAGCCATAAAAGGGCATTATACCACAAAAAAAAAGGGAAAGTTTGATTACTTACGTACGTGGAACATGAAAAAATGCTACCTACATAATCTACCCATGAAAAACAGAATGAAGTCTCAACCATTCTTCTTTCTTCGATTGAAAAGCTAGCAGAAAAATGTTATGTATTATTATTTGTCATACACCCAAAAGATGGTAGCATGAACAAATGAATTTTTAGTTGCCTTCTGATTTACAGATTTTGAAAAATGAATAATTTACTATTTTTTCTCTCCAACCATTTATACTTTTCTTTACCCTAGTTGACCCTAGTGCTTGGAAAAGATGGTTTCCAGTGTTTCAGCATCTGAACTGAAAAATGATTTGGAGGAATCTTCTAGAGCTTCATCTACCAAATCTTCTAGAGCTTAGGCAGAAAGTGTATGGCCACTGGAAATGAGGTTGGGTGACATGGAAAGATTACAGAAATGTTGTTCACCACTGTAGGGAGAAAATTCTTGCAGCTAAAGCTCAGAGTTGAAGCTGGTCAGTGTTTTGTGGGACAATTAAATGGGCATTTTAAAGCATATTATCAGCAAAAGGAGGACCATTGGCCTGCTACTTGATGAGGATGGTCATCTCACAAGAAGGGACATAGACAAAGCAGAGCATTTAATGCCTTCTGCACTTTTGTCTTCAATACCAATGATGGGTCTTGGGACTTCTGGAGCCCTGAGTTGGAGGACCATGAGTGAAGGAATGATAACTTCCTAGCCAACCTTGAACTTGTGAGGGATTTTCTGCTCCAGCTGGATGCATATAGGTCTATGGGCCCTGATGGGATTCATCCCAGGATACTCAGAGAGCTGGCTCACATCATGGTGAGAACTCTCTCAATTATTTTTCAACTGTTTAGGAATCTGGAGAGGTCCCAGAGGACTGCAAGCTGGTAAACATCCCAAATTTCAAGAAGGGCAAGGAAAATGACCCCAGTAATTACAGGTCTGTCAGTCTCAATTCAGTGCTTGGCAAAATTTTGGAGAAGATTATTCTCTGAGTTATTCAAAAACATACAAAAGACAATGCAGTCACTGCAATTGGTCATGGCCAACAAGGACTCACAAGTCCTGTTTAACGAACTTAATTTCCATTTATGACAAGGTTACCCATCTAGTTGACCAAGGGAAGCCAGTTGATGTAATCTTTTTGCATTTCAGCAAAGCTTTTGATTCTGTTTCTCACAAAATGTCCAGCATACAGCCAAATACATAATACAATGGGTGAACTATTGGCTGATGGGTCAGGCTCAAAGGGTTATAGCAAATGGGGTTACATTGGGCTGGCAGCCGGTCACTGGTGGGCTTCCTCAGGGCTCCGTTTTAGGGCCAGTTCTCTTTGATGTTTTCATAGACTGCTTGGATGCAAGACTTGAAGGTATGCTAAGTATGTTTATAAATGACTCTAAATTGGGAGGAGCTCAAGGATAGAAAAGCTTTGCAGAGAGATCTTGACAAATTAGAGAGCTGGGCAATCAGCAACCATATGAAGTTTAACAAGATCAAGTACTGGCTTCTGCACCTGGGAACGGTCAACGCTGACAGGACAGACTTGGGGATGAGAGGCTGGAGAGCAGCCTTGCAGTAAGGGATCTGGGGGTTTTGGTTGATTGCAAGTTGAATGAGAAACAGCAGTGTGCCCTGGCAGCCCCAAGGGCCAGCAATGTCCTGTAGTGTGTCAAGCACAGAGTAGATAGCCAGTCAAGGGAAGTGATTGTCCCGCTCTGCTCTGCCTGGTGCGGCCTCACCTCGAGGTGAGGTGCAGTTTGGGGCACCACAATATAAGAAGGATAAAATTATGAGAGAGTATCCAGAGGGGGGCTACAAAGATGGTCTAGAGGACAAGATGTATGAGGAGTGGCTGAAGCCACTTGGTTTATTCATGGGAATGGAGGGGCAGGTGCTGATCTCTGCTCTCTGGTGACAGCAATGGGACCTGAGGGAATGACATGAAGCTGCAATAGAGGAGGTTCAAGCTAGGTGTTAGGGAAAGGTTCTTCACTGAGAGGGTGGTCGGGCACTGGAACAGGCTCCAGTGGGAAGTGATCATGGCAGCAAGATTGCTGGAGTTCAGAAGCATTAGGACATCACTCTCAGATACAGGTTTTAGTTTGTGGGTGACCTGTGTGGTGCCACAAGGTGGACTTGATGATCCTTGTGGTTCTCTTCCAACATGGGATATTCAATCATTCTGTGATTCTGTAGTTTTGTAAATGAATGAGCAGAGAAATGGTCAGAAAGAAAAGCACCATCAGGAAAAATGGTCTTTAACCACTGAAGGAACTTAATTCTGTTTATCCAGGGCACTGTATAATCCAATCCCATCATGTTTTACAGCTGTTCTGGGTAGAAGATGTACTGGATGTCCTAGAATATGTTATTGGCAGTGACCATATACAGAAGAAAGAGCTGTAGGAGATTTTTAAACTTCATAGATAATGCACTTGCACATCAGATAATGCACATCCTTGAAACAAATTTGTCCTGAACTCTTGATTAAATGGTAGAAATTTACAGTGGTGGGTGTGTATAATATTCTTCAGTCTTTCTGGTGAATAAGAATCTCAATTTTTTCATTTTTCAGACACTTAGTTGAAGAGTTCACTTCAGGTGAAATTGTTACATACTGTTACTTTTTTTTTTTTTCCATGCTACTTTTTCTTCTTCTGAAATGCAATTTTAAAATGTCTCCAGATCCTATGATCACAAAGATTTGTTTTGTCATTCATATCATTGCTATAAAATGTGTTTGACAAAAGCAGAAAGAAAAGTGGGAAATTATCTGTTAGGCTCTTTTGAGTGTCATTTTGACATTTTATCCTCTCTCTTCTCCTTTTTCTTTTTCCTGGTTGACTTCAGCAACATAGAGGGGAGCTAATAAACTCAGAGAGATGAATTAGAAACAACTGACTTAATGATTTATGTGGATGCAAAAGAAATTAAGATTTTTTACTCCTACCCAGTCCTTCCTATAATTTTTTTTTTTTTCCTGATATTTGTCCATCCTTCTTCTCTGTTCCACATAAGAAAAAATGAGGGGGAAAGATACGGTTGCAGTTCAGACCACGACTCTTCTTTCTTTCTGTTGTTGTTGCTGTTGTTGCTGTGTGCATGCTACACTTTACAACAGCATATTTTTAGCTACTTTAACAGGCCTATACAGATATTTTTTTTTGTCAGTTACATTAATAAAAATCTGTAAAAACACCTTCTTTTTCCATGAAACTTATTTGAATGTCTATCTGTGCACCTGAAATCCAGGATCTTTAATCTTTTAACGTCTGATCAGTGATTGCTCAGGAGAAATCCCTTCTGGACTTCTGTGGGCAAGTTTGGCAGATCCTAAAGGCACTCTGCTTAGTGTCCACTTAACAATCATGTTGTATTTGTTTGCTGTTTATTGAGTTAAATACTGTTACAAAACAAAACAAAAAGACCTACATCATTGCCTTTTAAGTGGCTACAAGTTTAATAACAACTGCAAAATCTCAGAGAAAAAAAAAATCTATAATACACGTACACAGTAGTTTACTGAAACAAGTTTACTGAACAAAGTGGGACACTGTGAAAGTGATCTGAGCTCAGAAACATTATCTATTAGTTTTTCACATTCCCAATGTTGTTTTTGTTTGTTTGTTTGCTTGTTTGTTTTCTGATCTCCAGAATGCCTGCGGAAAGATAAAAAGCACATCTGCCTCCTTACAAGGATTCTGTTTCAAGCAGTGCCATAACCCACCTAAGCTCTCAGAGTGACATACAAGACTTTCCCTACCCTTTGCCCTCCTCTGTGAAGTATTTCAGGATGGCAGAGAAGTCTTAGGCTCTACTGAGTGTTTTCTGCTCGGCCAAACTAATTCCATTATCCATTAGTTGTGTTTACATTAGGCTAACTGCTAATAATTCATATGGAACTCTGTAACCATCTCTAATCTTGTTCTTCATCCAAGTCAGTGCTCCAACAACCCATCTTTTTATGGTTATTAAGGGGCAAGTGTCCTGTCAGGCTTCAACTCCTGGAATCAGAAGGAGGCCTTCTCAGACCTTTCACTCTCTGGAGTGAAATATGGTAACTGCAGGCACCCCTCGTCATAAGGGAAAGAACTAGCAATTTCTTAGAGTCTCAAAACATTAATACACAGCTTGTTCTTGCACAACCCATTAAATAGTTGAATTTTCACTTCTAAGAAAGCTGGAGATAGAGGTAGAGAGAATTGTGACTGATGAAAAGTCTGCTGTCAGCTCAGTGGCAGGCTGTTTATATCTGAGTGAGTCTTTTTTTTTGTAGCTAAGTGATCTTACAGAAGATTTCTGAATCCCAGTAGGCATACAGATGCCAGAGGATGTGCTTAGAATGAGATAAAACATGGATGACACATTGTGAAAAAAATACTTTTTAATGCTTTTCTGACTGACTTAAATGATCTTGAGTATCAACAGTATTACAAACCAATAATTATTTTATATTAAATTGGTAAAATGTTTATATATGAGTACTTGAAGATATGAGTAAGTACTCATGCATGTCTATGTAGGCAGCAAAAAAAGGAGTCATCTCAATATAATAATGTCAAATTACAGTTTTAAGTTTAGAGACAATTGGATAAGAGAAACTGAAGTAGGGGAAGAACATATTTAAGTGGTTTCAACAAGTTAAATCTGCTCTATTGTTCCAATGAGAAAAGTGGACTGTAAGCAACTGCAGTGTAAGCGAGCATGCTTTTCATCCCAGACAGTGCCGAGGAATCCTGTCTTTCTTTGCTGAACTATGACAACATGCAAGTATCCTGCCAACCTCCAGTTCCTGGAATCTGAAAGCAGCCAAGAGCAGAACTTGCTAAGGGATGTCTGATTTATACAACCCTGAACTGCTAAACCTTCTCACAAGGATGTTATTATTTATGTGGTTTATTTATTTTTCATTTTAAAAATAAAAGCAAGACTCAACCACCACAATTATTTGGTCATCTATTTGGGTCCATAAATTTAAAAAAAATAAATAATAATAATAATTAAAAAAACACTTTAGGATCAAAATCATCCCTATGCTATGCTGACTAGTCTGTTTCACAATAGTCTGTTTTATCCATTGCCATGCAAAATATATGAATCTAAAACCAGAAGCCATATCATTATTTTAAGAGACACCATCTCTACAAAGAGATTATGGTTAACTGAATAAAGTTAAGAGCTATAATGGGATCTGCTAAACTGTAAGTTTTCTTTTGACAGAAGTGGCAGTCAGTCTGTTAACTCAGTTAATGTTTGAAACTTGACTGCATCACCTCATTGTAAGGAACAACTACAAAATTATAATAGTAGGCATACTGGCCTTTAAAGTGTCTGCAATTTGAGTAGGTCATTCAAATACATTTTTTTTTCTTCAAATTAAATCGGAAGTTTTGGGTTTTGAGTGGCAGTGATGCTGTTAGACAGAATTTTTCATTGACTTAGCAGCCTTTGACTCAAAGCAAGGATTTTCTATTACTGTATGTAATGGGTAAACATGAGAAGAGGACACGTTACAAAAGCAGATAGAGAAAGCAAAGCTAAGCTTACAAGCCTGGTAAGGTTGGTCGGCCAGCCTCCATAGCTACAGCAGGTGCAAGTATATGTCTTTGCCAAGAAACTTTGTGTTGACAGCATGATGGAAATTCATGCAAATAAGTGTTTCGTGTCACAACTCAGCATTTGGTACATGGAAATTATGCTGATTTTGTAAAATTAAACTGTCATTTTATGGAGAGAAAATATTTAGAGTTGCTGTGTTACAGTATTCAATCATGTGAACATAAGTATGGGCAGACTCCAGAATCTTCCCCTCTGATTCCTTACTCTGCCTGCTGCCTTCCAGCAATGCTGTAGCCTGCATAACTCTCACATAACTCTTTTTGGTGCTGAATCTTTTATGCGTGTAGGGGCTGAAATCCTGGCATCTCCAACTCTTAAGTCTGTTGCCCACCATGGGGACACAGATTTTACCTCTCTGCTGATATGACATGTTAAACCATCTGGGCAAACTTCTGCTTTATGTTCTATATTGAAATCAACTTTAATCTACTTTCTGTATTCATTTTGTTAGATAGCACCTTGCCATCTTCTCTCTTCCTCTTTTGCTTTTATCTCAGAAAAATGGTAACTACAATTGGACTGTACTCAATTTAATTAATGATAGCAGTGACTCCAGGATACAAGGCTGCTGGTGCATTTTGTTTTATTATGTTTTACAAAAGTCATGATGTGTTGTTAGTTTTGGTGGTACTTTGTTCATAAAAGTTTGCTATTAAGTTTCTACTACTAAAAGAGAATGGAAGAAAATTCTTGCATAACAGAGCATTATACTGTTTTTGCACCTTACCCCATAAGGCTTTATTGCAGTACACTTTTTTTTTTTTTTTTCCTCATCTCTCTTTAAAAATCCCTTTGGAAACAAATCTTGCTCTATACAAGTTCCTGATAACAACTTAAAGTACCTCTAAAAAGCTGATAGTCCTGAAAGGGGAATAATCCCCTTTGAAAATTTAAAGGTTTTATAAGGTATTTTAAGTTTGAAAAACAACTTTTATTTGGAAAATTAAGAAGTGGAAGAGTGTTTTTAAAATAGTTCCTAATCTCATTTCTGAAATTATTTTTCATTAATTTTATGTGGTTTGTCTTGGTTTAACAAAAAAAAAAAAAAAACTATTTCTGGTAGGAAACATTTCATATAAATTGTCAGTCTTACTTACTTCTCAACAACAACAAAACAAAAAATAAATGTTTGATATTTCAGATATAGCAAGTCAAAAAGAGAGAGTTTTCCACCTTATGATGCTTCTTAATTTGATAATCCTAATTTTACATAAAATGCAGTTCCAATATTTTGCCTCTTTTCTTTGCTTCTATTATCTACAAACTAAAAGGAAATAATTTCTTTTGTTAGACTACGGAGAAGAAAGATAGGTTATGTAGTTCCATATATACATTATAAAGCTTGGATTAATTGCTCATTCTTAGAAGTTAAATGACCATTTTCTCCATTGTTGCTGCATGTTTGTTTTTGTTTGTTTGTTTGTTTGTTTGTTTTCTGGTCTACCTGTGTCTAGTTAGAGTAATATATAAGCTTTAAATAATGCCAATTGTTTAGAAAAAAAAAATAGTTTCCAGGAAAATATAATAAACATTACCAACACTAGGGTTCGATATAATTTTGTTTATAGCTATGACTTTTTTCAGTTACCTGGGTTCTTCTGGGATATATAGAAATTCAACTTGAGTTTTCAGAATGAAAATTAATTCCAGGGAGAATCGAATCTTTAGATTTAGTTGATAAGATGAAGAAAAGTCTAATGTATGTGGAAGAGATACGAATTATGTGTCCTGAAGCAGAAGACTGCTGCATTTGATGCTGTTATGCATAATATAATGCCAGGTTGTCAAACTATTACAGTATTTAATGTAAGAAGAGTGATAAGTAGCTCTTGGGATTTGTGACTAGAGGGAGCTGTGCATGGTTCCCCAGGCTGACTTATAGATTTACTTTTTGAAAATGGTCTTTGATCATGCTGCTTGAAATATCTCTAAGTTGTTTTCATTCGCATCACTAAGTTCAGGTCTGGTTGTATTACAATATTTTCTACCCTCCAAAAAAAAGTTGAGAATAACCAGCTGAACTATTTCTAAGCCATTTTTCCAGCAGTTACAACTGATATGTGAAGTATAAATTAATCAGATACATTATTGTGGATCATAAGGTCTTTGTAGTATGAATAAAATAAATATTCTTGCTAATTTCATTTTCATCTTTAATACTTTCAATCTCCTCGTCTAACCATTTTGTGGGTTGACCCTGGTAGGCAGCTAAGCACCACACAGCCACTCACTCATTCCCCTGCAGCAAGAGAGAGGACAGAATCAGAAGGGGAAAAGTGAGAAAATTCATGGGCTGAGATAAAGGAAGTAACCTTCCTTTACTGGTGAAGCAAAGAGATTTAAAGTTGTCTGGCCTTCTTAGTTGTTCTGCACTTTTTGAGTACTGTGTAAGAATTCAGTAAGCAGAGACTACATATATTTCTTCCACTGATACCTTCCTTTGGAGGAAGGAGTGCAAAATCTGTATTAGCATCAACTGCATTTAAAATGTATCCAATCTTAAATCTTCATCATATTGCTCCCCTTGTGCCACCCTCATGTGCTACCCTCTATAACCTTAAGAAGATTTTGGGCCACCTTAGGATTAATTTATTTTTCTCCAAGCCCAAATTAAGTCTATAGTTCCATTTTTGACAAGGGAAAATTTAGAAATGAAACATGGAACAGGGAAGTGCTACAGGCAGTGCTTTTACATTTCAGAATAAATGATAGTGGCACAGAGTCTAAATAATAGAAAGTGAGTGTGAGTTTTATATGGGGGTATTATACTTTGGGGGACAATGCTTTATATTTGATTGTTTTTTTCAGTGGAATAAAAATCTTCATTATCTTGTTTCCATATCTAAGCACTAGACCACTGCTGTTTCTAGAGCATGGAAGATACTCCAAGTGAGTACTTCATTTTTATTTTTTTCTTCACTGTAGACTAGCAACTCTATTGTTAAGAGTCTTTTTTGAAGTGAATCTGGTACAGGAAGGGAAACCTGTTCAGGGAAGTAAACCTGAAGAAACTGTATCTCTAGTCCTGTTCTTCAGAAATGGTTAATCTTGATATAAATTTGGAATAGAAAAGGATTTTTACACTGTATTGCATAGGTTCATTTATGTTAGACTTAACAGTCAATATTTTTCATGTTCTTTCTGCCAATGCGCCACTCTTAGACACGCCTCTAAGGAACACACTTTAATTTTTCTTATAAGGCATACATACAAATACATGTATATGTATACACACACACACAATGAAATGACAAAAAATAAATGAAAATCTACTGTCCTGAGATTTTTGGCCTACAGACCAAAGCAAATAAGTTGTAACAAAAGCTTTGTCCCACTTAATAGACATATGGTATCATATGAACGACTGAGAATTATTTGATTTTTGAAATAAGTTGAAGAAAATTAGAGACCTGAGGGTTTTGCTTTGATTTCCTATGAGTATAAAAAAAAATAAAATCTGAAAGAGCTTGATAGGAGACTTTGTAATAATTGGCTTTGGCATTGCTTTGAGAAAAATAACCTTTATTTTGTGGGATGGAGTGCTTAATCTTTGAAGAATAAAACTGAGAGGTTAAACTTGCTACCTCCCTTAAGCTGAAAGGGACATCAACTCTAAAAGAATAGAGAAAGAAAGAAAATAAATAAATAAATAAAAACAACTTGGTTTTGTAGTTTTGTTGTGAATACTTTAAAAGACTCTGCAGTGTTCTTCAAAATCAGATTGGCCACTGTTTGTTCTCTCTACTTTTAATGTCACTTCAGACAGCAAGGATCTGAACTTAAAGCATTGCTGAATATGCTGTAATTTTTTTTTCAGTACTTGCACAAGTAAACAACCCTAAATTTTAACATGGTCCAGCCTCCTATTCATACTGATAATGAAAGGATGTGCGTGCCCTGTGCTAATATGCATCTAAAAACTTGTCCTGATTTTCCAAAGTCTTTTGCATACACAACTTCTGACTAAAAGCATCCTTGAGAAGCAGAACTGTTTAATTCAGGTGTCTACCTATAAACCTAATATATTGCAATAGCTATTGCATTTTAATGAGGAAGAAAGGTTCTTTCCTTCTCTTCGCCCTTCTTGAAAAACAAGTCCTAAAACTTGCTGCAAAAGATAAGAGACATAGATAGGGAAGGCAATTAGCAAGCCAACAATAAAGGGATGAGTTGATCAGTGTGTTGACAAGCTGGAACTCTGGCACAGTATTTTATTATTAAGTTCAGTAACTTGAGCCAGCTAGACAACTGGGATGCTGCACAGCTGCTGACACTCATCTGTGTATTTATGGGGCAATTAGCAATTCCCTGCACCTTTCTCTGCAGGTTCACTTACTTAATTGTGACATGGTTATTTCTCACTAATAGTAAAATATGGAAGTCTCTGTAATTTGTCTGAAAGCTCTTGCTTGCATAACTGTTATTAAGTTGTTTCTGAACAAGGGGCTAGTAAGTAGGTCTTTTTCATTGATTAGCTGAGAGCCATTTTAACTACCTTATTAAGAAATAATCACAATAATTCTTTCTGCTCTGATTGTCTGCTGCTCACAGGAGCTATTGTCCAACCAGACTGCCAACTATTGCCCCAGATGCTAACTAGTTAAATATTTAATTATCATTAGTGATGCCTGAATACCATGACGATGGATAACATGGGTAACAGAGAAGCAAAGCCTCTCTTATTGAGCTGGGAAGGGCCTTCAGAAGGTTATAATCCTTTCTGTGTTTGGGGGTATGTATCCAAGAAGATGAATTTCTTATTCAGTGCTAACAGAAAACCTAAATCTTGGAACTTTGCTTTTTGTTGTGGTTTAACCCAACAGGCCGCTAAGCACCACATAGCTGTTTGCTCCCTCCCACCACCCCCACAGGGGGATGGGAGAGAGAATCAGGAATAGGAAGAAAAAAAAAAAAAAGAAAAAAAAAAGTGAAAGCCCATGGTTTGAGATAAAGACAGTTTAATTAGGACAGACAGTGAAGGGAAAATACTACTACTAATGATGATGATAAAAAGATATACAAAGAAAGTGATGCACACTTGCTTACCACCTGCTGACTGATGGCCCCCCGGCCAATTCCCCACAGTTTTATTTTTCAGCATGGTGCCACATGGTGTGGGACATCCCTCGGGCCAGCTGTTCTGGCTGTGTCCCCTCACAGCTCCTGGCAGGGCAGCACGAGAAGCTGTAAGCACTGCTCTGCAGCAACTATAACATTATTGTGTTATTTACATCATTCTCATCCTAAATTCCAAACACAGCACCTTACCAGCTACTAGGATGAAAATTAACTCTATCCCAGCTGAAACAAGGATATTTTTTTCTCTTTGTTTCCTTTTGAGAAAATAGATTTCTTTTCTTGGCTGTCCATCATTAGGTAAACATATATAGCAGAGACATCATAACAGGTAGTTTATAAATAAACATTTGAGATTTTGGCTATTGTTTCATTCTGAAGTGGAAAGAAGGACTTTCCAAATGCTTGGCAAAACAGAGGGGAAAAATACAGGAATAGATGTCTTCCCCAGTATTATCAGAGGATGGTTATAGCTCCATAATGTGTGACTTAATGCCACTGCTCAAGAAGGATTCTGGTTTTCATATGGTAGGTGAGAAGTGTGTTTGCCAGGTTCTTGTCTGGTCTCTCTTGCTTTGGTCCTTACCAGAAATTACTTTCTGCCCATGTGTCTTAATAAAGCTAGTAAATATCATATTACATCTGATAGTTGAGTAGATGCAAGTTGTGAATCAATGAAAAATTCTCATTGATCATGTAAGTTTGTTGCACTGTGTTTTGTTTGCAAAACCAAAGGAATAGTAAAACCAATAATGGTCGATGTAGTCTCAAAAGTGCAATTTTATTCAGTTTCTGAGTTGCAAAATTTGGCTTTTAATGCTCTTTAATGTCACAAACCATACAAAAACGTGTATATGCATCAAAGGGGGTAAAAACAAAGAATTGGTTTAGTTCTTTTTGAAATGGAAAGTAAGGCTCTTCCTGGGGATAAAACCCTCCCAGGAATTTCAAAAGCTCTAACATCACAGAAATTTTGAGCTAAAGTGAGGCAAAGTAATAAAAGCAGTTCAGCTGAAATTTCTCTAAGTGATAAGCTTTCACTGTCTTTCGTATCATCAATTGCTTTTAACAC
This sequence comes from Netta rufina, assembly GCF_964035555.1. NCBI lineage: Eukaryota > Metazoa > Chordata > Aves > Anseriformes > Anatidae > Netta > Netta rufina. Next base: position 73,741,964 of record NC_140124.1, on the reverse strand, counting down.
CTTACTAACACCCTAACCACTAAGTAAGGCAAATACTCAATTTTATGGTAAATTAATTGTTCACTTTGTGTTTCTGAATAATCTGTCAAAAATGTAATGAGAAACAATTTTATGACCTCTGTTAGAGAAAGGTAGGAAGCTGAGTAACTTTTTAAAGAATGTTAGAGATATAAATGAATTAATTTACATATACGTTTTGGAAAGCTGTCTGTGCAAACTGAACTTTCTTTACTTCCAGATAAAGATATGTCATCCATATAAAATATGTCATTATTTTATATGGATGAAATAAATATCCAGATAAAATATGTCATCAACCATCTTTTGATTATTACATTTTTGACAAAATAAATATGATCCCAAAGCACTACAATTTACAGCAGAAAATTATTTTTTCATACAATTATTATAGGTGTGAAAAGTGAGCTAATTTTTATGTTCACTAGATAAAAAAAAAATATTTTCCAAGTAACGTTTATTTGGTATATTTAATATTAATTAAAGTGCCTGACTTTTTATTGTCATTGATCTGTATCTCTAAGCAGATACAGATCAATGATACAGATAGAGATATTTTACCCTTCAAAGCATTCTAAGAAGTTTATTAGGCAGTTGTTCAGAAAAATCAAACAACTTGCATTTAGAAGTTCACAGTGTACACCTATATTTTGGTTTCCCATGTCAACAAATGCAATTGTTATTAATAATAAATGTAGCCTAGTGTATTTATAAAAAAGAAATTAGGAAAATAATTGAAAAGTGAACTATAACCATTTCTAGAATTCCCTCTGACTTGGAGGAAGAGAATGGAAAGGTTCCATGGAGAGATGGGGTTTGACAAATGAGAGTTTGTTTTGGCTCATGTGCTACCTTCATGTGAAGAACCAGTCCAGTTCTGGGCTCTCCTTTGCAAGATCCAGACTTATTGGAGTGAATCTAGTGCAGGGCCACAGTGTTATATAAGAAACTGGATTGTCTTTCATATGAGGCAAGGCTGAGAGAACTGGAACTGTTCTGGCTGGAGAAGAGAAGGTTCAGGGGATCTCATCAGTGAGTATAAATACCTAATGGGAGGGAGAAGGTCCAGGGTCTTCTCACTGGTGCCCAGTAATGAGACAAAAAGAAAATGAGAACAAATTAGAGCACATGGAATCCCATTTCAACACAAGAAGATGCTTTTTCCCTGTGCAAGGGTCAAACACTAGAACAGGTTGCTCAGAGAGGTGGTGGAGTCTCCATCTGTGGAGGAATTGAAAACATGGTCCTGGGTAACCTGTCATAGTTGACCTTTTTTTTTTTTTTTTTTTTTTTTTTTTTTTAGCAAGAGAGCTGGACTAGATGGTACTTACCAATCTCAATCATTCTGTTCCAGAATATATGTAGAGAAAAGTATGTGTTTATTTCCACCAAAGTAATAGCTCCCTCTGTGCTTGTTTAGTGCAGAGTGTTAGCCCTCCTCCTGGCTTACTCTTTTGCGCAGTACTCCATTACTACCTGTAGGAACGCATGTGAGTCTTCTAGTAAGACCCATGAGCCTTTCACTTATTTTAGGAAAGAATTTGACTTAGGTAACTCCAAACTAAAGGTGTCAATCCTTCTACCTTTGGGCCTGAAGGTATATTTTTTTAGTACAATAGAAGGACTGTGCCCTTAGCGATTACAGTATATCTGATTGATTGACTGCAATCTATAATACTGCAGGTATGACATTATCCTCTCTTCATAATGCTGTTCTTTCTGAGTTCAGCTGAGGTGCAATTTCATCAGGGACTATTTCAACACTTTGTTTCACCGAGCTTAACCTTAAAAAGGCATTATTGATTTCCTATCTAAACCACAATTTTACAAACTGCAATAACTAGACAAATGTATGCTAATTATAAAAATAAAAGAAATATATGCAATAAACAAGCTGCTTATTACATGTATTGAACTAAGTTATATAAATCACAAGAAACCTGTCCACTCTACACTTGCATTTTTACTGTGGCATGGAGGGATCTCAGACAAAAGTAAGTGGAAAACTTTACTTAAATTGCAAGCACAAAAGAAAAACAAAACTGCCTTTTATTAAAACTGAGGATATTGGCTGTGATAGTTTTTGAAAATATGTGCTTTATTTTAATTAATGCTGCTGTATCTGACTATTAAAACAATGCAAAGTAGTATCTTAATGGAAAAGCATAATATGATGATATAATTTCTAATCTAAGTTAAATCAGTGCTAACTGAAAATGTCCTATGACTCTTTATGGACATTTTTCTTTCTGGAAAAAGTATTCTGAAATATTTCAAATATTTTTGAAATTTTGTATTTCACATTTTAAGTTGCCTGTTCCTTGTACTTTTTTGTAATGCTGGGAGATTGGGCACGAACAACAAAACAAAGGAAAAGGAATACTTACCCTTAATTGAATAACTTAAACATATATTTGCATGACTGAAATTGTGGAAATATATTAACACAACCTAATAGAGGTTCACTTGTCTGCTATATGGGGAAATAAAAGGGTCAGTGAGAGAAAGCTCCAATAATTTCAATTTCTAACTGTGAGTACTATACAGATGGCAAAACCTGTCTTTCTTCTAATAAATTGTTTTCTTCTCCTTTTAATTTAAAATTTAGAAGGGCAGGAAAGAAACTGAAAGGAAAAACATTTTCATAGGTAAAAATCACATTTATTTCTGTGGTCAAGGCATAGATTAAGGCTGTTGTAGTAATCTGCATGACCACATCTGTTGTCTACATTGGACCATAATTGCTGAAATTCACAGCAAGTATGTGTTATGAAATTACTCAATTCATTAGTCTGGTGTTTGGGAACTGAACAGTCACACATGAGAGACATGAAAATTTATAATGATGAAAGTCAGGCAAGAATACTGTTATCTTCCTTGAGACTGTAAAATGTCTTGTGGTTGGGAACACTTCCACGTAGACTGGAGGGTGGAAGGTTTTGCAAGAGTGAAAGGTTTCTTGAGGAGAAATTAGCTCTGATACTTATCAAAGACAGCTCTGATAAGTAAGCTTTAATGAAACACATGTGTTTCTGAACATCAAAAAACATTTGAGGATTACTTTGGCTGAGGTTAATTGTAGATGACTGAGCTCTCTACTTAGAGTTTTTGTCGGTCTAACCATAACCTGCTTTGGTAGTTGTGATGACCTGTTTATCACATATCTGATCCTTGTATTCCTATGCTGCAATGGGAACATATTAACAAAGAAACAAAGAAACCTGTCGGTTTTAAAGAACAGAAAAAAAAAAAAAAAGCAAAAAAAAAAAGCCCTAAAATAACTCTTGCTCATGTTTTATAACTCATGAAGGATTTTTTTTTTCTTTTTTTTGTAGTTCATCAGTCACCAGAAAAGAGTCATAGGCTCATTACAACTGCATCTCCTAACATAACATGTATAGGTCAACAAGTCAAAAACAGTTGTGAAAAGAGATACATTACTAGGTATAAGAGCTATATATTATTAAACATGCTATTGAGCATTGGTATATGCCGAGTGTAAGATAGGTAATTCCAGAATATTGAGAGACCTGAGCTGAACATTCACATGGTTAAGATAGGTGATGTCTGATAGGTTCAGACATCAGATAGGTTCTGTTGGTCCTATTGTCTCTGGGTCTACCTGTTAATATTCACAAGATTAACAGCTTGAAACCTGTTGAGCAAACCTACTGTCTGTTATTTTTCCCTGAGAAGGCTGACATCCTCTGAAATTATGAAAGTCAGTACTGATAGAGCAAACCGATTAACTCTTCAGAAGACCAAAAATGTAAGATTGTGGTTGAAAATACATGCACAAGCTAAGCTATAGATTTCCATAGTATATTATGGAAAGCCATATTAAAAATTAAATTCTTACTAATATTGTTATAAGATACAGAGACATTTAAATTTATTTTATCCTAATTGCAATAATTGGCATTGTAAGACCCTTATTTTCAACTGTAAGTGTCTGCGGTTATGCACCAAGTTTATATTAATATTATATGGAGTAACTTTGTTATTATAAATTATAATAATATATTATTATGTAATAATTATGCCATTGTATACACAACGCACAAAGTTGAAAAAACAAATGCCTGCAAGAACTCTTACTTTAAAATATCTATCAACAAACAGGTTATGTCATTTAGTATATACATGTAATCCCATAACATAAGATCTATAATGGGTAGTATCAAATCTATTATAATCAGAGTCTGACCAATAATAGAAAGTATTTTAATAATGGAATCTAACCGAAAGTATGTTTTCAGTTTCAAGTAATTGCTGGAATTCTTGACTTTTTTTTTTTTTTTTTTTTTTTTTCCCCCCAAAAAAAGAAAGACCCTAGGGAATAAGAAAACTGCACATTACAGAGCACATAAAAATGTGCTCACTTTAATTTCAGTCTCCCATATTACTTACAAAATTATAAATACATCTGAGTTGCCTGAGATATATAAAATATTTCCTTAATTATATTGTCTATGCATTGAATGGCTTTGTTTTGTTTGCCTTTCTCTCATTTCCCACATCTCATGTATTCATTCAAAAACAAAACAGAGAAGGGCAGCAGAATGAAGGATGGTTTCCTTATTGTCCATGCTTTAGCACTGACATTGACAGATTTCTACCAGAAATGAAAATGTTTGTAATTTATCAAAAATAAAGATTCTAGATCATTGGTAAACTAAGTGTAGATTCACCATAGTACTTTTCTGAGACAAGACCAATATACATGTAGCATGATACAAGACAAAGCAAAAATAAAATAGATGATATTAGTTCATCATCTGATCATCATCTTAGAGGAAAGGAAATTTTGTCCTATTCTGAGGCATTTTGTTTCTTAATTTTTACTGATGATTGAACAATTTTTACTGATGACTTCACAATTGCATTATATATTTACTGGGTAATACTGGCCTAGGTTTTAATCTCACTGAAAGGAGCATTCATGTTTAACCTGTAGTGAAAATTTCATTTTACCTGAGTGGATATTCAAGGGTTCAATGAACCATGGAGTCTTGTGCATCAGCTGATGTATTTTCATTTTTATAATGAAAGTTTCATTTTTTTTTCTTTTTTTTTTTTTTTCTTTTTTTTTTTTGACATTCCTGTCTCTGATATTCTTATGCATGGCTATGAGTTGGATATGGTGTCATCCATGGTGACATTCCCACAGAGGATGATGGCTCAGTGGCTTACATTTAAGTCATAAATGATATGCTGTAAGTATTGCTAGTGATGACAAAAGTGACATGTTAAGTATAACTGTTTGTATACGGAACTAGTTTATTGTTTCCTATTCGCAAAGAACATTCTTATATATTTTTTTCATCTTTTAATTTTTCTATAACTCTCAACATAACACAGTTACATTTTTTTTGGAAGTATGTTTTATTTATTTTTGATATGGTACCAATTAATCTTAAGTTAATCACTTTCTTTGTATGCTAGCAAGCCCATTGTTAAAGCATGCATGTGCATCTATAATACTTTATTAGTGTAGTCCTCAGAAATGCCAGACATAATTAGACTCCTCTCCACTCTTAGGCACTTCATAAATATGTCTGTTGGATACCCATACAGTATATCACACAATTTTTGTACTGTAATATGTCTTTGTGTGTCTGCCTTCCTATGAATGTGCTACAACAACAGTCACACTCAAAGACCAGGTACCTTATCTCACTTTGGCTTTATGCCAGTAAGAAATTCAGCAGAGTATTCCATATTCGTGTTAGTATTACTCCTGATATCTATAGGAAAAACTGACATTAGAATTGAACTGTTAACTCAGTATAGAAGATGCAACTATGCAAATAACAATTGAACAGAGGTTGGTTTTGGCAGTCATATCCAAAAACCAGAGCCTTAACAAAATCCATCTTTTTCTTGCCAAGTGGAATATTTAGTAACTTTAGTAACTTCATATCAAACAAAATGTTGGGCCTTATTATTAGGATTTGGGGGTCTTTCTAATTAAATTTTAAAAAAGAAGAGCTAAAGTCACCTTATTGCAGGAGGAAGACCAGCATCTGCTTGTTCTCCTGCAGTACATGACAGCTATCTCCCAGAATTACCAAGATCTGTGAGATACATGTATGTACCCATATTTCTCATATTTTATGATAGTGCTCTCATCACTAAGCTCCAAAGTATTCAGGGTTGGTAATTTTATTGGTTCTCGGTTCCTCCTGTTCATCATCAACTTCATATAAACTGAAATTCAGACTGAGATTCAGGTATTCAGCTTTATGAGTACTCAAAATATATAGCTGGAAATCCATTCTAGCTTTCTTTGACTTACTGTGTCCCATCCAAGGGGAGATACAAGAGTAACTATTTTGTGTTATGGACCATGTTAAGACTCCAGAAAGTCAGATGCTTTCTTAGCATCTGGGATCTAGTGAGATGAAGTATGCTTTTTTTTTTTTTTTTTTTTTTTTTTTTTTTTTTTACCTTGTGAGAGTCGCCTGGCATGGATTCCAGATGACACACTTGCCAAATGGGTTTTGTGGCCACAGAGGTGGGACTTGCGCAATCATCCTGTTGAAACTTTTCCAATTTGGAGGACAGATAGAATGAAAATTACTCTCCTTAGCAGTTCAAGGTTTCTAGTCTGTTAATCTGTTCACTTGTAATCTCCTTCCTAACCCCCATTTTGATGTTTTGAAGTAGTTCCTACTTACGCGCAAAAAAAAAAAAAAAAAAAAAAAAAAAAAAAAAGGTGTAAAAAAGGAAGAATTACAGTTATTTCCAAGGTGTCTAGATAGATTTTGAAGGGCAAGAAGGTCAAATTCACAAATACATATAGACATCTAGAGTCAAATCAAATGGGAATTGTTTAACTAAGTACCTTTGAGATTATCCATGGAACTAATTTTCCTAAGGTCAGTGAAAGAAAATCTATCAAGGTGAGAGATGAACAGGATTTTCCATATCCTGTTACCATTCATTTAGCCACAGGATATATCATTTCAGATGCTTTTGCAGTTAATTTTAATAGATACTGACGGTATAGATAACAGTATAGATATTTTCTTTTCCTGTTGTTGCATTTTCTTATTTCAAGATATGGCAGAGAAGTGAAGTTAGATGGTCAGCTGTTACAGCATATCCACTTTTATAGATCTTAGTTGGCTTTTCATCTGGCACGGATCAACCATTTTACAGTACTGCCATTTTTTTTTCAAACCTCTTTACGGGTAGGAAGATGGTTGTTCTACATTAGCTGTTGTTTCACATGAGCAAAAGCATTCTCTAGGCTGATGGATTTATGATTAAGGTGGCTGCAGAAATGTTCCCACCATCAGTGCATAATGGATACTTTGTCAGTAAGCAATTTGCCTCCATTCACAGAGGTGCAATTATCGTCTTTGCTGGACTGAGGACAGTTTTGAGTGCTTCACGGAGCTTTAGTGTTTCTAGCTTGTCTGCATACGACAGTAGCTAATCCACTGTCTGATCCAAGAAGATACCTCATATAGATCAAAGATCATTTATAATTTCCTTTCAGAGACTTCTCTAAATCAAGCCTTGTGTGTATAGTAGTGACTGTAGAGGATATATGGCTGTCCTCTCTAGAAGGGATAACCTTTACTGAGCTTGGTGAGGTGACTTGTGTTGGGTGTGCTGTGACTCTCTTTGATTGAAGGTTATTGCAGTAACAATGGCATACATCAGTTTTGCTATTCCTATAGTGTTCCTTTGCTCAGGCTGTTTAGATTAATGGCCGTACAATCCAGGTCAGTATCAAAATTCTTGCAGGAGCACCATTTGTACTGTATTTTGTTATTCTCAATAAATGCTCTTGGTAATGATATTTAATTCATCATTTGCATTTCATGAGCTCCTTAGCCTTGCAGGTTTGGGGACAGAGTAAATAGGATCAAGATTACTTAGGTACCATGTTTTAACAGATTGTCCATGTTTGTTATTGCATCACTTCACTTTTTCAAACTGTGAAAGTGAAAAAAAAATGAAATCTCAGTGTATAAAATCATGTGTGTAGGTAAATTCATTTGGGGGATTTTGCCTTTGTAACTGTTTCTGAATTAAGTTAGTCACACACTGGTACTTAAATGCATATAACATAATCTACAGAAATGACTAGCAAAGGCTAATCTTGAAAAAAGCAAGATGCAGGAAAAAAATCTGGCATTCTGTACTTCCATATTGAATGGAAAAGAGAAGCATTGCAAATGCAAGTCTGTGCACAACTCTTACTAGATCTCCTCCTTTCTAAGCATCAGAGGAAATAATTCTTTAGGAAATTTAGGAGATGTAGTACCGTACCTTTCTTATTCTTATTGGAATATTGGAATATTGAATATTCGTACTGGATTTCTGTACAGTTACCTCCTAGTTCTCATAACAGTTTTCTAGGTAAATGTATAAAAGGGCTTTCTGATTTAAACATTTAATGAGTGTATGACAACGTAAAAGCACCAAAACAGGTTTAGGCATCATGGCTGGAAGACTAACGGCTAGCTTAAATAAAAATAAATAAATAAAAAATAAAAGAACAAAGCAAACCAGAAAACACAGACTAAAAGAAACACTAGTCTTAGCCTTTGAATCACTGCACAAATGCCAACTGTGTTATTAAATATATTCTGTCAAGCTGCTTCCCCCAGGCTTCCTCCAAAGCCAGCAGTGAAGTGTTGGGGAAGGAGAGGAGGCAGGGAGAGACTGTCTGCCTCAGTCTGCTGCTGCTCAGGTGTTTGCAGTGGCAAACTGGCATGGTTTTCTTGAGTGCTGAAGTGCTGGATTCTCTTGTAACTGCTGAGCTTTAAAAGTGAAAATTATTCGTGGTGAACTCTTTTGCAGATGATGAGGGTGTCTGTGCTGCAATCCTATACAGCAACACCTATTAGCCTCCCATTTTTTTCTTTGACCCTTATGTTCACCCATGTTTTGAAGCTGCCGGGAATGAGGTGAGTGCTGGCATTGCGCTTTGCTTGCTCTGCAGCATTCTCTCTTGAAGGCAGTCCAAGCAACCGACAGAGAAGGGGTTAAAGTGCCCTGTGTTTTGCGTGTTACTAACCTTCCAGCCAAGGGGGAATTGTTCTTTCACTGAAATCCTTCAATCTCTTTGCATTACTTTTGGTGCTGTATAACATTTTAAAAGCTCCCTGACTGACAGACATGGCCGGAGGCAGAGCTCTGCTGGGAGAACCGCAATGCACGTAGCCTCCTCAGCAAAGAGCTGTGGTACAGCAGTTAAATTGAATACAGCATGATTTCGGGCTTTGTGAAGCAGTGCAGACTACCCCAACACTTTTTTATGTTGTTTATTTCCATCTCCCATCCACGCCTGAGCAATTCAAAAGGATACTTTAAGTTTTATTTATTTATTTATTTATTTATGTGTTGCGTAGTTACTCTGATTTTGCCATAAATACTAGGCATGTATTCTGCAGTTGTGGATCAAGAGAGGTACAGGAGTTTGGATTTTTTTTTAACTGAATTATGGTTGAACACAATCTGAACCTGATGTTCTATGCTGTTGAGTGCACTGAAGAGAGAGAAGCACAAAAAATAATGTGAATTGGTAAATAAGTATGATAATAGAAATAGATTCCAAATATTCATTTGGACACCCCACCCTCTAGTATGGTATGGTCCTGTCTTAAATGTTTATTGATGGAATAAAATTCGTAGAATAGAAACAGTAACACAAATGAGAACTTTGACATATGCATGGTACCTGGAAATATTTTTTTGTAGATAAAAAAAAAAAAATAATTGAAATGTCTTGAGCGCAATTTAGAAAAAATGTGGGTTTTTTTGGTGTTAGAAAAGGATCATGAGCAAATAGGAGTTCTCTCACTTTTAATCCTTTCTGAAGGAATTCAAACACCCAAAATATAACACCCTTTGTCATTAGAACAGGAATCTTTTTCTGTATTTAGAGTGGGGACTGCAGTTATTCTTCTAAGGTTTTATTTGTTAGTTTTTCTTCAAAACTCATTATTTGGTGTTCCAATTATAAATCCTTTCTATTTAGATACTTTACCACGTAGCTAACAAATAAGAATTTAAACGTTATTTATTGCTATGGATAGTAATGGTATTATTTATAAGGAAAATATAAGCTATAGCAGTGCTTGAAAATGAGAAAATATACATGGTTAGGTACTTTACCATGTCTTCTGTTCTGAGGTCCATATCATGCCATTGATTTTTAAGCAGAACTCTTTATTGATTTGGGAGAAACTTCTACTTAAAAATCAATGGCGCAATATGGCCCTAACCAAGTGGTGAATTCCATATTGATATAAATCGTATTTTTGTTATTATAATGCAAAATGCATCCATCTTAAATCCTAAAAGTAGAATTTCTTGTACCTGACAAACAGCAGACCTATGGAGTAGGCTGGTATTTCATCCCTAGGTTGCAGGTCTTAATGAGACAGGATTATTAAATCACAGAATCACGGAATCACAGAATTTCTAGGTTGGAAGAGACCTCAAGATCATCGAGTCCAACCTCTGACCTAACGCTAGCAGTCCCCACTAAACCATCGTTTTAAAAGTCTTCAGTACAATCGTTTTAAAGTCTTCAGTACACATTGGGATTTAAAATTAGTAAAGAACAGTGGATTATAAAAATTTTATTTGTCAGAAAACAACTTCAATCCCCGCTTGTTCAAATGAGTACAACATACAGGCTGCCAGTCATCCACCTTTAATGAATAAGAGCCATGGAAGGGAAAGGATTCGTCAAACAGTTGTCCTGAGCATTATGAAAATGTGATAGTTCAGAATTAACACCTGCACTGGGGCCAGCATAGTCATGGATAGCTTCATAAAAGCCATTTTGTCTATTAAAGGAAGCATCAGTAGCTTGGAAAAGTGGGAAAAGTAAACACAATATTTGCTTTTCTTTTTTCTTTTTCTTTACTTTTTTTTTTCTTTTTCTTTACTCCCTGTTCCCTCAATACTTACTGAGGCCCACCTTAATAGAAATGTATAGATGTTTTGCTATTGTTTATTGTCTAGTTCTAAATTCTAGAATAGCTTCTTTTGTTTCAGCATGAACTCCATCGATTTATCAGTCTTCACGGTGACTTTATTATGGGCTGCATCACAGCATTGTCAGATGGTGTGAGTGCTCATTTTCACCATTTTTTTGTTGGTGCTGAACTTAGTGCAGAGTTGGAAATGACAGCTACAGGCACTTTTTATTGAACTAATTTCACACTCCATAATATTTAAATATTTACATTCATCATATTTAAATATTTACATCCTTTAGCACTGTCATTTTATTAATTGCAGACAATGAATCAGATTTTCATAAATACTAAAAGAAAGCACCTCTGTTATTTACACTGTGGCTAGAAAAACACAGCATTCTTTCTTATCTGCCTTTTTGTTCAAATGTTCTGTGCTGGTATAAACAGAGCAATGTGATAACATAACAATTCCTTCGGGTTTTTTTTTCTTCTTTGCTGATAGCATTTGGCTGATACAAGGATCACCACTGTTTTAATTGTCACCTTGATGTGATAGTCCTGTCTCAGCCCTGTAGTTAGTTAGCACTGATTTATTTTTAATCTGTGTACCTGGCATTTGTCTGTATAAATGAGTATCACTGTCTTACTTTACTGGCTTCTGTGTTGCTTCATTTTCTACACTGACTGCAGTTCTATCATTTTCTCCACAGATCAGGACTGTTGTTTTTTTGTTTGTTTGTTTGTTTTGTTTTGTTTTGTTTTGTTTTGTTTTGTTTTTATGTATTTTACAGTAGTGCTGAAGAGCAACACAACTACTGTTTTGATACAAGGCTTGTCATGAGAAGAGAATGCCAGTCCTGGATGGTATATTGTGTGTTGGCGGCACTGTGTGATTTAGCTGTTTATGCACTCTTTCTTGTTTATTAATTCCCATGGAATCCATACAAATTTTGTCCTCCAGAGTCCAAGGTTCAGTATAAGCCTTGTCCATGTCCATCTGTAGTAACAGAAAGAGGATGCATACAAAGCACTTTTCTGGCAGAGACAAAAAGTGAAGTGTCCTGTCTCTTGGCAGATGGATGAAAGGGTGGGTCCTCTCCTTCCTGACATTTTATGTGTGAATCCAAAGTAAATACTTTTGACATCACTGATGGGCAATGGCTTTGTTGGTTAACAGGGTCATAAAGCAGAGGGTGTGGGCCTGCCCTAAACCAGAGACACAGATGATGGTAAGCAGGCCAAGAATGAGCTATTCCTATGCTAACAGCACTATATTCTAGAGCAGCTCAGTGCTACAATCAAAATGGTAATTGCTTTTAATACTGTGATTCCTAATCTTTTCTTTCTGTCTCTAGAAACTAACTAGGTGTGAGAATTTTGATGAATGTTTCAATGTAATTTTATGTAATTTGATGTTGCCATGTAAATCTCTTTTATAGGTCCCTTTAGATGGAATTTAATGCAGCAAAAACCTTGTCATCAGAAGGATTAATGCCTGCATTAGCATTTCCGCAATAAAATCAGAAGCTAAGTGGTGGAGGCCACAGACACCTCAAACCTGGATTCCTCTGCTCTGCATTAAGTGCTGGAGTTTTTATTACTTGCTGTAGGGAAGCCATTGCCAATGCTTACAAGGAACTGTTTATCCCTGCTTCTCTGGGTCCTGTTTGATGGAGGTCTCCTAACACCACTGCATCCAGAGCCGCAACAGACTTTAGAAGCAGAGTCAAGAGACAATGTTGTGCCAGTGCCAGGGAGGAGGTCATCAGTCCAGCGAGTCAAACGAGGCTGGGTGTGGAACCAGTTTTTTGTGCTGGAGGAGTACATGGGCTCTGAACCTCAGTATGTGGGAAAGGTAAGTTTTTACTCTTTCTTTAAAAGTTCAAACAAGGACAAATAATGCAATGTGCTATAAATATGTACCCGTTTCTGATGGGGCAAATATTCAGCTGGTAGTAGTTCCCTCTGTCCATCCCCTTCACCGTTCAGCCTCTTATATAGCTGCTATAGACTTGATTTTTATTTTTGGTGTTCAGGTTTAGAACATTTACTTCCTGCCTTTGTATGTCTGTCTTATTTCCTTATCCTTGGTTTTGGCATAGAACAAAAAAATTGGGAAGTTCTGAGATAACTTTGTGGTGCACCACAAGTAACATTAACAGTCTACTATAACAGCATACTTGATTTTTAGCAATGAAAGTCAGACTGATATCAGGGATAAGGTTTAAACCCAGAAGTCTCTAGCCTAGAATGCACACAGTTGTTTTTTTCTCATCAGCATGGTTACTGCAAATCTGTTTTCAGACAACAGAGCTTTTGCTGTGCTGTCTTGTGACTCAGTATCCTTTGCTGCATTTCTTTCTGCTTGTTCTGATCATTTTCATATATTTCTAATGTGATATATTGCTTCATAATTCAAAGTCTTGCATTATAGCTTTTATACTTTGCACAGGCATGCAAGCTCACACATGCAGAGAATTTATGCAATTCACTCTCTCATTACGTGACCACTGTTTCTATAATAGAGTATAAGTAATTTGATAGCCTGTTCTTTGAGGGGTGTCAGCGTGAATTTAGAAAATAGAGTTTTCAGGAAGGATGGCTGAAATAGTGAGCTGAAAAAATAGTAGCACAGCATATAATTGCATGCTATCTATAATTTTCAATATAAGTAAAAGCCCTTACTCAATGAAAATAAGATGAGTTTCTTAGGTCCCTAAATGCCATTTCCTTAGATATTGAGGTTCAGATTCACCTTCCAAAAAAACATGACGTGTCATGTTTTAGTTTTTACTTTAATACTTTGTATTTATTTTATTCTTTCTCTCTCTCTCTTTCTCTCTCTCTCTCTTATTTATTTATTTATTAGAATGTAAAGGCTGTGAATGGTTTGTTTGTTTGTTTTTAATATAAATAAAATTCACAAAAAGTTATTTTTCCTTCCTACCCTTCCACAAATTTGTTACAAGTAGAGCATGTATAAATAGAACAGCATAAGACTACATGTGGTTCACTAGGTGTTTCGACAAACCGGACAAAAGTGTACTTTAATATTACAGATATAAACATTAGTGTTAAACACTAAAATATATGAGCCAATAATATTTGCAAAACAGTATGCTTATATCACAAAGATAATATGATGAGTTTCATTTACAGGCTGAAGTCAGGGCAATCTCATAATGAAAAACTGCATCTTTATGATGTCCGGTTGCTACTAATTATCCTTTCTTTAACACATATCGTTGTTCTAGCCACTAGCTAAAGATGCAAACAAGGACTCTAATTGCGTTCAGTGTTGTAGCACAGGCAAAAGGATTGCTGAGCTTTTTATCTTCAAAGACAGAGATGCTATCAATGCACTACTGTAATACATTAGTTTTTATGCCTTTATATGAGATAGTCTCAATAGTCATTTAGGGTCAGTTCTAAGCTGCCAAAATCATATTATTTATTCATAAAATTTACTATTACCAATACATTTGAATGTGAGCTCATAAGCAGCTTTAGAATTAGTGGGTTTTTCTATTAAAAGTAACACTTATGACATCACAGATATAATTGGCATGTTTTCAACTCTTAAAACTTTGTGCACTGTATCAAGTTGCTGAAAAGATGCTTCTTAAACATGATGAAAAATAGAATTGTAGTGTAGTGTACATAATAGTGATGCTTCATATGCCAGAAGTAAATGTTATGCTGTTATCTGATAAAATTCAGGAGGATCTTGGTGGTGAAACACAAAATACATTAAGATGTTTAATTTAATACATCAGCACGATTGTCAGAAAATCTGTTTTTATATGCAATCCATTCTGAATGGTTATTTTTTGAAATAATGTTTATTATCTGCCAAGCATCAATTTGATGTTTATTCTGGTATACTCTGTGTCTCAAAAAATAACTTGCATCTTCTTCACCTAAACTCTTCAAGTTAAAAAAGAAAAAAAAAAAAGAGACAACAGAGGTGTTACTATTTTCCTCTTCTTTTCCACAAAGCTCTCAAAGAGGCAGAACACTGAATGGGAAAAGTTATTTAGAGAAGTTGTGCTGTTAAATCCAGATAGTGAAAGTCATGCATAATACAAATATAAGCTGTTCTCAACCTACTGAAATACATTCAGCAGCAGTTAATCAATATCTTTATATCATACTTCATTTTTTTTTAAATCATGGGGAAAAAAAGATATGAAATGACATTGAGTTTTTGATTGCAGAAATAAATGTTTGATGTTTATTATAATTTAGCATTATTCCACAACCATATATTTTTCCAAAAGTAATTATTTTTGTAGTACTTTTTTGTTTTACTTTAAAGTAATATTGAGTATTTGGGATATTTCATATGACCTGGAATTGCTGTTTTTTTGTTTTTGTTTTTTTTTTTTATCTTCTTCTTCCAGCCATGATAGCTGGGCACAATATAGTGGCAGATGCATAGGTGTCCATATTACTTATTATGGAACTGCTGCACTAATATTGTCACAGTAATTTATAAATAGTAGTTTAATGTGTCTATTAAATGAGCTGACAATTTCACTAAACAGTTAGGGGTGACTAGTTAATTTTGGAAGGCACCTGGAAGAGCACAGATTTACAACAGTAATGTCAGCTGTTATCAGCCAACACACTCAATTCATCCAACACACTCAATTCATTTTATGTCTGTTTTTAGAAGACTATCTCAAGAAGTGTCATGTTGCAAATCAAAATATGATTTAGAAACTGATGGGGATTAGTCTAGCTCACTGCTAGAGATTTTGAAATAGTGCTTCATGTTGACACATTGAAAGCTAACAGTAAAAAAAAAAAAAAAAAAAAAAGTTTTAATATACTTTGCTATTTAATCTGAATATTAAATCAAAGGTCTGGAAATCCTATGCTTGCATAGTACAGAAGTGCCATAAAGATCCAACAGGTTGCCAAGCAAAAGAGAACCCCCCTTTACTGGAGATCCATCTAGCAGACCTTGTCTAAAACGGGAAATTGGAATATTGTGGTGCCAAGTGACCCATCCAAATTAAAGGGATGTTGGAAGTCTTGCTCTAAAATAAATCTACGTGTACTTTATGTTTTCTTGTACTGTGAAGCTCCAGAAGGCCACACAAAATAGAATGCGTGGAGTAAGATAAAAAGAAAGTTCTTGATTCTTTCCTTGTGATGATGCTTAGTCCTCACTGAAGGGTGATAGTTAACATGAGAATATCTGATCCTCAAGCACAACCCTGTCCCAGGACAGTTCTAAACCACTAATAACGTAGCAGTTTTAATTGCCCTTATGCAAGGGTAACTTAAGGGGGTCTAACCGCACTGGAACATTATAAATCTCACTGAAATCTTTCTTCATTTTTCTGTGATATGCAGGGGCAGCATAATAAAATGAAGGTTCAATAGGACAGAATAGGTGAGAGCAGTATAGGTTCTTTGTTATCAAGATAATACCAACAAAACATCAATTTTATTCGTTAAGCATGTAGCATGCTTGCATTTACATAAATAAGCATTGCCAGTGTGTTATCATATCTCATCCTTCTCACATGTTGCGTGCCTGCACAGTAGCTCTTGGCAAGGGCTTTTCCTGGCTGTCCTCAATGTTGCAGAGACAGGCATGTGGCAACTTGTACTGAGTACAGCCTGGGTGCACTGTGAAATCTTTTTCAAGATAATAGCCATTTTTTTTTTCTGTTTTCAAATGTGCAACAACTGAATATTCTCAGCTTGCCAAATATTATCTTGCTAATGAAAAACCTGTATGTTTTGCATCATTTTTTTCTTGTAAATCTTTGCTATGTTATACACGCTCACGTACAAACCGCTTCAGACTTCTTTGTCGTGACCCCCACCACTTGGAAAAAGTTGTAGTTACAACTGCTTTATGGCTGTGTGGGGTGCATATAGCAGTATGGCAGTTTTTATCTGACTCAGTCCTGAGAAATGTTCATCATCTTCAGAGGTTACCCCATATATCAAGGCAGACACTGTGCTGATTGGGTGGAAGCAGAGCTCTATATCTGTGACCAGAAGAGAATGCTTTTCTGATGTCTAATAATTTATCCTCTGCATCTGAAATATGAACACAGAGCTCATTTATGCATTTTATAGTGGACTGGTTTTAATTTAATAAAATTAATGTTGGCCATCTTCCATCAGGCATAAATCAACACCTCTTTCTGGATATGCACTCAAATTTTACAGTTATTTTCCCTCTCTGGTGTCTGGATGGTATGGCAGGCTGTGAAGGAAATTTTACACTGCTTGTGCAGAATCTGTTCTCAGACAAAGAGTACTGTGGCTATCATTTAGGTGTTATCCACAAGCACTGAGTTAACATGGAAGAAAAATAGAAATAAAGGAAAATAAATTCATGCACTGAATTTGAAAGCTACTGCACTTTGAAGTAGAAAAAAAGAAAAGACTAAATCTCAGTTGATGGTTGTATGCTAGTTAGTTTGATTTATGCATGTATGTATTTCTGCTAGATTCCTGTTAAGATGGTCATGATAATATTTAATTTAAAGCTGTCAACAGAGTTTTTCCTAGCTTATCAGATTCTATGCCCACAAAAAACAGCAACAAGTAACAGAACTAGAGAGAGAGCTGTATATCATCTTCAATAGACATTTGGTCGGTATCATCTTCAAGGAAGTGAGAGTTGTTGTTGCAGGATCTGCTACTAGTAACGTGTTAATTCCCTCCAGTTGCTAATTTCTGGATGATTATAATTTCAAAGATCTTTGGAATAGTAGTTATGGGAGCAGTTTTGTTCCCAACATCTTTAACCCACAGGAATTCGTTTACCCTCCCATGTCTGCAAACATCATGGGGAAATTCTTGTCCTTAGATGATTTGAGGTGATTTGACACACATGATTGGATTAGCTTGGCCTACTAAATGAACTGACTGAATTTATACCATGCACTTTTTCAAGTAAAAGCATTGTCACAATTTCTCACAGGTAATTAAAGAGATGGAGAAATATGAAATAGCAAGAAGGTGTAAGAGAAATCAGAACTGGGACCAGAGCTCTGGACTTTTCATCTCACTGATTCGAGCTGAGACCTTTGTCTCCCTTACTTATTGCTGCCTGGTGAAAAAAGTGGTGACTTTGAAAGCTTTGCAAACTGTATATTGCATAAAGTATGTGAGGCACAAAGCAGTTTTGACAGCTGCACATGAAACTGTGAGATGTAGAAGTAGAAATGCAAAGCTCCCATGAGCAAATCAGACTATCATTTAATGTTTACTTTTGCAAGCTCATCTTTTTTATAAGGTATATAAAGAGTCAGTTTTACTGTCACGTGTTAGATATGAGCATCTTGCATACAGCAGAATGTTTCTTTATTGATCTAGTGACTTCACATATTGATTTACTTAGGCAGCTTATAGAGGGAAAATTAGGAGCAAAATACTGATAATGGCAACACCTTCTGCCTGTGGTTCTTGCATTCATGAAAATTATATGAGGCATTTGGAGATCAAACAGATGAAAACTATGTCCTCATTGATTGCATGAGAGAATGAGTGAATTTGGGTTGAAGAGAGATCAAAATAAAAAGGAATGTTCTACTTCTTGAGTTGTAACCCACATTTAGGAGTTCTAAAAGACTGTGATGATTGTTTGGAACTGCTAAGGAAGTCACAAATAGAAACACGTAAAACTGTAAAACCCAGCATACTGTATTGGCCTTGAATTTAGTGATCAGCATAGGAGACTGAAAGCCTGCAGAGATTTTCCGTCACCAGCTCTCAAAGACTTCTGAACACAACTGAGTGGATGGTGCCAGCATGTGTCTGAAGTTTATAGTGTCAACACAGATGGAGAAATACAAGTGAGGTTGTTAGAATTAAACTGCTAAGGAAAAGCCTTTTATCTATGGTAGCTCTTTTTTTTTTGAGTGTTATTGTACAAATGGCTTCAACTGGACAGAAAGCTCATTGGAATCAGGAAATATATGAAAGGACAATTTTAGAAAAAAAAAAAAAAAAAAAAAAAAAAAAAAAAAAAGGATTTATAAGTATATTTGGAGGTCCTGGCACATAGACAATCCAAAATATAGTCTGTTCTTTCAAATTCATTTGGATTTAAGATTTGAAATTTGCTTAACCTAAATCTGGAGTTTGTCTAAGAACTGCTGACTCATGTGGCAGCCAGACAGTGTTTCCAATATGCAGCTCAGACACAGACAGACATGTTATATACATCAGTAACTCAAAACTTGAATTTATAACTAATGAAACATTATAATATCAATAGCAATTGAACTGAAGGAGAAACCGGCTGAGATCACAAGATCTCCTTTCTGGAAGAGCATCAGAATGCCAGTTAGGAAATTAAGTAGAATTAGCCAGACAGCAAAATGTGGAAAAATATTAAATACCTGTAGTCATTCCTGTATCTGTAGAACAATATGTAAACCAAAGTAATTAGGAGGTTCACAAATGGAATAAAGTTTACGATCACTGCAAGATGTGAGGGGTTAAATGACAAGGGGATAGCATAATACTTTATTCAAACATACGACAAAAATGTAAATTCTTCATAGGAAAATTGAATTGAAGAAATACTAATGAAAGAAGTGCTAGATGATAGGGGTCTAGTTTGAAGGTCATGATTTCATAACAAGAGGTTCATTTTTCAAAGTGTAGACGTTTGCTTCTTTTGCTTGTTTTGTGAGGGGGTGCCGTTTTGGTGTAGAAACAATATTTTAAAAGAAAACATGAACAAGTTTCAGAAATATAAATTTATAAAATTTATTTTGTAATTCCACTCAAGATATAAAAATAGGTGTTAAAATGTGAAAGTGAATATTTCCATAATTAAAATTCTTTGCTTTAATACAATACACAGAATAATTAACAATTCATGAAAACACCATAAAAAATCACCATTGAAATTCAAAAATAATGTATGAGTATGAAATATATTTTATTAACACAATTCAAACCTAAATTCATTTTTTTCTAATAAAATGCTGAAACCAAAATATTTCCCAGCAAATATTTTCAATTAAATATTAACTAGGCGTTCTTTTAAAGAAAAAGAAAGAAAATTTTTCTAAAGAGGTGTCCAGCACCAGCCTACAGGAGAAGCAAATGAACAAGATTACATATTTTTCATCCACAAAAGTTAATATCAATATGTACAAGTTATAAATGGAAATTAAAATTACTGGGATTGACAGTCTTGTCAGGTGCTGCAGTCATGTCTAGCACAGTTTGTGAGTCAGGGCCCCAAAATTATTTTCACAGCAGAAGTCCTAAGGTGCAAAATCTCCTGTGCTTCGGAAGTACCAAACTACAATTTGTAACTATCTGTTATAAAAATCAGTGGACTGGGAACAGGTCTTATGGCATGTACAATTTCCCTCTCCCTCACCCACCTGCATGTTGCAGAAGCTGTAAATAACCTGACTCTCTTCTCCCTCTACAGACAATACACCCCCTAAACCTTTTTGTTGTCTCCCTGAGCCTGACATCCACTCTGCTGCAAAATACACAATTGCTTTGTGCCTTACAGAGGGTCTGTTACATATCCAATTAAACTCTGAGTAGGAGCTCAACTTTTAGGTAACTGTGAACTCTGCAGCTTCTGTTCTGATTTTAAGTAATCCTTGTGTACCCAAAAGCTTGCTTACCTTTTCCATATACATTGGCAGAAGTCTAACAAAAGGGACTACTTCCATAAATGATCCTTGTCTTTGTTCTACATTAATTTATAAATTCAGATTACATTTCTTCCACCTCGAAAATCAACTGCAAATAACCAATATGAATGAAAAGTCAAAAAAGGTCTTAAAAAAAAATAAAGGAACATGACGAGACAAAAACTGGAGAAAGACTAATATATAAAAATATTGTTTGTGTGTCCTAGTAGTAGAAAATATTTTTATAGGAACACCATTGCATAGGTCTCTCTCTAATACCCCTTGTTTCTGAACATATACTTATTCTAAATATAGAATATAAAGCACCAAATAACCCAATAATGTTCTAGAGTAATTTGCAAAATGGGTATTATGCTGTTTCTAGGGGTGCAAGATTGTTGTGGTTTAATCCGGCTGTCAGCTAAGCACCACACAGCCATTCTACTCTCTCCAGGTAGGACCGGGCAGAGAGTTGGAAAAAAAAAAAAAGGTAAAAAAGCTTGTGGGTTGAGATAAAGACAGTTTATTAGGACATAATAATAATAATAATAATAATAATAATAATAATAATAATAATAATAATAATAATATGTACAAAACAAGTAATGCAGAATGCAATTGCTCACCATTCACTGATTGATTCCCACCCCCATGCTCAAACAGTCATCCCCCCCTCCACACTGGCCGGCTTCCCCATATTAATTGTTCAGCATGACATCAGATGGGTTGGAATGGGCCCTTTGGCTAGTTTGGGTCAGCTGTCCTGTGTCTGTCCCCTCCCAGCTCCTGATGCTGAGACATAAGCATATTAAAACATAATACTAAGTGAAGAAAATGTCTACCAGCATTGACACAGGATGAAAGTAAACATAATATGGTTTTATTTATTAGTCACCAGTTTAAAATTCATTTTCTTCTAGAGAAGATATCATTTCAAAAGTGCATGAAAGAAAAAAACAAACCTCTTGATTCTTTCTGTATGACAAAATTTTAACAGGAGAAAACCAGGTGTAATAGGTGGAATAAAATGTAAAGAAATATTAATGAAGTAAGATGGCAAAAAAGAATTTATACAAAATCAGAAATTGTAACCATAAAGCTTAGATAGACAGTAGATAGACAGTAATGGAGGCCATGAAGATCTTGGTCCTTTTAGAACTGGTGGGACTCCTGCCCCTATGGCAGGAAAGCAGGTTTGCAAAGGACACCCAGTGCATAACACTGCAGTGTGCATGGTAGTTTCTTGCTGCACTAATATCTTCCTTCAGCTTGTAAAAACATACAATTTTTCTTCCTCTGGGTTCATTCTAGGTTCCTGTGCCAGTACATTGCACTTTTTTAGCTGTCAGTCCCTGAACATGCAAGCTGGAGTTATTGTTGATACAGCTGAACTAGTGCCATTATGACCTGGTTACTGCTTACTGAAAAAAAAAAATAATAAAATTAAATTAAATTAAAAAATAAAATAAAATAAAATAAAAGATTTTCAGTGACAGATGTATTATTTATCCTTAGTGTCATGAAAATATTTAACTGGTCATTGAAAAAAAAATATAACTGCTTTTCATCTTGGGCAGTATTAGGGTTATATTAATTATCAGTAAGGATCTAAGCTGTGACAAAGCTGGTTGTTTACCATTTTGGTAAATGGTAAAAGGTGTAAGTATCCAGGTGACAATGTTTGCTGGTGATGCTAAATTGTTTGAGACAGAAATAACAAAGGCTAAATAGTAAGAATGGGAAAAAAGACCTTATTAAGCCGAGGATTAAAATAATAGATGAAATCTGATATAAAGTGATACATACCTGGGGAAGGGAATAATTCTAACTTAATTAATAAAATGTTGTGCTCTGAGGCAACAATAATCTCTCTCAAATGAGATTTTGTTTTATAATACTTGTATGCTTGTTTGCTCAGTGTGCAGTGACTGCCAAAAAGCAAACAGGATTTTAAGAATTCTTAGCAGCCGCAGAAGAAAATAAATGTCATTAAACAGCTTTGCATCTGGATCTCTGGTGAACCCTTAACTTGGGCAAATTGTTTATCTGTGGTCTCAAAGAGAACATGTGTCCCAAAGAACTGGGAAAGTTAGAAGGATACAAAGAGGATCAGTACGTTTGGACTGAATCCTTAGCAAGGAATGACTAAGATGTGATACCTTTGCCTGGAAGAAGAGACAGAGATACAATAGGTCTCCATAATATCTAGAACAAAGCAGTGAGGCTAACAGGGAGGAATTCCCTCTTCACCAGTGCGAGATGGGGGCCATCAGATGAAGCACATTAACAGCAATGAAAAGGCAGTCATTCTTCACACAACGTGTAAATACAAAACTGGGAGCTTCTTGCCAAAGGGTGTTGTGCCCATAAGAATCGTTCATGTCTGTAAGGTGAGTAAAGAAGTTCACGAACAGCCTGCTGAAGGCTAGTAACTACAGAGTCACCAGCAGTGTCTCCACAAACAATCAGCGAGTTGAAAGTATTGTCGTGAACTGTTCTTGCTGCAGCCTTGTACTGTTCTCCAGGTACACTTTTCACCTTTTCCAGAGACACAATTCTGTGTTGAAGGCACAAAGTGGAGCATTGCAGAAAATACTGGTGTGATAACTGATCACGACAGAAGCTCTCCATCACCTGGGAGAGAACTCAGTTATATTGATCTTGTCCACAAAAGTGACTCCTTTAGCTTCATTGAAAGTCCTTTGGACGGTTTGTTGAACAGGGATATGATCAAGGAATGACTAAGTTCTAAACAGAAAAAAATATTTACTCATTATTAATTTTTAGTGAAAAATATAAACTACATATATATATAAACCAAACATCTGCAGTACTTCACATGGTAATGTACTGGCTGCTTTGTAAATGTGGATCTATTAGCAATAATATTAGATTGGGAGGTTTAAAATGGTAGTGCAGGTCAACATCTAATGGGATATTGAGAAAAATGTCCAACTAGCAAGTGTTTTGTGAAACTGTTGCAAATACTCATTCTCAGCGTGAATATCTGTAGGTAGTAGCTCTCATTCTACCTACTGTTTCAATCTAACTATTTCTGTAGTTTTCTGGTCCATGAAGCTGGGTGAGTATCTTCCTTAAGAAGTTTGCTCAGCCTCCTGAAGGCATCCTGCAAGCCCCTCAGAGTTTATAAGTTTATCACTTATTAGTGATAAACTTGGTCTGTGGGCTGGACACTGATACTATGCATGACTGCAGCTGTACTTACCGTTAGCTCAGGGACTGAGCTTGTGCTGCATCTGAACGCCCTGTTTTCCACGTTGCCTCTATGGTTCTTTCTCTGCCTCTAGGTGAGAGGGGACCAGCTCAATCTGTGGTCAGGCCAGCTTAGGCCTGGGAGGGCACCCGACCAATGAACTTGAACTGCAGAGGTAACTGCCCTCAAGCCCAAACTCAAACATAGCTGCAGAAGACAGAGAGATGCAAAGCACAAATGTTCCCACGTCTTCTCGTTGTGATGGTTTTACCTTTTTACACAAATCTTATGCTATTTTTAGAAAATGAAGTAGGTCATTTAAAATATTTTCCAATCTGTTTCATGAAACTGAAATGACCTTCTAAAGTAGATAAGAATTGAAATCATTTTATGTTAATCTGGCAGCCTGAAATGCTGAAAAGCCAAAAGTAAATGAAAGTGAGCTTTTGTTATACCTTCTACTTCTCTTCTGTGGAAGATGTCCTTGTTTACCTCTCAAATTTAAAAACCTTCAGAGTTCTGTGTATGTTTGCATACAGTCTTTATATATAGAAGGAATAACCACATAAGTTTAAGCAGAGCATATATTTATGTACAGGTTGAATAGGAATTTAGGCCTGTCAGGAAAGTGCACACAAGCCTTTTGGTTTTTCTGTACTTCTCGGAATTTTCAGAAGTGTTTTTCTAGTCCTCAGTTCCACTTGTCCTTTAAAGAAGCTTAAGGTGAGTCAAGATGAGAGAGAATTTTCTGTTCCAGTATTTCAGAAGATAATGTCAATAAATGTGTTGCAATTAGTAAAACCTTTTCTCCCTGTGACCATGTGAGTAAACAATATTCCCTGGGGATGGCACTGTGCTGTTCAGTAGAGGTTGCTATGTTCCTGTTTTTCTGGTGTCTTCACATTTCAGCAGTGCTGTCCAAGTAAACTGTTGATCACTGAGCTGTTTGTATTTCCTTACTTTGTTTCTTGGTGTTGATGTAGAATTACTCTGTTGAAGACAGTATAGTATTTCAGTATTTTGTAATACAAAAATCAATATCATTTTCTTTGGGGTCTCAAATACAGATTTGGAGAGTTAACTAGAGTTATTTTGTTGACAAAAAAAATAAATCCTATAGATATTTAGCCATTATGACGTATTTGAATTAAGGATTACTGTAAAAAAATGTGGTACAGAGCATTCTAATTGCTCTATGTTTTTCTTGTTGTGAGAACTGAAGCATAAACTGGCAAAATGCAAGCCAAGAAAAAAATCTCATTTAAGTTATTAGTGCAATGTTTATCTCCTACAATCTTAAAGTACTTCTTCAGCACTATAATATAAGCCATTTAATAGCTCCTGCTTGTCAAATCCAGCTGTATCAGCCCACCAGCAGGTAACTGCTTCTAGTTTAACCCTAATTGATGCCAGTAGTAGAGTCCAAGAAGAAAATCAATGAGTGTTTGCAGAATCAGGAGATTCACACATAAGCCTAATGAATTGTGGCAGATGTCATTTGTGCACTTTAAGAACTGTAATAAAGATGCTGAAACCTTGAAACACAGACCAATTTTGAGGAGAACGTCTTTTCAGTAAAGGTATACAAATACCTTTACTGAAGGTATCTTTACCACATACTGTGGCGTTTTTAAAAAAAAGTACAGGATTTACTTCTTTTGAGTAATTTCTATGCCGATAGAGTAATTTTGTATGATCTGAAAGTTAAAGGGCAATGACACAGTTGTTACCTATGTTAAAAGCAATAATTCTGGCTTTTCTGTACAGCAAAACACAGAACCAAAAGTAAGTTGTTCTTTTATATGAGATACAAAGAAGATTGGCTTACTTTATTTACCCTTTTGACATGTTCAATGCAACACTTCATTTGCTATGTCTGGAAGTTATGTAGGCCTATGCCTGGGTCTGAATTGCCCTTACAACATCACACCTCCTTTGGCATGCTGACTGCAAAATTTTCATGAGCCTGGTAGCAACTATAGCATACTTCTGTTAGCCAATGTAGAAAGATTAGATATATCATCAACTAGAAAATAAGTAAATGTGTAACTTATTCTTTTGTTTTGGAGGAACTTTTTTTTTTTTTAAAGAATTTGTAATTGATCCTATTCAAAATGGGTTGTTCTGTCCTCTATACTTACTCCCATCTCTAAAAAATACTGTAATTCAGAGGGGGTGTTTTTATGGGCCTCAACACTGAACAGGCATCTGAACATTGCAATGATTATCCTTACAGCAGCTCTGTGAGGCAAGAAAGTATTAGTTCCCTTCCAGAAGTAGGGGATTGAAGCAAAGTAAAGACTGAACTACCAGAGTAATTATCAAAATAATATTGAAACCTTAGACACAATAAAGGTAAAATCCTTCTGATTTTATTTTATTTTTCCTTTTTTTTTTTTTTTTTTTTTTTTTTTTTTAATAAATAGTCTATAGTCTGATACTGTCTGAATTGATAAGTATGGAGCTCTGTCTACACTGAACAACACAGTAACTGAGCGCTGGGCAGATCTGCCTACCTGGAAATGAAATAAAGGATTACTGATTAAATTTCTCTACATCCAGCCACCGTAGTGCTCTTTAGATTAAATACTTAGCTTCCAAGTCCATTCCTAGTCTTGACATTAATAATGTCAAATTTGTAACTGCAAGGTGAAGTAAGCTCAAGGGAAAAGGGGAAGGGGAGAAAAGGGCAATGCTGTCAATTTCTTCCTAGCTTACCACATTCATGGATCATCAGAACAGATGACAAAATTACTTGAATAGCAGAGAAAACAGGCAATGAAAAGTATTGTGCTGTTAAACTCGTAATACTTCATTTGCTTTTCTGCTTTATGCTTCTTTACTTCTGTTCTTGGAATAGATTTTTAACTTGTTTCTTTGGGGAGCCCAGCTCCAGAAAATGATTCAGAAGTAATGATTTCCTCAGTGTATTAAATAATTCTGACACGCTGCTCATTTTCTTAATTATCTCCAAGTATCGGTAGTTAAAAATTTGTAAAAAATAATGGTGTAAGTAAATAGCCATTACTTTTGACTAAGTAAATAGGCATTACTTTTCCTATAGACCAAACAAGATAACAAGAAATATGTACTGAATCTGAACACATTTGGAGTATTTCAGAGATCAAATTTGTTTACACTAAAGGGAAAAAAAAATCCTGCTAGCACTCTGCCCAATATTCACAAGACAGAATGCAAGGATTCTTTCATTCTGTGCATTTGCATGGTCTCTATTGTTATGCTTTTTACTGATGGATAGCTGGCGTGCTATGGGTTAGATGAATATGCAGAAGTTACTTGCTTCAGTAGTTTATCTCCAGTGTTACTGCCTAGCAACATAGCTCAAACTTCAGGAAAAAAAAGTGGATAAATATATGTAAAATTACAGAAGGACTTTGCAAAGGCATTCAGGTTATAACATGGTCATGTGTTTAAATAGCTGCAGGTCACTTACAGTCTTAATATTCAAGGGTGTTATAAACTAAAGGACAGGCTGAACAAGGGCCTAAGACTGTCTACAAAGAGAGATAACAATGGCATTTGTCTAAATGTTGCTAATATCCTACACATTTTGACTTTATGAATGTAAAAGCTTACCAGAAAAATGATCTTCAGAGTCAGGGTTTAAAAGTAAAATTTCATTTTTTCATGTTAAACTCCACCTTACTTCATGTTATGCCACTACTAATTTTATAACCAGATGGGAAAAATTGTAAATCTCTACACAAAGAGAATTTTATTAGTTTACAATACAAACATAAACTAAAGCCCACTTTCGTTTTGAGCAGTGTCCAAAAATAAATAGGACCTTTCTTGAAAAAAAAATACTTTTGAATCTCTCAAAATAAAAAGATGAATATTACCTTTCTTACCTACTGAAGGTAGGTGACTATGTTTCAGAATCCTGGCATTTGCACATTAGCTAATGGATGGTGAATTTCCATGAGCATTTTCACTCCAATCTAAAGTAAACTTTTGAAACAAATCTCTTGATCATTCAGACTTACTGCACTTTTGTTCAAATTAAGACACATCTTAGCACAAACTAGATAACTTCTGGATAAAAATAAGCTGAGGATGAACTACATGAATTGTCACTTAGTCCATGCAACCAGACAAGATCTTGTGTGAAGCAAAAATCTTGGAGATACATTTTGTGTGGGCTCTGGGTCCTCAGCATCAGCTGGTGCATTCTACAGATCCACTCTTACAGACTCAATTTACTTGATAACTTAGATTTAACTCATGTCCCCAAAATAATCAATATAAGATGTGGAAAAACTACCCAAGACTAAGTAAGTGCTGCCATGTTTAGCCAGCCTTCTTTCCCTAAACTTTAATTAATTTTTCCAGTCCTTATAGGAAGAGCAGAAGTTATTTATGCAGTCAGGTGTCCAAAAGCAAGGAAGAAATTATGCAGAATGGTAGTATAAAGTATGAGAGGATGATCTCACTTTCAGAGTAGCTCTTTGTGATACTTATATCAAGATTTATATTTTTACTACTTACATGGCATAAATATGCCACATTCTTATGCTTGTTATGCATACCTCTAATAGTCTACAACCAATGAAAAGTCTAGGTACTAGGAAATAAGTCTTTACATAGTTAGCACAAAAGCAGGACACAGTGACTATGGAAATAGAAGAAATGAGCTACCAAGGAGTGGGAGCAAAAGAGAGAAGTGTCTGAGCAAAAATTTCAATTGCATGCACATGTGTATGTCCTGCTGTGTTGTTAATCATTTTTTAAACAAATAATCTCCAAATTATATTCATAGAGTGTAGCATATCACTATATATATATATGTATACACACAAAAAAACATGTGAGGCCTACAGGAGCGTTACAATTACAAAAGAATGCCTGAATAAAAACTGCATGCTCCCACACAACTTTTTTTGTTGTTGTTTTTAACTGTCTTCATTGAACCACATTCAGCCATCACTTGCTGCAGTGTGAAAAAAACAAACAAACAAACAAAAAACACAACTTATAAAGAACAAACAAAATGATGACAAATTGAATTTCAGTTAAATTTACTGAGAGATTTGCATTTACATTAATAGATTTTGAGGTGATCCTATCCTAAGTGATTGATAAGGCAAGGCATGAAATAGACAATATAAAGTTAAAAGAATCATGATAGAAATTAAAAATTATTTGTTAATGCATTTGGTTTATGAAATATGGTTTATTTAAATAGATTTTCACTAGCAATTTATTTTTTTTTAAAGAGGAAAGAAATTGAGAAAATTGTAACTCAATAATGAATTGTTCAAGAGATAAAATTTGGTGTGAAAGAAGGGTTAAAGGAGTGAACAAGAGGTAATTTTCTAAATATTGGTTTAAACTCTTAACAGTGTATTTATTCCTGTAAAGGCCAGTACTTTCTCCTGAATACATGATCATGAAAATAGTCACTATAATTTTGTCTAAACTAAACAAAATATTAATATTTCAAAACATTTTATATATGAAAGAGATGAGAAAGTCTGCGTACATTATTCACTATCTGTGATAGATAAATCTTGTATGTAGAATGCCACCTGAAATTCCATCTGTTTTTTTTTTTTTCCTTCAAGATTCTCATAAAATGCATATTTTTTTTAAATACTTGGCTATGTAAAATTCATTTGCCCTTTCTTTTGGAAACATTTGCTAGCTGTTTTGCAACATCCATTAGTAATGAATATGATTTACATGTTTAACCTTTTTTTTTTTTTCTTTTTTTTTTAATCCTTCCTGTCTCACCAAGAAAAGAATGACTCTGAAACAGGCATATGGAAAACAAGTGGGTGTATGCTTATGTTTAAAACCAGCAGCTGGGGGAGCTTCATTTGATTATTTACTTTTGCACCGATAAATGATCCAGATTTTCTTCTCATATGTGCTCTGATTCCTATGTCTTGACTTTTAGTGTTTTCATCCTTAAACCTTCATTGAACTGACCCAGTTTCATATGGAAGGAGGTTGGTTTTGCCTTAGTGGTGTTCTCTGTCGAGATCATCAGCTGCTCTTCTTCAGGATCAGCTGGAGTTACTGGGATCAATCATTTCTTAGGTGTTCCCAGCTTATAAAGTGAGATGATTCTGATTCACTTCCACGATCTGTGTTTGAGGTTCTGTGGCTTAAATGAAAAATGTAATGCTCATCTACAGCTGCTGTTGTGCGGTAAAACAGCAAAAAGATAGAGTGTTGCCATTAAAGTCACTACATTGACTGAATGCTGTTTACAAATTGTACTGTTGAGTTACTTTCTACCCTTTTATTTCTTTGTCTGGGTCTCCTTTCCTCTAAGTAGGTATGATAATGCCCTGAGTATATTGATGTAGAGTTATCATCTGCAGTTCTTCTGCGAACATGGTTTTGTAGAATTGGAGTATCATTAACTTTCCACAGTGCTGGTATGTGTTGCTAATTTGCTGTTGCCATGACTAGATTATTGCTTTGCTTGTCCACAGGGAAAGTACTTTTTATTCTTTACACAGCAGGCAGTACTGCTCAGCAAGGGAATGTAGGAGTTCTCATGGACCAAGTAGAGAAAGGGCTGGTATCTTCTGCTCTGGTGTGGCATGGCACGTTTCCTTCTCCTGCGGGAGAAAAGTAGCTGTAGCAGAAGTGTCAGTCCACAAAACTTAGTAATGCTGGGAGTACAAAGGTTTATTTGCACTTTTGGGAAGTCATCTGGCAGCACCTTACAACCTTCCCTCAGTGGTTCTGGTGTGTCTGTGTGGTTGTGCTGAGGAGGGGTACGTGTTAGAGCATTGCATTGGACGGGGAGAAGTATCCTCCAGCTGAGATGGGTAACCACGTCTTTGTAACCTGTCTGTAGATAGGCATGTGCCTTTTTCTTACTTGTGCTTTGTACAGCCCAGCCTGGCTGGAGCACATACTCATCTGTTGATCAACATTTATCTTTAGTTTACTATCTCTGCTTTACCAGGTCAGAGTTTTTTCTAAAAAAGAAAAATCCCAAGGAATGCCATATTCCACGGTCAGATCCACAGGGCCATTAATAATCGAGTCACACCAGCCCTAACATTTTCACCTGAGGTGCATAGTATTAGCACAGTTGACTACAAAGTAGACACTATAAGAAGTCAGAAGGGCTACACCACTACTAGCTGCAGCTGGTGTATCAAATTTAAAAGAAAGTAAATTACCATTTCTCCAGGTACCATCTATTCCGGTAATGAAACCCCCAATGCATCTAAGTATTCGTTAAAACAAACTAATCTTATTTGTATCTTATGGGTGATTGGCGTCATAATGCCTTGTTAATTATGATGGCTAAGAACAGTCTAAGTGGGTCATTAAGTTAATGAACAAATTAGCAAAGAAATCTTGATGCATTTATGAATTTCAAAATCTTTAGCAGGGGTGTGTCACTGTTTCTGGCCTTTTTAAAATATATATATATATTTATAGCAAATTTAGTATTCCATTGAATTCTTAAAAAAAAAAAAAAAAATCATCCTGAAAAGATTGTAAGTGTGCTGGGAAACATTTTATTCATGATTTCATTGCAAGAAATTTCATTCTGTGACAGGTGTTTGGCATCCCACAACACCAATTCATGCTTTGTGTAAATATATCATTAAAATGAAAAATATGCACTTTTAAGGCACACATATAGTAAATCAAAAGCTTGTTTTTGCCTAAATATTTTCCTTTGTCTGTTCTGGATGATTTTTCAAGCATATTTTGCAGCACTCAGAACAAGGCCAGCTGGATGCCAGCGAGGGATGAATCTATTCTGAAAGCTTAAAAAGGTCCACTATAAGTGAATGCCTTATTCTTTTCATACCCCTAAGCCAGCCTCTCAAAAAAAACTAGTTTTAGAGTAAAAGATGTAGCTCTAAATTGGATCTTTTAGCAGCTCAACAAGGATAGCTGTTTCCCTGTGCAAGCGTGGAAGGTGAGAGTAGGAATGGCAAGCACTGCACAAAGCCTTTTTCTTTTCCTGTTCTTATTGAGTCAAACTCCCCATTGTTCTTTTAATTGAACAAGCTCTGTGGGGCAGGTGGCTAGTACAAATAGACATGCCCTGCTGTGGATATGGGTTTTGGCAGTTACTTGTTATCCCCTATACATAAATAAAGTGCAGCACTACAGAGCACAGCCTTACATGTCTTCCCACAGGTGGCTTACACACTGTGTTTGCAGAGGCTGTATATGCTATGCTCATATATTCACATGCTGTGTTCATATATTCATGTGCTATGATCATTGTCCAGAAAGTAGAACTTGTCTCCTGAGTGAGACTGCAAAATATACCTTGTCCTAGTGCACTGTTTGTATAATGCAATATTTGCATAGTGAGAACACTCTTGTAAGGCAGTTTTCACTGCACTGAATCTATACATGTCTGCGGAAGATAAATCACCTTCAGACATCCTTGAATGACATGAGATTTTGTAACAACTCATTTTACACTAAAAATAAGTATTTTAATAATAATTAGTATTTTGCTAGAATTAGAAACACTGCCTTTCTACAGATACAGTAGTTTTTATATCTAAAGTAAAGTACTCTCTTTGAAAAGATGATTAACAAAAATAATTCCTGTTTTCTGGCTTGCTCATTTTTGACAAATTCATTAGTCAATAAGTGTAATTACCTGTTCATTCTTTGATTAGGTTTAAGCAAAAGCACTCTGTTTATACATTATGTTCCTGAATGAATTGGATTCTTGAAGTAATAGACTTATTGTCCTATGTAAATTAGACTACATTATCCTTTATTGTTAAATCCAGTTCAATTTATGGTGCAAATATTGCTAGAATAGGAGCTTCATTAACAAACAGATGCTAATTAGTTTAGCATTAACTGATCTAATTCTGGATAGATAGCATTGTTCTGTGATCTTACTAATGAACTTGTAGTTTCCATAAGTATGCCTTTCATATATGGTTAAAATTCATCGACTTTCACTGAATTATGTTTTCTTAAAGTGACTTATTCACAGCAGAGATTCTGTGTTATTCAGTGAATGAAAATATTTTTTGTCATAACAAAGTAGAAATGCCGTCTTTATCATCAGTCATAAGTGTTTACACTGTATTTTTAGAGAGGGACAAACATGTTTCTCAATCCTGGTTCCTAAATTTGGATCAAGTGTCATAAGATGATGAACTTGACAATTATGTTGCAAATCCAGGAAGGCTGGGCGCTCTTCAAGAAGGAAATCTTAATGGTGCAGGAGCAGTCTGTCCCCACGTGCCCAAAGACGAGCTGGCATGGAAGAAAACTGGCCTGTCTGAACAGAGAATTGTGGCTTGAGCTTAGGAGAAAAAAGAGGGTTTATAATCTTTGGAAAAGTGGGCAGGCCATGCGGGAGGACTATAAGGATGCTGCGAGGCAGTGCAGGGACAAAATTAGAAAGGCCAAAGCTCATCTGGAGCTCAATCTGGCTACTGCTGTTAAAGACAACAAAAAATGTTTTTACAAATACAGCAATGCAAAATGGACTAAGGAGAATCTCCATCCTTTACTGGTTGCAGGGGGGAACTGAGTTACAAAAGATGAGGAAAAGGCAGAGGTGTTTAATGCCTTCTTTGCCTCAGTCTTTAGCAGCAAAACCAGTTGTTCTCTGGTTACCCAGTACTTTGAACTGGTGGAAGGGGATGGGGAGCAGAATGTGGCCCTCACTATCCATGAGGAAATGGTTGGCGACCTGCTACAGCACTTGGATGTGCACAAGTTGATGGGGCCAGATGGGATCCACCCGAGGGTACTGAGAGAACTGGCAGAGGAGCTGGCCAAGCCACTTCCCATCATTTATCAGCAGTCCTGGCTATTGGGGGAGGTCCCAGTTGACTGGCAGCTAGCAAACGTGACGCCCATGTACAAGAAGGGCTGGAGGGCAGACCCGGGGAACTACAGGCCTGTCAGTTTGACCTCAGTGCCAGGGAAGCTCATGGAGCAGATCCTCTTGAGAGTCATCACGCAGCACTTGCAGGGCAAGCAGGCGATCAGGCCCAGTCAGCATAGGCTTATGAAAGGCTATGATCTCCTTCTGATCTCCTTCTATGACAAAGTGATGTGCTTGGTGGATGAGGGAAAGGCTGTGGATGTTGCCTACCTTGACTTCAGCAAGGCTTTTGACACCGTTTCCCACGGCATTCTCCTCGAGAAACTGACTGCTCTTGGCTTGGACTGGCGTACGCTTCGTTGGGTTAGAAACTGCCTGGATAGCTGGGCCCAAAGAGACCTGGTGAATGGAGTCAAATCCAGTTGGAGGTCAGTCACTAGTGGCATTCCCCAGGGCTCGGTACCGGTGCCGGTCCTCTTTAATATCTTTATCGATGATCTGGATGAGGGGATCAAGTGCACCCTCAGTAAGTTTGCAGATGACACCAAATTAGGGGCGTGTGTCGATCTGCTTGAGGGTAGGAAGGCTCTGCAGGAGGATCTGGATAGGCTGCACCGATGGGCTGAGGCCAACTGCATGAAGTTCAACAAGGCCAAGTGCCAGGTCCTGCAGCTGGGGCACAATAACCCCAAGCAGAGCTACAGACTGGGAGATGAGTGGTTGGAAAGCTGCCAGGCAGAGAAGGACCTGGGAATATTGGTTGGTAGTCAGCTGAATATGAGCCAGCAGTGTGCTCAGGTGGCCAAGAAGGCCAACAGCATCCTGGCTTGCATAAGAAGCAGTGTGGCCAGCAGGTCTAGGGAAGTGATTGTCCCCCTGTACTCGGCTCTGGTGAGGCCGCACCTCGAGTACTGTGTTCAGTTTTGGGCCCCTCGCTACAAGAAGGATATCGAGGTGCTCAAGTGAGTGCAGAGAAAGGTGATCAAGCAGGTGAGGGGTCTGAAGAACAAGTCTTACAAGGAGCGGCTGAGGAAGCTGGGCTTGTTCAGCCTGGAGAAAAGGAGGCTCAGGGGCGACCTTATCGCTCTTGATAAGTACCTTAACAGTAAGTACCTCCTGGCTGTAGAGAGGTGGGGATTGGTCTGTTCTCCCACATGCATGGTGACAGGATGAGGGGGAATGGGCTAAAGTTGTGCCAGGGGAGTTTTAGGTTGGATCTTAGGAAGAACTTCTTTACTGAAAGGGTTGTTAGGCATTGGAACAGGCTGCCCAGGGAAGTGGTGGAGTCACCATCCCTGGAGGTGTTTAAAAGATGTTTAGATGTAGAGCTTAGTGATATGTTTTATTGGAGGACTTGTTAGTGTTAGGTCAGAGGTTGGACTTGATGATCTTGGAGGTCTCTTCCAACCTAGAGAATTCTGTGATTCTTTGATTCTGTGAAATCCATGAAAACATAAAGGCAGACTGCAAAGGAAATAGATGATGTTTGATGCCTAGGAGGTCTACAGCCAATTAATTTATTATTATTTAAAATTCAAGTCTGTTCTTACATTCAAAAAGTGCATGTGCAAATTATCTGTCATGCCAAAAGAATATGTTTTATGGAAATTGCTAAAAAATACTTCCTTTTTTGAAAATTACTTCCTTGATTGTAATCATCAGCTACTGCAAATCCAGCTGAATTTAACTGTCAATAGCTGCAACATTTATCAGTGAAAGGAGCCTTACTTCTGTGAGCATTAATAAATAGATAAAACCCCAGTCACATAATTAGTAATGCCTGCACCAGTAGAAGGATTTCACAATAATTTGTCTAATTGAAGGCTTATTTTTAAAACTGCAAAAAGCATTATTTGGTTGTTTAGTCCAACTCTTGAATCTTGAAGTAATCAAAGAGTATTATCTGACATTCTGGAATATCATATATATGTGTGTGTGTTTGTTTGTATATATACGTATATACCTATATGTACACATATATGTATATACGTGTATGTATGTGGTAAATGATTTCCATGCAACAAAAACTTTTGTTGTTTACATTTTTACATCTTTGCTTTGTTAAAACTTAAAAGTGAAAAGAAAACTTAACCTAAGTATGCGAATTGAAACGAAAGAAATGTTTACTGTCACTCTGCAGGAGAGTACCCTGCTAGTACTGTGTGGGAGAGTACTCTGCTAGTACTCACAAGGCCCTAATTGTTATTGAATTATATTGGAGACAATGGGAGTTTTGCCATTGATTTCCTCAAGGCCCAGATTTAACCTTTATAGACACATTTAGGTTTCTCTGGAGCCTGGAGAGATTTTCCTCTTGTAAATTATTTTCCCCAGGACTTCTGTAAGAACCATGTGTGGAAGGATTAGAAACAAATTAACACCTTTGTTATTTCACTGAGCAGCTCTATCAGAAAAGAGATGGAATAGAAACCCATCCAGACACAGCTTCTCTAATCTGCTTCTTCCTTTTTCCCTCTTCAAAGTCTCTGTAGCAATAATCTCGTTGCCCTCTCTCTCTGGGGTAAAATGACTCTCTGTGTGCTTCACCTCCTTCTCCATTCCAGGTAGCAGCAGCAGAAGTGGCTGTGATTTTACCTCATCAGTATAAAACATAAGTAGGGCCACAGTTACAGATAACTGATATTTTACCATGGCCATGCAATCATTTCTGTTCCATATTACACAGCTCTTTAATTTCTTTAGTTATTGG
Source organism: Netta rufina (assembly GCF_964035555.1). Taxonomy (NCBI): domain Eukaryota; kingdom Metazoa; phylum Chordata; class Aves; order Anseriformes; family Anatidae; genus Netta; species Netta rufina. The sequence continues at coordinate 73,705,609 of NC_140124.1, read as the reverse complement.
ACTGTATTCTCCACTAATTGATTCTTCTGAACATTTTTCTTTATCCATTAAAAAAATTAGTAAATCTTGCAAGTAAATGCTATATCAAGAAGACAACCACTTGTAAACTCAATACATTTTTTAACTAATTGCATTAGGACAATCCAGAAAACAGTCAACATTCAGATTTATGATTAAACTGGTCCATTTGAGCAGAAATGATTTAGGCTTGAGCTGTAGAAGATATTTTTATTTTGCTTGTTGGTACAGAGGTCTGAATTTTTTATTAAAAAGAAGGCATAGCAATATTACAATATTCTTATGCAGTGCAGTTAATGATATGTGAAATACAAATGTATCAGTAGCTTACGACACATACAGGATTTCTGTGGTTTGATTAATTCTGCACAGAGCTGTATAAATGCTGCTTGTTTTAAATAATCCAAGCTTGAAGAACAAATTCTGTCTGATACTTTACCTATGCCTTAAGAACCTACTTTTATCCCATCCAGAGATTGATTAATGAAAATACTTTACTAAGAGAGAAATTTTATTGTGTGTGCAAAATGGCTAAACAATTTTTCAGTCAAGCTAGATGAAAATGCAAACTATGCAGTATGTCACTTATCTGTAATATACTGATTTACTTGTTTTATTTATTATGCTCTCTAACTTACTGTGCTTTAATATCATCAATACCACCTCATATACATCTATTGAAATGACTGGTTCTTGGAGGCCTAAATTATATCCTATAAGTATAGTTAGGTAAAGAATTGCAGATTTGACCCCATTCTTATTATTTCTAATACTCCAAAATTGGAAATAAAACTCATATCTCTGACAGCTATAGCCATAAAATTTTTCTCATTCTAAGGAAGCTTGAAGTTATTTTTTTTTTTTTTCCAAAGGAGGCCTTCTCCCTCTTCCAGAACACCTCTATTTCCACCACTGATTTTAGGCATTGTTCTGCATAGGAAATGGTGTTAGGTTAAAGTGCTGACACCATGGTGCAAGAGATGGCGTGCAAATAGGCCAGCAAAGCATGTACTCCTTAAGCACTTTCATTCCTTCCTCCAGAATCACTACATTAAATCAGCTACCTCAAAAATGTGCTTCTGTTCCTCTTTCTGTAGCATCTCTTCATTAATTTCATTCTCTTTTTATCTTCATTGAACATACTTGCTGCATTCAGGCCACAAAATTTCATAAATTGCTAATCTGCTTTTCATTAATCTTTTCCAATACTGTATTTACTAGATTTTTTTGTTGATCCCAGAGACAAGAATGCAGGTTGATTAGACTAAAAACCAGCTTTAGCCAGTAGTTAAAATAACAACAACAACAACAACAACAACAGCAACAACAACAACAACAACAACAACAACAACAACAATAATAATGATAATGATAATGATAATAATAATAATAATAATAATAATAATAATAATAAAGTAGGTTAGCTGTTTATTGGACATTATGTTTATTTGAATTATACCTAGATCTCAGAGTTGCAGGAAGTTTGATTCAAACACTGTCGCAAATGCACACCATGATACAGCTTCATGCCCAAATAACATTCAACCTAAAACCATTTTGAATGTTTCAGCAACATAAAAGAACGTGTTGAAAAAGTACAACTCTTATGCTTCTGAAACCTAATGAAATTCAACAGTTACTGTGTGAAAATGTGATTTCATTAATATGGTTTTTAAATACATATATATTTTATTATTATTATTTTATTTTTTTCCTGAGGAAATTTTGCAGCTAGAACTTGGTTGTGCATTATTAGAAATGAGACATCTGTGCACTAGGTACAGAGAAGTCTTACGGCTTCTCTGCTGTACCATCCATTGCTGTATCTCATACACATTTAGTATTGTTGATTCATGACTGCTAGATTATTTTGCACTTTATTTTATGTTGTAGTGTGTTTGCTTGTCTGCATTTTTTGGGCCAAGGTAAATTAAGACAAGGGGATTAAAAATTCAGAAGATATTCTGTTCCACTCATAAAATTCTATGCCTTTAAATGTCTGAAAATTATCCCTCTAATATATGTATATTTTTACCTCTATTATAAGATCTAAGATGATTTATTTTTTTTTTAATTCAGAAAAAAGAAGTGGTCACATAGCTTATGATAGTAGGCCTTGTCACAGTGATAGACAGGCTGAGGCAGATTCTTTCTACTCTGTCATTCCCTGCCTGCTCTAAAGTGTCATTATCAAACAAAAAGAGACACCTTAACTGACAGTGCGTTACAACACGTGTAATTTACAGAACGCGTTTTTTGTGTTTAACATAGCATTAAATTTAAATACATGAGGAAGAGAGTTTCTATATTCATTTGCAATGTAGTCAGTGAAGAAAAAAAAAATGAAATAAAAAAAATGTTTTAAGATCAAAAAGAAGAAAGCTTAATCAGCACCAACAGAATTTAACAGGCCTTTGCTCTAGACCTCCCCCCACCCATGATCAGCTTGGAACTGAAATAAATAAAAAATGAAACAGCAGAAGATTTATTTGCTACTTAAAGTTCCAATCAATGTCAAATTAAGCATAAGCTTGTATAATCGGTTTAGAATCTTTGACCTCTCCAAATGCAGTGGACTTAAACTGATACTCTTTTGGCATATGTTTCCAAGAATGTCTTTATCTGACAAGGAAGAGACCCTACAGCTCTAGCCTTTCTTTTTGTTTTCTAATTACAGGAACCATTTATTTTTGATTGGCGTCAGAGCTTCCATTGAGGACACTTGGAGTTTGTGTATTTTTCATCAGTGATTCTTATTAATTATTATTATTATCTTTTGGGTATACACACAAGAAAGATTTCAGGATAGGTGGACCACTGGGTAATGCAACAGGAGTCTGTAGGGTGATCTGTGTCCTTCCATGTCTCCATGTCATAAAACTGTGGCTGCCTAAATTAGGGTAAACCAAATTCAGGGAGTCTTATGGATGATGTGCTTCTGGGCACTAAATTATATCTTTGACTTTCAGGAGGAGTGGCCTCTGGACATTTCGCTGAGTCAGAGAGACAGAGTCTGGTTAGGTATTCTCTTTGTTCATGGCCAGGAGCACAATTTCTTTGGAACAGCCATGGCTATGTAAGTCAGCTAACCTGTAACCTCAGTTTTCTGTTATGGGGACTGCTTAACAGTAGGAGATAATTGGCTTCATGACTACTATGGTTATAATATATGGTTATGTTTATGTTTATGGGTACTTGGTTGAAGACAGATTTGTCCTCCAAGGTCCAGTTGTGGTATGGAAGTGAATATTACCCCCCAGCTCCTCCTCACTGTCCCTAGCACAGGTCACTGCCTTCTCAAGAGCAATTCCAGCAGGAAATTTGTTTTTTGTAATTAATTTCAGAAGAGCCAGGCTAACAAATGCCAGCTATTCAATTGCTTTATCTAGATGGGACATTACGTTGGAGAAAAGTTCAAAGGAATTGAGTTGCCTCCAGCCATTTGGGGCAGTGAAGTTAACGCTACCTCAGGAAGGAACTGGAGGGTGCTCAGAGCCGTGATCCCCTCCAGCGGGTGTCATTCCCAGCCCACCTCTTGTGGTGTTGGCTGTCAACAGGCAGATGTCATCCTGTCTGTCACTTCAGAAGCAGAGTGGCACATGACACACTATCTTCCCTGTGACATATCCATAGCTAATCCTACAGCCTACACAAAGGTATTCCCACTGGCATCAGTAGGGCAGTTCCTGTGAGGGAAAAAATGGCCCTGGAATTGAGCAGCTGTAGCTATAGCTTCCATGGGAAATTAAATCTCAAGAAAAGCATTGTCCATAATGCCATGACCCATTATTAGATGATAGGAGAAATCTCATAGATCGATCATGTTGGATTTGGTAATCAAGCATGTGTCCCTTGTGGCTAATGGTATTTTCAGTGTAAAGCCTAAGTAGTTAACGTATAAGAAATAAGGAAAATAAACCATGTTATTTTGTACCCTGTAGCTTAAGACATCATACAGTACAATTCTACAGAAAATGGATTACCTTCAAACAACCTTGAAAGAAAATAGATCTTGTCATTTCACTTCACAAGCAAAAACACCTTATTTTACACCGAAAATATCTAACCTTGCCAACAGCTTAATTTCAGTGGTGCTTTGCAATAGAACATTCCTATTTGTTCTTAACTTCAGCAGTGGTTATCTGGAGGTCTTCACAGAAACAGTCCTGATAAATACAATCAGGCAGTCCGCAGAAATTATAAACTCTCTGCTAATAGATGTCTTTGAAATTATATTACAGATGTAGCATGTTTTATATACTGTCATCATAAGTCACTAGGATCTTTTTTATTATAATTATTCTTACAGCATAATTCATATTTTCCTGCACTGATCTTTTATATATGTTATGGAAGGGATACAGCAGGGAACATAATGCAAAATAATATATTCTGGTCAGTATGTGGTATCCAGAGAGATGCAAATCTTGCTATTCTTACAATGATTTGTATTTCAAAAGGGAAAGGCTACTATCATATATTCTACCTAAAAAGAGCAACACACCTTTGTACTTGCTGTTTTAATAAACTAATTACAGCAATTAGGTGTTTTCCAGATACTGTACAATTAAATAGCAAGAATGTGGAATTAGATTGTAATATTTTCTTTCCTTCATTCAGTTTTCAGAATTAAAAAGTATTGCCTTGTAAAGGAATACTAGTATGTGCTGCTAAATCTGTGATGATTTTTCCTTAGTCCTTTTGTTATGGCAGCTTTCATTTTCTCATTTCTCAGTTTCAGCCATCGGCATTATTCTCCCACATAGCCACCAGGATTCCAGCCAGGCACTGGTACAGAGGGGGCACCAGTGCTTTCACAGGTATAAGATCAAACCAGCTCCACTGGTGTCTGCTGAAATGCATTCATTTATGAAAAGCAGTGTCTTGCACGGATTCCTTTGAACCAGAAGATAGTTTAAACACATTTTAAACACATGATAGTAAAAAGTAAGGAAAAGGCCACATCTGTACATGGGGGTACATGGCACAGCCTTGCCTTTCCAACCAGATGCATTGAGGTCTTTTGACCTCAGGGTTTCAGAAACAATCCCCTTCTCTTTTTCTGTTATTTTAAAAAATTCTGAAATTATAAGAATGTAATGAGATGTAGAAAGCATTTTCCACTGAGCTGCCACCAGTAAGCTGCATACAGTATATTATTTCAGCAAAATGTATAAAAGTGCATTTAAGAAATGAGAAATTGAAAATTGTTATATTTCCTCAAGTGTTGTCTTTTGTTATTGTCTAATGGCCAATACTGTTATTTGAAATTGTGATTGTGTGGCTACTGTGCTGTGGTAATATATAGAGGCTTCAATGGATTCATCGTCTCATCAGCTGTTCCCATATCCAGCAAAACAGCAGGGCTTTGGAAAATATCCCACATTCCCAAGCAGAAGCAAAATCGGGTGAGCACCACAGCACAGTGCTGCAGAAAGCCTCTTGGTCCTCATCTCAACTTGACTGTACCTGCACCCAAAAGCTGGCAGTCTGAAATTCACAAGGCAGGTGTGACAATATGGAAATTTCTGATGAGAACAGTTGCTAAAAATTTAGAAAAAAAATATTGTATCTGATACCTAACACAGTTCTTATGGCAAGATCTCCACTGAAGACATGTCTAATTCATAAAATAATATTCTGTTGAGTTAGTTTACATAATTAAGTGAATAAGTGAAGTGATTCTGGCAGGAAAATAAAGCAAGCAAGCAAACAAACAAACAAAAAAAATTTTTACTCTAGTGTATACTGTGTCTCTATTAGCAGTCTGTACTGGTCCAAGTGAAGTCTCAGAAAATGAAGTTTAAAGGAGAGTGGGAAGCACAACTCTTGCTTATGAATTGCATCTGCACAGAGAGTAAAGTACAATGCTGCTCTTAATAGACTTTGTAAAAGAACACCTACTGATCAGTCCAGCAGTACTGAATAGTTCAAAAAGTATTTTCACATACTTTAGAAAATACTATTAAATAAATACTACTAAACTTCTGAAGTTTAAGAGAGATCAGGACAGAATATTTCTGTGTGCATCAACTCTGGCTGAAATGATAATGCAAAAATCAGAATTCATCAAAAATACATGCAACTTGTAACTTACCTGTATAATTACTTGTTATAAGGAAAGTTATAAGGAAATATTGTTGATAGATTCTTATTCTTTTAATATTCTACTAGTGGAAGTTTATTTTTACATTTAGGAACTTTTTTTTTTCCTATGTGCAATTGTTTAGGAATTTATCTGGAAAGAAAAAAAAAAAATTATTTTGGAATGTGCTTTTGCAAGTGTTATTTTTTAATTCAGAGTAATGCAACAAAAATATTCTCCTGGAGGAGAATAGGAGAATAAAAATACATAGACCCTCAAGTCAGTTATGCTCAGATGAGTATTCATTGAACTGACCAGGTCAGATACTGTTTTTATTCCTCACTAATGTCTTATTTGCCATCAATATTACTAACTGGCAACCACTCTCAATATTGGAAAAGTTTGGTCTGACTTAGTATGCTTAAACTAAATCCCTGTGACAGAAGGAGATAATGTTTTTATTTAATTGGATAATCAGTGATTTAATTTAAATAAAACTCAGCTTTATTTGCCAAACAAATCATTAAGGAAAAAAAAATAGAAAACCTTCTTATTTATTTCTTCTTGAATAAGAAAGTATTCTGATCTAAATTGAACAGTATACTGAAGGTACTTCCAAACGTAGAACTATGCTGTTTATTGTCATTTCTACAAAAAGTTAGAAAGAAAAGAATGCCAATTCTTGGAAGTAGATAAGAAGCTATAAGTAGAAAAGAAGCTATGTACAGCTTGCTAGCTCAAATATATATTTAGTTTTGGTTTATTATGTATCTGTATATATATCCTTTAATTAAAGTATTTAATTATTGTTTTATATTGTCATAGGACTAAGAATGGACATCTCTTCTAAAAGTCCTATACAAAACTAGCACAGAGATACCCTTCTTACTGAAGATAGTATTCAGTCTTACAAGGGAATAAAACTATCTTTTCCAAGTGACTTCTATAAACCATTATTATTTTCCTTTTTTATTCGTCTTCCTTTAACCCCATAATTTTAGCTGCTATTTCTTTCCATATACCTATTTTGTAGTAGTGTCGTAACTCCTCTTGACACGAGCTTTAGTCTGCGCTCTTGCCTTAATGCACATTAACCGAGTATTCAGAAGGTGCCTTAAGTCATGCAAATTTTTTGCGTCAAGAAACACTTACATGAAGTATTTCATGAGTAGATTTTGCCTTGTCTCTAAATGTTCTCTGGAAGGTGTATCTGTGTGTGCATGTAGTGGAGACAGGAGGAAAGAAAAAATATCTGATTTGATTAGCAGCAATTGCATTACTGTTGTTTTTGTTACTTGATTTCCTGAATTAAAGTTTATGACCCCACCAACCTGTATCTTGGGATTTCTTATTTTTTTTTTAGTGGGAACTAAAAATTGCATTTGTATAATAGCCATAAATGAGAATCTAATGACCAGTTTTAAATGAAACTGTGTGGACCATAGAATGCTTACCAATAGAAAATACATGTTATATATTACGTATCTTTATAAATAAGCATCTTTGAAAAGAGGAATGTTTGAAATAGAATCTTCTTAGACAGTTGGTATCAAAGGTTCCTCTAGGCTCATTTACAACCTTCCTTCCTGTAGAGGCCATCCCTGTTTCACCACACAGACTTGCAGTAAGGTATTGCCATAGTATCTCTGCTTGCATCTGCTTTTTCCATACATCAGTGATGGTTTTTCCTTTTCTCAGTTCAGGCTGTCATTCCTTGTTTGCAGTCTTAGGCAATACTGAGGTTGAGACTGTTTGTTGTTGTTGTTGTTGTTGTTTGTTTTGTTTTGTTTTTACTTCTTGAATAGCTTTCATTGAACATGGTATACAATAACAGGAGGGGGAGAGCTGTTAGCTACAGAGCAAATGGAAATACTTAGAAGTAGATACAGGCAGAGTAAATAATGAAATAAGGTCATAAAACATGCTGCATAATGAAAAATGCTGTATAGGTATAGGATTTTTCACTAGTACAATTGTGTATGAAGAGAAGGGTTAATATCATGGAACAATTCAGCAATGTTTTGTAGTCCAGATATGGAATGCAATATAGCATTTAAATTGATCTACTAGCAATAAATAAAGTGAAGAATGATTTTTGTAAACCTGTGAAATTGGCAATAGAATAAAACTTTGAATCTCAGAGTATATCACTATGTGAATGTATCAATTTGGGGATGTTCAACATATCTTGACTTTTAAAACCTTTTTATTTCCTCCTCTTTTCATTCTCTACCTTTTATTTTTTTTTATTGGTTGTTTACAGAGTGGAAATTCAGAAAGTGAATGAGACCATTTGTGAAACAACTTTTAAATATCTGTATTGCTGTCAAATTAATATCACAGCAATCCAATTGAATGTCATAGCCTTTGTTCTTATATATCATGTACTGATATAGTGGTTATTTCATTTTAAGTCTAGAGTATTTTACAATTTAAATATTTGGTTGGGTTGGTTGGTTGTTGTGTTATTTTTGTTTTTCTTCTGCTTTCTTTAATGCCTTCAATGGTTTGATTCTGAAAATATCCTAATAAAATATTGTGAGATTTTTTTTTTTTAAATCCTACTTTTTTTTTTTTTTTCCTAAGAATTTTCGAAGAATTTGACTTCCTGCAGAATTAATTCCAGAGGTACATTGTAAACATTTGTAAGAGGTTACCAAATCAAATAAATGGATTTTGTTTTCAAAAGTGGAAGTAAGGAAGGAGAGGAAGTGCTATGGCCTGCCATAACATTTATTGCTAAATTGTAAATAATCATACTGCTTTCTAGGAATTAGACATAACTGCCTGAAGAACTGAATACATTATTTCTACCTGGTGTGCTTGTAGTGAGTACTCCAGGCACCACCTGGAACACTGTGTCCGGGTCTGGGGCCCCCAGCACAAGAAGCGTGTTAGAACAGGTCCAGAGGAGGGCCACAAAGATGGTCACAGGGCTGGAGCACTTCTCCTATGAAGAAAGGCTGAGACAGCTGGGGATGTTCAACCTGAAGAAGAGAAGACTCTGGGGAGACCTCATTACAGCTTTTTAATACTTAAATGGAACTTATAAAAAGATGGATAGCAACTCTTTGCTCAGTCACATTATGACAGGACAGGGGGAATGGTTATAAACTAATAGAAGGGAAATTTAGATTACAGGTTAGGAGGAAATTCTTCACTCAGCGGGTGGTAAGTCACTTGAACAAGTTGCCCAGAGAGGTTGTGGATGCCCCACCCCTAGAGATGTTTAGGACAACCTGTGGGTGGTGCCCCTGCCCATGGCAGGGGGTTGGAATGAGATGATCATTAAGGTCTCTTCCAACCTGAGCCATTCTGGGATGATGATGTGTTACCAACTTTTTTCTTCTCCATAAAGCAAACTAGCTTTCAGCTACTTACAGCCTGGAGCAGATTGCTAGATCACATGGACTAGACTCAGACTGACTCAGTCTGGCATCTGGTATTGGATGTGATTCAAGAGCATTGCCATAGTTTCTGCATAGATTTACACAATGTTTTTCACAATAGTCCCCATCTTATTATTCATACTTGATTTTTTTATCAGTCATTCCTTTGCCAAATGTGCTACTGTTTGCACACATTAGCAAGAAGTATAGATCACGTATCTTTATCTGCCATCACAGAAGAATATCCATGATTTTCTGCATTAACAGTTTGCTGCAAAAAATCACAAATTTTACACTTGGTGCAGATTTGCCCAAAAATCTGACACTAAAAATTGTCTCTGCGTTACTTAGGTAGAGAAAATAACAGAACAGATTTGAGCAATGCTGGAAATGAATCCTTTGCATTTTCAAACCTTTGTGGCATTTTTAACATCTAGGATTTACAGAAAAAAAAATGCAATCATTTGTACCTCAATGTTACAGTAAATTCAAGTAATTCTGAAAAGTAAATGGGGGTGGGAGGGTGGGGGGCGCAAATAAGATTTGAGTACTTGTTCTCTTGTCCTGTAGTTTTAAGCAAAGAATAGGAATTAGGAAATACATGCAACATGCAGAAGTACAAGCAACAAGGAAAAATGGGATACCAGAACAAAACTACTGCTGCACAGTGTCAGAAAAAGTAGTCTCTTGCAAATCTTCTGTCTGATTTTCAACACACACACACAAAAATATCTTTTCTTCCAGAGCAGCTTGTAGCACATAAATCCAAGACACACTAGCAGGCACTTATTCTTTAGCCTAAACTGTATTCTTGAAAGTTTAAAGCATTCAAAATTAAGACTACTTTCTAGCGCTGTGCAAGTCCAACCAATGCTAGTTCTTCTTTGTCTGTCCATTCATCTGAATGTCAATATTGCATGCCTTTTTATTTCTGGAGAATTTCGTTCAATTTAAATTAAAGCAATCAGCGATTTAACTACACTAATTAGACACTTTGTAATGTTGAATTGCCCCACAAATTGCATATCTCAATGTGGATTACAAATAAGTATTCATTTGCCCATTGTCCAGCAATGGCATCTGAGAAGCCTGTAACAAAGTGAGCAGATTAGCGTGGTTTGATGAAATAAACACAATGTGACAGATTCCAGCTAATGCAAAACAATACGGATCTGGTTAAATCAATGAAATGGTTCCTAGGTTATACCAGCTGAGTGATGTTTCTGAAGTAAGCACAGTAAACACATCTATAACTGTAGAATTGCTAATGCTGCCAATTACATTTTTTTTTACTCCAGTACATTTGAAAAAGATACGCTTGTGCTTCTCTTCTTATTTCCTTCTTCCTCCCTCTTAGGAGTCCTTGTTTTGCTTTCTTCATTCTATATTTTTTACATTTTTCCCCAACTAGGGGAAACGGCTAGAATTATTTCTCTGTAGTATAATCCAAGCATTCAGATAACATATGCAATGCAGCCTGATTTGTTACTAGTTGAATGTAAACCCTGGCAATCAGAAAGACACTCAACCATCTCAGCTTTAGTGCCAAGTCTGATGAGGAGATGGGAGTAGAGATAATATTCTTGGCATGCTTCCCTATTGACAAATCCCTGCTTAGATACATTCTTTTGCTCTGTGATATTCCTACTTCCAGGAGTATGGAACAAGGTGGACTTCACAATAAAGCCCAGACTTTTTTCTTTTCTTTTCTTGTCTTTTTTAAATACAGTGACACAAACAACAACAAAAAAAAGGTAAAATTCTCTTTATAAAATTACATATTTATTTGATCTTTCTCAGCATATTTTTATTTTGTTTCACTATGTGTGTGTCTGTAAGCCTCTATCTGATAATGGAAGGAAAATACCAAGTTTTAACTGAGCAAGGTATAATGGAACAGCAGGACGCTTGTGAGCCACTTAAATTAAAATGATGAGGAAGAAATAGACGTTAATTATCTCAGGCTGCATTATCTTTTCATTTCACAAGGAAGGAATATTTAACTCCCTAGGAGGAAAAGAATTAACTTCCTTTGAATTTTTCCACAGTGAACCAGTGCTCAAGAAGCAAAATGCTTTACTTCTGACTCAAAAGATAATTTGAAAACCTGTGTAGGTGGCAACCAGATGAAAAATCAGAATCCAGTATATTCACTGAGCAAGAATGATGAGATGAAAAGTAGGCAAAGAAGAGACTATGTTCATGTTTGCTCTATCCCACAAACCATGACCTCCTCCACAGTCACAAGGACCTATTTTCAATTTCAAGGCAATAGCAATAAATGTTAATAATTACCTTTACCTCTTTCTCTGCAGCTTAGCTTCTTGCCCCATTACCAAAACCATTTAGTTTCTCAGTAATTCATTTTCTACATAATCTAATTTCATGTCCCATGTTTCCTCTATTGTGTTTCACCTTGGGCAGTACATCATGTAAATAAAGCTTACATGTATATCCATAATCTCTTTACTATACTGCTTAAGGGAATTCACTTTTGAAAACTCCATTCCAACCTGCGTCCATTATAGAGATCTCTTTAGTTCTCATTAGATGGGAAAAGCAAGTAAGTATTTAAAAAGCTGTTTCAGCATTGGTGATGTAACCTTGAATATATATTCAGAACTTCTAGTTGTATTTGAAGGATGAGCATAAAACAGATAAAGGCATATGAGAAAGAAGTTCATCAGACTGTATTTCTATTTCAAAAATTTCTACATTTAAGTACTATTAAATGCTACATTAGAGAATGATTAAAAGGATAAAAATCTCTAATAACTTGAACACAAGTATTTTCTAAAAGAAGTAGAGATTTAACATTCAAATAGGCTGGAAAATATTTTTATTGGTATTGAAGGTGGAAATGATCGAGTTAGAATTGATTTTTTTTCTATATTTTTCCAAAGAGGAGAAGAATGCCTAGCTTCACACCATCCTCTGAGTACCTTAAGACAGAAACAAATTACCAAATATTTGTGGATAGGAAGCAGTATTTTTAACTTCTGTTTAGCATAAACTATGATTGAGGAGGAGTATATTGTCCTTTTTAAACCACTTTTGACTTTGAGTTTAGGATTTCAACAAGCTCTTATGTGTGAAATGAAAATTAGCTGATTCTCTTCTACTTCTGTGAAAGGCAAATGCCTATGAAGGTTTTTGACACCCTCTCATGTCATCTCACATTTGTTTGATGTGGTTATTGGTGTTTTTCCATTATTTGGTCTTTAATTTCAGTTTCTAATGAAATGAAGCTCTGTTTCACTGCAGTGTAAGTAGTGAGCAGTGTTCATGGGAGAAAGCAGGTAGAATTTTGAAATGCTGTCTGTACAAAATACGAGGTGGAAATAAAAACATTAACATTCTACCCTTATTTTTGTGTGCACTTAGAGGCAGTTAAGGTCTTAGGAAATTGATTCCTCCAACTCCTTCTATTTTACATCAGAGAAAAAAAAATAATAATTGCTTTCCAGCCTAGAGAAAGCCATTAATGTTCCTTTCCTACCTTTTTGTCTTTTTGTTCTCAAGCTACATTCTGACTTGGACAAGGGAGTTGGCACTGTTAAATATACCCTTTCAGGAGATGGTGCCGGCACTGTTTTTACCATTGATGAGACCACAGGAGACATTCATGCCATAAGGAGCCTAGATCGAGAAGAAAAACCTTTCTACACACTTCGGGCTCAGGCTGTGGATGTTGACACCAAGAAACCACTAGAGCCTGAATCAGAGTTCATCATCAAAGTGCAGGACATTAATGATAATGAGCCAAAATTCCTGGATGGGCCTTACGTTGCCAGTGTCCCAGAAATGTCTCCAGTGGGTGAGTAAGAAGCTTTAAACACTTGATAACTAATTGCATATTACTTAATTGTCTCAATATGCATTTCCTGCTGAGGAAGGACAGAGAAGGCTGATATGAAAATATAAGTTATTATTAGAAATGTCTCACTCCATACTTAAAATATATATATTACAGTTTTATTTTAGCTTTATTTTCTTACTTAGAAACTCATTGCCTTGTATAAATGAGAGCCTTTAACTTTTAATCACCGTGGATGTGAGAAGGAAAAAAAAAAAAAAAAAGATACTCAAGACAGGGATTCTGTGTGCTCCAAAACCTTGTATTCACATGAGGAAGAACATTCCCATCTCTTCCTAGATCATGTTCTTTGTTTGCTATAGCAAATCAGACAGTACAACATCTTGCCATTTATTGCTCTTGACTATGTTGCTGTTAAATTTACAGCATTTGCATGATTCCATAGTTATGATCTGGAGGAGAATTCTTTGTCCTGCTACATTGTGGGTGCTGAATGTAATGATTGCCCTCACCTGGCTTGCCACAATGCAAGAACAGGCTCAGCAAGACTTGTCCAAGGTCTCAAAAACCTATTGTTCAAGAAAACATTGAGTGCACTGAATTCCTTAGTCAGGGAAAAAAAAAAAAAAAAAAAAAAAAAAGGGATATTGACTGGAAATGTAATAAGTTTCCAAGTCCATAAAGGTTACTTACTTATGGAGGAGGTGGAGGAGAGAATCTTCTATTCTCCAGAGAAAGGTAGGCTGTAGTAAGGATACTAAAGATACTGAAGCACAAGCACTAGCATAGGTTTTTGTTTGGGGAATTTTCACACATGATAGATAGTTATCAGGACAGACATAAACAGCATTGACCCTGCTGGAGAATAGAGTAAATGGTTGTTTGGGGTCTCTGCCTTCTGGCTGATTCTGCATTGGTTCTGAGCAGTTCATTTGCAACACAAATTGTGTCTGGCTACCAGATGGCACTTTGGGCTTCCTTGTGGGAGGCAGAAACTAATTCCATGCTGGGCTGGGAAGCTAATTCCATGCTGGGCTGGGAAAACAAGTGCTAGTTTATTTAGACTATTGCCATCTCCTCTCCTAAAGTCTTGTCTCAGTACTTCAGAAGCCATTATGAGTCATTTAATGCTCCCTGTAGTAGCTATCTGATTCAGCAGTTTTCTGACCATGAAATGTGCAGAGGGATTCAGCTATACTGCTCAGGTGGTGATGTTTTGAACGATAATCCTGGAGGCAACTAGGTAGCTACACAAGTTGCTATAAGGAATTAAGGGGATATTTTAAATTTTGTGATGAAGAGTTGTAGGATGTGATAAAATGTGATATGAGTAGACATGGAGAGATGTTCACATTAATCTTATACGTGTGTAAAGACGAGTTCAGTATAGTCACCTACAGAGATGCATCTGTAGATTCACATTATAGGTGCACTATTGTTGTTGTCCCAATAAGAAATGCCCGATGATAATACCGTTGTGTTATTTTCAGATGGAAAAGATTTGATATATTTTCAAGTCTATTTCTGTGGAAAGTTTAAAATAGAATTTTCTCAATAGTGGGTTTATGTTTGGTTGTTAAATTGTTTTAAGACTTGATCAGAGAGAAACAAGCAAAATAATAATGAGTGATTCTCTTTACACAATGAAACCCAGTTTGTCATCCTTTTTTTTTTTAATTAAAAAATTTAAAAAATTAATTAAAAAAAAAAAAGTGTATGTAATATCAAGCAAAATGCCAACAGTGGTTTAATTTCATTGGGAAATTCTTTTCAAGTTGTGCTGTGCACCGTAGTTTTTGATTGGGATTTAACTTAACATTAACTGGGTTGCGTGACTGAGATTCAACAAACTATTATGCATCATGCATACAGCTGTTTAAAATAAATACTTTTAGATGTATTCTCCCTTGTAAAAGCAACAGCAAATGCCATGGCAAAAATGCATCTTTTTGATCTTCACATTATTCAGGCATATTCATCACTTCCAAAAGAGGTTTTCATAACACTTCTTATTTTCCTCTAGAGCAAAAATGAAAGATGGGTAAAAAGTGATCAGAAAAGTCAAGGCAAGGAAACAGTACTCTAAATAGAGGCCTAAACTCCAATTAGTGGTAACTAAAGCAGATAAGAAATTTTGCTGTTGGGTTGCAGCAAAAATATCCCAAAAATGCCTTCTGCCATTTGTGATGTGCCAGGAGATGGTGTCTTCTCAGGTATAGGTCTCACCACATCCTTGCTTGGTCTTATCCCTGTTCTTGCTACCTTATGCAAGGATCTACTACTGCTCCTTATCATTAGTATGGTTTAATTGCACCTATAGCGATGCCTACACCTACCATTACCTAAGGATAACATAGAAAATCCCTTTGATTTTTTAGCTGCTGCAGTGTATAGTTGCCTTGGATTAGGCAAAAACGTTAATAAACTCTTACTCTCATCTATTTTTTTTAACTTTCATTTTTTAGTTTTAAATTCCCAAATATCCTTCTTCACTTGCTATATTTTTGCAACAGTAGTTATGAACTGCACTCATGTGCATTGTCTCACTTTTGCAGGAAAAGCACTACAGAATGATTATTTTTACCCTTTACAAGTCTTTCCTATGAGCCTGACAGGCTCTTGTGACCAGTTGTCTTTTATTGTTGCATGACACCTACATGCAACAATAAACGGAGTTTTGTAGAAGCTTATCATAAGTTGATTGGTAATGATGAGCAAAATATAGACATCAGAATTCATATTGAAAGGGGAATAGAGGGAAGAGAAGGAGCAAGTAATTATCTCCAAGAGAACACCCAATGTAAATACACAGTATACGTTCCATTCGGACACCACGATTAAGTGAATTCTACAGAATACCTCTGAAGCACCACACTCTGCAGTTGTGGGAGAAGACTGTGCGGAGCTGGGAAACCTTGGGAAGCAAGGTGTTCTTTAGACCCCTTACACACAGTTTAGAAATTTTTATGGCCAACCATTCTCAGTTTTGTAGCATCTCTGGTCTTCCTACTAATTGCTGTTCCTGAAGCCTTGGTGGCTGAAAATACACCTTAACGTTCATTCCCAGATTTGGAGCTCTAGTCCCAGGGCTGTAATAAAGTTGTGTGTCAACATTATCCTGGACCCTGGTGATAGCAAAAGATATAAATTCTTAGGATCCTCAATATCAGGTTTTCTCAACAAATATAAGGTTTAGAGATATCTGTAGTATCCACATTTCTCATACTAAATATTTTCCAAGATCATTGTGCTATTGTCCATGCATGTCTTAGGTGAATTATTTTTTTTTTTTCCCTTCAGATTTGTTTTGAGGTTCTGTTAAAGTTTCCCCTGTAGTTTCAGTAGACTGGGGGTTTTGTTTGTTTTGTTGGGTGGTTGGGTTTTTTGTTTGTTTGTTTGTGGTTGGTTTTCCCTCTAATCAATACTACTCCTTAAAAAAAGATTATGGTAATTTTTTTAGCTTTTTCTGAAGATAATTTGAGGACTGCCATTTTTACTCAATGGTGCATTTCTTACTGAAAGCCAAATTTCTTCACATGCTTTTTACTCAGAAAAAAAATAATAATAATAACATTATCGGGATATTTGCTATGCTCTAAAACTCTTAATTTAAGACCAGGATGCCTACCTATTTTATGTCAAAGGCTTGAATGGCTTATTAGCCTCACTCCTTTCACATGTGCACTCTAATCTGCTCATATATAGAGGAGATATATGCAGACCTATCACAGATACAAACAAAAAAGATATTGTCTTGAAAAGTCCATTTGTTACAGCCTGGTGTAACATGCAGGCTCTTGTACCCATGCATCACTTCCATCATCTTGGATACTTTCTTAGTGTGCATATTATAGTGGAAGGATATTGGTACCTCTGAAGCTGGCAGTGTATTCCTCACATAACCGTTGGGGTAGGGACTACAGAATACTACATGGTGAAGAATTTGTTTTGGAAGGAACAATTATGTGAAATTCCCTACGGAGAAACTCAGCAGATGGAGTCAGATTACAAAGTGGAACTAATATTCTAAGAACACAAATTGCTATGCTGTTACCATGTGCCCAATAAGAGATTTATAAAAGCTTAAGGACTGGATTTCTAATTTTATGTTTTTTTTTTCTGGTATAGGATTGGTTTAACCAATATCTTTATCTGAAAATATTGTCTTGATTTAATATGAATTCCAGAATGTAGCACAAACCAGAAATAGAAATCTCAATGTATGAGGACTGAGAAGGGGGTGTAATTTCCCTGTTTTTAAGTTAGTAATAGCAAAATATGTTGTCCTTCAGTATAGTTTAATCAACTATGTTGTTGCTTCTGGTGGCTGTGCCAGCTTTTCTTTCAACAGAGCTCATGTAAGCATGCAAATACATTGTGAGTTTAAACCAAGGTTATCCCCTTGCTGGAAGTATCAGTCCAGATGACTGAGAGTTGGGGCATACCAGCATTAAACATACAATCAAGGAAAGATCTCATTATTTGATATATATTGATATATATATTTGATATATATTTACACATAAAAATGTGTACAGAATTACATCTGCATTTCTCATGCATTTCTTTCATTGAAAATGCTGGTTTTAATTGAACATATTGTTAACAATGTATTGCATGTGACAAATTTATAACTTCTATTGCCACAATTTGCTAGTTGATTTCTAAGGTGTTGCTATATGCCTCTATGTTTATATGCAGGCCAGCTAGGACTGTACTAAACACATCAGTTCCCTTACATATAGATATCGTATGTTCTTTCCTAGACAATTTCATTACCTTTCCACTAGATTAGCTCTTTATTGCTTTGGGGGGCTCTAGAAACTACGGTTCACCATGGCAATTATTCTGCCTTTTTAGTTATTAATGAAATAGTAATGGAATATACTCACATTAAATAGTATTAATGATTATGGTTGAATTCTATTCAAAACAGCCTCAATTGTAATACTACACTGTAGCACTAAAATGCTCTGTAATACTAGCAAGTTGGTATCAGGTTATTTTTACTGGGTGCAAGTCAACTACTACAAGTGTGTTATGGATATCATAGAACCACAGAGTCATATAATATCCCAAGTTGTAAGAGATCCACAAGGATCATCGAGTCCAACTCTTGGGTCCCCAAAGGACCACCCAAAAATCAGAACATGTATATGGGAGTGTTGTCTAAACTCTTGAACTCCAGCAGGCTCAGTGCCATGACCACTTCCCCGGTGAGCCTGTTCCAGTACCCAACCACCCTGAGGTACTGTCTGTCTAATTTTTCTGGAATTTTTCCTTCTGAAGTGAAGGAAATACTTCATTATGGCTTGCTTTTACCATTGACAAAGGCTTATATTTAAACATTAGCAAATTGTACATATGTTAATGTATCCAGTAGTTTCATGTAAAAGGGTAACATTTTGTAGAAAGCTAACCTGATGAGCTGGTGTGCAGGCAGAAATTCAGGAACCTGCACACAGGCTGAGCATCACCTAGTGCCGCCTGCCCATGTATAGCCAGGAGCTGGCACACTTCCATAGGCATAGATGCCTGGTGGTATATTCTGTGCAGCCTCAGTCTACAGTCCTTCCATCTACACCCTGATCTCATGTTTTTTTCTAGTGTTATCAAAACCTCAAGGACAGTGGTGGGAATTGAATGTAATATTCAGGATAGAAATGTACTGTATTTGTATGGTAGGATTATAATGGCTCTTGTTTATTCTCTTTTCCATATCTAATACTTCCCATCAATCATTTTCTCTCCTTTGTCCACGGATGATAACTGAGATGATACCTCTGGAGGATTTTCCACAGTGATTCCATGATCAAGAGTTGATAGGTAACTGAGGTACCCATCTCTGTGAATGTGCTGATCAAGTATTTTTTCCTAGCCATATTAATTTGTATTTCTTAGTGCGAAATCTCCTGTTCCTAGTTATTTGGTAGTTATGATTCTCCTGCAACATCTTACAGTCAAGTGTTTCATTTTGTCATGCTGTCACCTGCTTATATATTCTCTTCTACCGGCAATTTATGAGTTCAAGTTCAAGAGAGATGCTGATGGCAATCTCCCTGTAGTATAAAAATTGTCCATTTATTCCTACCATTTGGGTGTTACAAGGCTGTTCTCTCTTATCATTTTTTTTTCCAATCATTTACATGTATTTTTTAATGAGGCTTTGGTTAGGAACCTTGCTTAAAGCTTTCTGGAAATTTAAATACTGTTTATCCATGTAGATAATCTAGAGCGATATAGCTGGCAATTCACACAACAGTAGATATTGCAAAGAATGGCTTCCCTTTACAACACTGTACAGACCCCTCTCTTCTGGTGTTCTCTGATGCCATACTTTACTATAGTGCCTACCAATATGTCCAGCACCTAGGTCAGGCCTGGTGACCTCATTGTGATGACCACTTTTCATAAGAAATTCATGTCATATAACTGTGTTTCAGTTCTCCATTCTGGGACAACATCAGATGGCAGTTTACACACCACAGTTGATGTTTCAAGAATGTCTCAGTGTCTTGTTCAGAACTGATTTGTTAATTGCAGATCCTGTCTTTTTGATTCTTTCTTTTTTCTTTTTTCTTTTTTTTTTTTTTTTCAGTTGTAGTTAAAAACAGCTACTGCACTGACCATCAGACTAGGTTTTGTAGCCTTTGTAGAAAAAGGTGAGTTTTAAGAGAGGATCATAAGGAACAGCAGGTTATGGCTGCTTGCCCTCTTGTCAAAGAGTTTTTCCAATGTAGAAGGAGTATTGCACACACACACAAAACAACAATAAAAAAAAATATATCAAAAAAACCCTCACTGAGATGTTGGGAGAAAATTACAAGTAGGCAGTAAAAGCTTTTGAAACAAAAGTTTTTCTTGACATTATGATAGATCACTAGGCAACCTAGGCAGCTTCAACTACTATGAAAAACTTACAGACAAAACCATCATTTTAGATCAAAAGGGAGAAAGAAAACAATGCAGAGAATCAAGGCTTGCATGGTTAAAGGACTGGGGCTATTGTCATACTGGCTGTGAGTTTTATTTCACAAACTTTGGCTGTTAGAAATAATCAGCAAAACAAGGAAATTTGCCAAATATTTTTAGCCAGGAGAATCTTTGTAAAATGAAAGTAATGATGGATGTAACCCTACAAACATGCACACAGCATAATGTCCAAGAAGCTTTTGCTACTAAAAGGTTGAGACACTAAATAAATGTTTTCTGCAAGCTGGTTTCATAGTCACTAAATGTCAGTGTCAGTGCTGAATTCATGCAAAGCATTTAAGTCTTACTTCTTGTATATCCAGATATACTTTACTGTGTTTAACTGGATGTGGGCGAAGTTAAAAGTTCATCTCCCAGCAGATAAAACCACTACATTGCTATCCACACTGACTTTACTCCAGTCCAGTAGCATAAGTAAGTAACATTTGATCACAGACAAGTCTTACTGTCTTACACAGACAAGTCAAACTGTATATAGACCCCCTTTACCAAGTTAACAAGACAATACTTTATTATTAATATTATAATTTTATTGAGATTCAGATATTTGGTTTTACTCTGAATGTGTATGTTGGTTATTTTTATGATGCTGAGTATTAGTTCCTTTAGTATATACTGAGAAGCTTATTGGTACTGCATTGTAGTTTGCATAATCCTCTCCAGGTTCAGTATATATTGCATTAGAGTTGTCAGGGTTAAGAGTTAATTTTTGTCAATGATGCTATTGCTGAGGGAAAGGTGTTTTAGTGTAGTATTGAGAGACGTAGGAATTGTTTGTAGACAGTCACACAGCATGTCTCAACATAAGACATGTATCGATAGTTGCTTTAGTAGCCACTGATCAGCTGTAAATGTTAAAAATTAACAATTAGTTGCTTTTTCCTTACCACAAAATGACTCTAAACATTAAATATCTTTTCAGTAAGAGCTGTTTTTTTGACCACCAAGTGGTTTTAAACATTAAAGATATTTTAAAAGTAATACTTTTCTCAACCTCTGAGTGACCGTAAACCTTAAATATGTTTTATAAAAGCTGCTTTTCAAGTTACTGCCTGCACAGCTACAAGCATCATTTTTCTTTAAAGTTGCTTTCCAGACACTGAGCTATTTTTTTTGTTAGCAGCTCGGTTCTATTTGTAATTTTTTCACAGAAGAAACAAGTGTAAAACTTCACTGGCACAAGGTAGCTCTTCATGTATGACAAGCAATCATGTCCTAGCCGTCATCTTAGGAAGACACTTCAGGTAACAATAATGAGCCACAATTTAAATGGATTTTTAAAATATTTTGCATGAACAGCATGTGCATATCCAATGTTCTTCTCCTGCATTTCAGTATATAAAACTACAGTAAAACAAAATAATAAAATCAGACATGAATGATATTTTATACTAAGATAACCGGTCTAAGAAATCAGTCACTGATGTATTGTGTGAATCAATCAAGTCATCATCAGCCCTAGAGGAGTACAAAACAGAAGGCAAAATACTCTCAAGATTGCTAAGCAAATGGGAGTCACTAAACCAAATAAGATTAAGGGCTTTAATTCTGTGTGCAGAAATAACTCCATGTGGCAAATTAGATCTAATCCTAGGAAGTCCTGGAGTGATAAGAAAAGTGTTCATGAGAATCTGGCTTTACAAGAGCAAAGAGAAAAAATCGCTGATCACAAATATTCTGTTAGGGACAAATTATCCTCTGTTTAGAGAACTCCGTAAGGTTTAAAGTCTACAGCAAAGATGCTGCAGATACCTTAGAAAAAAGTGTCTATATAAAACAAGGGTATAAACATATCTGCAGAATGAGGAACAGTACGTACTGGAGTATCTCTATCTGACATGTCAGACATTTAAGTAAATATATCTATCTGTCGAACTTAAAATTCAGTGAATCCTAGACACCTACCATTTCCTCTCAGTTGTAGTAAAGAACAGCATAGGTTCATAGGTGGACAATCCAACACAATGTCCACAATGTCTACCCCATACACCTTAGGTTTTTCATGATTAAAGAACCATTAAAGATCTTACAGGAGCATGAGCTTAATGTTCCTTCAGCCTCTGATCAACATGGGTCTCAACAGACCTGGTTGGAACCCTTCTGGAGGAGCCAATTTTGCTAAGCTTTTACAGAATCAAAAGACACAGAACTGCAGTTCTGTCAAAACGCTTTCTCAAAAAACAGATGGCTGGCTGGTGAGTCATCGCTCAGGTTAGCTGGTGGATCCCAAAACAGGTGGCTCCCAAATTAGTAGAGAAGCATTCTTTATACCAACTTGAGAAACCAAGCATGGAGTAGACCCTTACACCTAAACTGGCTGGCAAGCAACCTTTAGACCAAACAGTCTTCTCTGAAGCTGGGAACCTGGCTTGTTTGTCAGTTCCTTGATTTCTGTGCCACATAGTTGATTACAAGGCAGGTTGCTATGCTTCCCAGACAAGCTAGTCAGCTTGAAAGCTAAACAGGTCCTGATTAAGTAGGAAAAAGACCAATGGAAATAAAACAAACTGTCCTCATGAAAAGCTCAGCACTGTCAATATTATTTTCTGATATGTGCCAGATTTTATTTTTTTTTTCTCTAATGAAACAGAAAAACTATCTGAAAAATCCCAATAAAGCAATATTACACTGTCTAGACAGCCTTACTTGCCAGTTATGTCTGGGGACCTTTTGTGCAGAAGCCAGCAGTAAAAGTGAAATCATTGATGTCTAGAGAGGAAAAGTCTGAATACAGAGGAGGTTCTGATTTCAGACAGGTGTGAATATAAGAAATGATAGCTGAGGAAGAAGAAAAACTTTACAGGCTGTACACATTTCATTTCACCGTAACACATTTAATACTGTCTTGGACTTGATTCAGAATGGCACACCTAAAGAGACTACCATGGGTTCTGCTAACAATCCTCAGGACTATCCGGTTATTTTTATAAGAAACTTAAAGGATATAATTCATAAATAAATGACAGTCACAGTATGAATGTTGCTATGGAGCAGTCCTGAGGGATCAGGGAAGCAGCATGAAGCAGACAAAAGGACCTCCAGCAAGGACTGACGGACACACCAATCTGCACCCATCATTGAGTGAGAATGCTGTTGCAGATACCCTCAGACGTGTAACTTTAACTGACCATTTTCATCTTAGCACACAGTTGTTGGCAACGGATTATTTTTCCTGGAAGTAGTTCATTGACTGATTGTCATCCCATTGAGGCCAGCATTTGGGACAGGGCTTCTAACTGAAAAGGATAATATGAATCCCAAAAGTCAATCAAATAATAACCAGGTCAGGAAATCTACAGCTGAAGAGTTACCTCCTCTATCGTACTGTACATCTTCCACCTGTGTTTATTCCTTTTAGTAAAGCAAACAGCAATTTTACCATTTGTTCTGCTGTAAAGGAGTAGCTTATTTTATTTGAAATGTAAGATGATTATGTAGCTAGGTTTTCTATACTGTAGGACCTTAGGACCATCAGATTAGAAGCCCACTACCATCCTATTTCTGTAAATGACAAGAATTAAAAGCTAGGAGAAAGTTAAACACACATTTCAACAGATTATCATGCCACAGTTTATATGGGGGCAGGTTTTATCCAAACACACCTTACTTATTTTTTTAAATTCTGTTCAAAAAGGGTTGTTAGGGATTCCGTGCATTTAAGATACTTATCTAATCCCCATTTTGTTAGGCCTGGTGATTGAACACTCTATAAATTGATCATGTCATTCTACAAAGCATTTCCTTTTCCTATTTTTAACATTCCTGACTTTCAGTCTTTCAGTTTGGAAGACAAATGATGAATTAGAATAGTTTATTTACTTTTGGTATAGCCCTGACTACTCTATACATCTCTATCACACTTTTTTTTTTTTTTTCACTTCTAAATAAAAAAGATGAAATCTTTAAAATTCTATGTGAAAAATCTCAATTCCACTGCTTGCCTCTGAGCCCCCTTTATTTCAGCTGACTTTTTAGTGATAGGACAAAAGTAATCAATATTTTCAACAGTTTTGATAGAATTCAGATGAGAAAGATGCCTGAAGGACAGGTTCAGATGCTCAAGATTGCAATTTATAGTTTTGCAAGAGACGATAGAGACACAGATGCTCAAATTATCAGCCCCACTTGGTACTTCTCTGGTTCAGTAACTCCAAATTCATCCACTTTTTCTTGATGCTTCCACTCCATATCATCTCACGCCTGAACACAAAACCAAACCCTGTCAGACAGTTTTCAGCAGATGTTTGATAGTCCTGGGGTTCTTTCATGGCTTTTGCATGTGATTCTGAATGATTCTATGATTCTTCTCTTCTCAGGTTTTAAGTCCTAACCCAATATTAATCATTGAGCATAATCCAGTGAGACACTGCAGCTCAGAGTTCAAACAGGGGATAATCCTGTATGCCTTCAAAAGTTCATCCAGTTGCAAACACAGCAGAAAAAAAAATCTTCTCCTAATTGAGTAGAAAGAAATAGCTTTAGCATGATATATTAAAGAATTGTGTTTGATAGTTTTATTTGCAATACTGGTAGGCGAATAAGGAGGGGAATATTTACATTTATGAAGGAGGGGGAAGTACGTAAACATATGTAAATTAATGCTTTTATTTTATACAAACCAGATTCAGACACTGGTGTGTTGGAATTGCTGCAGCATAAAGTAAGACAAAATGAGTTTTTATATAGCTTTTCATTATAACAAATAAAAAAAAAAAAAACAAATTCTATGCTTTTCTTCTGAAGAAAGTTTTTCATAAATGACCTAAGAGGTGCCAAGATGTTGGACTACCAGTCTGAATCAAAAGACAGCAATGAGGCACCAGCTCCTTAAATTCCTAAATCCATATGAAGCTTGTAATTGAACTGGCAAGTTGTAAAAAAGGAGTCCTTCCTCTGGGCCACTGCACAGCAATAATAGATCTCTGAACTGCTGATTTAAAGGAAAGATACAGGATATCCACACCAGCACATCCTACTGATTTACTACAGGGCTGAAGTTGTGGCAGTTCAATAATACCTATGCTGCAGTCTGGACACTTTATATTTTAGCTGCCTTTATCAATTTACTTTGGGCAGCACAAGGGGACAGTAACAGTGATGACAGGGTAGGTTTTATGGTAGAATAGTGCAAGGGACTTCAGGATACTAACTCAACTGCTGCCTTGCATGGGATGTCCTAATGGTTCATTTCCATTGTTACTGTTACCCAGACTGGCTACATTAAAGCCAACAAGAAGCTCCATGCACATATTGCAAATGTGTTTTATGGTTTGAGTGTTTACTGACTTATGAATACAGTGCACATCATGTCTGTACTGTTTTCATCAGCAGTACAGTTCTTGGACTTGCTAGTAAGATCTCAGTAATGAATGTTTTTCATGAGCAAATGTTTTTCTCAAGCAAGATTTGTAAAGGTGATTTGGCATTGAAAGAGGTTTTTGGATATCTTATATTCTTTTTCTTGATTTCAGTAAGTGCTGGCCATGTAAGTAATTTTGAAAACCCTAGTCAGACTCTCAAATAGCAATTAGAAACTTAAGCCTAAAGCAATGTTTTGCACCCCTTACATGTAGGCACCTAAAATTTCTTGGCATACATTCGAGATGTGAATGAAAATGTTTTGGAAATTTGGCCAGGTGGTTGAAGCAATGTCTCTGGAGCCCAGCCAGATCAGACACAGATCAAATTCTTCATTACTCCAGTAGGTGACCTGGGGTATGCAATGCAGGGCATGTCCACGTGTATTTATTTGTCTCATTACAAACAGTTTTCTAGCACCTGCCTGAACCTGGGGGGGAAAATAACTAACTAACTAAATAAGTCTATGAAATAGTTCCATGCATTCTTAAAATGTCACCTCAGCCTTTCCACCATCTGCTTGCGCAGAGAACTATCTGAACTTTACTCCACTGAGCAGCTAGATGCCAATTAATGCCTAAGTGCTGTCAGAATTCATAAAGTAGGTATACCTAATTCTTGTTTGGAAGCCAGTCAGTGACATTTTCAGAGTTCAGAGTTACATTCAGTGCAAAATGTGGCTAGAGGAGAGGTTACCTGCTTTTGACTGCAGTGAGGTAGGGAGAAATCTGACAGAGGATGCTAGAGATAGAGCTTTAATCCTTTTTTTTTTTTTTTTTTTTTTTTTTTTTTTAATTTTACAGGAAGATTTGAATGCCACCTCCTAATGTTTTAGCCACAGTGAGCCTTTCTTAATCTTTCTCACTTCTCCCTTTTTTGGCCTGATGAATATTTAATGTTTCTATATAAAATAGATCAGCTTCTTCCTTCAAGAGTGATGGTCTGAGCATTCACTTAAGGAGTTAAGCATTCAGCCACCATATAACACAAGAGTAGCTTAAAATAATCTGCATCTCATGCTTCCTCTGGGCATTCAGGACAGAACATCACCTGCTTCTGCGTTTTGTCAGAATAAGGTTGTTTTAAGTCATTAACACAGAATAAAGGTCAAAGTTGTTTTTTTCCCCAGTAAATAGCTTCTGAGAAAGAAGGTAACTAGGACAGAACTTTTCTCATTGGTGTTTTTTACAGGCTACAGCAACTTTTCACAAATAAGCTCATTTATATGGATCAAATTGCTAGGCATCTAAAAAACAACAGGTAGAAAACTACATCTGGACTTCCTATATATTTTTTTTTTGTTTTGCTATATCTCTTTTTGCAGTTCATGTTCTCCGTATCCCTGTGCTGTAGCTTCTGTGTATCATCTATTGTTACTTCTCTGTTTTATAGGTTTATTCTTTAAAATGATTAAAACTGAGAAGGGTCTTAAATGCTGCAGCATAGGTGATTACAGAATTTAATGTATGGAGGGAATATTCATTGTAAAGCTTACTTCTTAATGCACCTGTGTCCAGAACTGATGCAATACAGGTGAGAGGACATGTGCAAGGATCTGAAGTGAGTTCACCTTGGAAAAAACTATTCTTTTGTGTTTTGGGGAAGGCTTCGGGAACCAATTACATTTAAAGAATAGAAAAATATATAATAAAAAAAAAAACTGTGAAGCAGCTCGCAGCTGAAAACAGGACAAGGATTTAATGGTCATTATAAAACCCAAGTGTGATTAGTTCAGCGAGTTAAGACATTAACCGTGTTGGCTTTCTTTACGTGTATGGGAAGGATTATTATATGGATTATTAAAATCATTTTTATTTAAATATTAAAAACATTTTTAACGATCTTTTTTAGTTGTGTCTAGATCTAAATTACAACAGCTGAAAAATTTGATATTTTCACTTTCTTTCATGTAAATAAAGTGATCTGTATCCAGCCTCCCCCTGAAAGACTGGTAGTCTGAGAGAGTTGGAGAATCACCTCTTACTCTTAAATATATATGTTAAGAGAAGTGACAGATGTCCGGGGTTTCATTATTATCATATTTTTAATTATTATTTTCTTACTGACATTTTGTAAGAACAAAATGGCATACCTATTTTGTGTAGCTTTGTTCTGAACAAATGACATAGAAAGTCAGCAACATAAAGTGTTCCAGTATTTTGTTTTATTTTTATTTTAGAACAGGTCTGAAAACGGAATACTTTGCGCAACTGAAGGTAAAATTCTAGAGGTAGTATTTGTACAGATATTCCACATGCACCTGAACAGAATGGCCAGATTCGATGTCCAGCTATAAAAAGATGCCTGTTCATTTCAGTTATTAAAATCAATGCCCAGCTCTCTGATAATAAATTTCCAGACAACATTGTTGTTGCTACAGTTATTTTTTATTAGTATTATTTTACTTAGGATTAAGATGGAATTTTATTTTGTACATTTTGCCAATCTGGATCTTTGGGACAAATCAACATCTTGGATTGTGAAACTCTTTAGAAAGTCAGGGAGAAAACAGTAGTCCTTGAATACTGAATATTTTCACGTCATAAAGTTGATATGTAGTTCTGGATTTTGAATTTTGATAGACGTAGATTCATCTGGAAAATAACAACAAATGCTAAGCAAGTATTTTTCTAAAACATCAAAAACTGCTTTTTTTTTTGAATTAAACAATAACTTGCAAGATATCTCAGTCATGTTTAGACATTTAATTTTAGATTCAGTATTTTACAAGTTCAGTATATCATGCATATCAAGGCTTGCTTATCTTATGAATTTTAGAATTTATGAATAAACAAATACGGGAAGGAGGGACTGGCATAGAAGCGCAAATTTCTAGAACAGAATTCTCACTGCAGTTGAAGACAGGTGGAAATGCACTTCAGACTGGACGGCAGACAAATATCATAAGTAACATATGGCCTCTCTTTACCACTTACATTTTATTTTTTCCTTATTATGTTTTTTATTCTTTTTATTTATTTATTTACTTATTTGTTTGGCCAGTGGTGTGAACTAAAGCATTGCTTTTTATCTTGTGTGATAAGAAAAGAGTGATTTTGATCTTCAAAATAGAGAAAGAAATGCAAATGAGGGGGAAAAATTCCCGAGCAGTCTCAGAATAACAAGTAAATGATTCAAATTTTTCACTGTTAAGAATGAGGAGTTTCTACATTGATTAAACATTTCAACAGCATGAAGTACAGAGCTAAGCATTTTATATCATTCTTAGCTAGAGTTTTCTGGATCATAGCTGTGCCATACCAATATTGAAATACCTGTATTTTTATTTTTGCATGTATGATGTATGTGTGGTCACAATTCATTTGCATGTTATGCTGGTCTTTTTTTTTTTTTTTTTTTTTGGGTCTTCTGATTTTGTTTGTTTGTTTTGTTTTGTTTCATCTTTAAACAAAACATAATGCACTGTAATAAAATAGAGGTATTAAAGAAACCCCAAAATAAGCTATAAAAGCTCAGAATTACCACGAGAAAGAATGTTGCAGCCTTGCTACAGAGCAAAAGAGCATGATGAGGCAGTAGAAATACTTCAGAGTTTGAAAACAACTGAATTTGGTCTCAGTGTCTTATTTTACTCTTCAATGTGTTTCATTCTAAAAACAAATTACACATGAAATATTTGGAAAGTATATATGGAGCCATGTATGCCTTAACTGACACAAAGAAAAGGCTATGTTGTAGTCATTGGTGTCAGTGTTAACTTAGTAAGTGGAGTGATGCCCCAGAGTTCTCAAATAGGAAAAAGTCTTCTCAGGGAAGAATTGTTTTAAATGTTGTATAAAAAATTTTCCTGTCCATACTGCAGTGATACCAGGGGAAGGCACATATTTTCTGCTTACATATTTTCTGCTTACACCAGGGGAAATCAGCAGATAGGAAAAAAAATACTGTTAACGTTTAGATTTTTTCCTCAGAACTTGCTGGTTGCCAGTTCTGGCCCTAAATTTTTGGCTACACATATGGAGCAGAAGAACAAGACAAATAAATGACTGTGTATAAAGGAAATGAAACTACCTACTGTATTACCATGTATCCTTCAGTCATTACAATCATAAATCTTAATAACTTTTTTTTTTTTAATGTATGTTTATTCATTCAGTCTCATTGGCTTTAGTAATTTTAAAGGGATTCTTTATCTATACGCCTAAGTGATTTGCTGAATTGTCATATTCTTAAAGCTTTTGCCTGAAACAAGATGTTTGGTCAGTTTGGATGGCACCAGGGCTGTGTTTACCCAAAATATTTGGGGGATGGAGCAATGTAATATTATAACATGAGAGGAAATGCTGACCTGGACTGTTATTCATCATTTTACCTATAGATATCCATCTGCAAAGAGAAAATTATTTCTACTGCCACTTTTAGGTCAGCGTAAGCTTTTTACACCGCTAGAAGTGCAGGGCGAGCCCCATCTGGAGTGCATGAGGAATTAAGGACAGAGAGGAGGAAGATGGAAGGAGGTTCCAGAAAGAGCTGTCCTGAAGCCCTCATGCAGGCAAGACTGAATTCAGAGCTCCTGCTGAAACTGGCCAGAAGTCCCCCGATAAAGCATCTCGGGGAGTGAGGGTTTAGGGTATTTACAGTCTCTTTACCAGAATTGTTGGAATCCTGCACTCACAATGACCATGTACTTGTGAAGTGAGAATATCATGCAGGCTTTCTGAGAGGTGTGTTTGAATGTTACCTTTTGAGTGCTTTCATCTGTGTGCCCCTAGGTTTCTGATAGTGCAGCTACAAGTGTCTCAGCACAGATCATCTCCCCCAGGTGGCAGACTAAGTACAAGAGCATGACAGCCAAGTGTGACTGGCACCAAGTTTCACAGGTCACTCACACTACATAATTTCCCTTCATACATTATGCTAGCAAGAAACTAATCCCTGTCATAAAGTTTATCTAATAGAGAACAAAAAAATGCTATTTTCATTGTTAGAGATACTTTCATTTTCTTCATCAAGAAGATAAAATGCTGGCATGCTTCTAAAATCTGATCTGCACTGTATGCTCATCTGTATTGTGTTCTGTATCATCCAAGCTAGAAACATAAAACATTGTATTGAATTATTACTGTTGGTACCATTGTTTAATCTTAACTGTTTGATACCTCAATAAGCATTTGCTTTCTAGCATTTGAAAAAAATGCGGTTCCAGGTAATTTGATTTGTGTTTTTCATAGATACCTGATCTACACTCTGTTTTTACAGCTCAGCAGGTGAAGGGTCTGACACTGTGTTCCAAGTTTGCAGAACACCAAATACTATCTACTGAAAGTCTGCTGTGGTGAATTAATATTTTCACATGGCAATTTTAGTATTTTTTTTTCATTCTAAACAGAACCTGACAAGATTTCAGTTTTCAGGTAAAACAACATCAGAGTTACAGAACTGCAGATGTATTCCCACATGTAGAAATAGATAAACTCGAGCTCTTGGACAGATTCATGAATCCAGGCAACTCAAAACCTCATTGTTCTCAATGGCTGTTTTTCTCCCTAATCTCTCGTGCACATTTAGGGACTCTCTTTTGACAATGAAGTAGTACTGCAATAGGAGAGATGGAGACAAGCCAGAACTTCCAGGCCCATATTAATTTTATTTATTTTGCTTGTTGTTGTGTATTTTGTTTCCCCAAATCCATGAGAAATATGACTTCACCTGTGTACATTAGTAAATATGCTCCCTTTTTTGTCTATCCATAGGAAACAAAAAGAAAAACGCTATTTTATAAAAAGCTCTACATATTTTCAGGAGGAATGGGATTCTTCCACTCATGAGAGTTTTGTGAGTCTAGCTGTTGTAAAATCAAGATGAGTACTTTGTGTTGTAGAACTTTGTGGAAGTACAAGTGGAAAAATTACCAAAAGCATATATTTCACTAGGTTCATGAGTTCCCATGAACTTTTATTGTTACAGATGTTCACATCAATCCTGGACTTTTTCCAACTGTCTTAGTAAATTAGTTGTATGTTTCAGCCAATTCCCAAGTATTCCTACAAATCTTATATAGCAATTCTACAAAGTATGTTAGCATTTAATCATAGCATAAATTTCAAGCATATTGAAATACATCTTTAAAGTATGCATCTTTTAATTTTAAACTACCGTTTGTCTAAGATATCCTTCCTACATGTAGAATAGCAGATTACCCATACTGATTATATGCTTATTAAACTTGGAATGCTAAAGTGAATTCTGCTGGTAGTGTTTCAAATAAGAGGGAAATAATATAAGGATGTAAGACATTTGCTGTCAGAACTTTTTGTCTGGAGGGATATTTTCTCACCTGTATTTAATATAATGTAATTTTAAATTACACATTATAGTGACATACAATATTCAATGTTCTGTTTTTGCTTGCAGGCCATGTGAAAGGCTAATGACCTTTAAAGATGCTTTTTTTAAAAACTTTTTTTTTTTTTTTAAAGAAAACAGTAACTATGCCTTTCTTTAACATTTGTACAATAATGTACAATATATTCTGTTTTGCCATTAGTCCCTTTCCTAAATCAAATCTTTAACTTGGTAATAGAACTTTTATTTTTCTTTCTTGTCCAGTTTTCATCTGGGGACCACACTCTGATATTGAATTTTATTGTTTCACAAGATCTATGCTCACATTGTAAAATACATATGACCCCTAGAGGGTCATACTAATCTAATCTTACTGGGGAGTCAGAGATCTATGTAAAAAATATTTCCCCTTCTGTTAGTATTTCTTTTAATTTGGCATGCAAATAAAAAGAGTTATGACATACAGGTAGGTCTGTACAAGTAACTGTTTTTTCTTAGTTCTCTGACCTGGAAAAATAGGGTGACCTAAAAAAAATTACTCATTTTGGAATC
This sequence comes from Netta rufina, assembly GCF_964035555.1. NCBI lineage: Eukaryota > Metazoa > Chordata > Aves > Anseriformes > Anatidae > Netta > Netta rufina. The sequence continues at coordinate 73,673,091 of NC_140124.1, read as the reverse complement.
AAAGCATGAAAATTTCAGAACAAAATCCTTTTGCATTTCTGATTACTTTTTATGAGAATTTTGCATTGAAGATATTCAACACAAATTTGAAAATATATGTAATAAATCAGAACCTCAGTTTTTCAGTAAGTTATCTACCCTTCAAAATTCAGATGTTATTTAGGATAGTTCACAAGGTCCAAAAGTCTTTTTCAGACTTTTTAACATCTGAAATGTTTATAATGGCAATCTTAGCTGAAGATTAATTCTCTTTTGTAACAATGCTATTGCCAACTCTGTGCAGACTCAGTAGTGCTCTGAGAACTAGACATGAGAATGACTTGGAGACTGTATGATACGTGGTATGTGTATCAAGATGTTTTTAACAGTAGAGTTCCCAGCAGAAGTGTAAACAGCTGTTTATCCCAGGTGTCAGTGTGCAAGAGTGTGCAGTGTGCATATTTACTAATGTACACAGGTGAAGTCATTGAAGATGTGTAAACATAATTAAAATGTTCATAAATTTTAAATATTTCTAGGAATATGTATTTTTTGCATAGACATTCCCCAGTATTTTTAGCCCCTGACATAACAAATATCATCAGAGAAAGTGGGGTTTCTTATAAGAACTACAGAATTACATCCCTTTTCCCAATCACCTTGAGTGTTTTGAAGGTACAACAAAGTGGTTTGCAAGCCCCTCTCTCTTACATCTATGTGCCTCAAATCCCAGACGATGTAATGTATTCCTATGCTTGTCATCAGACTGCTGAGCTCTGATCACCCTCCTGATGTTGGATGAATGCACCGTACAGTTAAACCTCAAGATACTGATCTCCAGCCATCTGAAGATTTACTCCCTACAGTGGTTTTCACTAATTCACAGTTTTATTAAGCTACCAGTAAGAACCTGACAAATCACCTTTCCATGCCTGAAAACCTCACTGAGCCTGTGAAAGGCAGGTGATAATACTGAGAAGCCACATCGAATTCAAATTGAAATTAGCCTAAACTGGAGGAGGAATGTATTTTTCTTCCTAATAATATAGTTAATATTGCTATTGTTGTACGTAAAAACATCATCATTTACATTTTCAAAATAAATTATAGTACACTGTGCTCAGATGACCTCTTACACTTGAAATTTGTAATGCTTGAATGCAAAGGATTGAAGTGTGGGAATAGAAATGTTGTTTTTGCAGAGTTACATTGTTTAGAAGGAGGGAATGTGGTACTGAGATATGCTTACAGTGATAAGAAAGTTTAGCAGGCGACCTTGTAAAATGCAGACAATCAGACTCCTTAGGACAATTAGGTGAAAATCACGGTGTCAAGTCAAGTCAGATAAGTGAAGAAACATTACCACTTCAAGCAGTAAAAATGTCAAAAGAAATTTGAAATTTAACAGGCCGGCAACTGAAGGCCATGCATTGTTTGTGAAGCATCAGATAGATTGTGAACCTGGATTACCCACTCAGTGGGGAAACAGGGGAGGGTCCTGCCATCAAAAGGTATATAAACTGTGTTTTGGAACTAGTAGATGCGCTCTCTCCTGCTTGTGGGGCGCCCGCCATTGCAATCGCGAATAAATTACTACTTCACTGAGATCCTCGCCTGAGCCTAAGTTATTGGCTACGGAGTGTTTCTCACAGAAGTAATATGAAGTGGGAGATTTTTTAGCTAAGGGGAATGCAACTAGCCACAGCTCCTCAAGGTGTTTACAGAGGACCTGTTCAGCTGTCCACTTCTGGTGTCAGCCCAGAAGTTGAGTATCTGGATGTGTCTGTTTAGAGCCAACTCCACACACTGGACTGGCTGTATGGAGACAGGCTGTACATATCGTGTTAAAGGGGAACTTATCAAACACTTGCCTATTTCAGAGCCTTGCTAAGGGCTTTCACTGAAACAGTTTCACAAATTTAAAAGTATTTGCAATCCAACGTTTGCCAGTCTTAGAGCCCTGCAAAGGCCTTTCACTGAGACAATTTCAATAAGTTGAACATATTTAATAAGGCAGCAGATATAACAGATTCAGAATTGCCATTGATTTATGCACTTCCTGCAATAGGGATAATATATGATAATAGTTTCAGCAATATACTGTCGTGGGTATTCCTCGTCAGAAGGTGAAGGCGCAGAGCTCACCACAAAGGCATCCCTGTCTTGGTGGAGGAAAAAGAAGCACAGCCCATTGACTGCCCCTTCTAGGTCTCCAATTTCTTCTTTCTTTCTTCTGTTCCCGCTCTTCATTTTTCCTCACTTTAACTATTTTTTCCTAACTTTTTCCTCTTTTTTTTTTTTTTTTTTTCTTTTACACAAACTCCTAACACTCTTTTATATCCTAACCTTATCTGTTCCCTCCCTGGGGTGATATTTAGCAAGATTTGGGTGAAGAGTTGAGTACTGTAGTCATGTATATACATATATATATATGAATATGTCTACAGATATATGTATATATGTAAATATATATATCCATATATGTAGCAGGTACTTCATTAGGCTCATTATCATATTCAGGGGTGTGACCTTTAATATTCAATTTACACATAATGAAGCCAAAGGTTTTACTCAGGCACCATGGCCCTCAAGATTATGTTCTGCCACCAAAATTGGGCTATCCTGCCAACACAAGACTCCCTCCTGCAGAAACCTCTCATACCAAGTTTTTGGACCTCCACCCACAACGTTTTTGTAAGACATAAAAAAGAGCAAGCTGCTCAATTCCCCTTTGCCCAAGTCTGGTGCTTATCAATGATGCTAACAAGTCTGACAATGTAGCACAAGTGTTCGGATACAGGCTGTGAAGCACCTCACACAGTCAGGTCCCTTTGGGCCTTGTTTCCTCTGTTGCGCAAGGTGGAAACAAGCCAGAGTGAGAAACCTGAGACACAAAACACAGTCTGAAAGACCCAGGCGAGGGCAGGTACTTCACTAGCAAAACATAACTGAAATAGCTCAGAGAGCAGATAAAAACTTTGTGACAAATGTTATGCCTGCTGTGGTTTGTGTTTTGAAAGGTTTGTGTTTTAACACAATGGCAGGTTGGGTGGTGGCTGTTCAGAGAGCAGCCACGGAGATGACCATATGCATGAGCTATGAGCCAGTCCGTGCCATGTACGAGGCTGGCCCAACTGGGGATTCACCAGACTCCAGCTCTTCCTTTGTTGTTGCAAACTCTACAAAGTGAAGGAGTTTTAGGGTCAGTGTTCATATCAATAAGTAAAAAAAAAAAAAAAAAAAAAAATGATTCTAGCTCTCTGACTACAGTGATTTTGCATCATTGCTTCTCCAATAAAACAGAAGTTGCTTCTGGCTTTCACTAGCATGAGTTGCCTAAAGATGCTGAGTGTTGTGTTTCTGTCCGTGGAAAGCACGAAGTTATGCTAGTATCATACTATGTAAGCATAATACTTGTGGGGGAAAGAAAAGCTAGCAAACAGGAAAAATAACATCCTTTCCCCTGATGCTGTATTATAACTTGTTTAACCTCTGAAAGGAGGATTTTTTTTTTTATTATTATTTTTTTTTGTAAGAGTGTGGGAAACTAAACAGTTAAGTTCTGTGTTAAGTTTCAGCTCAATATGATTTGAAATGGAGATGATATTCAAAACTGAAAATAATAGTTTAAAATGGAGGGGGGAGGAAAAGCCCTTTTGAAAATATAGATAGATAGATAGATAGATAGATAGATAGATAGATAGATAGATAGATAGATAGATTTATGTATATATTATATATATACATAATATATATATAATATATACATATTATATATATAATCTATCTATCTAAATATATAGATATTTAGATATTTTTATAGATATTTATATATTTATATATTTAGATAGATAGATAGATAGATATTTTATATAGATAGATATATAAGAAAAGTAAAGAAGCAAGGAAAGCAAGGAAGGAAGGAAGGAAAAGAAATAACAAGAAAAAAGAGGAGAGGGGAGGGGAGGGGAGGAGAAGAATGAGTAAATAAAAGTCTATCTGGAAAAAGATTGAAACACTGTAATACACTACTGCTTTGTGAGAGAAAGTGTTGTTCAGAGGTTGAAAAAGGGGAACAATTTGAAAAAAGAAAAACTTCTGCTGAGCAGCGCCAGATTAATGTTACAGCTAAAGAGGACACAGTAAAATTTCAGATTAGGGACAGCCACATCAGAAATAGTTAAATAGTCACCAAGCAGGTAAAAAGGGAGTAAGAAGAAAATTTCATCATATATAGTGACAGTTTTTCCCATGTAAAAGCAAGACTTCAGCTCTCCCCACAATTCATGTAACTGAGGGTTTTTCTTTTCCTGGAGGAGAGGTTAAATGATAAATTATATTTCTCTTATTTAAGAATTAAGGATTTTGAATAATGAGCAAATGACAAGTACTACATATACAGTTTTCAAAAGGGAAGGGAAGGGAAGGGAAGGGAAGGGAAGGGAAGGGAAGGGAAGGGAAGGGAAGGGAAGGGAAGGGAAGGGAAGGGAAGGGAAGGGAAGGGAAGGGAAGGGAAGGGAAGGGAAGGGAAGGGAAGGGAAGGGAAGGGAAGGGAAGGGAAGGGAAGGGAAGGGAAGGGAAGGGAAGGGAAGGGAAGGGAAGGGAAGGGAAGGGAAGAAATCTTAACACTCATCAGTCTAAACTGTCATGCATCAGAAGTATCAGTATGGGACATGTGTTTACTGCATCTCAGTGTGTTGTTACACTGGCTTTTTACTAGCTAGTCTGCAATCATGCAGACTCCCTGTTGGGTTTCATGCCATACTGAACCAGACCAGAAGGTGATACGATACTCCCATTGCTCAGTGCCCCCCTTGTCCTTGCAGCCTTATCTTTCAGCCCTTAGGGACAGAAGCTGCATCTGCTTGTATAACAGCTCTCTGAGAGCCTATTGCAGGTAGTCTCTAATTAGGCACACCCAGATGGTGGGCACTGAGCAGATGTACTGCCAGCTTGGGGTATCTGTGGAAGAAAGTTTTCTTTTGGCTCCCCATCGTTTGTCTTTCTAATGTTTTTTCTTGATTTTTGTTCATAGTGAACATATGAAATGTTTGTTCACAATTTCTGAATTATGGAACAAGCTCAGGCACTCTAATTTTTATTGCAGCTCTAATCTGTGGTGCTAAACATTCACTGTGCTCAGTGTACTCTGAAACCTAGATATATTGAACGCCTGTTACCCAAATGCTGCCATGAACAAAACTGCTCACTTGTGCTTTGATGCAGAATCTTTATCAACAATTAAGATTTTGTTCTTGGAAACTAATTAACAATTGTGTTCATGCTGCCAGAGTTATAAGTAAGCACACTCAATCATGTCTATGCAGCCAGCCTTGCAGATCAAATTAATGTAACTAGCTGGAATACAGGTTGATGTTTTCAGTCACATGAGTAAACACAAGAAGCAGATATCTAGAGTGAGAAACACTTATTTTCTGACGGATTCGTTCCACCATAAAACCATACTTTACATGTCTAGCTATATCTGACATTGAAAATCCTTAAAGACAGACTACTTATCCAGTAAGTCAACCATCATATTTTCAGTGCTGTGTTCTATGCTTCGTGTCCCATATATGCTGCTGCATTTTTCACAGCATTCTACACAATGACAGCTTTAATTTAAAAGTTCCCATAGTATTTCCTCCACCTTTCTAAGCCTCATCTCACACAGAATAAAGAAAAATAATTCAAGTTTTGCAGTACAGCATCCTGTAATCACTCATGTTTCAAATGTTTTAACAAATAAATGTGATATTCAGGTATCATTTTCCTACTGTATTGTCATTTTTTGAATACAAAGATTTAATTTATTTAAAAGCAAAGCTCAGAAAATAGCTATGCACCAGACTAAGTAATGTATGATGTAAGAATTTTTAAAATATGTAACTTAAGAATTGAAGAGATATTTGAAACATTTAAGGCAACCTTTGTGTCCTAGATCGCTATTCCCGGAGCATGTTTTGATCACCTTTGCTACCTAAACATCAAGAAATGTAACTAAAACATGATTAAGTCATTATTTTTTGTCAGCTTGAATGATAATAGACTTTCACAATCAATGTGAAAGGCTTAGTGTCTTCCTTCCTGTACATTTCTCTCCATTTTGGCATTCTTTGGAAGGAAGTCTTTCAGACTATGTTCCCATTAAATATCTGGTATGAGAGAGAATTATATTAATTGTTAATTGGTGAATATGTAGGATGCCCACAAAGCTGCTGCTTAGTCATGCTGCAGCCGGCTGAAAAGCAAGGAAATAATGGAGTTCTGTAGCAGGGGAATGCTATTGTATCTCATGCTTTAAAAAAGAACAAAACAAAATACAGTCATTTGTAAGTACTAGATTACAGAAGGTTACCAGCTAGAATCTTTTCCACATTTTCATCATTTGACCATTACAGAGTTGCTGAGACCATCTGACAAGATACATGCAGCCACTTTTAAAGTGGCTTATTTTTATCAGTAACTGTGGTGTATTTAGACATATCTTAAAATAAGGTAAAGACAAACCTATTCAGTGAAGAATAAGTTTTAAAACACTTACAGAATCAATTCAACTTTGAAAATTTTGAGATACTCTGTAATTCATCTTTATTTCCAGTTATTTCATCCTTTTCATACTTATCTTCACCTATGATTTTCTAATGGAGAGTGGCATAAAAAATTCTGCAAAATCATAGGCAAAAGTGCTTTGCAGTTTTTCCTGGCCAATTGCAGGCAGAGTATTAGAAACCTACTTGAAAGAGTAGCTTCTCATGGGTCTTCAAATTTAATTTTACAGACTCAGCAGGTTTAGACCAAAAACAAACAAACAAAAAAAAAGTAGAAATAATGAACTTTCAGACTCTCAAGTCTTTATTTGATCAAAATTGGAACTCTGAAATCCTTGAAATCCACCTATGCCTAGGGACAAATGTATTATTATACACAGTTCCAATGTGTATGGCAAAAAGCTTCTAAAGTTTGTAAACATAATGTACATTGAAGCCAGGCACATGATGCTAACTACTGATAATAACAGCTTATTAAACTTTGTATAAATTGGCAGTGTTTTAATATATACTGGTCAGCCAATGTAGTTTTGCTTCACAAAGCATTTTTTGAATGTTTGTTTTAAAGCCATAATCAGGCAATTGCTGCAAAAATAATAATGGTGATTTAAAATGTTACTTTCTCTCAGGAGTGCCATCCCAGTGTCTGAGCAAGCAGAAAGAATCACACAAACAAACACCTCTCATCTGTTTTAGGGGCAAGTGTTCTGTCTGTCTTGGCCTAAGCTACTACTAAAGGTTGTTCAAGCCAGGCCAGAGTATATCATGCTAGGTTCAGGTGCAGAAAAGCTCACATCCAGTATTTTGGCAACTCAGCTGTGCAAGATTTGACCTAGAGATACACAGAGGTATGGCAGTACATGAGTGGGAACAGCTAAAGGTGCTGCATCTCCTGATTACACGGTGCAACACAGTAGTGCCACCTGCCCTATTTGTGCTGTATCTGCTGTTGATCTGCTACCAAGGGGCTGCAGGGGAGTGAGGGAAGCTTCGTGTACGTTCTGCCTGGCCACAGTACAAGACAACATGAAGAATGTACATTAAAGGTAGTTTAACCAAAGCTACATGCCCTCTGCCTGAGATAGATTGTGTTGGCATTGTGGCTTTTTGGCTTTACCAACCCAACCATGCTCTCTTTCATCTCAATGCAGCATGATATTAAGCTTCATGGACCTAACAAGTTCATTGCAGATGGCTTAGTTCAGGAAGAGAGATCCTAACAGAAGTGCTTTAAGAAGTCTGCATTGCTACTTCTACTACTACCATTGGTGGTGATCATATTTCTGGGGTTTGGGGGTTTGGCCTGTTTTGAGTTTTTACTGACTTTTCATCCTGCTCTGAGATTATTTTGTATCTTCTGCAATTAAGAATTGTGAAAACGTGAAAGGCAGCATTGTTTTCATAAGTGTAATTACAATTAAACTCAAATTTCCCTTTGTCTTTTAAATGAAACCAATGAAATACTTGTATGTATGTGTCACTGATATTAAATGGATGTTAACTCACAAAATCAGAGGAAGAAGATGAGAATATTCACATTCAGCCTCAGTTATGTCTTTATTAATTATCTGTTAGTCCGCCTATTATTTAGTGCTCTGAATCTATTCCTGCTCTTGCTCTCATTCTTATCTTCGTTCCCTATGAACGTGTTATTTATCTGATTAAATGATAATTACTAACTTTAGTGGGGCCACATTTGTGTAACTGTAAATTGGATTTTGCTTAAAAAAAAAAAATCAAATGTGCAATAATAAAAGGAAACTGAAGTGGCATATGGATTTTAATATACTGACCTAAAAATTCCAAGGAATGGACAACAAGCTTTCTGGAACAAAAACCTTTCTTAGAACAGGAAGAAAACAGAAAAATGGGGCACAACACATCATATTTGGTAGATTTATTTCTCTAATTACTTTTAATTTGATAAAATCCACATATAGATAACTAGAACTATAGAGAAACTAAAAAATTAAGTCAAGTGCAGGAGTGAAGTACCTTCAAATCTAATATAAAATTGTACTCACACTCCTATAATTATTGTGTTATTTTTAAATGAAACCTTAAAATACATGCATCATATAACCATTCTAATATACTCTTTAAGTTGTACAGTACTTATTTTATTGGTTAGCGAATGCAATGTCTTGGAAGGAAGTGAAGGCCTTCCTGCTTAGTTTCTGGATAAAATTTGAGGATGCTGTATTTTTTAAGCTGTTTTGTAGATGGACAGCTGCTTATATGTCCTTCCAGTTGAATTCCTGGGTTTCCTGGGTTGCCAGTGCAGGTGTCACTCTCTAAAGCACACACAGGCTGAGGGCAGGATGGGTACTGCAGACCAAATGTGTAGCAGGTGCAGGAGGTTGCAGGCCATGACTGTTTGTCACTCCTTGTTATCTGTTGTGCCTCTGAGCAGCTTCTTACTTTTGTGTCCCTGAAGGGGCTCTGTAATAACATTCTAATAGCTACCTATCAGCTATCCCAAAGCCTGGAAGTGAATGGGAGTAATTGGGAATTAGAGCTAGGGACATATTAAAAATGCGGGATGAAAGACTTCCCGACTTCCCAGGAGCTTTTTTTTTTTTTTTCCCTCTCATAGTAGAAAAAGATGGAAGTGTGTTTCTAAATATACGAAAGTGTGATTTGGTAACCCTTTGTCATATCCAAAGACTTAGTATGTGCCACATGTAACATACCACTAGCTTGTCAAAGAGAAAACAGTATTTTTCTCTCCCATGCACCATGCAAAATAAAGCAACTGTGCCAGCAGTTGATCATGGAGATAACTCCATGAGTTTTGGCTTTACCAAACCCTGTGTCCCAAGAAACCACATTAAATTATCTAGAACAAAACATCTGACTTCATGTCCAGTGAAAAAGGGTTGCTTCGGGGGGGGGGGGGGGGGCAAAAACGTATCAAAAGGAAGATATCTTGAAGGAAGATATCTTGATGTTGCTTGTTTTACTTACATGCAACTAAATTAGCGTGGAATGCACTGTAACAGTGGGCTTTACAGGATTTATGTCAGAGCAAGGACTTGTTTCCTTAGTGCTGCTACCTCTCAGTGCTGCTATTTGTAATTTCTAATCTTGAATAAAAAAATAATTGTGATCATCCCTTTGTGGTTTAAGAAATAACAATACAGTGTGTTAAATACATGTATTTCCTATTTAAGAAGCCAGGGGGGTTGAAATCTCATTATTTCATGCTTCTCTTCTCAAAATAAGGCTCAGTTCTGATTAGAAGTGTTTTTCCAGATAGCATATGGCTTAAAGAGTAATAATGAGAACACACCTGTAATTTTAATTTCTTTCCTTTTGTTAGCTTGCACATAAGGAAGTCTGTCCTAGTGTTATGTAGATTCTTGCTTGCTGTAGCAAAAAGGGATAATTGAATCTGTTCCACAGATTCTCATGCAGGAGGTTATACATTTCTTATTATAAGGGGATGAGAGGACAAAAAAGAGAAATTGGAGAAATTATTTTGTGCTTGTTTCAGTATTTCCTTGTTAGTGATGGGAATACAAATGCTTCTTTTAGTGTCTTATGAGAAAGTGAAAGGGATGAAAAATGAGATCATTAGAATTATGTTGTTCTTATGGCCACACATTGTTGAAGCCAAGTAAGAACATAGTATACAAATACAAAGAAAAAAAACAAGTATACAAATGTGTGTGTGTGTGTTGGGGGGGGGGGCAAGAGAGAGAGATTAAATAATCATGTAATCAGATATCTACTTGTAATACTGTTGAAGTATGTATCCCTTTAAGTGAGTCCTGCCCTAAATCATTACTACTTCTGTATGGACTCTTGTATGTGGCATGCTGTAAGAAGAATTCTTTGGTGGTTCATACCACATTCCCTATAAACATCACACATTGGTCATAGCCAATAACAGTCACACAGTTGAAAAAAATAAAAATAAAAAATAGGTAACTTGAATAGCTTTATTTTAGTCTAAAACACAGGATTTTTTTTTCTTATTTAAGGAACTCTGCAAAGAACTGATTATCAGGACACAAGGGCATCGGTATACATAAAACAAAGGATTTCCCACAGTTATAAAGTTTGTTTCAGTATATTATAAAGGCCACAGTTTCTAGATAACTGCCAAGGTACCTGACATCTTTCATTCCTCCTGTGTTGACAAATGACTTACTTCAAGCGTGATCTTGTTTAGCCTTTCTTGCACTGGCACTGTTATTTAATTAAATGCATTTCTTCACTGAAAAGGAAGAATTTCAGCTTGTTAGCCCTTGTTTTACAGTCTATGAGCAGCAACTAACTACATCAAAGGCCCATTTAAGCAAATATTTTATTCTTCGAATGCGTATGTACTTCCCTTGATCTCACATATGGAAAAGAACCACAGTCAGTAAGAACAAACATGCTGGAGTCAGCATTCAGATTCTTCCAAATTTTGGATTAATGACATAATATCAGTTTTTTGACACTGTTTTGGCTACTGTCATTTTAGTTTGATTGCAGAAGGCAATAGTTGTCTTAGAAATATATTAATAGAAACCATTGTAGAAACTAGCTCTGACCTGATTTTAAATAAACAAATAAATAAATAAATAAATCTGCAGATTTGGCCAATTGAAATTACTCCTTGCAAAAATGTGCTTCTGATTGTTACCAGCCCTTCTGATGAGATCTGCCTAGCTGCAGCTGTAGGTGGCTCTTCCTGTCCCCCCCTCCAGACACACCCAGAGGAAAAGTCCTTGCCCTCTGGTAGGTCTGTGCTTGGGGAACTAAGTTTTACTCAATTTGTCAATGGATGCAGCCAAATGCTGGCATGTGAAATGTTGCAAAAGCAATTACTGGAGAGGTAAGGATATTAGTACAATTTCTGGTAAGCTCTTGCTCCTTTGTTCTTGTCACACCTTTATTCCTGGAGGTCTAGAATTTTCTTCATCCCTCTAGGAACTAGCGTGACTGATCATTCTTACTAGTTTTGCTTGTTTAAGATTTAACTTTGAAATTATTATCAATCTTTTTCTTCCTAAGGAATCACTAGCCTAAAAAACAACTGAGAAACTGCTAATAAGTGCTTTTCTGTTAGTTATATAATTCACCGTATGCAATCTTGTCAGTGTAGTTTACATGTGAAATCCTGTTACTATCACTGTAAGTAGTTTTTTTGTTTGTTTGTTTTATACCCTACTTACAAGTATAATGTCCTGCAAAGTGTAAATGTGACAAGATTTAACTTTCTCAGGTCAGTAATACAAAGCATATATATATACTGTATTCATGCCACAAAAATTATTTTTATATACGTACATGCAGTAGTAGGATGTATAAGTCTGGAAACAAGTTGGACTACATTTGACAGCTGGAAATATATTTAGTTTAAGGAAAGTTCTGTAGAATAACAAATAAACTGAGAACTAGTTGTCAGAAAGTAAAAGTTGAGGTGTTCCGAGAACACAGCAGGAAGAGGAGATGTCTATAAAGATGCAAATGCTGCCAAAACCCATTAGTGTTGTCCTGAGTAAAGTGCGAGAGACTGCAAGTTTAAATGGGAAAGTCATTTTGAGAAAGGAGGCCCTTGGTTTCCTCAGAGGACTATGCTTAAAGGGCTTTCCAGAGCTGTGAAGAAACTGAAACCAGGCATTATATAAAGGTGTTTATTTTCTTGTCTCAATCTATAAATTGCGTTAAGTAAATACACAAGCAACCAAGCACTATGTAGTTGAACAATGTCACTATCTCCCTCCTGCACAGCCAGTGTGGGAGACAGCTTTGTTACCAAGGCTGTTCATCCTCATTAGCACTCGTTTATGCAGAGAATAATCTGTCCCGTGTATCAGGTGGATAGATTAGTAATATTATGCCTGTGGCTTTTAGCCCTGCATTGGCTTGTAGCCATACAGGAGAGCATCCAGAATTAGCACCAAACTGTTTTATCTGTGTTTTCTCTGTAAGTGCGGTGTTTATGCCTGCATACGTGCCTCATTCTTCAGCACCTCAAACAAAATGCTGTCAGCTAGCTTGGTGTGTTTGGTCTACTGAAACTTCTGGATACTACATAATCTCTCACATTAAGTTATGGTATGAATATAAAAAAGAAAATATGGTTCAAAAATTAGACTCTGGTCTTATGATCACTATTTCAGTCTTAAAGGACGGACAATGAAATGAAATGATATGTGCAAAATGATACTTCTCTGAGAATTACAACTAATCTGAAGTGGTCATTTAAAATAAATACATGTAATGTGCATGTGAGTTTTTTTTTTTTATTTAATGGATAGATTCAGCTTGAGCTTTTGTCAAAATTAAGGGTATATGTGTGTGTATATACATATACATGCCTAGTAATTTTGTAAAAATTACAAATTTGAACAGTGATACAGAGGGAAAAACCTAGAGGACAGGTGTATGGTTTTGCTTTCCTTTTTCCCATTTTTCTTATTTGGCTGCACACAGGTTTTTACATCAGAATGTGTTGATTTTTCCTCAACAAATAAGCGATAGGAAGTTATGCATAAGTGACGGCAGTAGACAACTGTACTACTGAGCTACATGCTGGGTCATCTCTTTACGTCTTTCCTTTCTTGAGAAACATATGCTCTGATAGGTTAAGGTTTTTAAATAAAAGTAAACATAGCATTCATAAATGCATAGGACATAAATAAAATGGTGAAGAAGCAGATATTGGTTACTAAACAAAATCTGTGAATAATAATTTGAAAACTTTCATGAACAAAATTCTGTATGCTGTCAGGAGAATGGCACCATCTGGTGGATCTTCTCTCCGGAAAATTTCTAATAGAAATTGTTATGATTTAGAGGCTGTTTGTCCATTATAAAACTGAATATTTTGTGAGAAGTGCTAACAATTACGAGGACAAAAATGGTAATGGCGACTGACAATGTAATTGTCTCAATTGTCAGTTGTGGAATCCTATGGTTATTTCTTGCCATGTGAATATTTAAAATTACTCAAAAACTAAAATGCTTATTACATGTTTACTAGTACTATCTGTTCAAAGCTAACTAGTAACTAGTAAAGAAATAATGGTGGATAGTCGGCTGAATATGAGCCAGCAGTGTGCTCAGGTAGCCAAGAAGGCCAACGGCATCCTGGCTTGTATCAGGAACAGCGTGACCAGCAGGGCTAGGGAGGTGATCGTCCCCCTGTACTCAGCTCTGGTGAGGCCGCACCTCGAGTACTGTGTTCAGTTTTGGGCCCCTCGCTACAAGAAGGACATCGAGGTGCTTGAGCGGGTCCAGAGAAGGGCGACGAAGCTGGTGAGGGGCCTGGAGAACAAGTCCTACGAGGAGCGGCTGAGGGAGCTGGGCTTGTTCAGCCTGGAGAAAAGGAGGCTCAGGGGTGACCTTATCGCTCTCTATAGGTACCTCAAGGGAGGCTGTAGCGAGGTGGGGGTTGGCCTGTTCTCCCACGTGCCTGGTGACAGGACGAGGGGGAATGGGCTTAAGTTGAGCCAGGGGAGTTTTAGGTTAGATGTTAGGAAGAACTTCTTCACTGAAAGGGTTGTGAGGCACTGGAACAGGCTGCCCAGGGAAGTGGTGGAGTCACCATCCCTGGAAGTCTTCAAAAGACGTTTAGATGTAGAGCTTAGGGATATGGTTTAGTGGGGACTGTTAGCGTTAGGTTGGAGGTTGGACTCGATGACTTTGAGGTCTCTTCCAACCTAGAAAATTCTGTGATTCTGTGAATACAATAATAGACTTCAGTAGACCAAAATAATATATAGGTTTTTGTTTGTTTGGTTGTGTTTTGTTGTTTTTTTTTGGGGGTGGGGGGTGGAATTGGATACATGTGTCCTTAATTATTGCTTCATTATAGACCAAATATTTGATTTGGAGACTTCTGTAGTACTCATTTTTGGCTTTCAAACAGAATGACAGTCTTTGCTAAATGCATTCAGTAGTATACCAGTGATGTGCAAGTCTTGGGTAATCAGTCAATAGCTCTCCTACAAATTACAGAAGTCACAACATACACAGGGGTCTTTGAAGACAGCATGTTCTGTCATCTTCTGCCCAACTTCTTATCTGCCCTGCTACATGGCATTAATGCAGGTTATCCAGTAACTGGATGAACCGGATATACTACCAGAGCTCATTTGTCTAAACTGCATGCACTCCATATGATGCCCTCATCCATGAAAAGAAAAGCTTGGGAACCAGTACTTAATGAAATTTTTCATCCACAGCATCTGCATTATACTGTAGAGGAAAATATTCCAGAGGCCTTTTCCAAAAATTTTGCTTGTCCTATATAAATAAATATGATTCTAAGCAGCGTAGAAAATTAGTATAGTCAAGCTGAATTTTTATTAGCCTGACCACAGTCAGGAACTGAAGTGTGCTTTGGAGAATTCAGTAAGAAAATACTTAGAATTACTTAAGGACAGTAATTTACAGCTTCAAAATTCAGTCACTGTTGGGAACCCCAATAGTGCCAGGCATGTAATAGAAACATATTGAAACCAACAAAGAAAAATTAATTAGACATTTTTACATAATGGTCAAAGAGTGCACTCCTTCATTCAATGAAACCTTCACAGGCCTACTGAATTTAAAGGAAACCAGATTGTATTCTGCACTATATTAAGCTACCATAACAAAGAAATGAAAGAACCTGTTTTCTCCGCTGTCTTCCTATAAATTTCTCCTAAGCTATCCCCCATTCATGAATTATTATTATTATTTTTCTTTTGATTATAGAAAAGCACACCCATAGAGAAATTCAAATGAATAAATTAAAACTAGACAACGAGAAATGGCCTGACACTGCTTAGATTTCTCATTAAAATTCTATATTTTTTTAGATAATTGTGACATACACTCATTTTTGCCAGCCTCTTGACATAAAGTTGGCGCTGGGTGTGAAAGGGCCATAGAAAAGCCAACTGGAGCTATCATTTGATATGTAGTGCGTTTCCAGAAAACACAGTCTCTTATTTATCCCATAATTGATTAAATGGTTGAAGTGTGTCAAAAGAGCTATTTCAAATATCACCATGTTGTGGTTCCGCTTGAGTGGGCAGCCGAGCTCCACCACAGCCACTCTCTCACTCCCCCTCCTCAAAGAGGAATGGGGAGAAAATACGATGAAAAGGGCTCAAAGGTTGAAATAAGGACAAGAAGATCACGCAGTAATTATTGTAACGGGCAAAACAGACTCAGCATAGGGAGATAGTAAGATTTATTGCTTATTACTAACAAGCTAGAGAAGTGAGAAACAAAGGAAAAAAAAAAAAAAAAAGCACCTTCCCCCCCATCTACCCTCTTCCACCTCCTCCCCCTGAGCGGTGCAGAGGAATGGGGGTTATGGTCAGTCTACAGCGCTTCTTCTCTGCTGCTCCTTCTCGGTCGCTCTCGTCCCCTGTGCTGTGGGGTCCCACCCACGGGATGCAGTCCTTGATGAACTGATCCGGCGTGGGCTTCCCACAGGCAGCAGCTCTTCCAGAGCTGCTCCAGATATGGGTCCGTACCACGGGGTCCATCCCTCAGGAGCAAACTGCTCCAACCTGGCTCCCCCACGGGCAGCAGCTCCTGCCAGGTCACCTGCTCCTGCGTGGTCTCCTCTCCACGAGCTACAGGTCCGGCCTGGGATCTTCTCCAGCAGGGGTCTTCCACAGGTGGCAGCCTCCATCAGTGCAGGTCCACCTGCTCCACTGTGGTCTCCTCCATGGGCTGCAGCGTGGAACCCTGCTCCACCGTGGTACTCCATGGGCTGCAGGGGGACATCCTGCTTCACCATGGTCCTCACCACAGACCGCAGGGGACTTCTGCTCCGGCACCTGGAGCACCTCTCCCCTTCCTTCTTCACTGATCTTGGCACCTGCAAGGCTGTTCTTCACTCCTCTCACTCTCCCAGCTGCTGTGTGGCGCAGCATTTTTTTTCCGTCTTAAATATGCTCTCACAGAGGCGCAAAACAACATCGCTTATTGGCTCAGCTCGGGTCAGCAGTGGGGCCCTTACCAAACATGGGGCAGCTTCTCGATCCTTCTCACAGAAACCACCCCCATAGCCCCCTGCTACAAAAACCTTGCCACGTAAACCCACTACACACCACAAAATAAAACGAAGCTGAAAACAAGAGAGTTAGAGTTGAAGGATGACAAATAGATGAGCACTTCATGTCAACATTGCTCTCCAGGAAGGAGTCAGTCTATAAAAGAGGATGTGCTTATTTATTTATTTATTTATTACTGTAGGGACAGGTAGGGACAGCAACAGCTGCTTCTGGGACATTTTATCAAGCAGGGCTTGCGTAAGGATTGAGAGTGGAAGTCCCAGAGGGGAAAGAGTCAAGTGGACAGGAGGGATGGTTGCAGAACAGACACAGTAGGCCATAGGGCAGGATAAGGAAACAGGGTGATCAAATGTGGTACCTAAGTATGGGAGATTAGACTGGCTGAATTAGAAAATCACTTTCTGTGGCTCTCCAGTTGGAGTCAATGGGAATGGGGATAGGTCACTGTAACATTTAGGCCTCTGGAAATAGCAAAAGGTACAAACATAGTTCTGCAGCCAAGGAGGAGACCTGCAATCACTCTAGGTAAAGTATCACTGTTCTCATAAGAGGAGAGAATACTTCTAGCAGCTAGATGGGAGACTTGGCACTTTTATTCTTTTGGTTTTGCTCTTAGTAACTTTTCCCATGCCTAGAAGCCTTAATAGGTCTGAGGGGGAAACTGAGAACTTACTGCACTCAGATGGCAGAGGTTTTAGCACCTCTTTCTGCAGCTACTATGTAAACTTGCAAATGCATGTGTTTTATGTCATCTAACGGATTCCAGAGCTGCAAAAACAAAAGAACAGTTAGGATTGTTCAGCTGAACTACAGTAATCTGCACATCCTATGCAGTATTTGGAATTATACCATTTGCTATAAGCCTCCAATAGTTAATAAAATGAAAATGAATGTTGAAAACAATACCTGTCTTCTGCCTGAGGCATGTTACTAATTTTATCACACTGTTGAATAATTTGGATCTCATTTCAGGGATCAGTTTAGTTGACAAATGTGATTGTGGCTCATGGAAAAGAAATTGATGTTAAAAATATTTAGAATTAGGGTATTCAAAAATAATTTATTAAAGAGGTTACTTTCTGCCTCTTACGCCTGTGATAAACAGGTTGGGGAACATTTCTAAAAACTTTTCACTATTGTCTGAGTCAGTCAGGTTCAACAATTTCATAAAAGTAGCCCTAAGTACCATGTTTTTGAAAGTGCTAAAATCATCAGGCTGGCCTAGTCAGTTAGATGAATGATTCCCGTAAAAAGAACACACGTAAAATTTTCTTAATGCTTTGAATCAAAATAGATTTTTTTTGAGTGGTGCTACTTCACACAGGCATACCACTTTGCAAAAGGAACCAAAATGTATTGGAACGAGATAATTTCTTGTATACATCCATAATGAGATGCATCTGTGACAGGTACCAGGAGTTCTTGAAGAGGAGTATTTGAAGAGTTCCAAAAGAGTTCATTTGGCCATTTTGGATACACAATGCATTGTGTATGTAGTTAATGATTTGAAGAAAATAATGTTTGGTGAATCATCCAAGCAAAGTTTCTCTACCAGAAAGGCTGTGCAAAATTATAACTCACAGTATCAAGTTTGAAAATTTAAGGCTTAATCCCATGTCTCTGGATAAGCATTAACATAACAAGAAACATCTGGTTTTATCTGGAGTAATAGTTCTAGATGGGTTTGGATTATCTAAACATGTATCTTCACTATCCAATGTAATGAGAGCTCTGTTGTTAATTTTAGGATTAACACCTTTCCCAAATGGGGCTTTACAATGGGAAGTACAGAATATTCTCAATTGTGAAAAAGATAAAGAACATAAATACATTTTGCTAGAAGATCCACACTATTATACTAGTTATGAATATAGTTTTGTTTGCCAGTCTTATCTAAAATAAGGAGTTCTGGGATCTTGGTTTGCTTCTAACACATTAGAAAGAGTGACCCCTGTGTGATTGCAGCTTTTAGTATTACCTAGAATAACTCAGAGACTGCTGGCTAACTCATCACCAGATCTGCTGTGATTCTGTTCTGAAGTTTTTCAACCACAACCCACTTAGTCAATAACACAGTATCCCTTGAGCATTCCAGCATTTATTTTTAGATGCAGGATGAGTAAAGATTTAATTGATAAATGATCACTGCCTGCATTTTGGGGTGGGTAGGTACATTAACTTTTAGAGTGCTGAGATTGAAATCTTGAGTGCCTGAAGTTAAATCATAAAATTTCAGCACCTACAATTAAGACACACTGATGAAAGCAATACTCTCTTTAAAACAGAGCTCTTAGAGTTATAGTCTTTATCAAGCAGAGCAATATGGTTTTTGTTTGTTTGTTTGTTTTTGTGTTTGTTTTTTATGCCCAGTACTTGAAATCCTAATCTCATCCATATCCTTCATCACATCTCCTACTTGCTGCAGTAGTAGTTTATGCTGGAATAACAGAACTGTCTTGAGTCTCTTCAGAGTTTATAACTGCATCACAAGGGACTGTAATGTTACTACAGTGGGGTTTTTTAAAGAGTTTATTCATTTAAAAATTCAATTCCAGAATCTTGAAACTATTTGTCAGCTATCTGATTATACATGTAGAAATGTCCTAGGACAGGTTTTAATGCAATAGTCCAAATTATAAGAGCCACCTTCTGTCTGTTTACCTAAGAAATGGTTGTATTCTAACTATTTAGGGTATATGGCTGTCTTTCAGTCTCACCTGTGTTGCTGGAAACGCATAGTGCTTGACTGATAAGGAGTATTCATACAAAAGAAGCTGAGAAGGAAAAAATGAATGAGTGACATCCCATGAGTCACGCAGCTTTCTTTGAAAAACATATAACCCCTGCTCCTGCGAATTATTAAATATATGAAAAGTGAAAGTTTATAAACAATCTGACTTACGAAATTTTCCTAAAAGAAGGTGGACACTACAATTGAATATCCCTAAATAAAACAAACAAACAAAAAACAAACAAGCAAACAAAAACAAACAACAACAACAAAAAACCTCTGTGAATGTCTCTTCCACTTCTTCATGCAGTTCTGGAAATAGAGGCTTTCTTATTCTGGCTTCTTTACAAATGCTTAGAATGGTTTTAGTGGATTAGAATGCTTGAGGTTAATTTAGCACCATGTTTTTATTTTGTTTTATTTTAAGAGCCACACTTTATCTTTCAGTTTTCAATAAGGCAAACAAACAAAATCATGTGCTTGCATAACTGTAAGTTACAACCTGCCTTTTAAAATGTTACCCAGAATATGCAGTATTTTGTAGTTCTGTCACCTCTTGTGATTGGCATTCAACTGCTTCTTGACTGTAGTCCATAATCGTCTCAGAGGTGTGCCTTTAAGGATTTTAAAGAATGTGATACACAGCTTTATATTACTTAGATTGGTATAGTTCGGTATTCTGCCCAATGCTACATTTCTGAGTTATGTATATTTCTCTGGCAGTGATATAGTAGAAGACTTCCTGTCATCACCATCATACAGAGCACCAAAAATCAATGCACGTTGACCTGTCTTAGAACAGCATATACCACTTCATGTGAAGGCTCATATTTCCTTTTTATAATGGCAAATCTAAGCAGCAGAGGAATTCTTTGTTGACCACACTGTATGGTACACAAGTCAGAACAGGAGCAGACTTCCCTGTTCCAGCCTTCTGCTTCAGTCCTGTCTTCAGCATCTTTCCTGATGCTGAGAAAACCTCTGCCTGCAGAATCCTGAAACAGAGACATGCATAGTAAAGTAGAAAAGAGTGAAAAGCATGTTTCTGTGACCTTTTGGTGAAGAATGTCGTTCTAGTTATGCCTGGCAAGTGCATTTCTCCAGTGAAACACTGACATTTTCTTTGTCTCACTGGGCTTTTCTTAGGAAAACTGCTTGCCAATCCCTAGCCTGGCAGCACACAGTCCAGAAATTTAGCTGTTGTGAAAGATGCTTGAGGTTTTGTTTAATAATATTGTATTGTCATAGCATGATACTGATCCAAATTAGAAAGTAAATACAAAATTGGATTTACTGTTAGATCAGTAACAAATCAGACTCCTACACTGGAGAGTTCTAATATGAGTTTAGGAAAAAACAAAACAGAATGCAGTCATGAAAAAAAGGGAATTGTCATACTAACAGAAAATACTTGAGACAGGAATGTCAGGCACACGGCCAATTTTTAGTGGGTGTATTTAAAACTTCCATCTTGTGGTTTGAGTTTCTTCTCTCACCTAATCAATAAATATTCTATTTTCAGTGCTATGAAATTGACTTAATATGTATGCTAGTATTACCATAAAATCTTCTATCTTCGGTTAAGACTTTATGGATTTTTGCTAATTAATTTTCAGTTGTTCCTTATGTGAAATAATGAAGGTATGTATGTGTTATGAAAGTGTCTAAATGCTCTGAAAAGGATTAGAGATCCATTACTCCTGTAATGTGAGTGCTGAGAACTTGGCATCCAGACTGCATCTAGTCATAGTTTCAAATAAACTCTGATCTGGTCCCTTGGACTGAACACCTTCCTATTAACAGCTGTGTTGCATCAAGTACATACCTAAAGCAAACCATCCAGCTTAGCTTCACCCCAGAAAAATCCAGCTTGCACACTCAAAGAATGATTCACATTAACCAGAGCATAGTAAGGGGGAACAGTTGAAAGATTTTCTTCAGAAATGCACTCCTGAGCCAAATTAAAATGCTAACACAGAGGCACTTCTATCTTACCTACAAAGACAAGTGTATAGCAATATTTCAAGGAGACAATGTCTGTTTATATGCTGTATAGAAACATAAAGTGAGGGTTGGAAGGAATTTCAGTTACTTAATGCGTTTGCACTAGGAGCAGCCTGCCACATGTATGTCATTCCTAATAAGCAGGTGTCTAAACCTTTCTCAAGGGCTTCCAAAGATGGTGAGTCTAAGTCCCTCTAGTCATAACAATAATAATAATAATAACAACAACTTGCTTACTATTAGCATTAGGGCTCAGTATGAAGATTGAATGCTTAACCTGAATGCCTGCACTGCGTTCTGCTGCCAGCTGTTTGTTCCACATCTCTCAGGAATTTCTGCTGCGGTGGTGATTCAGCTGTCTGTGCAAAGGCCACTAAACTGCTGCAAATTACCAAGGAAATCTGAGGTTAACATCACTTTGTATTGTTATGTGTGGATGGGTCATTCCTACAACAGGGATGGGATTTCTCAGAGGTAATGGAAAACCCAGCTAAGGGTCACCACAGGCAGCCCTATGCAAGCTGTCTCTGCTCATCCACCAAAAATCTCTGTGTACCTTGCTGTATGTTCAGTTCATTACTCTTTACCCTATCCCCTGTAGAAAGGGAAATTAGTCCAATACCTGTGTTTTAGGAAGACCTATTATATTATAGTAAGCTATTATACTGAAAGATATATTTGGAAGGGGTCTAATTGTATTTCAGGATTTAAACCAATCCCTGCTACGAATCAGATCAGGATGTTACACGGGGGCATGTTATCCTGAGTGTTTTCAAATAATGGATTTCTTTCACCTTTTCTCTGAAAAACTGTTTGTGCTGCAAGCTGACCATGCTGTCACTTAGATTAGCAATTCCTCATTTATTTTTTTCTTACAAATGAGTTTACATGAGGAGAACCCTTGGTGGGGCCCAACAACATCCATGCCATTCCAAGGTCTGAAACCCCTATAGGCAGACCAATGTCCTTCAGTACCATTGGTTTGTGGGTTACTTTCCCCATCACTGCTGAAGGTTAGTTGCCATTGTTGACGGTAGTTGAATGTTGATGTCGGATGCCATGTAGAATACTGTAGAAATTATAAGTTAAATTACCAAATGGATCAGATAACGTTTTAAATTTTAATGCTAGTAAATGTGTAGAGTAAAATTCTATGGATCCTTTGATCTTGTAGTAGCAAGAAAGCCTTCAAAGCATTGTTCAGATTAAATTAAGGAAAAATCAGTACCTTTCACATAATATCACATTGTATACTAGATTGTGTACAAGTCAGTGTTGTATTCTGGGGTTATTTTTATATGTTAGCATGTCTCTAATCCAAGTTTGCCTTTAGGAGATTTGTAGATTTTAACTAGGAAAAAAAAATCTAAAGATAAATTCATAAAAATCTGAAGGTACAAGTCAACATATTTGACAGTTTATGAAAGACTGCCCTGCATCCTTCTTGAGTGATTTAGCCACAACACTATAAGTAGGTAGGAAGAGATGTGATGTAGGCAAAACAAATTTTAAAAGTGCTATCATCATCATCTCCAAATTTTTTTTCCTTGAAATGTCACCACATTAGCATGAATTTGGTTATGAAGAATTGTTTCTAAGTGCATAACTATTAAGATAAATCCTGACAAATTTATTTCTGTCATTCAAAACCTAAAAGATTTTTCATGCAATTCTAGAATACAACTGAACTTTATTCATGTAAGGATGCCTGGGTGAACGCTGAATTAAATTATTTCTAACCATGTCCAACATCTCGTAAAAATAAATGAAACAAACCAGCCTCAATAACCACCTGAACATTTACTGAGAATCAAACTGAAGTTCTTTTAACTGATATGCAATATGAATGACATTTATTTCACACTAATTTTTCCTCTGTCTTGTATAAAGCTGTAATTACCCTATTACTACATTCTGAATAAATCATTTGACATTTGAAGAATTGATGTGTGAAATTCCAGCTCGTGAAAAATTTCAAACAGTAAAATAATGGAAGTATGTTATGACAGACTTTCTCCTGAATTCTTTATGTGATGTCCACCATTTTTTACATAGATTTGTTGGGGCCATTTCAAGATCCTTGCCACACCTTAAGAATCTCCAAGGAGCTCTTAAATGAGAAAAATGAATGCCATTTTCTGGACTGCTTAAAAATGCTTCTTTTCCTGGTACTCTTTCAACTGGCAGTGGAATGATAGTATGCTGTTGAAAGGCACACAGCCGATAATAATAATGAATGCTTTACAGCTAAACATCATGAAAACCATCAAGTTTCATTAGCATTAAAAAGCTAGGAATCAATTCCAGTATATCACTGTCCTCATTCAAAGTGAGCATAATAATTAGCCTTTTCTTTGAATATTTGTATCTGAAAAATATTTTGATCACGCTGAAACCACTTAACAGATTAATGAATGAATAACAACTCTTTGTACTGTTATTCTGGGGTTGACTCTTTTTCTTCAAGCCCTTAAGATTTCAGTGCACCAGATATGTCTAACATCTCTTGTTTCATAATTATATTAAAGAAAATATTTACTTCCAAGGGCACACACCTAGACTCACACAGTGTTGGTGAAGTTTTCTGGATCAGACATAGTATTCTGATATCAGAAAGGTTCTTTCTCTAATAGGGCTAACACCACCTCCCTGCAAAACATAAGCTAATCCAACTAAAGTATCTTTTTTTTCCAGTGAAGAGTCATCTACTGTAGGGATTCTCCCAGAATAGCTATCATTATTAGAGGGTGTACTAGTTATTTTTATCTCCTACATCGAAGTCCCTCTTAAGTCATGGCCTAGAAAGTTACCAAGTAGTCAAAATGATAAAAGCAAAAGTCAAAAGTAAGTTTTCTATTTGCTGGATTTCATATGAAAGGAACTTCAGTCATGCTAGTTAGAGAAAAGCAATTCACACACTTGAAAGTGGAAAGAAAAAATCACTCTCAAGAGATGTATTTCTCAAATGGATGTGTATTAAGCTTGCTATTTGTTAATTGGGTCTTGTGCTTCTCTCCTTCTGCATTTTTTCCAGAAGATGCTTTACCAGGCTACTCCTTTATGTGCATATTGGGTATAGCCTATTAGCTGCTATTTCAAGCTCCTCATTTGCTTCAGCAGTGCAACCTCTGTAAACATTATCACAGTCCTGGGACTCTGTAAGCAGCTGGATGTCTTTATAAATAAATAAATAGCCTAAATTAATAAAAAGAAATTAATTAAATAAATATGCAATGATAACAGCGCCATTTTTAGCTTAGCCAGATTGTCTGCCCTTCGTGGCTTACTCTAGCTGACCCCAACAGATGAGGTTAGGAAAAGAAGGGGAAAAGAAAATAATTGCTTTGCTGATTTCCAAGCCAAATAATTATTAAATAATTATCTGGAGGGAAAACAACAAAACAACAACAACAACAAACAGCTGTAAGTTTCCCTCCATCATCCATGAGGGAGACAGGGTTGGCCTGGAGAAAGGGACCTTTTAATTAATTTGCAATAAAGACTTGAGAGACAAAACAATTGTGAGAAATAAAATGTGACATCTCTTTCTAAATCCTTATTTTTACTTTTTAAAGCATTTATTGCATAAGGAAGAAGAAACAAAAAATCTTGCTTCACAAGACCATGTCTTCCAATTTGCCAGAAACAAACAAAAATAACTCGACACTTAAAACACTTTTCCAGATGAAATCAGAGTATGTATGTAAGCCTAACAAAGACTATCCTGAAAACCATCTTCCATACTACCTGGACTGTTGGCACTGTGAATAAAATAATGGTATTCTAGAGATACTAGAAATAGGTTTGATTATGCTGACTTGCAACAGCTTCTGGCTGTCAGCACAGCAAATGTATTAGCAAAAAGCTTCTTCTATTCATCAGTTACAACAGGGAATGATAGTATTACTTTTGTGGACATGGCTACTTCAGGCAGCTGAGAGAAAAAATACACTTGTTCATAGTGGTGTTTGGAGTACAAAACAGGAGAAAAGTGTGCTTTCCTGATTGTGTCTGGTATTCATGATATTGATGGTGCCAGCAAGCTTATGTTATTATTGGGGTTGCACAGCCATGAATACATAAACTAGGAAGTGGCCTTTCCAAGTAAAATAAGTCTCCCTCACGTTACTTTTGTGGATGTCAGCTTCAGGAGTTTATCTTCAAAACATATTATTGGTAATTTTTTTTCTATAAAAGATAAGCCCCAAAATGACAATGTCAGCATCTCTCTTTACATGTTCTCCCTGTGCTGGAGCTTTGTTAACATTGACAATGGCAGGTCAGCGAAACATTTATTGAGATGGGAGATCTGCTGATCTGAATTGCAGTAGTGAGTTATAAATTCACTTTTAAGTTTTTTGTTTTGTTTTGTTTTACTGGTAAGAAGGAAACATAAGATAGATGTTGCTTAGGTTTTTACTTGAATTGTCAAAAGTGCATGGGAATTGTTCAGGTTACCAAGGTGCTATTCAGGGAATTGTTTAGGAAGAATATTGTGCAAAGTAGCGAGTTCCTATGCTGTCAGGAATGCTCCTCATTCTTCCTGCCCATATATAAAATGTTTGCACAATCTTCTGATTTTGTTCAAAAGTACTAAACACCAGCAGCTCCCATCAGAGTGACAAAACCACAGAATCATACATGTGTTAGGGAAGAGACTGTATAGCAATATTATGATGGGTCTTCTAACTCTACAAGAAAATGAGATTGAAAAGGAGCTAGATCCAAGAAAATTGGAACCATCACTTGTAATAAGAAATGTTCATTAGAACAAGTAAATTGTATGAAATTGAGTCTTTTCACTTAAGAAGTCTCATACTCGCTTCTTCCTAACAGTAAAAACAGTGATTGAGACAAATTGTGAAAATTGAATAGTGAAACCCGTACTTCAAAAAGAAGACTGTCTCATTCAGGAATCTGCTTGACATGATCCCACAGGAGCACCCAAAGGAGCACAGGACCTCTGTTGTTAGAGACATTCAAAATTTGTCTCGACAAGACCCTGAGCATCTGGCTCTGACTTCACCTACTCTAGGCAGGAGTTTATTCTGGGTGACCTGCAGGGGTCCCTTTCCACCTTCATGCCAGGATGGGTAAAGTGGAGCTGATCTAAGTCCTACTCTAGTTTGCACTATTCCTTACCCTCTCAGTTACTCCTAAACTTTACTGCTCATATCCAGACCCCTCGCCTTTTCAAAGCCTCAACACATCCTCCCTTCACTTTATGTTGAAACTAATTCAGTGCTACTCATAATTAATTTTTAGCATTTATTACCAACATTTATGGAATTTGCAGGCCCAGTTACAGTTGATTATAATGAGAAAAGACTTGACATATTGTAGTGGGTTTACGTGGCAAGCTTTTGGTAGCAGGGGGCCATAGGGGTGGTTTCTGTGAGAAAGATCTAGAAGCTGCCCCATGTTTGGAAAGGGCCCCATTGTTTTCCAGAGCAGAGCCAATAAGCGATGCTGTTTTGCGCCTCTGTGAGAGCATATTTAAGACAGGGAAAAAAAACACTGCGCCACACAGCAGCCGGGAGAGTCAAGGGAGTGAGAAACAGCCTTGCAGGTGCCAAGGTCAGTGTAGAAGGAGGAGGAGAGGTGCTCCAGGCGCCGGAGCAGAAGTCCCCTGCGGTCTGTGGTGAGGACCATGGTGAAGCAGGATGTCCCCCTGCAGCCCATGGAGTACCACGGTGGAGCAGGGTTCCACGCTGCAGCCCGTGGAGGAGACCACGGTGGAGCAGGTGGCCCTGCACTGACGGAGGCTGTCGCCTGTGGAAGACCCCTGCCGGAGCAGATTCCAGGCTGGACCTGTAGCCCATGGAGAGGAGACCACGCAGGAGCAGGTGACCTGGCAGGAGCTGCTGCCCGTAGGGGAGCCAGGTTGGAGCAGTTTGCTCCTGAGGGATGGATCCCGTGGTACGGACCCATATCTGGAGCAGCTCTGGAAGAGCTGCTGCCTGTGGGAAGCCCACGCCGGATCAGTTCATCAAGGACTGCATCCCGTGGGTGGGACCCCACAGCACAGGGGATGAGAGTGACCGAGAAGGAGCGGCAGAGAAGAAGCGCTGTAGACTGACCATAACCCCCATTCCCCCGTTCCCCTGCGCCGCTCGGGGGGAGGAGGTGGAAGAGGGTAAATGGGGGGGAAGGTGCTTTTGTTTTTTTTTTTCCTTTGTTTCTCATTTCTCTTGCTTGTTAGTAATGAGCAATAAATCTTACTATCTTCTTATGCTGAGTCTGTTCTGCCCGTTACAATAATTATTGCGTGATTTTCTCGTCCTTATTTCAACCTTTGAGCCCTTTTCACATATTTTCTCCCCATTCCTCTTTGAGGAGGGGGAGTGAGAGAGCGGCTGTGGTGGAGCTCGGCTGCCCACTCGAGCAGAACCACGACACATATCACCAGCTCTTTTTTTCTTTGTCTTTGCAATTCTATTGCCTTTATAGTATATATGTGTATATATATACATATATTTGCAAGAATCCTGTCTAAATAGCAGTCTGTTGGCTTCTTCTAACATTGAATCCTCTCACTTCCCTGCAGTGGATAGAACAGGATAGGACAGGACAGTTGGAAGGGACCTTCAAAGATCACCTACTCTAACTGCCTGAACTCTTCAGGGCTAGACAAAAGTTAAAGCATATATTACTGAGGGCATTATTCAAACTCCTATTGAACACTGACAGACACAGGGCATCAACCACCTTGCCTGTTCTAGTGTTTGACCACCCTTATGGTAAAGACATTTTCCTCATGTCCAGTCTGACCCTCCCCTGGAACAACTTTGTGCTGATCCTGGCTGTCCTGCTATCAGTGACAAGGAGCAGAGACTGGCACCTTCCTCTGTGCTTCCCCTCCTCAGGGAGTTGCAGAGAGCCCTTTCAACCTCCTCTTCTCCAGAGGAGACAACCCAAGTCTCTCCTCACAGGAAATGCCTTCCAGCCCTTTCATCAGCTTTCTTGCCCTCCTCTGGATGCTTTTAAGTAACATCCTTTTTGTATTGTGGAGGTCTGCATGCAATATTCAACATAAGGCCACACCAACACTAAATATAATGACCAGTTTATCTATTCCCAATTGAATTTTGTGAATTCTTGGTCATGCTCAACAAACTAAATATAGGAGAATTCATGTTTCTGATGTGTTTGGATTATTTATTTTTTATTTTTTTTTGGAAGCCAACAATAACTCTACAGCCAACAAGCTGTTCCACTACATTTTTGTAATGACAAAATATTTTTCCTTTCTGAAAGAGAGCAGAAGGTCAATATTTTATTATTTTATTAAAAAAAAAGAAATTGGGAAAACATCAATAAATTATATGTTCTGTTTTGAAAATGGAGATGGTTTGATCTTCTGAATAGAGCACTTGTTTTAAGTGATTTTTGACTGGTCATTCATAAGCAATTTGAAAATGTGAAATTGTGATTTTTTAAAAATTTTTAATACTTTTTGATGGGAGGAGATTTAATCAACACTGTTTTTCTTTCAAAGATCCTTTTGATTTTGGCAAAGTAGCATTTTTAGTAACAAAAGACTATTAGAAAATTCAGTAGCAGTTTTAGAAGTCAAGTCCTTGTTGCAAAAAATATGGTTTAATCTTGTATATTGTCTACATCATTTTAAAGAAAATAAAATCTTCATTACCATTCCATACCATTTCCTTGAGCCATGTGAACACTTTAGCATTATTTTTCTTTTCTTTCTAAAACATAAATAAATTATTGCTTAAGCACATCGTTCCATTCTTCTACATTTTATAATCCATTACATCAAGTATTTGTTGATTGCATATCAGATATTAGAAATATAAGTATTTTTATCATCTAAGGTATTTCAAAACAATAAAATACTATATTTTTTGTTCATATGATTGCTCCATATAGTAATATAGGTACATATTTTAATTAAAATGTCATGAGCTATAATAAATGCAATCCTCTGTCACTATGTTTGTGCATTAAAGATTTACAGCTGTAGTGTCCTATATTATTGCCTGGAAAAACTAATTAGATTTTAGAGTCTAATTTTAAAAATATATTGGTTTTATGCTTTGCAATAAAATAGAAGGCTTGTTAGATACAATGGGCAACACTTGATAATACAGAAAGGATGAAAAACCAATTTCAGAAAACCTGTTCAGAAAATTAGATATGTATTTAAGTTAGTAAATGACTGTCAGCAGATTTAAATAAATAAAAATACTTGACCTCTCATAAAACTATAAGCTTTACACGTTATCTGTTTGTTGTAGAAGATCTGATAGAGGAATAAATCCAGTTGAAAGTATCACTGTGAAACAGTTTATTTTTTATATTCAGTGCATACTGAATCAAGCTAAAATATGTATCAAGCTGAAATATGACTTGGAATGTTTGCCTTAATAAAACTTAGTTTATAAATTTCCATTTCTTTCTTTTATATAGTAAGGTAGAGTTACCTGGAACATATATGTGAAAATATCTAAACTAATATTTTTTAGACAGCTACAAACTGGTCTCTGCAGGGACCATCAGTCACCTGCCGAATTTTCAGGCAGGCTGATGGCTGCTGTTCAGTTCCTTAACCTTGCAACAATTTTTTTTGTATAAAAATAGATATAGATTCAGCTGTGGTGTTTCACATGCCTACCTTTGCATTACTCCAAATTCAGGCCTGCGCTACCAGGCTCCATGTGCCCAGCCCCTGGCTGCAAAGGTGCCTGGAATGAAAGTCACTGCCTAAATTGTACAAGTCAAGTGATAGGGAGCATGAACTCCACCATCCGTGGCTTTTACCTCCTGGCTCCTTCTGGCTTTCACGTTCTTTCAATCATTTTTTATCTTTTTGCAGAAGTATGAAGTCACTTGTTTGTCATGGTGGTTTTGTAAAGAGGAGAAGCTGGTCACTGCTCTGTAAAAACACTATTGATTATACAATCAACAGGTGCTGTTGCTAGGGCTTAGGAAACAAATGTTGGGACAGAGGATGAGCTCCAAAATCCATTCCCAGCCACTGTGGCTTTGATTTGAATGGGCAAAAACAGATACGCTTGTTTTCTGCTGTATCTGTTGTTTCAGTCTCCAGACACCATATGGATTAAATTTATGAAAAATTACAAACTTTGCCTATCAGAAATCTCCCCACTAACACATTCAAGACCTCATATGTGAAAATCTTTACTCATATGTGAATTCTTCCATCATAACAAGAAAAATAAATGTTGCTTGAATATGTTATTTAGCATTTCTTACCTAAAACAGTTTGAATGTAAGACATGCAGATGAACCTATTGAGTGAGGCATTCTTGTTGTGTTTTTATTTAGTATACTTTGTAATAGTTTTTCTTATTTTGAAGTGTTGTTGATACATGCATTCAGTCTTAAATCAGTTACAGGGTTTTTTTTTATTTCACCTGGAGGAAATACATTTATGAATTCAATTTATGCTAGCAGCTAGTGTCAAACTGATGTATCTTATCACACATGACATTTTGTTGAGGGTTATCTTTTATTAGAGAGCTGAATAGAACTTAAATACTCTACCATGTGCCTGATAAGATAGGCATAATAAGATTATATATATATATATATCTGTTAAATAGAGATCTTGGTTGGAAAACCTTGGTTTCTTTCATAATGAAAATAATGAAATGAAATTTAACTATATAGTCAAAATCAGATTTATTCTAAATATTGATTTAATGGAGAAAAATAGTAAATAAATGAGTCGGTATTTTCTCTCTAATTCTGAAAATAAATCAATGAATCACACAGCTCATATGAAAGCAGAAAGTTCTTATAAGTTCTGTATAAGAAATAGGCTGCAGCGATTTTCACACAAATTTTGCCAGAGCTAAATCTGCATTCTGAATATGACCTAGCTTAGCAGACTAACATATCTGACAGTCCTCTTCAAAGTACACTGTAATTATCTTCCGTGAACTGAACTTATAAGGATTAAAAGCAGAGTTCTTATACTGATAAATACAGGTGAATTTTTGTAACTGAAATTAATAGAAATTAAGCATTACTATTTAACTAAAAGCTTAAGTACTTATGAGGCAGTGCTTTCTTCTTAATTTCTTTAAAATAGTATCACATTTACGATAAACTCTGCCTCACTGCAGCTTTGATGTATCAGATAATACTATTTTCCAATCTTAAAATCTGTACAATATTAGGTTTAAAAATTCTTCTTTAAAAAAGAAAAAAATCTCCATATAGATTAATATTCGATGTTGTTTTCAATATGCAAGTGAGCTGTTATAAAGCAAAATTCATAAAGGTGACATATCCTAAAGTGCAAAAGTATTGGTTATCTAAGATGAGATTTTCCTAACTGCCTGACTTTAGGAGCCTTTTAACTGCCTACATTAGTTGTCAAGAGCAAGTCAACATGAACAGTCAGTGATAAAACAAGTGATTAGCCCGCATGAGGTGGTTGCCAGCAGTCTGTGTTACAGGTCTGCTATTTCTATCAGAGTTTCAAGTGTTTGAGAGAGCTTCGTTACAGTGAGTTCTCTGTTGATAACCTGCAAGAGGGAAGGAGTTGTGGCTAGTCTTCCAGAAACATTAGGTTTTTAAATCCTGACTGAATTTGGTAGGTTTCTCCATGCTCAGCACTTTGGAAAATAAGTGCACTTACAACAAATCTTAACTTTCTGCTCTTGCTTTTGTTATTCTTTGTCTGTCTGTCTTGTTCTCTTATGCAGAATGGTGCCTTCTTTAAGGTGCAAAGCAAAGATCTTAGTTACATTATGATAAAATTTTGTCAATTTGCATTCAGAAGACAAAATCAGCAGCTCCCTGAAGCAGCAACCAATGTGGCATCAGAAACACAAGTTCTGGCCAAAGGCTAGACTTAGGAATATGTGACAGTGCCACCTTTTTTGGCAAAAGTGAAGGCTGTTGTCCCGAAGCAACACGCTTGCCAGCTAGGGCACTTGGTCACCCAGCTCTAGTTCAGACCTCAGCACCTGGGAATATGATACCTTCCTCCACCACCTGCGAGGGGAGGAAAACTCACCAGCCTAAGGTGTGAATGCAGTCAATGGATGAACAATTTGTTAGGAATGGAGAAGGTTTCTGGTACGTTAAACAGTAGCATTTCTTTTTGGAGGAAAAATTAGACTGAGGTTTTTAGGTTGGAGAGGTAGTGAGATATTGTAGCAATGAAGAAAGACAACTATATGTGTACCCAGGTGAGATGTCATCATGTGCAGTGAGAGAACTCTGCAGGACATGTTTGGTCAGTGTAATCTCTCCAAAAGGCACAGGCCTTGCTTTTCCTTTACAACAGGTAGGTTTCACAGGTGGTACATACAACACACTGCTGTTTTTTGAGGGGAAAAGGGGAAAAAAATGAAAGCTACCGTTTCCTTCTCCACCTTGTTTTTTTGTAGTAGAAGTCAGTTATTGCTGTGACTCCCCAGATTTCTGAGTCAGAAGACAGAGCTGAGAGAGGAGGATCCTATTACATAGAGTCCTCCTTCTGGACAGAACAGCTGGAAGCCATCAGATCAAAAGGAGTTGGACTCGATCCCTGTGGGTCCCTTCCAGTTCAGGACATTTTATGATACTCTAATTCTGAATGCTAATAGATATTAAATAGCTGCTACCTGTCATCCCAGTAGGAAGAATGTAGTCAGCCTCTGGCTGGGCTTGTGCATTGGGAACTATTTAGTGCATAGTCAATTATGGTCATGTACCTAAAGAAATTTAGGTACAAGAGTTTTGAGTAGACACTGCTTCGAGAGCTGTTATGTGGTACCCAGACTGCAGTCTTCTCCAACCTGTATCATTCCTCAGCTTTCAGATCCAGAAAATCAAGAGAGTAACCTCCAGTACTTGGTTAACTGAATCCAACTGATTTCAGTGGCATTTTTCATTCATTTATTCATTGTCAATCTTTCTCTCTTTTATAATTTGACTTTAATGAATCTCGCCTTCAGCTTAAAAACACAGTCAATCTATTGGCTTTGAAAATGATTGTTAGTCAAAGAACACTTACATTTCTATGTCTTCTTGGGAGATAGAAAGCGTACCTATCGGAATACTTTTTGTTTCTTTGTTATTTAATTAAAAAATAAATAAATAACAAGAGCTTTCTTGTATGACTAGCCATCATGCAGCAAATATTTATGGCAATGTTGGTTGCAAACCCTTCAGCACCAGTGTTGATCCTCATATGGAGAGATGTGGGGGAAAAAGGAAAGAAAAATCCTCCAGACATTTACGTTTGCTAGGAGTTACCTTTCTGTCCAAGTCATAGGACCTTTCATATGGAGCATCTTTCAATAAAGCACTCCCTGAAATAAACCTGGAAAAGTCCATTAGAATTAATTGTAGATTATGAACATCCTTTGAAACATGCAAGTTTCATTAGAGAGAAGTAACAGCATTCCATATAGTATTCCATGGTTATCCTTGAAATGATGTCAGATGGTCTCCAAAGGTAGAATTTTTCTTAACACAAAAGTATGGAGAACCTTCCTCCCTGGTTTGTTTCTTAGGTAGGCCATTCTACCTCCCACTCACAAAAAAATTCCAACTTTCATTTGCACAGATGTTCACAGGAAAACATTCTTCAAAGCAGAATGGAAAGCATATATATACGTACATATATAGCTGTTTATTTTGCTGAAGAATATAGTTGGAACACTATTTTCATTATTAGGCAGTGGGGAAACCCAGGGAAATTGCTTAGCAACCAGCAGGAGGGACAAGATATTCCAGATATTGTAATATCTGATATTCAAACAAGATATTCCAGATATTGTCCATTTCTGTACAACAATTGCCACTTGAAGTGAGTTTTCTGTCTTCATGTGCAATTCTTTTTCTCTATGGCATGAGTCCCCTCTAAGTCAGAGTATAAAGCAAATTATTCCACTAGGCATGGTCTATAACCGAGACTGAACATAATGTATCAATGCAATGCAGGGGAGATTCTGTCTTTGTGGTGCTTTTGCTTCTTACTGAGTTGTATTGGAAAGAGAAGAAAACTGAACTCCAGATTTCAAAGACAACTGACTGAACCAAATACCTGTTTACATTCTGCAATGTGACTGTGCATTCTACCACTGCAGAGTTAACCTTTAGGAGACTGCATCACAGGTTTTTCATTTATTTATTTATTTATTTTAAGGCACTTAGAGATTGGTTCACTGGCAAATTCATTTGAACAAACATTTGTGCCAAAGACAAATGACATATTTTATGTGCACAGCTGACTGTGCAGACATCTGAAGGTATGTCTGACATTTCAAAAAACTGTGGGGCATACTGCTTTTCAAAATCCTGTATTCTGTTTTCCCAGGTCTCATCTTGCATGTGTTAGGTAAAAATGTTTTGTGAATAATATATGCATCAGAAATTGATTATAAATATCTTCTGATACTGGTCTTCTTCTCCTTTCAATTTTGCCTCATTTTTTAACTAGACGGATATTAGCATGGAACCAAACACAACTTCCTGTTTTATTCTTACTTTGTTTCCTGTGGAACAATAATTAGAACACAATCTGTTAGCAACAGGGCTAATGTGTCAGAAATATCCCCTCCCACTGCACTATACTGAAAGCTTGATTACCTATATTTCTTTTTAGGTGCATATGTGCTTCAAGTCAAGGCTACAGATGCTGATGATCCCACCTATGGAAACAGTGCTAGAGTGGTCTACAGCATTCTTCAGGGGCAACCCTACTTCTCCATTGATCCGAAGACAGGTAAGCAGCTTATCAGCAACAATGGAAGATTTAAACTTTGGATTTCAATTCATGTGGGCAGTATTAGTGAATAAAATGTTCAGTGCCGATACGGCCAAAAGCCAGTGGAGTAACTTTGCACATAATTTCATTTTCGCTATTGACTGTTTTTGAATGGACTGCAATCTGTTGTAGAATCAAAAGAAACACCCTCCTCCAACTAATTCTGGAATATCTAAAATACGCATACATCAAACTTCTTTTTTTTTTTTTTTTCTGATCCTTTAACATTTCTTTATAGCTAAAGCTTTATCTACTGCATGTGTTCTAATTTATTTATTTTTTCCTGATGATTCACTTTTATGTCTCAGGTCTTCATTCCTCTTTTTTATCACCATTTTTACTTGCTAAAGTTACAGCCAGGAATTCTCTAGAAATGATTGTTTTACTGTATAGAGCTAATTTGAGGTTGTGGAACAGCTAAATCATCTCCTGCACGCCTTTTTTCCTGGGGCATAGTATGTTTGTCTGGGGTTACTGGATGTGTGAGCAGAAAAGGATAATACATTTTAATAGACCAAAGTATTTGAGAGGCTGGTAGACCTGTTAATTAGATATCTTGTCCTATATTTTTAAATTCCATTCTTGTTTCTACATTTAGCAATTAAGGAACCAATAACATACATGGTGAATGCTGCACCTGTGTCATCCGGAATGTGTTACAGGGGTAGCTGTCCATATGCCGCTTTCAGCAAATACAGTTTCTCCTTCCTGTTGTACTCAAATGTCAGATTGTGTGTTAAAGAGCCTTCCTCCCTGATCAGTCAATAGCTTGGAGGTGAGAGCTACATCAGGCCATTAGTGCACTATCTCAACAGGCACATGCCTCTCCTTTGTCACATGCTCCATTTAGCAGGAGATCGTATTGCAATTTGCAGACAGCAACTTTACTTTTAAAACTGAAATGTGACTTGTTTAAGTGTCTTGGGGGAGGGAAAAGTATTTACCTTTGACTGCTACACGAGTATCCTCTGACTACTCTTGTAGTCTCTGGACTGAGAGACTGAGATGACTGAGACTGAGAGACTGAGATGGAGACTACATTTGTAGTCTCCATCAATTTCTCCTTCAAGAAATCCTGGGCGATTAGCAGTGTCCATGTAACTGAAAATTCTGAAAGGAATCTTCCTCCATAACTTGTTTACTTTCCAGTAGAGTTAACTTCATAGAATCATAGAATATCCTGAGTTGGAAGGGACCCTTAAGGATCATCAAGTCCAACTCTTGACACCGCACAGGTCTACCCAAAAGTTCAGACCATGTGACTAAGTGCACAGTCCAATCTCTTCTTAAATTCAGACAGGCTCGGTGCAGTGACCACTTCCCTGGGGAGCCTGTTCCAGTGTGCAACCACCCTCTCTGTGAAGAACCCCCTCCTGATGTCAAGCCTAAATTTCCCCTGCCTCAGCTTAACCCCGTTCCCGCGGGTCCTGTCACTGGTGTTAATGGAGAAAAGGTCTTCTGCCTCTCAACACCCCCTTACGAGGAAGTTGTAGACTGCGATGAGGTCTCCCCTCAGCCTCCTCTTCTCCAGGCTGAACAGGCCGTTCAGCCGTTCTTCGTACGTCTTCCCCTCCAGGCCTTTCACCATCTTCGTAGCCCTCCTCTGGACACTTTCCAACAGTTTCATGTCCTTCTTGTACTGTGGTGCCCAGAACTGCACACAGTACTCGAGGCCGCACCAGCGCAGAGTAGAGCGGGACAATCACCTCCCTTGACCTACTAGCGATGCCGTGCTTGATGCACCCCAGGACACGGTTGGCCCTCCTGGCTGCCAGGGCACACTGCTGGCTCATATTCAACTTGCTGTCTACCACGACCCCCAGATCCCTCTCTTCTAGGCTGTTCTCCAGCGTCTCATCGCCCAGTCTGTACGTGCAGCCAGGGTTTCCCCATCCCAGGTGCAGGACCCGGCACTTGCTCTTATTGAACTTCATGCGGTTGGTGATTGCCCAGCTCTCCAACCTATCCAGATCCCTCTGCAAGGTCTTTCGACCCTCATTCGAGTCCACAACTCCTCCGAGTTTGGTGTCATCAGCAAACTTGCTCAAAATACCTTCTATTCCTACATCCAGATCGTTTATAAAAATATTGAAAAGTACCGGCCCTAAAATGGAGCCTTGAGGGACCCCACTGGTGACCGCCCGCCAGCCTGACGCAGCCCCATTTACCATAACCCTTTGGGCCCTGCCCATTAGCCAATTGCTCACCCATCGTATGATGTTTTTATTTAGCTGTATGGTGGACATTTTGTCCAGTAGGATCCTATGGGAAACCGTGTCAAAAGCCTTGCTGAAGTCCAAAAAAATCACATCAGCTGGTTTCCCTTGGTCCACCATACGGGTGATCTTATCATAAAAGGAAATCAGGTTAGTTAGGCAGGACCTACCCGTCACAAACCCATGCTGGCTGGGACCAATGACTGCTTTGTCCCCCAGGTACGCCTCAATAAGTTCGAGAACCAACTTCTCCATGATTTTACCAGGCACTGACGTGAGATTTTACCATGATTTTACCAGGCACTGACAGGCCTGTAATTGTTAGGGTCTTCTTTCTGACCCTTCTTGAAAATCGGCACAACATTTGCCAGCTTCCAGTCCGGGACCTCTCCAAATTCCCAGGATCGTTGAAAAATAATTGAGAGAGGTTCCGCGATGACGTCCGCCAGGTCTTTCTTGCACTTGTCCAAGTGCATCATATCTGCACATCCAGCATCTAGAAAATCCACAGAAAACGTTTTCTTGAATGAAAAAAACAGCTCCTCATGCTTCTTTGAAACCAGACACCTCTTAACTGTTTTCATACATTCTCCTTACATTGTAATGCACTTCTTACATTGCAAGAGACAGTGAACAGTTAATTCTTATTTATTATTTTGAAGTTCCCCATGACTCTATAACCCATACTGTATTCTCCCCTAGATGTCTCTTTTCCAGAATGAAGAATTCTTTAAACAGAATCCATTCCATAACATTGATTCTTTGCTTCCTCTGGGCTTTCCCCAGTTCTTCTCTATCCTTTTCAAAATCAAAGGACGAGAATGTGTACACAGTGTTCAAAAAGGCAGCTCATATCGATGTCTAAAATGGTTTAATGATTTCTCTTTTGTTCTTTATTCCTTTCCAAACAGTTTCAAACATTGTTTACTTTTTAGCTACTACCACACAAAAACTGATAAATTTGTAGAAATTTGTACTATTTCAAGATCTCATTGCAGTGGTAATGGTCAAAATGCTGACCGAGTTTTTATATGTGAAATTAAGATTGTGTTTGGCATGCACATGACTTTACATGTGGTCCTGTCTCAAGTCATTCTTGATAGATAATTTATTCTGATATTAATCTAGAAATAGTCTCTAAACTGTGACTGAATGTCACAGCTGCCTTTTTACTCATTTGCTTTATTGACCTCATTTTCTGCAGTGCTCTGCTGAAGGTAAGCACAACTATGTGAAAGCAGGAGAGCTAGTTTTTATTGCTCTTGCAGGAAGGTTAAATGCATTACAGTCCCGGCTGGAGAGGAGCTGTTGGAGTGGCATATTTTGAGGCCTCAAATCTCATATGTGGGGGTTACTTTCCTATGCTATGAGATTGCTCACCTGATATTTAAAGAAACTGTGAGGTTTCTTTAACATGAAACATTTCTCTTCAGGCAATCTTTCTTCTGTACTTTCTGTTCTGTTACTCAAACATCTTTTTCCCAACCTTCTTTCCACGCAATTTTTCAATGTGTTTATAAGGTCAATACATGTATTCTTATGGATGTCTGAAGTTCTGTCTTAGGCTTGTTCATCCTGGTCCATATTCTGACCTCAGTTACATTCCTGAAATCCAAACTGGTTTCAGTAGGACTATTATCATTAATAGTTATTCAAGAGGTTATTCACAAAACCTGTTTTTTCTTTTCCACATAAGTGAATCATCTGTTGTTGAATTATGGCTCAGTAACTTTGCAGAGTGTATCTTCTGGCTGAGGTAACATGTTTATTATTTTCAGTCTTCAGCTGCTACATTGAGAAGCAGTTTTTCTGTGGATTTGATAATGATTTTTCAGAGAGAGAAAGTAAAAGTCAGTTCTGTAGCTGAACGGTCTTTACTGCAAAATCTTAAGATGGAAGGATTTAAAAACATTTAAAACACTGTCATGTGTTCTTCACGTGTCAGTTCTATATTAGAATAACCCTTTAGTTTAAAGTTTAGTTATTCTTTGTGAAGCTGAAGTTGGAATACCAAAATCTGTAGTCTTTTCTTTCTTATGGATTTCATCTCCATTTTATTCTTCTCTTTTGTTGTGGTTACATAACTTTAAATCATCTTTATCCAATCGATATTAACTGATGATTTTGGTAGAAATAGCTTTTTTCACTTTTTTTTTTTTTTTTTTTTTTTTTTTAACTATGCTTTCCTAATAGAGTAGGTACAGAAGGGAAAATTGCCTATGAACTGTTAGACATGACAATTATTCTTGTTGTTTTTTTCTGGAGACAAAGACTTCTTATAGAAAAAATATTGAATACCTTTATACTGCCAGACAGGAATAAATAGTGAGTGACTGGGAACTTTACTGCAAGAATGATAGTCAATTCTTCATTTTCTGAAAATCATCAGGAATATTTCAAACTGAGAAAGCCACTCATCTGCATCTAAAACTTGTATAAAATCAGGCGACCTTCATCACCTGCTCACAACACACACTCTGCCCATTTTCAATGTTTTTCATTTGCTGTTATTCTGTTTTGCTAGTATAACAAGGAAAATCTTTAATTCTCACAGTTCTAGGCTCCTTAGCAGAGCATACCAGGATGTTGTAAAATACTGTGGAATGTACACTCTCCACAATACAAAAAATATTAATTAAGAGATTCAAGAAGAGACATAGTAATGTTCATCTTATCTACAAAAAGTTTTTTTATTAATATCACTTTCCACATGAATTCTTAATGGTTCTGCTATATTCATGATGCTTATTATGATACCACTAAGTTTTTCAGTATGCTACTCAAATTTTACAAATATGTATATGAACAAATTTTTACAGTTTGGAGTTTACAATTCAAGATTTCTTTCTCAAACAAAACAATGAAAACTACTGATTGTTTTCTCAAAAGAATAGAGTTACTCTATCTAATTATTAAGTATTTGCTAGTCATATTCTAGATATATGCAGTACAATAAATGCCATGCTGAGGTGGAAAATAGTAGTTATTATTAACTGTTGTTATTAACATAAGAGTTAAAAGTGGAGAGAATGGAAATCATTATACAATTCAATTTAATAGGAGATTGTAACAAGTTCCATAAAGAGCAAATTTGGGTCAAAGTTATTCTTAGGCTCTGAACAAATACTATAAGCTGGCAATTCCTATTCTT
Organism: Netta rufina; assembly: GCF_964035555.1. NCBI lineage: Eukaryota > Metazoa > Chordata > Aves > Anseriformes > Anatidae > Netta > Netta rufina. The sequence continues at coordinate 73,632,690 of NC_140124.1, read as the reverse complement.
ACTTGTTAACATAGCAGCAGTCAGTTGACAGAAAAATAAGAATGAGGTGTCAAGTTTGTTTCTTAGCATTCAAGATCCATTATAACGCCATGGGAGAGGAAATGCTTTTAAAATGAAACAGGATAATACTAGAAAATAGTGTTTTCTAAAATAATAGTAATTCAGAGGAGGAGAATGCTTCCAATTAATATGTTTTTAATTGCACATGCTACCTGCACCAATCTGAACCTAGAGGTTTTCTGAAGACTGTTGCTAAATTTTGCAATGTAGTATGTACAATAAAATATGTAATTTGCATTTTGCAATGTAATATGCACTTAAAAATTTTTGACAAAAAATATAAAATACTGCTACACATTTGGTTTTAAGAGAAAGACAAAAGTGCCTCAAACTTTTCACAATTTCATAAGCTAATCATATGATCAGTACTACCTTTTTCTCTCTATAATTCTTCCTTTTCTTTTATACCTTCTTAACATATCAGGAGGGATACTATGGCATATGTATTGAGCCACCAGATGTCCAAAGTCATGAAAGATTGAGAGTCATCTAAGTAGTTCGTTCCTATGATATTTTGATTAAATTTCTTTAAAGAAAATCTGAAAGTTTTCACTGCATCTATGTGCTGTATCAAGAAGACCTTCTCAAGAAAAAGGAGAATCTTCTAATTAAGATGTCTTTTTGTACAGAAGGAATATTTTCTTGGCCTAGAGTAGCTTGACTGTGATGGCAGGTGACTGGTTTGAAACGATGGAAGATTCAGACTCTGAAATACGTTGGCATCTCTTCCTACACTACCCTGCACAATACAGCATTCTTTCGTCCTGTTGTGGTAAACCTACACTCACACCATTCACATCCCTAGCAAAAATGCACTATGCTCTGTCAGCCATTTATGTCCTGCTCAAAATGGCATAGCAGTCATTTTGAATGGTTTGAATAGGTTAGGAGTACACCTTTGAAATGCCCAAGTGATTTGTGTGTTCCATTGTGAACTGTTCTTCTATCAACCCTTTATGAAAAGAGATGTTCCTGGTCTAACAGATCCGATATTAAAATGTAATAGGTTACAATCACAGTCATTTGTTTACTTGTTCTTTCTCTTTCCCGTCTCTTAGGTGTAATAAGAACAGCTTTGCCAAATATGGACAGAGAAGTGAAAGAACAATATCAAGTTCTCATCCAAGCCAAGGATATGGGAGGACAGCTGGGAGGACTAGCAGGAACCACCACTGTAAACATAACTCTCACGGATGTCAATGACAACCCACCCCGATTTCCTAAGAGTATGTTGTATTCCAAATGCATTAATTTTCAAAATAAGCATGAGTGAAAGTATTAATGTCAAAAATCCTTTAGATAAGGACCTGAGATCCAGGGAGAAGAAAAGTATGTGGTGAAAAAAAACAGAATATACTGTTGTTTTTTGTTGTTTGTTTGTTGTTGTTTTTTTTTAATAATACAAAGTTACACTTGAGAGTATCAGTTTTTAACGTTTAAAAGGAAATATGTCATCATTCCGTAGGATCAGACTCAGTCTGAGGGTTCATTTCCTTTATACTTTGAAAGAGATTTGGGAAGTAATATTTTGTAAAGGGAAACTGGATGATCCTCTTCAAATGACAAAAGGTTATAACCTGATACCTCCAGGTGCAAAAAACAGAGGAGAACTGCCTCATGCCAAGCATTATGATAAAAAAGCACAGATTTTTCATATGTCTTGGCCCAGAAGATTATGTCTGTCCTTGAAAATACTTACACCCTCAAAATAGCAATCTTCCATGGCAATTTATAACGTTCCATATCAATTACTTTAAATGAGGCTTTTCAGAAATATGCTAATTTAAAGAGTTTCGTAGTCTGTGTGTAATTAGCAAAAGGATTGTCACTTACTGTTCTCCTTCAATTCACTGAAGTTTTGTATGTTCTGTATCTTTGAAATGCAGACACTAATCAAGCATAAACTATGATAACTATACCAAAACAATTAGCTGCAAAAAGTTGTTGCAATAATGTTAGAACATTAGCATGAATTTACAGTAAGATCAAGGCTGCTTTTTAATTTGTAGCTCTTTTCTTGCACATGAATTGTTTTTCCACTTCATGTATTACAGATGCTTCCTAGATACCAGACCATATCCAAAATTTCAGTTTTCTTTCATATAAAAGAAAGTTCTTATCCTTCCTACCCTCATTATGAAAATATACTGCATTTCTGCAGGAATGGGAGAATGACCATGCAAAGACTAAGGTCCATGTGTCCCTGTCTTCAGTCTGTTACAATGATATCTGGAGGATACATGTAAGAACAGACCAAACACATAATAATAATCCAGAAAATTTCCTCAGTTTCTAACAGGTTTAGTCTAGATGATGTCTTATAATCACAAAACCATAGAATGTTGCAAGTTGGAAGGGACCACACAAATCATTGAGTCTTACCCCTGGCTTCAGGCAGGACCACCCAAAAATCAGACCCTGTGTTTGAGAGTATTGTCCAAACACTTCTTGAACTCTGTCAGGCTCAGTGCTGTGACCACTGCCCTGGGGAGCCTGTCCCAGTGCCCAGCCACCCTCTGGGTGCAGAACCTTTTCCTAACCCCCAGCCTGACCCTCCCCTGTCCCAGCTCCATGCCATTTCCTCGGGTGCTGTTACTGTCCCCAGAGAGCAGAGCTCAGCGCCTGCCCCTCTGCTCCCCTTGTGAGGAAGCTGCAGGCCGCCATGAGGCCTCCTGTCAGCCTTCTCTACTCTGGGCTGAACAAACTAAGGGATTTCTGCAGCTCTTCATACGTCTTTCCCTCCAGACCCTTCAACATCTTTGTGGTCCTCATGTGGACACTCTCTAATAGTTTTATGTCCTTTTTGGTGCCCCAAACTGCACACAGTGCTCAAGGTATTTACTATATTTAACAACCCTCAATGGATTTTTTTTTACATTAAGTTGCCCAGTTGCTTTGTAACTCATGTAAAATTTCAGAGTCCACAACATTCTATGCTAGTGAGTTCCACAGATTAAACATATATTCCACAAAAAACAGCTTTCTCTCATTTCCTTTTAATTTCCTTTGAATTTCCCCACCTGCATCCCCACCTGCATCTACCTGCATATTGACCTCTTCAAATAATCCAGAAAATGTTGCAAAACATTTTATTTAGAATAGCTGTGTTGAGTTTTCTTCAATAGGGGTTATTATTTGTGAGTCCATTAATTCTGGTCTTACTGTGTTGTCCTGCGCGTGTCAGGCATATCCATCTTTCATTCTTTAGCACTCCCTGAAAATCTTTGAAAAAAAAAAGACTTCTGAACACTGAAAAGTCAGTGTTATGTTAGCATCTCCAAGTCTTCATGTGTCACAGTGGTTTGAAGTAAGATATTACCCATCATAATAGTTCACTTATTCCATCCTTCAGGCTCTTGGGCATATAGCAGCGAATCCCAATGATTTGTCTGTTGTATGCTTGGGTAGCTAATCTAACCTTCTCTCATGAGTCTCCCCTAAAGATTTCCAGGATAGAAAAATTCCCCAGCTTTTCTACACTGAACACACACACACACACACAACACACACACACACACACACACAAAGTGTATTAAGCTTTACACTCATGATCTTCTCTTCTCTGAGTGCTTCTTCTGAATCTTGATTTTAGGCTGGCTTTACGCAATTCCTCTCAGGCTTTTGCTTTCAGTTGTCTTTAAAAGACAATTATTAGCTTGTTTCCTAGAGATTTATTCAAACTCGTTTATGGTCTTCTTTGTTCTGTTTTTATAGATAAAGAAGATTTTATGGCTCTTCCTATTGTCCTTCCTGAGCCACAACTTCATTTCTTTGAAAGATGTGTTCTTCATTTTATTAGCTATGTTATTTATCCTTACTGACTTGTGTTTTAATGGGTGTTGCGCATTTGCTGTAGGTCTTCAAAATGTTGTCCCTAAATAGCATCCACACCACCTGCAGTGATTTAACTCTCTCGGTTCTCCCATTCAGATTTTTTGCAGCAATATCCCTCAGTTTTATTTATCATCCCCCTTTATTTTATTTAACTGGGGACGACTGTCATGTAATTTTTTCTCTTATTGTTCCTGCACAGATATTAAATTTAAACTCATTATGTTTGCTGCAAATTTAGATGAACTACAGAAATTCTCCTGACTAGCTGGTGGTAATAATGTTAACTTCTTTAAGTCTTATTTGACGTAGAACTTCCTTTAACAGCTACCTTTCCTCCATTGATAAGGTCTATTTTGCCTTTCATGCATAGTTTGCTCCTTGCTACTACGCTGCCTGACTGATCTCCCTCTTTCCTTCAGATTTCTAGCACGCATATTATGCTAATACTTTTGTTTAGCATTAGGCATTAAAGCTACACATACTAGTTCCCATTCTAAGCCTATGTCTTTATTGTAGTTTTTTTCTCCTCTTTACTGTACCCTAAATTGGATTTTGTTTGATTTACTGTTTCTGCATTTTCTGCTTGACTACTATCATCTTCTGTAGCATTCTTTAGTACAGAATGCAGAATTCAGGTGACTTTACACTTTATCTGAACAACGTGCTTTAGCTTTTTTTTTTTTTTCCTTCAACCGTGTGTTTTTCTGCACCTGTAAATTTCTTAAATGCTTAAGCTAGAATCACAATGACCATAGGAAAGTTTTTAAACTTTATGAAGCCTGTTTTTCCTGTGGATGAAATGATCTTACAACCTTTACAGACATCCATTCTTTAGCAAGTGTCTTTACTTTCTGATAATATGAATCCTTGCACCTTACACCTTTGTCTCAGCTAGGCATTAAAGCTTTGCCTTTCCACCTTTCTTTCCCTGACTGTATATAATGAGACAATTTCACACTATGTTACTCTGGATACCCTTAACTTTAGCTTTTTGCCTCCCAGGCTAAATTTCACCCCCAAACCTCTGTCCAGACTTACCGTATTTTGCCATAACTCACATGGACTACAGCCACTGTTGACTCCTTGTGTATTTTCACATCCTGTCATAACACTTGTGAGGTGCTCCAGCTCTGGTCCACAAGCATCCACCATCAGAGGGTTTCTCTGAAATAATGTTCCCACTGTCCTCATCCTCAGTGTTTGGTAGACCACCTACTGTTGCAATCTGTTGCTTCCTTTCAGCTCAATCCCCTGCTGTTGGAATGGTGTCACAGGCACAAGAGGAAATAATACATCTTCCTGGAAATGGAAAAAAAAAAAAAAACAGCACATTGGCAAGTTCCTTGGGCCCAATGTTCTTTCCTGTGTCTGATTTTCAGTTGTACATTTGACTTCCTTTGCAGTCAGGGGCTTTAGTCATTTTCTGTTTCATTGTGTCTTCATCTAGTACCATGTTTCAAAGAACCACACAAGTCTCACATATGTCAGTTTTCATGAAACAGGAATTGTGGAATACATCTTCCTCTTTGAAGAAGGTAGGCTTGAGATCTCATTTCATGCGTGCACTGTAGCTGTGATGTCTTTGTCCAATTGTTGCTATGAAGGAGCAAAAAAAACACAGGAGACCAAGCTTGTCCTCTGCTTTGCACACTAATAAGGTTTAAAATCTTTTCTTTCTATTATATCAAGTATCACAGAAGCTGAATTATAGCAGGGACTCTCAACAAAACAGAAGAGAATATTGGAGGTTCGTGTTGATATTGAAGGTAATAAATGTTTAGCATGGCTTACAGGCTGAAACGTCAGCGTGGGGACTCCATTGTACTGGAACAACTTTGATTAAGGCAGACAGTTACATGAAACATTTCCTTTTTTTTCAGACGTGTTACTGACGTTTATATTCTCATAAACTAAGGACTGCTTCTTAATCAGAGCAGTGAAAGCGAAAATCCTGATCAACGGTGATTTACTTAGCCCATCTCACTTGGTACATGAGATGGTGTATAGTGTGCCTGGAATTTGCAAAGACTCATGGCTAATTGCAGCTAGACAAAAATAATTAAAAGAAAAAAAAAAAAAAGCTGTCTATAAATTTTATTTCTAATATAGTGAATGTGATTTTTAGTTTTGCTTTTTGAAAACATTGCAGTGATTCAAAGTAACTACCTTCCAGGAAATTTAGTTTGTTATTTGCTTGAGCTAAAAGGATACTGATGCAGAATTTTAATTTATGTGAAAAATATGACTTTACAGTTCAGGCCTAACAAGACCTATAGATCTCACTGTTCACAATGGGAATTGAGACCTCCAGTATCACGCTTTTCATCATTGGTCAACAAAGCCAGAAAGTCCAATTGCAGGCTTAGAAAGGGGGCAGAAGGTCTATTAACACTGATTGCTACTGGCTAAATCTTTTTGCATCTCATCAGGACTGCAGTTTCACAAAGTGCTTATACCAAACAGGTAATGCTATAGAATACCTTATTGAATAAGAAGACATTCATTGTCACAGAATGAAGTTTGCATTTATTTTCTGAACTCAGGTAAGCTGAAAAGATTTCACAGCAGAAGTGGGAAAGCATATATTATTAATACTTCGAAGTAGCTGCACTGATAAATAATATATTACAAGCTTGGAAAAAAAAAAAAAAAAAAAACATCATGGAACACCTTCATCTCATTGAGGGTCCTTTACGAAGACAGGCAGGCTTGGATAGGATATCAGTTTCCAGTGATGAAAAACACCTCTCAGTAACTATCCTGCTGAACATGGAATTTTTTATTTTGAACCTGTGCTTTTGAACATATTCAGTGGGGAACCCCCACCTTGCATGTCTCACAGTAATGAGATGCCTGTGTAACAAAGGAGAAACATCTACATACTATATATTTCTGTCAGAGTTGTTTGACCTGCAGGTATCTATTGGCCCACATTTCAGAAAACTGAGAGACTTCAAAAATTGATATTTTCTTGGTAACTAGAAGAAAAAAAATGTATTTCAATGATTTTATTCATATAAATTTGTTTCAAAAACTATTTTATATATGTCTTGCCTGACTCCTCATTAGGCATGCTGACTTTTCTGCATTGCTGTGCATTTTTCATTGCTGACGGTAAAATCATGTTATAGAAGTACAGAGTCATAGAATCACAGAATGGTTTGAGTTGGAAAGGGCCTTAAAGATCAACTAGTTCCAGCCCTTGTGGCACTAGTTCAAGGTCTTACCCAACCTGGCCTTGAACACTTCCAGGGATGGGACATCCACAGTCTCTCTGGGCAACTTGTTCCAGTTCCTCACCACCCTCAAAATGAAGAATTTTGACCTTATATCAAATCTGAACCTATCCTCTTTCAGTTTAAAACCGTCACGACACTCCCTGCTAAAGAGTCTCTCCCCATCTTTCCTGTAGGCCTCCTTTATGTATTGGAAGGATGCATTAAGGTCTTCCCAGAGCCTTCTCTTATCTCAGCTAAACAATCCCAACTCTCTCAATGACTCTTCATAGAAGAGGTGCTCCAGGACTCTAATGATCTTTGTGGTCCCACTCTGAACCTGCTGCAACAGGTCCATGTCTCTCTCTTGTGCTGGGGTCTCACCTGGGCAGAGTAGAGGGGGAAAATCCTTCCTTGACATGCTAGTTACATGTGTTTCTATGCAGCCCAGGATATAGCTTGCTTTCTGGCCAAATTGGCAAGAGCCAATTGTTGGCTCATGTTGAGCTTTTCATCCACGAACACCCCCAAGTTCTCCTCTGCAGGGATGCTCTCAATCTGTTCATCACCCAGATGTACTGGTGTACTGATGAACTAACAGAACTTGTTTGTACATATTGAAATACCTGTTTAATTGCAAAACTTGATTCATGCCAAAGCCAGAAAAAATAAGTCAAAGAATGAAGCAGAATGTACTTTTTGTATCATAGTAACAATATTTAAGTAATTAAATAAAAATTTGATACAACAAAACATTGCCTTTGAACAGAGAAGAGTGGATAAAAGCTGCTTATCTGTAGGCATGCATCTTTATTCAGAACGGAACTGGTAGTTCAGAAGGCAACTGGCGGCCTTTCTCTACACTTGATAAGTAAAAAGACAACTCTGTACATTCATCCTTGATGGGCTAAGCCTTAATGCATCAAGTATTAGACCATTTTGAGCTAGCCAAAAGGACAGTTGTGGCATGTTTCCAATTCTTAAAATAAGCTTCAAGAAAGGATGGATGGCTTTTAGTTACTTCAACATTTAAGTACAAAAGCTGTATAATTAGTTGGTAAAATTATACTTTACGGAATCAAAGCAATTAGGTGAAGTGGTGGATTCATATTTTGTAAGATTATTGTGCTTCAGTTTTCCTGTCTCTCTTTTGTTTACTACTGATGACAGAGTGACTGTGAAAGCAATTTAGAGAAATAAACCTCTGTATGCTAGGCAATAAAAACACATGGGAATGGTCTTAGTCAAAGGAATAGTATGTTTTAAATTTTAATATGACATAAATATCCTTATAGAGGATAAGGCCCTCATATAAAAGAAATACAAATAAGTTTTAGAATGTGTACAGTTTTTATTCTGATATTGGCAAATAAAATATCATTCTCAAGTGTCTTATGACGTCAGTGGTAAGTTGGTTTTATTTTTAAGGTGTTGATACTTCCTTAATTTACTTTTTTGTTGTTGTTTAGAAGAACTGTTTAGCTAAAGATATATTTTATCATACCATTTCCCACTCACAGTAGGAGTCAGTACTGTTGGGGAATGATTGAAAAGTATTTTTAATGGAAGTTAAATTAATTAAGGTTTGGACATGATGCTTGAATTTTGTCTGCCTGTGCACGTCTTGGATTTTTTTGAAAGGGAAAGAGGAAAAGGGGAAAAGGGGAAAAGGGGAAAAGGGGAAAAGGGGAAAAGGGGAAAAGGGGAAAAGGGGAAGGGAAGGGAAGGGAAGGGAAGGGAAGGGAAGGGAAGGGAAGGGAAGGGAAGGGAAGGGAAGGGAAGGATAACGAGAAAAGCACCTCTCTGATTCTCAAAAGACAACTTCTCAGGGCTGTTTGGAAACCCTATTCAAAATGTTTCAAAAGCTGCAGAGCAATGACTAGGCATCACAAGGGCCATTCGTTGCTATCTTTGGTCTTTCCAAAAGCATCCTGAAGAAATCCATCTAGTTTGCATAAAAGAGTATGGCTGATTTCCAGAAATGCTAACATGCTTGAAAATAGAAATGCAACTATTCATCTTTCTGATAAGGACATCTTAAATAAAGCAAGGTTGGATTTGGATTTCAAGAGTGGCCAGTACAATGCATTTCACAGAATTGATTAAATTATCGAATGGAGACATCAAAGGAAAGAAATCTTAAATACAAAAGTCAGCAAAAAGGACAGGACCAGGAAAGAAAAAACAAAAACAAAAACAAAAACTATATTGATACAATTTTAGGAATTTCACTGCAAGAAAAAACATCTTTATAAAAATGAACTTTTTTTTTTTTTTTTTTTGCTTAGTTATATAACCTTTGTGTGCTACTTGAATGTTCTATAATCTAGATGAAATGTTATCTTGTTCTATTTTCTCTCTCTCTCTTTTTTTTTTTTTTTAAGTTGAATATTTTAATACATTTACTTCCAAGTATTAAACACTATAGAAATATTCTGGAAGGGAAGAAATCCAAGTGCTGAATTTGGAATAGCCAGGCCTATGCATTGCTAAGCATGCACTATGGATTGAAAACTTTTATTACAGTTATTTATATATATATATATTCAATTATCTCTAGGAAACTTAGTGCACCTCAGAAATTGCACACACAGTACTTAGCACTGGTTTTACTATATAAAAGCAAGTCATTTTTTTTTCTCTCAGTAAACTCAATGTGGCTGATTGCATTCATGTCGCTTTGTACCAGCCTTGCCTAAGATTTTGCTATAAAATCAGGTTCAGATGCAGACTGCAAGTAAAAGGTCACAGGAAGAAAAAAAAATAAAAATCTTATAACCCACTGTTTTGGATGAGTGGCGTACAAGAGGGAAGTTGTTCAGATGATATGTTTTTAAAGATTTCAAAACAATACAATGCAGGTCACTCCCAGTAATAAAATAGACATTTTAGATAGGTAAATATGGCTTTCTCTGACAGTCCTGTTAAAAGCTGAGCTTGGTATACAACACTGGTACCTTCATTGGCTCTAAAAATTAAAATGAGTCTATCTTACATTGATTAAGGAATTTGCAAAGCAGACAACATGCTCTAATTCAGTTCTGGCAACTGATGACTTATTTTATATCAAATGGTAACTATTTACACATTACAGGTAGACTCATTGCAGACTAGCCTCTAGGCAATGATTAGGTAGTAGACCAAGTGAGACCTTATTTTGACTCAGAAAGGGAGTGAAAATTGAATCCTGGTCTACTGGTCAGAAAATATTAAACAAGTCTGATTCGCATTTACCTGTGAATGAACTAAAACTGCATGAACATACCTTTTACTCAACCATTTCAAGGTGTGATGGAAGACAGCAATGCAGCAATGCAAAGGGTCCAGAAACAGGCCTATGCAATCATAAACTGATCATGAAAACAGCAGGCATGCGGTAGTCATTGTGATTTTGGATTGTAATACCAGCGAGTCACTTGACTGCAGCCCTAACACCAGCAAAGCAATAGTCAAATAGCATGATTGAGTGTGTGAATAAATGCCAGCAGACCAGTATTTGCACAGTGCTCTTAGACGAATCAGAGGAGGACTTAGGGTAATTCCTCTTTGATCCAGCTTCCTTCCACATCACATACCTCTGCACTATTGGCTTCTCCATCTCCCCCTCCCCTGGCTTTCTCTTTCCTCCTTGCCTTATCTATCCTAATATTCAGCATGCACTCTTGTCTGCCTTATCCTCAGGCACAAATTAATACTTCATCACATTTTCACCTTACAACTACAGCATGGCCATCTCCTTCTCCTCCCCAAGTGCTTTTTGTTTTTGTTTTAACTCCCTAATAATGCAGCTAACATAACTATCCTTTGTTAAAGAATAAATTCCTTTATCCTAGAAGCTACCACTTCCAGCTTTGAGTCTCTCTGCATTTTGCTGTACTGAGATCATGGGTTATAACCATCCCTCTTTATATCTCCATTGTGCTTGGTATGTCCACTGCACTGTTATCACAGTGATGCTTTCATCCTCTTTCTATTTGACCCACCTGTGTTAACCATGCTTGCCTGCTAATCATACAAATGACTACACTACCACATAATCAGTACGAATAGACATTTTTACTTAGACTAAGAGAAAAAGGTACACAACAGATCATTTTGTTTCACACTGAATACTTAAAGAGATGTGAGGGTGTCAGGGAGGGCTCCTGAACATGTAAATCATCGATACTGATAACATTAGGACAGTCCCTGGCACGGTTTTGGCCAACATCACATAAAGCTTTCTCAGAAAAGCTTTTGCAGGGCTTTTGGAGGCATTAGCATAGATCAGGAACTCTCCTCTGCAATCCCTTTCCACAAAACTGACCTATTTTGGTGTGGGTAAGAGAATTTAATAGCATGGAAACAGCCAGCTAGCTTCTGGGCTGCAGAATATAGCTGGGTAAATAAAATTTCTTTGTGCAGTTGTAGCTTTTTTGAGCTTGTGATTTGCAATCAAGTCCATGCAGCTTCCCTTTAGACATAGCACCTGACAGTTTGCAGGCATCTGATGCTATTTGTGTGTGTGCAACATAAAGAATGAGTTAACGCAAAGTTCAATTTCTGTTTATATTTTTGCCAACTTTCTCTTATTTTTCTTTCTTATTCATTTCCACATCAGAATTCTTCAAGCACTTTCACTGAGCAGATTTGCCCCAGAAAGTGGATGCACTCTTAGTAAAAGCTCCCTAGAAAGCTCTTTTGTTTTGGTAGCTGTCACTGTTGCATGATCTTGATCATAAAGCATCTTCACGAGAGAAGCATTTGTTTGAGACTGAATGATGACAGAAAACGAACAAACCAAACAAAAATCCAAACAAAACAAAACAACTTAGGCATAATATTAAAAAAACAAACAAACAAAAAAAAAAAAAAGAAAAAACTGAGAATTAAATATTGAGTTACCATAGAATCTCAAAACATTAAATTCTCAATTATATCTGCTACACTTATACTGTCACTGATTTTTTTAACTTTCTGAAGAATGTAAAGGCTAGTGGACTATTTGGAGTACTGACTGAATTAAATAAAACCTCTTCAAAGCTCTAAATGAGAATGATTGAACCCTCAGCTGCAAAGCAGAGCAAGCAAACAAATATAGCTATGTCTTGGTACTATTCCATAACCAATTAAGTATATATATATATATATATATATATATATATATATATATATATATATATATATAATTCATCAATGGGTAAAATGTAATGCTCTGATGGCACAGTAAGAAATAGTCCAAGAAAAACAGATGAGCACAACAGTGGATAGAAGTTAAATATAATATACTGCTTATAAAATTCTCCTGTTAGTCTGCACTTATTCAATTTATTTTCCCCTTATCATTAGGATTAAGTGGTAATTGATCATTAACAGCAAGATTTATGGGTCAATTATTTTTAAACACATCATTATCATCATAGTAGATTATTATCATTAATAATTGTATTTTACATCTGCTGCTTTCTGTATAGAAGGTGTAAACAAATACGGTTCATAGAAATTCAACAACATTTGGCAGGAATCACAATATTCATTGCACCCCTGTGTGTTTTCTGTGGGGAGTAGGGAAGAAATTATTCATTCAAAACACAGAGAGTATTTAGATCCAACGAATGAAATTATCTAAGGTAACCTTGGGACTGCCCAAAAGCATTATGCATTTCCACTTGCTCTTTGATACTGAAGAGTAGCCAGGGCTACAGATATAACAGTGTGGGGTCACCTTGCAATACATGAAGAATTGGTTGCAAAGTGACTTGCAGATGACAGTGTCACTTACTCTGTCACTATCATTTCTAGCAGCATCTGTCTGTTTCCCTGAGGCCTTATGTCCAAGTAAGAAATCAACACCGCCTTTCTGCTTCTAACTATGGTGAGCTTTTTTTTTTTTTTTTTTTTTTTTTTTTTTTTTTTTTTTTTTTTTTCCTGAAAATTTAAAGGCTACAGTGCAACATGAAGTGAAACATGTAATTATCTAATTATCATCACAGTAGCTTAGGCTCATGATTTTCAGGAATACCTAACAAACATAGTTGTCGTCAGATTTTCAGGAGTGTTTACTCCTTGTAAAAGCATGAAATGAGATGCCCCTAAAGTGCTTGCAACAGTTCAGAGGTTGCTATTGACAGCAGCAGGAGCTGTAGATAACAAGCTGTTTTGAAACTCTCTTTTCTATATAAAAATGAAAGCCGATGAGACCAAAATACATATTTAGTTTAATTTTTGCATAACTAAATCTATAAAAATAAAAACAAAATAACAGAAATACTCTAGAGAAACCCTTCTAAAAGTTTTCATTCAAACTCAAGACCATTATTTTTTCTCAGTAGTTTCCACAGCAAATTTGTTGATGTTATGAACATAATTTCTAAAACTCCCAAGAGTGTTATCTGTAAATTAACACTGATCATCCACAGAGTTCCTTGTAAATGCAACAGTATTTATGCAGAGGTCACACCTTCAGGCACTTAAATTGAAAGCTTTAAATATCAGTTTTACTAAATTGAGCATATGTGCTGTAGGAAAGACATGGACTTCATGGAATAGGTCCACAGGAGGGCCAAAAGGATTGTGAGAAGGGTGGAGCACCTCCAGGCTGAGGGAGTTGGGTTTTTTTCAGCCTGGAGAAGAGAAGGCTCCAGGGAGACCTTACAGCAGCCTTCCAGTACCTAAAGTGGGTCTACAGGAAGGCTGGGGAGGGACTCTTTGTCAGGGAGGGTAGGGAGAGGACAAGGGGGAATGGTTTTAAAATCAAAGAGGGTAGATTTAAACTAGATACAAGAAAGAAATTATTTACTCTGAAGGTGGTAAGGCGCTGGCACAGGCTGCCCAGAGAAGCTGTGGGTGCCCCATCCCTGGAGGTGTTCAAGGCCAGGCTGGATGGGGCTTTGGGCAACCTGGACTGGTGGGAGGTGTCCCTGCCCATGGCAGGGGGTTGGAACTGGATGATCCTTAAGGTCCCTTCCAATCCAAACTATTCTGTGATTCTGTGATTATAAAGAATAAGAGACATCAAGCATGATACCAATTACCATCCCATTGTATCATTACTTTTGGTCACACATTAAATCACAGATATTTCAAGGAAACTGCACACAGTAAACCAAAACCTAAAACAAAGAACAACAATCTATTTTGTACTTGTATGTGAAGATTTCTCATTTTTATCTTTAAAAATAAACATTTTCCGCTTTAGCCTCTGCCAACTTGGTGAAGAAAAATAATGTATTTTTTAGGGAAAACTATTTGAAGAAGATGCACCCAATGATTTTGTGCAAATAAAAGCTTCACAAACAGTCTTCTGATTAATACAGATGTGGAACATATTTTGTTTAGATGAATTTATTCATGTAACTTAGGCGTGACTCAGAGGACAAAAAATAGGGGCCTAATTTCCTTACTTGATGGAGAGAAAAATGATTCTTCCAGTACCAATGATTTAGAGCACTTGGCTTAGATTTTAAAGTAAATGGTTGGACCACATTCTTAAGAGTGAATGAATTATAGTAAAATTGTGTTATTATATTTTGTGCCAGAGTAGTATCAAAAAGCTCCTGCAAGATGTTAAAGAAGCAGAGATGTTAAGCAGAGCATTACAAACTCTGTGTCCCATCTTCAGCAATATACTTTTTCTCATGTTAACATTTCACATATATCATGCAATTTAAATTTTTATAGGGGAAATAAGTGTATTGATTTATTTCATGGTGACAGTGTGATCACTGGAATATTATCAATAGACATAAATGATAAATGCCAATTACATGCTGGCTGGGGTTCTGGAAAAGGGAAAATATTTCCTCCTGAAAACTTCTTCTATCTGTAAATCATTCTACACCTTGGTAGTTCTTTATAACCACTGTATAACTTAGTTAAAAAAACATTTGATTCAAGCCTCTAGAATATACTGAAAAAATAAATGATAGTTCTCCTTCTATTTTGACCTTTTTTACTGATTTTTCTTGTTTGGTAATAATTTCTCAATCACAGTAGACTGCATATTAGCAGAACATTTCTTTGTTGGTGGTGATATACAATGAAACAGGTCATCCAAAAGTACTTTTACTCATATGCCCTATGAGATCCCGGTAGCACATCTTCTAGCATATAAATGCACTGAGAAAGTCAGACCTGCACAAATAAACATTAAGCTGTTGCTCTTGTTTAGAGCAAAAGGGGAAGGGGTAGTAATAATGGTGGTATCTTTCTTCCATAATGATTAAAATAGTTACTACAAAATGATTAAAATAGGATCTTCATTTGGTCTCTTCAGTGTGTCAGAGTTCACTTCCATGTTATTCAGGAGAAACCCTTAATTACAACCATAAGGAAGTTCTAGAAACGAACATTTTCTTTTTCTCCCATTAAAACTGTGCCATCGTGCAGAAGATAATTTAAGATTTGTGAAACAAAACTAAGTATTATTAATGCCTGGGTGTTAGGGCAGTCATACCACAGGCTCTTTGGCTCCAGAAAAACTTTTTCAAGAATTATTTCCAACTTTTTCTTTTAAACAGAGTATTCTTTTGTCTTTGCTGCATCCAGCACTATTTTGAAGAAGAATCTGTGGATCTGAAGATCCTCAGCTGAGAAAATAACTGGCATTTCCTATTTCCTGAATGCTAGCTCTATGTTGGCGGATATTATGTATTCCCTGTGGAATAATGAAGCGTGTAGGTTTGTTTTTAGATTCCTTTCTGTCCACAGATTTTCAGTGGGGGGAAAAAAAAAAAAAAAAAAGCAAATGATTAAACTGTTTTTTGTTGTTGTTGTTGTTTTGTTTTTTGTTTTTTCTTTTCAGTACACAAAACAACAATACCAGCTACAGTGGATTTTTCTTTTCCTTTAGGGAGGGAAGAGGACAGCCTCAGGAAGTCAATCTGCTAGCTCACCTGAGGGGCTTGCAGGGTCCTCGCTCAAGAGCTGCCAGCTGTGGGGAAGCTCCATCATGTAGATCACCCACACCTTGGGCAGGATCAGACTCCAAAGGGCTGTTTATTCTACTCATTTTAACTTGAAGTACTGGGGAGCCTTAAACATCCAGGACCTCAGCAGGTTTTAAAAGTGTACAGTCTAGAGAGATGTAGATCATGCTAGTTATGAGCAGAGAACAAGGTATTTTTAAGACTGGCTATGCTATATCTAATGAAGTCATAAGCCTAGTTCAGAGCACTATTTTCGGCAATGGGAGAAGCCTTGCCCTAACCAATACTCTATCTGCCTGTGCCAGGTCATGTATGACATGCACCAGAGCACAAGGTGTCCTTTCTCTTCCCAGCCTTCTGCAGGGCATGTGAGGAAAGGCACTGGTACATCTCACTGTTGTACTATCACATCTTCCCTGTGTTAGGAGCATGCACATCAGATGCCACAACATTAGCAGTAGCTGGTATAACAGGTTAAGTATACTGAGTATGCCTGTATACTGTCTGCAGGTAGAGTATCCTTTGTTTTGGCTATTATACTACTGCTGAAACACCAGCAGGTAAACATGAACTACTGGTTTGGGATTATTCCTAAAACAGACAGAAATCAGTGCCTTTATGACCTACCCAGAATAAAAACTGAAATGCCTTGGTAATTTAAGCTAACAATTGCTCTAGTATTCATGTGAGTTTTCTTGCTAAAGGAAAATTTTTCTTCCTATTTGGCTTAATTTTGATCTTAAGCTTAGCAAAGTTTTTAATGTTATAATATACATTATTGATTTTCTTTTTCCTGAGAAAACATTAAGGGTTTTGATCAAAGAGAAATAAATGATTGGATTTCAGTGCTGTAGGCTATAACTATAAAGTGTTATCATGATTAATTGCAATGCAGTATTTTAAAGAAGAACTAAAAAAATATGGACAAAGAAATGGGAGAATAATCTTATGTGCACTCAGTATGTATATAGTGACAGATTAGAAAAAAGCTCAGATAAGATTTACAGCTGTTTGCTTGAAGGCCATTATGCATTTAGCTGACATCCTTAGATGATAACCTGGGTTACTTCCTAATGGTTCTTCTACTGATGAGATGTAATGATGGTTTTTATTTCTTATTCTCATCAGAATTGAAAACCTTTCTGGTAAGTGATGGTATACCCATAAACTGCAGGTGTGGAGAAACAAAAAAAAACAAACACCTTTGTAAGTGAAAATCAAGCCCCAGAACAGCTTTTGAGCCTTAAGAACTAGAAGTAATCTAGTCATGTCAAAAGAACTGTAAATGTGTGCTGAATTTCAGTCAGTATGACTGATTACCTGTCACTTACCTTTGATTTCTTCCCACTAAGCTCTTTGGAACTGTCTGAATTTTAGAAACCGTGCAGTGGCGTATATTAGTTGTTAGTTCACCTCCACTTCAGCTTCCTGAATGCTTTTGGGGCTCAGTAATAATCCCAATCAGTCATTTCAGCCTAAAAGCTTCAACAGCATCATCACTCATTTATTTTTATCATCCTCATTGATACTGCTCAACCTAAAACTCCATGCAAGTCTCACAGCTTGAGTCACGTAGGGCACTACATGGGATTTGTAAGGGAATGTCTAAATGCTGGTCTTAAGCTATGTAATCACTGTGTTTCTCTAGTTTTGGATTCTTGGTAGTGTATTGGTGAAATTTAAATGTTTCTTATTAAGTTAAGCATGTCAACAGGCATGTGAGCTTTGGTCCTAAAAATAGTATTTAAAATTTGTTATTTTTTCTTAAGATTCCTTTGATAGCAAAGTGAAAAATCTTGACCAGGTAATACACATTGCCAGTTTTTTGCCTATATGTAAAAATATTCAGACATGCATGCAATGAAATTTGATGAAATTGTGAAAGTGTAACTACTTGCAGAGTCCAGTTTCTTAGTGCAGTCTGAGCGAAGTAAGGGCTTGCTCCTTTGGTACATCCCATATAAATCATCCTTTAGAAAGCCAGCACCAAACTTAACAAACACATAAAAAAAGAGATTTATGGAACTAGAAGAAAAGATCTTGTAAGTAGAGAAATCATGTGGAAGAATCTGCAAAATTTGACAGAAATGTTTGAGCAGTTGCTGCACACATTTGTCCACGCTTCTTGTCCCATCATTCCTAGAAGATAACAAGTTTTTCAGGACCTTTGTGAACAAAAGACTGTTACTCAGGTTTGTTTCAATGCACCTCAAAAGCAAAATGACCTAGTAGTCTATATAGGCAAAATGGGCATTAAAAATTGAATAATGTTAAACTAGCACAGCAATAAGTACCATCTTCTGAAGACAGAAAAATAAATATCTACAAAACTGTCTCTCTGGTATGTTTCATATACAGCATGTATTGAACACTTCCAACAGCCTCTTTTCTTTACAAAGACTATTTTCTGAAAAAAAAAAAAAAAAAAGAAAAAAAAGAAAAAAAAAGAAAAAAAAAGAAAAAAAAAGAAAAAAGTTTTCATGCTAAACATTATATCCCATTGAAGTTTTTCCCTGATCTGGCAACAATATGCATTGTTTGTTCTCATTTATTTTATTCCAAAAGTATGTTGTTAAAGTAGCACCATTAGCAGTTCCCGTATGCTGTGAAGGTGCTATTACAGGAGGAGGCTGGCACTGTAATTACATACTACATCTTCAGAGATCTGATTCTGGCAGAGTTGAAGATTACTTCAGGGTTTCAAATTGATCTGAATGACCCCATCTTTATTGCTGTTGAATTTCTGGAAGTGATGAAATACCAAGCCATTGAAAATAACTGATACAGGCCTAAACAACCTGAAATAAGTAATGTAGTGTTTCTTTGACTTCATCTAAGTCCCATATGCTGTACAGCCAGGTGCAATAGTTTATAGAGAAATGTTTGTTTTAATGAGCCTGAGTGCTCTTCAGATCACTAGGAATATATCAGCTGGGCAAAGAAGAAAAAAATCTTATGCTCTTACATTTTATGTTCACCAAAATTGTAGCTGTAAAGAGTAAACACTGCAGCAATGATTTCTGTGATCCTGCGTAAGTGTCTGTAGAAGACATGGGCACCAGGGCTGGAACTGTTGTGGAAATGTAAAGAGATTCAAGTGTAGGCAAAGCCCTCATGGATCCCTTTTCTTCCATCTCTTCGGAAAAACCTACATAGCAGAGATCCAGTAATAAGCATATTTGCAAATGATGTTATATATCAGAAGTATTTGTGATTGTGTCCTGCATACCTTGTTAAAATTATATTATTTCCTCAGTCATTGAAGCACTACTAAGAAATAGCTGAGCATACTCAGTCTTGATAATATTGTACATTGTGGTGCTCCTTTCCAGTGGTTAAAACAAGAAGAAGATGCAAAAGGTCATGTATTATATTATCTTGGAATAAAATGGCAAAATGATAATTACACAATCTTTAGTCACTCAATCAATAAATGCTACAAAGCCATACATGATAATGTCCAAATGAGGATCTGACATAAGCAGACTTTACTTGCAGGGATCTTCTTACACAAATAAAGCAAGTTTTGCCTTCAGATATGCTTTGCACACTGATGGGCATGGAGAGGAAGCAAATAAAGTTCATTTTTTTTCAGGGTAATGAAACAGGTAACAGGTAACACAGTCCAAACTACCAGCTCACAAAAAGCGGTTTGCTCATAATCCAGCAGATGTCATTTTTTTCCATCACGGAAGTACTGGGAAGCTGAAAATGCTGATGCAGCTTGCATTGTAAGGAGGAAACAACAGGGAGCAGTGTCTGCTGTTTAATTCAGCAGCGGGATGTGACAGTCATCTGATCCTCTGTTAGGAGATACACCTCTTCTCAGAGCCGTGTCCTGGAACCTAGGACTGAATTGCTACCAATTTCTGAATTGCTCAGAAATCTCTGAGACGTCCCCCTAGCATGTCCCCACTAGTCACAGGTGCTGGGCTACTGAAAAAGAGGAGACAATATCCTCCTGACTACTCATGGTAGGGAGCAGAGAAAGCCTTTGCTGATACTTTGCTGACAAGACAGAGCTGGAGGAAGCCCGGGACAAGGAAACATGCAGCTGGCGGGGCAAGGAAGAGCAGGATGTAATACACTCAGGGATGGCACTGAACTCAAGGCTGGCTCAAAGTACTCAAGGCCTTTTCGTCTAGATGTTTCAATTAGTATGTCCAGCACTTTTGCAACGTTGCAGTTTTCCTGAATGAAACCACTTTGCCTCACACATTAGTGGTGATGCTTCTTAATAAAGTGTGTGCTTTTCAGACTGTTTTTAAGTTTTATCACTACTATCAGTAAATAAGCTGAAAATAAAAGTGTGCAGAGCTGGAAATTTGTTTGCCTATGAAATTTTAATACGAGCACCCTCTGGTGGCTGATGTCTAAACAACGCTCTTTATATCTCCCCCCACAAGGAATTGTACATGTAATTACAATACTGAGTATTACAGTAATGGGTGGAAACTCTTTTTACTTTTTTTTTTTTTTTTTTCCTTTCAACTACTGTGAGATGCATAGACATGTTTTCTCAAACAAAATAAAAATTCAGATACTTAAATTGTGTTAAACATAGAAGAAAGAAAATGCATATAAACTTTCTATCTATAGGTAGAATTTAAATTAAACTAGTCAACCATATGCGTAATATATAGAAAGACAGACAGATATCAAGAGAGAGAATTGCTAAGACCCTTACGGCTGTATTGGTCAGGATCTAGCATGTAGAAGAAATTAACACGTTAGGTGGGTAAAGCATGCATATCTTCTAATCTGTTGTTGTTTTGATCTCATCATTTAATTGGATTATTTAAGTCTGTTCATTTTTCACAGGCTCCATGTTTTTAATCAGACATGCTACATTACTTATCAAAAAATCTCAAGAATTGCATTTACCTCTTCCTCACAGGTATCTTCCATTTGAAAGTGCCCGAATCCTCTCACGTTGGTTCTGCTATTGGAAGGATCAGAGCTGTGGATCCTGATTTTGGGAAAAATGCAGAGATTGAGTACAACATAGTTCCAGGAGATGGAGGAAACTTGTTTGACATCACAACAGATGAGAACACCCAGGAAGGAGTCATCAAACTGAAAAAGGTATGTGGCACAGATGGGGTGCATGTACATATGGCTTAAGCGAGAAACTGGGTAAGATAATTAAATATTGTGCAATTGTACATAGTGAGTAACACACAGTAATTTTTAACTTTATTGGAATCCTTGTTTATGATCTTAGTCTTAAAAGAAATTGGAATTTAGTGCTTCATTTCATATGCAGTCAAGTATGACTGTTCACAAATAATATCTGTATTAATGGTGGAAGAGTAATTCTTATCTCTGTCTAGAAAGTATAATTTGTCTTTTATGGGAAATTTTCCTCCTAAAACCATGAGAGAAATTGTCCAGCTCAGTGCATGCTATCAAAGAACAATATTTTATGTTTGGGATCATATATTTCATTTTAATTTTTAAACATTTTATTTTGAATGTTTTAATGTTGTCATTATTTTATAATAAAATTGCTGTTCAGTATTTGAGTGAATGGAGATCTTCCTTGGGGTGGGTGAGTGCCAAATGATCGCAAACTCACATCCTACTTCCAGTGTCTGATATGGATGCTTTTCAGATGCACACTGCATTTCAGCTGCTTTAGCGTACTAAAAAAATAACAATAATTAAAAAAAAAATCAAGATTACTGAGTTTATTGACTTTAAAGATGGAAAGAATAGACATTATTTGGAAGGGGGTGATTAAAGTACTCAGCAAGAGAGGTCCAAAGTAGGGGCAGTCCCATTTTAACCAACGGCTAGCTTCTGAGCCCATGTATGCACATCTACACCAATGATCAACAAGACTGAACCAACAGCTCACTTTGAGAGGCCAGGCTATGCATTATAGACAGCTCATGTTTGTGGGTGTGATTTTTGTAAAATAAGCACATCTGGGAAACAACACTTACAAGGGAGTAAGGACTCTGGATGTTCATATTAAGATAAGGTTTAGAAAATAAGAAGCTTTAGTTGCAATGAACAGTTAGAATTTAGGTGCTGAAATTTCCCTCAACTCTGGGCATGGAGCTGTATTTGCCTTATATTCTTTCTAATGGTGGAAATCCTGGCCCCAGCCTCTTGACCTGGGAAATAGTAAATTATCCATGGGTGCATTAAAGGAGCAGATGATGTCCTATCACTTACTGTTTTGCTATTTTTAGTAACACAAGATGGAAACTGGGATACCCATGTGAAGTTATTCACCAATGAGACATGTTCTTCATCCCATCCCCTCCCACCTTTCCATTTTGACCAAAAGCTTAAATGTACTGCTGCTTCTTCTTCTTTTTTGAAATTGCAAAATCCCTTTTGTTTTTAAAAATGATTCTAATAGCCTTTTCCCCTCTGCGAAGATGACTCAAAAATAGCTCCATTTGGAGCAGTAAGGCTTAGCAGCTGCGTGCCCCCCAGGATGCACTGCCAGGTGGAAATGGCAATTAGTGGGAGCCATTGAGAAATAAATATTTGAGCATCGAGTGTAGATTTTTGATAGGATTTAGTTCTGCCTGGGTTGGTCCTAAGCCTCAGCTGTGCTCTTTGTTTTTATCCACTGCAATGGAGGTTTTCAATACTTATGATTAATGTATATACATATCAGACTGTATAGGCAAAAATATTCAAATTAGCAATGCATACTCAAACAGCATGCATATAATATGTGTTACCAGTGAAGAGCATCCACATATGAATTACCCTCATACAGTTATCTAAGGGCCAGAACAGGCAAAATGTTTGGTCACTTTTGAGGCTGCTTAATGGGGAACTATAAATCTAATTGACCTAGAATTTGAGTAGGGGGAAGGGATAAATGACACGACAAATGCTATATGCAGATACTTTACTTGTATTTTGCTAAATTTTTTCAGTCTCTTCAGTAATAATATACAACATTTTGGAAACCTTAGGGTGCTTCTACAATAGCAGAAGGATCCTGTAATTGATGTCAGTTGATGTTGTCATATGTAAATGCTAGAACTTTGTCACTGAATAGGAGAAAAAATTAAAAAAAAAAAAAAAAATCAAATCCTAATCCCTCCTTAATCTTCTTCATCACAATGAGCCTGGAGACCAGTGACAGGCTGTGCAGGTCAGGGAACTCCAGCTGTGTTCTATGCAGGAGCATGGAAAGAAGATAAACCCATTACATGGATCCTCCAGCAAAGAATACCTTTATACAGCCCCTGCATATTGCCCCCTTTTTTTTTTTTTTTTTTTCTTTTTTTTTTTTTTTTTTTCAAGGAAAAAGTCCCATTCACTAATCTTTAAATGGTTAAGTGTTTTAAGAAATTTTGGAATTATCCAAAATCCATCCACCTGAGTTCCATGCTAGATCGCAAATTAATCAAAACCAGTGCAGATTCTTAAAGCTACTGTTAACTCAGTTTATAATTCTCTACACTTGTAATAATAGCACAGATGTATTTTTATGGGTTGCAGTTACAGAATCACAGAATCACAGAATTTCTAGGTTGGAAGAGACCTCAAGATCATCGAGTCCAACCTCTGACCTAACACTAACAGGCCCTACTAAACCATATCCCTAAGCTCTACATCTAAACGTCTTTTGAAGACTTCCAGGGATGGTGACTCCACCACTTCCCTGGGCAGCCTGTTCCAATGTCTAATAACCCTTTCGGTAAAGAAGTTCTTCCTAAGATCCAACCTAAAACTCCCCTGGTGCAACTTAAGCCCATTCCCCCTCGTCCTGTCACCAGGCACGTGGGAGAATAGACCAACCCCCACCTCGCTACAGCCTCCTTTGAGGTACCTGTAGAGAGCGATAAGGTCGTCCCTGAGCCTCCTTTTCTCCAGGCTGAACAAGCCCAGCTCCCTCAGCCGCTCCTCATAGGACTTGTTCTCCAGTTCTCAGATTTTCAGAAGTGCTGGACATTCACAAGTCTGTAGAAACCTATTAAAGTGCATGTGACCTATACTGTACAAGCCTGCAACAGAGTTATTCATCTGCCTGCACAGAAATGATTTCACATTACAAGGTGTTCAAAACATTGATTTGACTTTGTGGGATTATGTAAATATTTACATTAGGTATGTACTTAAGTACTTCTTTAAATCAGAGTCAGTGAATGAATAGGACCAACACTATGAATTATAAATTGTATGTAATATTCAGTCAAAACCATTAATAAAATGTGCCACATGCTTTAAAAGCAAATTTGTGCTTCTTTCTGTATCACACATACTCTGACATTGTACGTAGTACAGTTATTTAGCATTGAGCCATTTTAAGTCCATCTTTGTCCTTTATAAAGTTTGCTTTTATTTCTCCTGAAAATTTTCTTGCAGCCAGAAACTGTCAGTCACTGTATAGATGTTTTTTTATTCTGTTGTTATGCAAGAAAACATGGAGATATTTCTGTATCAAAATTGAGAAAACTGAATACTCCTTGGACTATGTTTAGATTTGGTAGAAGGAATATTTTCTGACAAAAATTGCAAAAGACAAACTGTTCTTTTCAACACTCTAAGTGAACTGTGGGTTGCAAAAGCTTGTTTACTGTATCTCAGACATTAAACAGGCACAACCAGCCAATGCTATATAAGGTACACATCTTAAGTAATTCATTTGGGTTGCTAATTTATTTTCATGCTATGATCCAATATAAGCCTGATTACTACTACTCTTGTGCTATTTACATATTTTCAAATTGGAATAGATTTCATTATATTCTGCTGAACAAATGATCCAAAATGCTATTTAGCACCACTGTGTGGTTAGTACTGTAATAGCTTTCTCTCCGTCTCACAATAAAAAGGGAAAATATTTTGAGCAGAAGGAAGGGGAAATGTCTGGCTTTGATATAGGGCTGCACATGGTTCTCTGTGAGAGTAAGAAATAGTAGGCATAGAATGACCAGTCTCTTCCCTTGTGCAGATCTGTCCAATACCATGTTAGTCACATTTTATGCTTGTATAGTCATCCTTATCTGTTATCCTACCTGGGTACTCCAGAAAACAACAGCAAGTGTAAGCTGCAAGAAGTGGGGTGCCAGAAGAGACCATTTCCTCTGGACTGATGGGTGGTGGGCACAGGGTAGCACTCCCAGGTATGGGAGGAAAACTCATCAGTCCCAGACAAGCTTCTGGTTTTATCCAAACTGATAAGAAATCTTTGATGACTGCGTCCAACAGGAAAATAAATAAATAAATAAATAAACAGCAGGATCCGAGCTTCACTAAAGAGTCGGCACTAGGTTTATTAGACCAAGGATGAGTTTACAGGATTAGCCCACTGTGTGCAGAAGCCTCTTGTTTGGCTCAGCATGTGGTAATCCAGAAATTGAGTAGGGTTCAAACACCGAGCATGGCTCAGACATTACTTCACTAACTTGTGCAGAGTGTCTCAAAAAGTTAGGAGAAAGCTGTTTTGGGGCTTCATCTGGTGTAGCCTGTAGCGCTGCACCGTGCTGGGTGGGTTCCTGGTATGGGTCAGTGGATGCTCTTCTGGACCCATTTTTGTAAGCCGTGTAACACTGCTATCTGGCCAGGTGACAAAGCTGTATCCCTGAAATCACAGTATGTCAAGAAGGGCATAAGTACTTCATGATGAGGAAAAGTAGCTTGAGTGATGAGAAAATAAGAGAAATTGGGGGAGCTGACAAACTAACCCAGTAGCTGCATGGAGGTATTTGGACTATATACTTTTTCATATTCTCAGTGGCTTCTTTCACTTTTAAAAAGATTTTAAAGCAAGTAGAAGTTTGCTGAGTAAGCTGAGTCTTCTTGCCCATGGGACAGCAAATGTACGTGGTACTGAAATATCACGTAACGGCAGTCTGACAGCACCTACACAGCGCAGTGGTGAGCACAGGACAGGCTCCTGACGTGCCAGAATGTCATTGCTGCTGCTGCTTGCTTTGCTCACCGACCCCTTAATTCTCCAAAAACATGGAACACCTCCTGTAGTTCTGCGCAACTGTCTGTCTATCATCATAACTCACAGCTTTGTGTGAATGAAGAACGTAGCAGATAGTTTTACATTTTGAGGAGGAAAAGCAGGCTATGTTCCTCAGCACAAGTAGAAAGGCATTAATTGGGTACAGACGCAGTCATAAAGATCATAATAGCCACAGAAAAGAATGACAAAACCAGTACAGAAGGGAGTACCTTCCCTTCAGCCTGTGTAGTTTTCGGATAGAATGAATGGGTTTGGCTTTGAAAGTGAAAGGCAGCTACAGAAATGGGTAAGATATGGTGATGTATGGGGAAATTTACCTTTTGGACAGATACTTGTATCCACTTGTTCACTTCAAGTACTCCACGTGTTATTTTCTTTCTTTAACCTTGCAGTCAACTCTTGATTATCCATGGATGGATGGATTAGCTAGACTGAGAGATTAATCAGACCTCCCCTCCCTTTAATGCTTCTAGACTGATGCTGAAAGCAGGGAGAGCATGACCCAGCCTGCTGTGTGCAGTAGGCCATGATCTGCTTGTTGTGATTCAAAAGCTGTCCCTGCTCTCCAACAAAATCTATTTACAAGTTTTGCAGTAAATTTCGTACTGTCTACTATAAAATGTATACAGTTTACATTATCATGTTCTTGCTTTATCATACCTTCCTCTTCCTCCATCCTCTTCCATACTTGAAAAACAAACTGATCCCTCTCTTGAAAAAGAGACACAGGACCTTGGCTCTGTGTTTTCTTATCTGGAAATACAGATATTTCCTCAGATCTCTCCAGTAAAGAAAAAAAAAATATCAAATGAAACAATTCATAATATCAAAATTATTTTCCACTGTCATTGTCTGAGCTACAGATATCCAAGGCAAACTGTGCACACCTCTCACCTTGACGATAAGAAGTACCTCCTACTCACAATGTGCTTCTTTTACTCACAAATTTAAAAACATATAATGAGAACATTCATTATAGATTCTTACTCAATGAAAACACCTTTGTCCCTCTCCATGCTACTCATTTTCAGCAAAAATTGTTTGCCAGATTGTCATGAATAACAGGAAGCATTTTTTTTTGTCTATGTGCTATACTCTAAATATGTCACTTCAAATCCTCCTCAAGCAGAAAACAGGAGAGACCCTGACATTGGTCGACTTCTTCCTATCTCCAGTTAAATAATATACATATATTTTCCCCACTTCCCATCCAATCTTGAAGCACTCACTTTAGACTTGATCAAAGCTGCAGCACTTGCTGCACATCAGATTTGGTCTACAGAACTTATTTTTTTATTCTGTATTCTCAACTCTGAAATTAATGAACGTTTCTGTTTTATCTGGAGCCTCCTTTAATTGACTATGCTCTATAGTGCCAACTATGTACTATTTAATGCTAATACTAAAACTCATTACAGAAATACAATTACTGAAATGCATCAATACACAGTGAGCAATCTGGTTGCCTGCATTTCACAAATATGTAGGAGCTCAGCCCATCTTCAAGGGGAAAGCATTGCCAGATTTTTTGACAAACATGAGACAGAGTTGTTGCTGGTATGAAGACCTAAGCCAACATGTATTTCCTCTCAGCACAGAACACTGTCCTGCTGCCCGTAACTATCCATAGGTCCTGGGGCTTACAGTCTTACCCCAAATTATGGCTTTTCCATTGGTGTAGGTATGGGTCATGAATGTATGTATCGCAAACAGCATTGTTGTCTCTTATGTGTGGATAAACAAACAAACAAACAAACAAACAACAACAACAAAAAACAAACAGAAATTTGTAGAGTTTCCACTCCTGCCTTTTTATGTTTTTTTTTGTTGTTGTTGTTGTTGTCGTTGTTGTTGTTGTTGTTGTTGTTTGTTTGTTTGTTTTTGTGACTAAACTGTCAGGATAGTTCTTTTCTTGCCCTAAATGTGCTTCCCAACAGAATTTACTTTATCTTTCAGCCCATTTTTCTGTTTCAGTTCTTTAATTAAATCTATATCATCTATCTCTATCTCTATCTATCTTTATCTAATCTAATCTAATCTAATCTACGGATATAAAATACAAAATATATATAAAACCCACAAATCAAATAATAAATACAGTTACACTTCTATGTATCAGCATTTCTTCACTTTTGTCTTGAGTATGGACAACAGTAATGTTTCAAAATAAATTTATTTCTAAACCAGAGCTCTATGTGATTTCCTATTCATACTAAATACACGTGTTCATGGTACTTCCTAAGTTGCAGGAGAAAGTGATTTGTCTTTATGTATTATTTGATTTGGGGATTTGTGGATTTCCTTTGCTGCACACAGCTATGTATAAACTGATAGCACTTTACTGTACAACTGTATAGGGTAGCTAATAAACTCAGCATAGAAAAGGAAGATGAGAGCTAGTAGAGGGGCCAATGACATCTATTCTGACACTGGCACTTAGAATATCAATTAGAAGGACGCATATAATTGTTGAATGGTACATAGCTAATAAAAAGCTCCCTTACTTTTAACCATACTGCTGTTTACTGCAGAAAAAATAATACATTTTCTAAAATAAAAGCCTTATCAAATTTTAGTTTCTGAATATAATCATTTTTATAGAAGAAATGAGTATTTCTATTGTTTTGTGGGTTTTGTGTTAAATTTTTATTTAAAAACAAGCAAACAAAATATTTATATGAGGTTATTCCATTGAAATCTGATTGGTTGAAAAAAGTTTCAGTAACCTTGGAGACTTTTTTTTATTATTGTTATTATTATTTTATTTTATTTTTTTAAGAATGGGACATTCTTACTAACATTATGCTGGGTTTGTACCCTTAACAGCATTCCAGATTTTAAATTAAAATACGACTGAGCACTATCAGATAAAAGGTCGTGTCAACCACTCATTTCCTTCACAGATCTCAGTGGTATCTATTAAAAAAAAAAAAAAAAAAAAAAGAAATAAAATTAATGGTATTCTAGCATCTTTAAAACTAAAATAAAAATAAAAATAAAAATAAAAATAAAAATAAAAATAAAAATAAAAATAAAAATAAAATAAAAATAAATGTGGGGTTTTATTGTTTGTTTATTTTGTTTTGTTCTGTTTTCTGAGAGCTAGACAGACTTTCCATTTTTTTGTTTTCAGGCAAACTCCAAGCATATCATACAAATGCCAAAATTTGAGACTGTCAGTAGCTGTCCGTATGGCTCAACAATGCAAAACTGGGAACAGAACTGATCAGGATATGGTCTCCCCACAGATGCAACCCTTGTAAACCATACTGCTTTACTGTATGACATACGTTGTACAAACATTTTCATTTTGAAATTACATCCTAGGTTTACTGTTTGTAATCTTCCCACCTTTCCACAGACACTTGAGCTGCAGTTTAGCCTAATGTATGTTAAAAGGCTACATCCCTGGAAGTCTTTAAAAGACATTTAGATGTAGAGCTTAGGGATATGGTTTAGTGGGGACTGTTAGTGTTAGGTCAGAGGTTGGACTCGATGATCTTGAGGTCTCTTCCAACCTAGAAATTCTGTGATTCTGTGATCCTGCTATTTTGTGTGAGTGTGTCACTGATTCCTTGCTCTGATGATAGCTCAGCACTTTCATCCTGTCTCTTCTTATTCTGAGTGCCATCTGTGCTTTGCTTACTGTTTAAGCTCTAGCTATATTTATCTGTCCATAGAAGAACAGAAAGAGAGAATTAGTTGCTCTGAGGCTACAGTGGAAAACATTTTCCCTTCTTAGGGTCAATCTGGCTTTTCCAAAATATACTATAGCAGTGCCCCGTAGTGCTGGAGAGAGAGAAGTAACGTAGACACTTCATCAGTTTTCTGGGTTTCTGTGCTGTAAAATATGCCAGCTTGAGCACACCGATGCCCAGACTTGCCTGAAATCTTACTCCTTTCTGTCCGTACCCGGACAAGGACCCTGTTCCCCTTACATCATGGAAGTTGTGTATTGGGTACTTGCAAGGACCATGATCTAGTATTTCTGCCTCTAAGAGTAACTGCCTGCAAGGACTGCATGTATTATGGCTCTTGCTGCTTGCACATCTATCTGCAAATACACTCATAGATCAGAAAAGTAATTTTCTTAATGCAATTTGGGAGTATATGGACAAAGCATACAAGGCATCAGGTAGAATTAATACTTAATTGGGAGCTTAGATTTCTTGCTTTTTTTTGTGTTAATCTTTATCTGTAGCTTAGCCCTCATAATTACTTAGACTTTTTCCACTCCAAACTGAAGCTCCAGGATTTCTCCCCCTTCCTTAAGTATTTCTTGAAAAGTTGTTAGCACTTTATATAATCTGATGGAGAAGGGTTTGGCTTGGTTTGGTTGCTCACTCTAGGGGAATTTTTTTGGCAAAGCATAACAATGAACATGAGTAGTATAGAAAGTCAAAGGACAGTATGACAACAATTTGGATAGTGAAACGGCATGCCCTTTCGTAGCAAAGGCAATGACTTAGTTTCATCACTGGGGCACAAGATCTTCCACATTTTATTTTGTCTGTATCTTCTCAGCCTTAGCTGCGTCTTCTTGTTGTCAGTCTGGTCATGAAGCTGCAACTCATACTGACTTTTACTGGGAATTTAGTCTGTAGAAGGATGGCTCTATTTGATAGTGGATTGGTTAGTAGCACTTGGCTTTCAAGCTTGTTTATTTATAGGGCATATAGACTTGGCTGTCTAATTTTAAATCCCCAGCTCAGAAAAGACTGGCCATGTAGTCTATTAAAATTATTATGTTCTTCATAAGGATTTTAAACCATTATGCTAGCTGCTCAGCTAATGTAAATCAAGGTAATTCCATTGATTTTAATGGAACTGCTTCAACTCACACTAGCCAGGCATCTGGCCAATTATGTCCTGCTGTGATAAGGACAGAAAATAGCATAGCTTAAATCTGTACTAGCTGTGACAAATGACTGGAAACACTGTGGTAATGATGGCTGGGGGAGAAAAAAATGACAGACATTAACATATTCTCGTTCCTACACTGGTGATCCTGCTCTCTTTTCCAGATAGCATATCCTTCCCGCCTGAAAATTTCTAACTCGACAATTATAGAGAGGAGCCGCTAGGTGACAGTATTGCCCAGACATCACGAAAAGATCCCTCACTAAAATTAAAACCGTGAAAACCACAACGCAGCAAAATCTTTTTTTTAGACAGAAAATAAAGCTTCTGTGTCTTTTCAACTAAATATGACTTCATTATGGTTTCGAGATTATTACTTTTCTAAAACCAAAGTTACTAAATTGATGTACATTGACACAAACCCACGTGAAAATTATCTGATTGCAGAAATTTCCATCAGAAATCAGAAAGGTACAAATGCTGTTATGATATTTTCAAAATGTTACAAATTACACCTAGGATCAGAAGGCTAAGTCAAAGTCGGCGTTTTCTACATATGTACTGCTCAAATATATCTAGTGGATAGCAGTTCACTCAAGATAACTATTTATTAGGAAAACCAGATCAGGTTTGAATTCACATTGCAAGCCATACCTAAATTTCGTTTGACCCATCAGTATATATCAGAGTTTTCATTTGGGCTCCTTTCTATCATTGTCATATTTCCCTGAAAGCTTTCCTTGCTAAAAGCAGTGCAAACCTTCTGTTTAATGACCTAGACCAGCCGGAGATGGCTGATTGGCTGTGCATGGGAGTTGTGACAGAGCTAATTTGCAAGAGATGAACGGTAGTCAGTTTCAGACATCTACAGTGTAACTGTTCACATCCGTGTCAATCATCCTGAATTTTTTAATGCAGAGAAACAGTTATTTCCTGGACATGATTCACCTGGCCTATTTCAGAAACCACCTTAGCTTGAGGTTTATTAAAATTGTCCATTCCTCTCCAGTGACTGCAAAACCATGTTAGATGATTAGCTCAGGAGCGGAAGTTTAATTGAAGACATCTTAAACTATGTCAGATTAATTCTACCAAAGTGATTTTGCAATGTTTAATTTTTAGTCGAATCTTATATTTAGCTTTTGTTCTTTCCACAGCCATTAGACTTTGAAACAAAAAAAGCATACACCTTCAAAGTTGAGGCCTCCAATCTCCATCTTGACCATCGATTTCACTCAGTGGGTCCATTCAAAGACACCGCTACTGTGAAGATAAATGTGTTGGACATGGATGAACCTCCAGTTTTCAGCAAGCCTATGTACACGATGGAGGTTTATGAGGATACTCCTGTGGGGACCATTATCGGAGCAGTGACAGCACAAGACCTCGATGCTGGCAGCAGTTCGGTTAGGTAAGAAAGCTTTTTCTCCTTCAATAACTTTCAGGCAATCCAAACTGCTGCTGACATGGACTATGTGGCAAAGAGCTTAGTAAGAAGATACAAATTGTTCCAAGTCTGTTGCTGTAAGAGGTAACTGCTGCTGAAAAATATTGAAAAGAAATGCTAGTTTAGGCGGTTTATCTGGAAAAATGCATTATATGCTGGCAGCTTGTCATCATACAGAAGATCATACACATTACCATGCAGCAACATGGCTTCAGAGATTGTGTCCTGTGACTAAGGAAGTAAAAGATTATTTTGTCTGATGTCTGGGACTTCCAAAAAAGCAGCTCTGACATACAGTAGTGAAAAAGGAGGTTGTCTGTACTATGTCTATGTTGCCTTGACAGGTGACAGTGAGTGCTTCCCCTTTCACAAGAACCACTCAGTTTTCACTTCTGGCAAAGAACAAATGTTTTAATGAATAAGTACTATATCTTTCTTGGCTAAGGTGCTGAGGAGGTGATTACTGATGAACATGGCTGTGTTCAGCAGACTTCAGCACAAGTAAACTCCTGCCGTCCCCATTTACTGATATAGCTTATTTTCCTGAAATAAAAGGTAGAGGCTGTTATGAATATGTAACATATTGACTTTGCTGACATATTTCCAGCCACATTAGAAACTGTAAAGTGAACCGGAGTGTCGTGGTTTAACCCGGCTGGCAGCTAAATACCACGCAGCCGTTCGCTCACCCTCCCCCCTCCCTCTCTGGGATGGGGGAGAGAAATGGAAAGTGAAGCCCGTGAGTTGAGATAAAGACAGTTTAATAAGACAGGAAAATAATAATAACAAAATAATAATAACAATAATAACAATAATGTTACAATGGTGATAATAGGAAAGTAATAATAATATGTACAAACAAGTGATGCACAATGCAATTGCTCACCACCCGCTGACCGATGCCCAGCCTAACCCCGAGCAGTCCGGCCCCCCCCCCCCCCGGCTAGCCACCCCTATATATTGTTTAGCATGACGTCAGATGGTATGGAATACCCCTTTGGCTAGTTTGGGTCACCTGTCCTGGGTCTGTCCCCTCCCAGCTCTTACTGCACCCCCAGCCTGCCTGTTGGCAGGACAGAGCAAAAGGCTGAGATGTCCTTGGCTTGGTATAAGCACTGCTCTGCAGCAATTAAAACATCGGGGTGTTATCAGCACTCTTCTCATCCTAAGCCAAAACACAGCATTCCACCAGCTACTAGGAAGAAAATTAATTCTGTTCTAACTGAAACCAGGACATCTATCCACCCCTTATTCCATACCATTTATGTCATGCTCAGGTTACACTCTTTTCCATACATTCTAATTAGTCACCTACAGTAGTCATAGTAGTGATAACATACAGTATTATATAGTAATTAACATGGTACAATTCAGTTCATGGGCTATTCTCACCCAGTATTAAATCTCCTTGAGGTACACACCGGACCTCTCCGTTCTTTTGCATCACCCACCAAGTGTATCCAGGTCCCTGAGCGAAAACAATTCCACGAATAGGTTTGCCTTTTCCTGAGGCAGGAGTAGCCCAGACTGTTTTACCCAGCATATTTCTTACATGCACTACAGGAACTTTATCCCCATCTACAGTACGTAACAGGTTTGATTGGGCAGGTCCAGCTCGGTTGGCAGATCCCCTAGTATTGACTAGCCAGGTGGCCTTTGCCAAATGCGTATCCCAGTTTTTGAATGTTCCAGCGCCCATTGCTTTCAATGTAGTCTTTAACAGTCCGTTGTATCGTTCAACTTTCCCGGAGGCTGGTGCATGATAGGGGATGTGATACACCCACTCAATACCATGTTCTTTGGCCCAAGTGTCTATAAGGTTGTTTCGGAAATGAGTTCCATTGTCTGACTCTATTCTTTCTGGGGTACCATGTCGCCATAGGACTTGCTTTTCAAGGCCCAGGATAGTGTTCCGGGCGGTGGCATGAGGCACAGGATATGTTTCCAGCCATCCGGTGGTTGCTTCCACTATTGTAAGTACGTGGCGCTTGCCATTGCGAGTTTGAGGGAGTGTGATGTAATCAATCTGCCAGGCCTCTCCATATTTATATTTCAGCCATCGTCCTCCATACCAAAGAGGCTTTAACCGTTTGGCTTGCTTGATTGCAGCACGTTTCACAGTCATGAATAACCTGTGCTATAGCGTCCATGGTCAGGTCCACCCCTCGATCACGAGCCCATCTGTATGTTGCATCTCTACCTTGATGGCCTGAGGTGTCATGGGCCCATCGGGCTATAAATAATTCACCTTTATGCTGCCAATCCAGATCCACCTGAGCTACTTCAATCTTAGCAGCCTGATCCACCTGCTGGTTGTTTTGATGTTCTTCAGTAGCCCGATTCTTGGGCACATGAGCATCTACGTGACGTACTTTCACAGCCAGGTTCTCTACCCGAGCAGCAATGTCTTGCCACAAAGCAGCAGCCCAGATGGGTTTGCCCCTACGCTGCCAGTTGTTTTGCTTCCATTGCTGTAACCATCCCCACAGGGCATTTGCTACCATCCATGAATCGGTGTAGAGATAGAGAACTGGCCATTTTTCTCGTTCAGCAATGTCTAAAGCCAGCTGAATGGCTTTCACTTCTGCAAACTGACTCGATTCACCTTCTCCCTCAGCAGCTTCTGCAACTCGTCGTGTAGGGCTCCATACAGCAGCCTTCCATCTCCGATGCTTCCCCACAATACGACAGGACCCATCAGTGAACAGGGCATATTTCTTTTCATTCTCTGATAACTGGTTGTACAGTGGGGCTTCTTCAGCACAACCCACCTCCTCCTCGGATGATATCCCAAAGTATTTACCTTCTGGCCAGTCCATAATCACTTCCAATATTCCTGGGCGACTGGGGTTTCCTATTCGAGCCCGCTGAGTAATCAGTGCAACCCACTTGCTCCACGTAGCATCAGTTGCATGATGCGTAGAAGAGACCCTTCCCTTGAACATCCAGCCTAGTACTGGCAATCGGGGTGCTAGGAGGAGCTGCGCTTCCGTACCGACCACCTCTGAAGCAGATCGAACTCCTTCATATGCTGCCAGTATCTCCTTTTCAGTTGGAGTATAGCGGGTCTCAGATCCTCTGTATCCCCGACTCCAAAACCCCAGGGGCCGACCTCGAGTTTCCCCAGGTTCTTTCTGCCAGAGGCTCCAGGTGGGGCCGTTCTCCCCGGCTGCAGTGTAGAGCACATTCTTTACATCTGGTCCTGTTCGAACTGGCCCAAGGGCTACTGCATGGACTATTTCCTGCTTGATTTGTTCAAACGCTTGTCGTTGTTCAGGGCCCCATTCAAACTCATTCTTCTTACGGGTTACTTGGTAGAGCGGGTTTACAATCAGACTGTAATTTGGGATGTGCATTCTCCAAAACCCCACAACACCTAGGAAAGTCTGTGTTTCTTTTTTGTTAGTTGGTGGAGACATAGCTGTTATTTTGTTGATCACATCCATTGGGATTTGACGACGTCCATCTTGCCATTTTATTCCTAAAAACTGGATCTCTCGTGCAGGTCCTTTGACTTTATTTTGTTTTATGGCAAAACCGGCTTTCAGAAGGATTTGGACTATTTTCTTCCCTTTCTCAAAAACTTCCTCTGCTGTGTCACCCCACACAATAATGTCATCGATGTACTGCAGGTGTTCAGGAGCTTCCCCCTGCTCCAGCGCAGACTGGATCAGTCCATGGCAAATGGTAGGGCTGTGTTTCCACCCCTGGGGCAGCCGATTCCAAGTATATTGGACTCCCCTCCAAGTGAAGGCAAATTGTGGCCTGCACTCTGCTGCTAGAGGGATGGAGAAAAATGCATTAGCGATATCAATTGTGGCGTACCACTTGGCTGCCTTCGATTCAAGTTCGTACTGAAGTTCCAGCATGTCCGGCACTGCAGCACTCAGTGGTGGTGTCACTTCGTTCAGGCCACGATAGTCCACTGTTAGTCTCCACTCGCCATTAGACTTTCGCACTGGCCATATGGGACTATTGAAAGGTGAATGAGTCTTGCTGATCATTCCTTGGCTCTCCAATTGACGAATTAGCTTATGGATGGGAATCAGGGAGTCTCGGTTAGTGCGATATTGCCGCCGGTGCACAGTTGTGGTAGCGATTGGCACTTGCTGTTCTTCGACCCTCAGCAACCCCACAACAGAGGGGTCCTCTGAGAGACCAGGCAAGGTAGATAATTGTTTAATGCCTTCTGTCTCTAAGGCAGCTATATCAAAAGCCCACCGGAACCCTTTTGGGTCCTTGCAATATCCTCTTCTAAGATAGTCTATGCCAAGGATACATGGAGCATCCGGGCCAGTCACAATGCGGTGCTTTTCCCACTCATTCCCAGTCAGACTCACTTCAGCCTCCAATACAGTCAACTGCTGAGATCCGCCTGTCACTCCACAAATATAGATGGGCTCTGGTCCTTTATATCTCGATGGCATTATAGTACATTGTGCACCGGTGTCTACTAAAGCCTTATACTTCTGTGCGTCTGACGTGCCAGGCCATTGAATCCACACAGTCCAATAAACTCGATTGTCCCTTTCCTCCCCCTGGCTGGAGGCAGGGCTCCCCTAATCCTGGTCAGAATCTTCTTCATTTCTGTGTTTGAAGGACTGTCTGCTGGAAGTTGGAGCAGCAAACTTTTCAGAGAATCCCTTTTTCTTGATTGTTTTCTTTTGCAACTCACGTACCCGTGCCTTTAGGGTCGCAGTAGATTTTCCATCCCATTTTCTCATGTCCTCTCCATGGTCTCGTAAGTAAAACCACAGGGTGGCACGGGGTGAGTACCCACCATATTGTCTTCCTTGTGTGGATGAACGCCTACCCCTGATAGCTGAGACACTGCTCTGTACAGGTACGGAGGAGAATAATCTCTCTTCAAGTTGGTGAACCTTTTCAGAAAGTTTCTCCACAGTGTTCTCTTTTGGTCGGTGGACACTGGTTGGTTCAGGTGGGGATGAAGATAGATTCTCTTTAAGTTGGTGGAACTCTTCAGAAAGTTTCTCCACAGCTGAGACGCAGGCCTGTAAGGAAGAGGAGAGACTTTCTTCGTACTGCCGGAGTTGTTTAGCCACTTCATCCACTGTGGGTTCCTCATCCTCTTTCCAGGCCATTATTGCCAATGAGCTGGCATATGATGATGGTGCACTCCGTACAAACTTCCGCCACATGGGTCGTGTACACCTGACTTCATCTGGATCTTTGGATGTTTGTCTGAGGTCTGGATCCTCATAAATCACTTCCCGTACGGCTAATTCCCTCAGGTACTGGATTCCCTTCTCCATAGCGGTCCACTTGCCTGGTAGACATAAAAGTTCTTCCTTGAAGGGATACCTTTCCCTCACAGCTGAGAGGAGACGCCTCCAGAGGCTGTGAGATTGTGCTCCATCTGCAATTGCTTTGTCAATGCCTGTGTCTCTAGCAAGGGATCCCAGTCGCTTGGCTTCCCTGCCGTCTAATTCCACACAATTGGCTCCAGAGTCCCAGCATCGGAGCAGCCAGGTGACAAGCTGCTCACCTATACAGCGACCAAAATCTTTTCGCACATCTCGTAACTCACGCTCGTTTAGGCTTCGGGTAGTTACTGTTGATTTTTCGGCATCCTCATCTTCCTCCTCCTGAACCCTTGATGGCCCAGCGTCGTCGTCGTCTCCGTCGTCTCTATACCTAGATTTGGCAGAAGACTCTCTGCGTTCTAAACGACCTGAATCTCTATACCATTTTTTCACCTTCTCTATAGGGGCAGCTTGCACTGCTACAGCTCGTTTCTCTGACCTTGTTACAGGGTCTGCCACAGAGGTTGGAATGCCCTCTGCAGGGTCAACTTGCACTGCTACAGCTCGTTTCTCTGACCTTGTTACAGGGTCTGCCACAGGGGTTGGAATACCCTCTGCAGGGTCAACTTGCACTGCTACAGCTCTTTTCTCTGACCCAGCCACAGGAGCTGGAGCGGCTGCAGGAGCTGGAGCAGCTGCAGGAACCGGAGCTGGAGTGGCTGCAGGAACTGGAGTTGGAGCAGTTGCAGGAGCTGGGACTGGAGTAGCAGCAGGAGCTGGTACTGGAGCGGCTGCAGGAGCTGGAACTGGAGCAGCTGCAGGAGCTGGAACTGGAGTGGCTGCAGGAGCTGGAACTGGAGTGGCTGCAGGAGCTGGGACTGCAGTGGCTGCAGGAGCTGGGACTGGAGCGGCTGCAGGAGCTGGAACTGGAGCATCTGCAGGAACTGGGACTGGAGCATCTGCAGAAGCTGGGACTGGAGCGGCTGCAGAGTCCACCGTAGGGGTCACAGTGGCCGTTGGATCTGTCACAGGGCTTGGAGTGGCCGCAGGGTCTGTCACTAAGTTGATAGCAGTATCAATGGCAGCTCGATAGGCATGAGGCAGGCCCCAGCATGTTACAATGATTTGTGTTACTTTGGAACTGCCAGAATCATGACACCTTTTTCTCAAGCATTCTGCCAGTTTTTGAGGATTTTGCAGTTGTTCAGGGGTGAATTTCCAAAACACTGGGGGTGCCAACTGCTCTAGATGCCTGCCCATATCCTCCCATACTCCCTGCCACCCACAACTATACTGCCTCCGGGCAGATCTCCGGATGAGCTTCCTAAGTAGTTGTTTAACTTTAAGCAGAACCTGAAGCGCATTCAGGAGGCAGAACAACAAGACTATGCTGGTCTGAGTATCCCAAGGATATTCAATATCTTGGAGAGCTATTGTAGCAAGCTCGGAGGGTAAGAGGGTGGTGAAGGAGGAAGGCATAGTGATCCAGGAGGATACAGGGGTGGTGAAGGAGAAAGGGAGAGTAATCAAGTAAGAAAAAATATCTTCCCCTTTCCCCTCCACAGATTGACTCCCTAATGGAAAAAAAACAATAGGTATAATTGCTAATAGTTTCCAAGATACAGTTTCCAAAATACAGAGTCGACGATGTTACTGAGTACAAACACCAAGTTAGAGTCATGACCAGATATCTCATCGTCTCATAAGCCATTGCTACAACACTCAGTACCATAATGATCTGAAACCAGGGCCCGGAGAGGATAAACAACATGACAGAGAGCAAATACGGAAAATAATGTACTATAATACTCAATTTGGAAAACAGGCGCAGCAGAGTTGAGATTAAAGCAATCAGCATTATGACAAGTGACTATTAAGCAAGTCTAATACTTACACCAATTTTAGTTTAACACACTGTGGTCAGATCTGCCGTTATCTCAACCTTTCGGGCCCCACGTTGGGTGCCAAAAAGACTGTCGTGGTTTAACCCGGCCGGCAGCTAAATACCACGCAGCCGTTCGCTCACCCTCCCCCCTCCCTCTCTGGGATGGGGGAGAGAAATGGAAAGTGAAGCCCGTGAGTTGAGATAAAGACAGTTTAATAAGACAGGAAAATAATAATAACAAAATAATAATAACAATAATAACAATAATGCTACAATGGTGATAATAGGAAAGTAATAATAATATGTACAAACAAGTGATGCACAATGCAATTGCTCACCACCCGCTGACCGATGCCCAGCCTAACCGAGCAGTCCGGCCCCCTCCCCCCGGCTAGCCACCCCTATATATTGTTTAGCATGACGTCAGATGGTATGGAATACCCCTTTGGCTAGTTTGGGTCACCTGTCCTGGGTCTGTCCCCTCCCAGCTCTTACTGCACCCCCAGCCTGCCTGTTGGCAGGACAGAGCAAAAGGCTGAGATGTCCTTGGCTTGGTATAAGCACTGCTCTGCAGCAATTAAAACATCGGGGTGTTATCAGCACTCTTCTCATCCTAAGCCAAAACACAGCATTCCACCAGCTACTAGGAAGAAAATTAATTCTGTTCTAACTGAAACCAGGACACGGAGTTATGTTCCAATAAAGAAGCTCCTGTGCAAATATGGTGTACTATGTAGGAAGTCATTACACATATTTCCAGTACCAATCCATGCTGAATTTACCTGACTTCAGGAAATGTTTTTAGTCCCAGACTGAAAAGAGCAATATTACAGACATAATAGAAGTAATCGATCTTTAAATGTTAATGTTTATCAAATGGGACTATGATAAAACAATGAAATGTCACTCATGTCTACCAAGCGCATGTACATTCATACATATAAGCATTCAAAGTATGTATTCCAAATAAATTGATTACAAACGTAATTTTGACTTTTTAACATAATCCATGTTTATTAACTATGCATATGTTGACTCAGTATTTACATTCTCAAAATGTACAATAAGTATGTTAACTGACATGTTGTGTCGTGCAAAAATTTAACAAGTGAGAGTGGGTGTCTAGCTCCTAGTTAATTGTTGCCTAAATCTTACTAATGTTGTTTGCTTCACTTTTTTTAAAAAATACATCCTTCATAATTTTCTAATACAGAAGACTATTTGGTCATGGAGCTGTGACACATTCCTGCCTTGACAAAGGATTAAAACATTCACCAACAAAGACTTCAGTGGGAGCCTTTTTCCCTGGTGTTAAACTATGAAAATAGCTCCCCTGAAGACATTATTCTGCTGAAAACTATATTGTCTTTTGCAATCAAATAGCAAGACCTTTAATCATATTGTATTTTTTTCATATAACAGCAGAATAATTTAACCACTCCTCAGTGGAAGTTTATCTTACAAGTCCTGCTAGGAGCACTTTGTCTACTGAGTATACATCTGCAACTACAAGGTGGTTTCTCCATACATAGATCTCATTAATACCAAATCCTAAGCCATTTGGAGGTGTCCATGACTACCTTTTTTAACCCTAAAATCATTCAAATTCTCATCATAAGACCAGGAATACTATAAAACACTCATGTATTTCAGGCTCAATGCTCTACTTGATGACCATGAGCACTGACAAACTACAGAAGTGCTCCCAGGGTTACTTTTTAAGAATTGATTCTTCTGGTTCATGAGTGAAAACCATTAACTGTGTTAGATATTACAGACTTCTTAGAGGTACCTATTCCTACCCAAATGTTAGCCATACATTGAATTCAATGGACTTTGAAGGAAGGTGCTATGCTTTAAGGACAGGGATTTGTTCCAGTAAGCCAGCTGACATGCTGCTAAGATTAATCTGCAAACCTCTCAATGCAGCTCTCTAGTGCAGCTTTGTAAGATCACTTATTTCTGTAAATTTTCATAGTTCACTCATGAAATCTCTTCCTTAGCTCTCATTTATCTGAGCATAGATTTGATTCTCCACAGTCAGCCTGATCTCCTGATGTTTGAATTCAGTGATAATCCTTTTGCTAATTTAACACATTAAATCATGCTCTTATGCCCTTTGAAAACCTACCTGTATTTAAATGCTGAATAAAAAAAAATAAATAAAAGTAATTATATGCAATTATTAGTTACTGATGTGTTAGCGATCAATATTCCACGAGCTTTATATCTTCTAACTGAAGTCAGTGACCAGAAGTTAGAAAAGCATAAATTTGTTCAAAAGCCTTGCATGTGATTACAACTTTTAAATGTATCTTGAGCAATTATGCTTTCAGCTGTTTAAAAAGTAGATTGCCTCACAGATGTAAAGAATGGCTCCATCATTTTTATCATGTTTTAAAGTAGGAGTATGAACATCTAAGTAAATATGCCCTCTCAGCAGACATGAAAAAGCAAGTAATGTTCTCTGAGGCAACAGCTCACACATTTTCTGTGTGGAACAATTTCTCTACTAATTAATTCATTTCCTCTGAAATGTTTTCCCACAGCAGTTTTGCCATTAAAATGCCCATTAAAATAAGGACAACAAAACCAACAACCTGCCAAACAATAGGGACTGGGATAAAAGACCAATCTGCACTGTATGCAATAGAAGGCAAAATTCTGGGCAACAAAGCAGGCTAGAACAGCTCAGGTGAAAGCATTAGTCACAGCAACTTAATCCATGTCACCAGACAAAAACTTTAGCTCTGTTATGCTAGATATAGAATTATAGAATTGTTTGGACATATGGTTTAGACATATGAGGAAGAGGGAGGTAATAGCTAAGAGTGAAGGTTGGATTCAGCTGTTAGTAAAAGGAAAGTATTTAGCTGGAAGCCATTAAAAACATTGAGGTTTATATTTCTTTTCTCTTTCCTCCTGTAAGTGGAATACAGCTATAAGGAGAGGTCAGGAATATTTAAAATTTGTTTCATGGAATGGTATTTATTAGAGATGTTGAAATGAAAGGGCACAGAGTGTACAGTAATTAAAAAACAGGAAATTAAACAAGGAGAAAAGGGGCTGCAGGTATTCAACACTTGTTTGTAAGGGTTTGAAGCTCTTTCAGAACATTACCCCACTGCACGTGATTTTCAAATGGTGTTAAATTTGGAGTTTATGTATCTCAGGAGAGATATGTTGTCCATTCCTATTTTTTCCATAGTGCCGCAAGAAATGCTCTGCACAAATGTTAAGATGAACTCCCATGCACTTTGTAGCCATCAACAATCCCAACATACTTCTGAAAGGAACAACGATCTCATGTTCCTCTCAGACTCCTCTTGTTTATGATGGTTATAAGCTGTCTAGAAGTAAGAAAGAAAGAAAGAAAGAAAGAAAGAAAGAAAGAGAGAGAGAGAGAGAGAGAGAGAGAGAGAGAGAGAGAAGAGAGGAAGAGAGGAAGAGAGAAAGAGAGAAAGGGAGAAAGGGAGAAAGAGAGAAAGAGAGAAAGAGAGAAAGAGAGAAAGAGAGAAAGAAAGAAAGAAAGAAAGAAAGAAAGAAAGAAAGAAAGAAAGAAAGAAAGAAAGAAAGAAAGAAAGAAAGAAAAGAAAAAGAAAGAAAGAAAGAAAGAAAGAAAAAGAGAAAGAGAGGAAGAGAAAGAAAGAGAGGAAGAGAAAGAAAGAGAGGAAGAGAGAAAGAGAAAGAGAGAAAGAGAGAAAGAGAGAAAAAAAGAAGAGAAAGAGAGAAAGAGAGAGAAAGAGAGAAAGAGAGAAAGAAAGAAAGAAAGAAAGAAAGAAAGAAAGAAAGAAAGAAAGAAAGAAAGAAAGAAAGAAAGAAAGAAAGAAAGAAAGAAAGAAAGAAAGAAAGAAAGAAAAAGAAAGAAAGAAAGAAAGAAGAGGAAGGAAGGAAGGAAGGAAGGAAGGAAGGAAGGAAGGAAGGAAGGAAGGAAGGAAGGAAGGAAGGAAGGAAGGAAGGAAGGAAGGAAGAAAGAAGTGCTGAAGTACTCATGGCAATGTACGTTATTTATATACATTTATTATATATATTTATATACAAATGTTTTAAAATTCATTACTTCTGGTGCAAAGGATTTTAAGGCTTTCTAAAAATCACTTGTACATGCACCTATACTTTACTAATGTTAGAGACAGCAATCTAAATAACAAGTACAAATGGATGACAAAAATGGAGTTATATGCACTGTTGTCTAGAATAGTGAACTTTGTCTAACATTGTGTGTGAAGTTCAGCAACTTCACACCAACACCTTTGAAGTTGTCAGGTTTCCTAGGAGCTGATCCTCTGGCATAAAGCATGAAAGCATTTTTGCCCCTTATGTGAGCCCCAGATATGACTCCAATTACAGTGAGTTTCACATTCTGTGCCACAACACTGCCCTTCAGATCTCTGCTTGACTCAGGAGCTTTGCCTTATAAACAACAAGAATCACTGAAAGCAGAAAAGCTGTGGGGACTGTGCATTATCCTGTCCAAGTCTAGAGTCATGAAGCTGTGATATTAAAAAATAAATAAATCGTGTACTAGCCACAGGTCAATCTTATCAAGGGGACAAGACTATATTCCCAGCATGAGCTTCCAAAGGAAAAACCTTATTTATTTTTTGAACTAGGTCACTGTGGTCCAGAAATTTTTATGGTTAGAGTCTGATTTCCCAGTACAATACTTTGTCAAGTAAAGACATTAATAGGTTTCTTCCTGAATCTTAAACTCTTTATCATAATGTACAAACATTTTTTCCTAGATCTACTTCTGGAAGTAGTTGCAGCTTGAAATTTTATTTCTGAGGTCCAGCAAGTCAAAAGCAACTGAAAACAAGGTTTAAAACTGGGAAAGGCCAGTAACCTTTAGTAATTTCCTAACTCCAGTTAGTAATTTCCTAATTTACTGATGCCTGCAAAGAACAGTAAGTGATCTTCAGTTGCAATTACATTAAGTTATTGAATGTCAGTCAGGAGTTTGGAACTAAAAGTATGTGTAGCTCCAAGATGTTTAACCACTACTGCTTTCAGTGATTAAACAGTTTAAGAAGGAATTGAATGCCAAAAATAAAGAAAAGTGCATTCATCTCCAAGGCAGGAAAAAAAGTAACTTGGCAGGAAAACTTTTTTAATAAATTGAAAATAGCTAATAAGCCAGAGGGAGAGAAAAGGAACAATATGACCATAATAACTCTGATTTTCTTCACAGATTTTCTTCACTTGTACCACCTGGTGATGTGATTTTACAAAGCTAGTTCACATCCCAGCAGTACACACTGTCTTCAGCTACTTCAGCTCAAATAACAGTCTTCCTAATTTTGATCCGCAGCTCTTACTCCAAATTTCCCCAGCAATAGATTTATCAAGCATTCTAAAAAGCAATTGTCAAATTAAAACAGAGGTTTAATGGTTGCAGCCATGTCACCTGAAGCTATGAACTTCTCATGGCTTGACACTGACAAAATTATGAAGAGTCAGGCCTCACACCAAGACCTAAGAAAAACTTAAACGCTCCAGG
Organism: Netta rufina; assembly: GCF_964035555.1. NCBI lineage: Eukaryota > Metazoa > Chordata > Aves > Anseriformes > Anatidae > Netta > Netta rufina. The sequence goes on along the minus strand of NC_140124.1, from coordinate 73,587,764 downwards.
GAAGAGTGTTGGCTGGTTATCCTGAACAGTTGTACACAAAGTCAAACCTTAAACCTTATTCCTAATACAAAATGAAGATTGCCAGCATTTGTAATTACTGATCTGACACCTCTTTCCAAAACAATAGCTATTTTAACTACTGAAATGTAGGCAGGTTCCAAGTCCTGTCAATCTGAATTTCTCCTTTAGCTCTGTTTGTAAATATTAGCTCTATTTTCCCGTCCTATAATGCTCAAGATTATTGTTATGATTAAATACGTATTGCGTTTGAGCATGAGTTTCTTCTGTGTTTGGTCATTTATTTCCTTTCAGGCTCATTAAGTTTAAACCACAGTTTTCTTTCTGAGATGCACATTTTGGGATCTATGTGTGTTCAGTCAGTCACATCCTGACTGTAGATGCAGACAGATCTCAGATGCTTCCATCTTTTCTAAGCTGGAAAAGACAGTGTGGCAAATAATGGCATAGGATCATTTCAGATAGCTGGATGTGAAAAGAGCAAATATAGTTTAAATACAATACAGAAGTTCAATATGGGCAAACAGAAAAGAAATGCTGTCATCATTTATGGAAATATTAAATCTAAAGATTTATCATAATGCATCAATTTAGGCAGTAAAACTAAAAAAATGTATGCTGTGGAGGAAACAGTGCAAAAATTCCAGCTCATGGGAGGAGAGCAGAACCAATTCTAGATGCAACTGATGTGACCTGATGTGGCTCATGTAAAGGCTATCAGTCCACAAGGCAGTAAGGAGATGCTTACCTTACCCAGCACCTTCTGCCTGGGACCCTCATGAAATTCGTAAAACCTTTGAAAAAGTGGCACCATGATACTGTTCTCTCTGGATTGTGGGTTCCTTTACATGTGCAGAAGACTGAGCAGGAGAAAGAATAAAGGAAGGTGTGGCAGAATAATCCTGAGTAATCCATTACTTTATTAGTGCTTCACCAAACATGGCTCGAAGCAACAAGGCAGCCTCCATTCAGTTCCTGACTGAACTGCGTGCTGTCTCTTGCAGATCGGCTGACAGCCTAGGTCAGTCCCAGCTATCCTCCACTGTGTGCTGCAGTTTCCTCTGGAGTCAGCGTGACTGCTGTTTTTTGATTTTCCTTCAACTGCCTCAGCATCAGCATTTTGTTCCTGCTTTACATATATATATACATGTATATATATAAAGGAAATATTTATTCAGATTTTGGTATCCCAAAGATATAGAGCAGAGCTAATATTTACGTGATGCAAAAGCATTACCCCTGGTGTTTGGGTCACATGCACCCAAGTGCAAAATGAAGCTTTAACTTCTGAAGTTCTGAGGGACTAATCCACATCCCTCTGCCCCTTCTCAGCTTTTTTAGGGTTTTGGGGCAAGGGGGTCCTTTTAGCCTTGTTTGCTCCCCATCTTTCTATATTCCCTCTGCCCGTCGATAGAGGTTCAGAGATGCATCCAGATGCCTGCCCCAGCATGCCCTTTCCCCACCAAACACAGCACCAGGTGTGAGAAGCCCCTTCCAGCCCCTGGGTGGCAGAGCAGCAGAGCACAGATGGGGGGCAGCACCACATGGAACAAACCTGCACCTCTCAAAGTCAGGGTGAAATGGTGCTCAGAACCTATAATTTGTGGTGCCAGTAGCGAAAGTGCTGTCCTGCTTTCCCACTTCAGCAGTATTAACCATTCAGCCTGGAGTGAAGAGGTTAAACCCAATGTGCCTCCTGCTGCTCTATGTTCCTTCCATGTCCCTCCTCCTCCAAACAGCTGAGGCTTAAGTAAATTGCAGGACAAAGCTCCCCCTCTGCTGGGCTATCCTGCAGTTCTGCCTGCTCAATGAGGCAGCAAAATTGATGTTAAAACTGAATAAAAATAATGCATTTCCTGAACTGACAATGGCTTTTGATAAGATACTCAGCTCATAATGAGAAATGCAAAGCAGAAGATGGAGCTGACTGCACGGTCTGATAAGCATGTGAACAAAATCTTTAAATAGACAAGGGGGAGAAAGCCCTGGAATTTGTCAACAGGCAGAACTGACAGTTTGGAAGGGCTGATAATTCTGCTGCAGCACATTTTATTTCCTATATTGTCTAGCGTGTTTTACGAAAATCCTTATGCAAGATTTATAAGACTCATGAAAAGTTTAAGAGGTTCTCTTGCTAGATTCTGGCCCATCATTAGAGTATGTGTGTCTGCAGCCACTGCTTCCCTGTCAATTAATTCTGTACAATGGTCCATTTTCTCCAAAGGAGCAAAATATAATTTTGTTTGCACAGGTATTACTCATTCCATACAAGGTAAACTCGTGACTGCTAAAATCACTAATCCTTCATCCTGATTTAAAAACACAGAGATATATACATCTACATATGAAGGACTGTGAACCCAACCATGCAGTATGCAGAAGACTCAAACTGTTATTTTTTGTGTGGAAGATCTCCTGCAAATTAAAAGACATAAAGATGATGGGAATGGGACGATCTGACAAGAAGGATTTGCTCCTTCTCCCAGGCTGTACAAATTCCTGATGGTCTGATGTGGGGTATCTATGCATGTCTGTGGTTCTTTCTTCTGGGATCTGGCCAGTACCTGGGAGACTGCCCAAAGGGTAAGACCTGATAGTACAGCAGTCAGTGCTTCCTTTGGATTGACCTCTAATGCCTTAGCAGAATTCTGAAGAATGCTAATGCCTGAAGCATTGTTCAGCAGAGGTAGAGAGAGCTTCTGCTCCCATTAATGGAGATGGCTTAATAAATTATTTAAACAAATAAACAAAAAAGGCAACCTTGCAGAACAGCATCTACCACTTTGGAACATTATCATGTCCTTTACATTTTTTTGGTTAATGACAGGAAAAGTTTACAGCAGGATTTCAGATTTATTTTGTTGTTATTAACATTAGGCTTTTCTAATAACTCTTACTGACTATGAATATATTAGATGATAGTTTTTGTTTGTTTGTTTGTTTGTTTTGTTTTGTTTTGTTTTTGTCACAGTAATAAATTTGACTGGATTTACTTCCTCTAAACAAAATAACAAAATTAAAACCAGACTATTAAGACTGCAGTTTCTTCACCAGAGGTCCTATATATTTTCATTATATTAAGCAATTTTTTTTTTTTTTAAATCTTGTTAATATTAACAGAGTTTAAGCTAATAACATGTATTTTTATTTTATTAAATATATCTAATTTATATATATATAGTACTTTGTATGGATAAAGCACCACAGTTGATGGATTGTACCTTGTAAAGGACACTTGAAAATATATGAGAACAACCTTATGGTTGTATTAACACAGGACAGCATGAATGATATGCAAAGACTGTTGTCCACTACTGTTAGGCAAGTAGTGGCATTACATCTTATTTTATATTCTCACGTTGCAGAGAAGAGAAAAAGAGGATATTTACCATTACGGCACTTGTAAAACTTCGTGAGACAGCATTTTTAAGTTAATAGAAAACCACAAGGCTCAGAATCAAGGGTAAGCTTTAAATCAAATGACAGCATGAAAAGAATATAAAGTAACTTAGTATTGATTGATTCAGTGCTGCTGCCCTGAACACTTGGAAAATCTAACTCTCCTATTCAGCCCTAAACACAGATAACTCAGATGACTATCATTTAGCACAAGAGAATTAAATATTTTGTTACCTTTAAATATTTTTTAACTTTATGGCTTCTCTAAGTATGCATAGTATAGAGAGGACTCGCTTTAAAAATGCTGGATTGTACCTTTAGCAAAATTATAGCAATCACTCCTCAGTTATGACTGTAAAGACAGATGCTTCCAGTGATCAGCTGTCAGGAGCTGAAGAGGTCAGCATTTACATTTGAGAAGAGCAAAGGTCAGCAGGACAATAAAGAACTGACTTAGTGTTTCAAATGTGTGTGGACATATGGTGATGTGATGTTTTTATATTTATACAATGATAACTCATTTAGGAGTTGCATCAAGGAAGTTTCAGTGACAGGACAGGAGTTTGGAGGACACAAACTTGTTTGTATACTTCAACTTATTACATGCTTTAATATTTTAATTTTTTTCAGGCTTGACTTGAGCTCTGAATGTCTTGTTTCTCACTGTTGTAGTGATTTTCTGTTTCTATACTTTCTAATAGCTGCAATCTTAAAAAACTTTTATGTTTATATTTGAAATATTTGGAACTGCACCTTAGAGCGGATTTGTAACTGAGTATTTTTAGCATGAAGATAGTTTTCCTTGTTATGTGTCACAGACTTCACTATTACAGGGACTAATGGGATTATACAGTACAACTTTCTAGAAATTTCCCTTAATATACAGTCTCCATTACTTTACCCAGCTTAGCTTTGTGGTGCCAAGTGACAGAACACATACCATATCTCTTTCATACAGCATAATATACATCACTGCCAGAAAGATTTTGCTGCATAACATACATTTTTCCTTTCTTAATTTCAACCTTCCACTCCTGTGTGCCGAACAGGATAATACCTTTCCTTTCTTGGTGTTTAAGCCCTTCAGCTATCTGTAGACCATTATCATTTCTTCCTTTTGTCATCTCTTATCCAAGCTAAACATATTTTAGTTCTTGTAATCTTTCCTTATAATTCAGGTTGCCTAGACCCAAGACAGTTTCTCTTCATCTTCTATAAGCTCCCTCTGATTTGTTGTTATCTATCTGGCGATGTGATGCCCAAAATCTGTTGTAGAGCTGCCATTTCCCTGACAGCTAGTTATATGCAGAGATCTATTAATTTTCAGCCACAGTACATGAATCTACTAAGGATGAAAATTCCTTTGGACTTTCAGGTAATCAAATCACACCTCAAGTCTCATTTGCATTCTTCTGGTTCCTCACTCCTTTTTGCCTTTTTTTTTTTTTTTTTTTTTTTTTTACATGCTCCTTTCATCTATTTAATTGAAGATTTAAAATAAATAAATAAATAAATAAATAATCAATCCTAACTGCTCTCAATTCTTACTAGCTTCTGTTTATTTTTCTAATGTTTTTAGGTTCCCATATAGTATTTCTAATATGATAGGTGTTATTTAAGTGTCCCAAGTTGGCATGAAATCTGAATTTCATTTATCCACAGTTAAATATTTTAATTAACATTACAGATAGCTCTGTTTAAACAATCTAAGGTCACATGCACAAATAGAGACCTATCACATTACAGCAGATTGTCATCCCTTACCTTTCTTTGCAACATTACTCTCCCAAAAATCAGTATTCTAACTCTTTAGGTATCAGAGTAAGGAATGTGCTTTACACCAGCAAAATGTGAGATGAACTCTGTTACAAGTTAAGATATTGTTATAAAGCATCTCTATCACCTAGGTTATTCGTCTGTCACAAAATAAATCAGGAATTTTACAGGAAATACCCATTATGTATGAAGCTACATTATTAGTTACATCTGAGGATCTAGGCCTACAGATCTGTTATTGTATATGACACAAAATGTAGCCTTCATTTACCGGAGAGAAATTACCAGGACAGTTATCCTTCTCTCCTTTGAAAATCAGCATTAACTTTGCCTTTTTGTTGTGATTGTTCCAGTTTATTCCCATGATCTTTCTCCACTAAACAAAAAAGGCCCATGTTTCTGTAAATTCTTTCAGTCCTTTATTCCTTAATAAGTCCAGAGTAGCTTATTTGTTCATATTAACATTTCATACATATTGCTGATTTGCTCCACAGCAACAGAACTTTCAACAGCAATTTTCTCAAAGTGGTCAAAACAAAAACCTCTCAGGTGGGCAATACTACACAAACCAGTTTAAGGCTAATGAAAAAGTCTGGAATGAGAAAGTCATCTTTCCCTTACCTGGATGTTTTCCCTAAATCAAGACCTGCTGCCTCAGGTGCCTGCAAGGAGCCACAGGAAATCTCAGAGTTGCCCATCTGAGATCTGCAAACACCTCTTTCTTCCACTGGCAATAAGGTCTTTCCAGCATGGCTGGGCAATGATGCAGTAGCTGGAGGAGAAACAGAAAGGACTGGTGACCCAAGAGAAGAGCAACCTCATGGAAATTATTATTAAAAAGAGCCCAACCAGTCAGAAAGTGAAAGAAAAGATCTTTGCTCCTTCCAATATGATTCAGTTACAAGGAAAGGCATTAAGTGCATACTTAAGTTGGAAAAAAAAATATGGTTTGGAAAAAGCATAGTTGAACACATAATTTCTCTTAGAAATGACACAGAAATGACACTTCACATTTCACAGGAATTTTCTAACATCTAAAATGCTTCATTCCAATGCCTGGGTTTGGCATGCTGTAGCTGTAGTAATAAGATGCTTTTGAAACTGGAGTTAGCATCCAAACCATTCGGAGTATACATAGAAAATTCATGGTTTGGGTTTTCTTAGATTCACTATCTTGGGCATGCTTAAGCTACAGTTTCACAACAGGAATGGAAATACAGACAAGACAATTCATACCGATGAACACCATGGATGACATAGGATAACCAAGAGACAAAAATAAAAGTTATTGGAATGTCTCCCTCCTTTTTTTGTTTTCTTTTTTTTCTTTTCTTCTCTTAGAAAGATGGTTGAAATTGCAGTTCCTTATTTGTTGAACAGTAAACTAAAAGGAAAAGCCAGTAATTAAATGTTAAATGTGTCATTGTTCACTGAGTTGGATGATTCCTTTCCTTTTTCATGCCAGTTCCAGTTGAATACTCCTTCAGATGTTTTCTGTATGTGTGATACACAGCAAAAGCAAGTTTGGTCTGAGTGCCTTTAGTTTAATGACACCTCAAGGGTCATGCTTGAGATGTCCCATGCTTCCCTTCCCTGTTTACTATATAATCAGTGACAAAAGGTGTAGACTGCATCTTTGCAAGAGCTCTTCTCACATTCACTATTCTGGTGAAATTGGACCCCATGGTTCTCAAGGCCATCTCTGCTGAGCAGGAAAGTCTTCCCTTCTTCATTTTTAGGACCAGAGAACATGCCCCAGGTCCTGGTCCCCACAGACTCCTTAGCATACTGCCACGTCCCATCCCTCCTGGGTGTGACCTGTTGTCGCGCATTTCTGTAGCAGCAGCAGGACAGCTGTCCAGATCTTTTATTCATGGTATAACAGTCTGAAGCAACTGAGGTTGTCTGCTTGGTGGCTCAGAGTTCCTATTATCCTCACAGGAGTGAGCTGCTGTCACTTGTGTTCAACAGACTTTCATCAAGCACTCTGATGTGCTGCAGCTAGCTTAGACACAGCCTTCTCCATTGTCCTCCCCCCTTTAAAAGGAGGTAAGCCCTCTTTTTGGAGAGTGTTCCTTTAGACCCTGTGAAGCACACACCACCTCACCATTTAACCAGGATGAATGCAAGTTGTTATTGGACCTCCTCAGAGGGCAGTGTATGTCTATGTGAATACTCTGGGTGAGAGTCCTCCAAACTTTTCTCCTATTGCTTTATAAAGCAGATATTTCTATTCTGTCTCATCTCTCCTATTTGATGTACAAATATAGCTATTGTTGGGAAGGCTGAAACAATGTTAGCAAAGACATGTCCTTCCACACTTAATCACTATTCAATAATATAATCTTGAACACAGTCCTCTGCTGAGAAGTATATTCTGGGGGATGTGAAGTTCAAAGTTTCTGCTCTTACAATGAATTGAACTTATCTTTCAATGTCTCATACTCAAATCTGCCAGGCAGGCCAGTTCAGGTGCTTCTGAAAGATACTACTGCTGTGTCCTATGTCAACATGTGAGGCTGTGCCATTATCTCCCTAACTTTTCAAGGAGGGAGCTGCCTCTTGGGATTAGTGCAGTAACCATGACCTGTCTCACAAGGACTCTGAGCAGTCAAACAAACCAGCCTCAGTTCCTTCAAACTGCTAGACTATGACTAGAAGATCTAGACAGCTGTCCTAATAGCAGTGTTTCAACAGTGGTACTCTTTGTGTCAGTCTAACAAGAAATGTCAGACTTTATGTCCTAATGTCCCAGATACCTGAGTCTGTCTCTGGAAAGTTACAGATTTTTCTGACTGGAGACTCTTTTCTCTCTCTCTTTTTTTTTTTTTTTTTTTTTTTTTTTTTTTTTTTTTTTTTTTTTTTTTTTTGTTTTGATTTGTTTTCTTTGTCTCTTTTGGAGGCCCAAACTCTGTCTTCTTGAGGAAGAAAAAGAAGTGTTGCTGTGTTCCTTACAGAAAAATCTCACACTGAGTGTCAGACTGTATGAAAGAATGCTTTTGGGCTGTAAAAGGAAACTACATTTCTTTTAGGGCTTTCCCTCAGAATGACCTCCCTTTGGGATCCCCAAATTCCCATTTGAAAAGCAGCCTGTCAAGCTCCATTCACTCTCGTTAAGCCTTACAGATTTGCTAAAGTATTTGGGAGCAATTCTATGTCCAGAAGAGCTGTTTATGAGAGGATCTTCTCTGATTTTTTTTCATGGGTACTTCACATGAACAATAAATAAAAGAAGAAGGGATGCTTTTTTTTTTTTTTTCTTTTTTCTTTTTTTTTTTTTTCAGTTTTTCTTCAAAGAATATGTATTTTAGGCAATATATCTCCAGTACTTCCTCCTATCTCCTTCCTTCCCTCCCTAGTCTGATTTTATATATATATCTTCTTATGATTAGAAAGTCTGAAATGGCTGGCTGTTCCACCCCTATTTTTACAATATGTGCCTTCTTTACCATAAAAAGAAAGAAGGTAGGTATGTCTTTAAACATATCACCAAAGTGGAGAGAAGAAAAAAAAAAATTCTGGCACAATAATATCCACAGTATGAATGCACATGAAGACATGAATTTAGAAGAAAAGCCCAAAAAGTCTTTCTATTACACTGTTCCATTCCCACTAATCCCACTTCAATTGAAGCCAAGAGGTACACTACCATTAGAGTAGTGCTAGTCTTGCAATGCTTATTTTGGACTTTGATCCCATTGATACTGCATTTAGAAGTAGGCGTGTTGGGAGGTTAGATTTATTCATGAAGTTAACCACCTGTGTGAATGCTTGCAGGTAGGCTATGAGATTCCGATTCTACAAATCTTTGTGCTTGAACTCAACTCGTACTGTTGTGTGTAGAGTATTTAGATAAAGCTCATCTTCCATGGGGGGAAGATAAGCCAAGTTACTTTCTCATACTTTGATCCCACTTATTTGTGCATGGTTACATATTTAATTTCAAAAGAAATTATAATCTATTAAACATGAAAAGCATGAAATAGTGATTTTACTGTTCCTGAAAAAGTATCTCAGTCTAATGATGATTCTAATAAATGGCTTATTTAATTTTAATAATTTTTATGTCAACTAAATATTGAACAATGAAATTGAAATTACAAAGATGGGTAGGCAATATTATCATGTTCAAGAAAATGTGCCTTCTCAGTTATGTGAAAGGATACATTTCTGAGTTTTTTCGGATAAAGCAATAAACTGGTAATGACGACTGTCAACTGAAGTAAACTATTTTATCTATAGATAGCATCTTGTGATTTTCTTTAAACAAAATGTCTCAAAAGGACCATAGTACCTTACTTGTGATTTTTTAATTATTTTTACGATTTTTTTCTACTATTAAGTCTTCTTGAACTGTTAGCATTTATGAGTCCCAATCTAAGGGAATATGCCATATATACCTTTCTAATGTTGCTTCCTTCTACAGCAGTGAACATTGTATTTATCATTACATTCCCTATACATTCTTTCTGTAAATCATACTAATCAGAGAAGGAAATACTGTATTTTACCCTTGTTCTCATGGGTCTACATGCAACAAGGTGTCATAGACATGGTCCTCTGGCCTTTATGATCTTCTAAATGTAGCTACTGTTGAGTGTCATTTTTTTCTTGTTGCCTACTGCTCAAAAATGTGTTTGTCTCTTTCATCCTGCCTAGTTTTTATGAAACATCATCTAGGTATGAAGAGACTAGCAATGAAAAGGAAATTAGTTGCTGGCGGCACTGCATCAGAAAAATTATTCTGTTATGACTACAAACAGTGGCATCAAATGTGAAAATAGACTTTCAAATTAATTAGCATTTAATGGAAATGGTTTTGGAATAATTATCAGATTGCTTTTAAGTGGCTACATTTACAAGCACATCTCTTCTTTCTATTAAGTCCTTGCCAGGGAAAAATAACAAATCTGTGTAAATTTTGAGTTTTGAACCTGTTCTATGTTTGTACTTACTTGACAAAAAGTCTTAAGGAGAATAAGGAAGCAATAATACTGCCCTGTTCCTCACAGCCCCAATGAAAGATCTGTTTATTCTTCCAAAAGGCAAAGAGCCTTTGCACCTTTATATGTGGGGGGGAATAAGCATAGTGTTCTCTACCTTCCATACTGTAATTCTTCCAACATCCCTTAGGTGAGGGACCTCTGAGTAGACTGTACTAACAGCCTGCACACATCTACTAGGACACCTCTCTGCAAGCCAATCGAGGCTATCACAGCAACAAATGGATGTAAAGAGATCAGATCTGACTCACTATTCATCACTAAGCATGCACTGTTTTACATCTTTTTTTTTTTCCCTGTAAACCTCTCTAGTATTTTCCAAAGTGACAGACGTAAGTGATGAAGTCAACTTCTCAGGAGTCTGTTTTCAAATAATCTGAACATAAGAAGTACTAAATCTTTTATTATATCCCATTTTTCCCTTGAGCATTCTAACTCTGCAAAAAAAAAATAATAAAATAAACAAATAATTGTTTACTGTCTTCTTCCTGCAAGAATGGTAATAGCTGGGAAGAGAAAAATAACAAAACTTCAGCCAGCTAGACTGCTGTTATGATAAAAGTGTAATCATTGCACATTTGCATCTACTTTGTTTAACATTTTTCATATACAGATACTTCATCGATTGGAAGAATGATGTGGACAGCTACTTTACAATAGATGCTACTGAAGGAACCATTGCTACTAATGAATTACTGGACAGAGAAAGCACAGCACAATACAATTTCTCTATAATTGCAAGTAAAGTTAGTAAGTATGACACTAATTGAATTAATATCCTAATGTGGCATTTTTTTCAGAATGTAGTGCTCAAACAGAAATATGCTGTGAAGAGTGCATGTATTACGAAGAAATTATTTAGAAAGGCCCAACAAATACCATTTTCCCAGACTCACTGTAAGGCTGTGTGATGTTCAAGCAGGTCTGTACAGTGAGAGTTTTCTAGTAGTCCTAATTCAGGGACAGTTTCTTCAGAAGCTGAAAAAAGTTTTGTCAGCATGAAGAGTTCAAGACCAGAGGAGACTGTACAAGGACCTTCCTGTTCTCATTTCTGCTTTTATAATGTGAAATATGGTCAGTCAAGTAACAGGCACTCTATATGCTTTCTGAGGATGTAAAAATGTAAACACTCATTCAATTCTCAGACAAGTAGTGAGAGAAAATTAAGTCAAGATAGCATGCCAATAAATTAAGGCACTAAACGAATCAGACTGCTTGCTCTCTGCTTTTGATTTTTCTCTTTGTCCAAGACTCTTTCTGCTTAACCACTTGTTTTCTTTTCCTGTATGATCTGTGGTGGTTTAGTTTGTTTTGTGTCTTCTCTCACAAAGCTTTTATTTTTGGATAAGAACTCCCTTCCTTTGTTGTATTGAGTAACTTCACCTTTCTTCATTGCTATCCTTGTGCGTAGCATTCCTCCCTCATGATCCTGTCAAACTGAAAGAGTTGTAGGCTTATATCATCTTTTGAATACAAGTTTTTTGAACATTTTTTAAAATTGGAAATTGCAGAATTTCCAATTTTAACAATTACCTGGTTAAAACTCTACATTGAGACATAATTGTGACTCATTTCACAGTACACCAATATGTATACATCAACCATTATACATAGCAATAAAAACAATTGCTGTACCTGTTTCCAATACAAATATTGGAAAATTATTTGAGGTATATAAACTCTCAAAACTTTATATGCAGTTGTCTGACTAGAACTAGCACAGAAATAACCATGGGTGGTTGAGAAATGGCACACTGCACACAGCCGAGAAGGCATAAGAAAAGAAAAGGGAACACCTGAATTAAAAGAAGAAAAAAATACATTATTATGGAATTTGTTCTGCTACAAAAGGTGATGCAAGGTGATGCTACCTATTCAGTGCTGATGCAGAAACACTGAAATTACCATCTCTTATAACAGTAACAGTATACTGTTATATATATATATATATATATATATATATATATGTATAGTTGACCAAGCCAACTATAAACAAAGCCCACCAGCTTTGTCTCCATCAAGTTAGAGAAAAAAATAAATTAGATTGGCTTTTCCATCATTCCCCTGTATATGGAAAATGATGCCAAGGTCATGAGTGGGCTTGTGTAGACTCACAGTCTGTCTCTTAGCACCAGAGCTTTCTAGCGATTGTTCCCAATGTGCTTCTGTAGCTTCAGAATGAGACCCTCTAAGAATCACAGATGATGCTTGTTACATTTTTTTTTTCTTCTCACAGCAAGTAGAGTCTCAAAGTAATATTACAATTTCTGAACAATCAAATTACCTTTCAAACAATGGCACAAATGACATGCAGTTCATATAACTAAACATAACAGCAGACAATATGTAAATATAAATGTAGAATTGGATGTACCATTTGGACTTCTCTTATAAGCTGATAAGTCTGACTTTTATTTGCAGAAAAGCACCAGACGCTGTATTTTTAAAAGGAAACTATCTCAAAAATGAGGCAGAGGAGAATTGCTTTATGTATATTAGAGTATCCTTTGATGACCTTGCCTATTAGGAGAAAATAATATATATTTATTTATATATACATATATATATTTAAATCATTGTTCTTTGGGAATTTGTAAATGGTTTTACGTCCATTGTCCTCATTCTGCATTTTTATTTGACAAAGATATACTGAAAGTACTCTTTTCTAGACTCCAGGTCTTGACACTTCGTTATATGTACACCAGATGTGGTGTAGATTGGTAGATTGAACAGAGGCAAAACTTAGAGCAACACGTTCATTATTAAATCTGCTTGTTCTAGGCTTGCTTGTGTCAACTTGTATGCTCCGAGACAAAGCAAGTTCTGATTACCCAGACGTGACACCATATATCTTGTTTATGGACAGTAGCAGCTTGTTCCATGTGGGGAACTCAGATAAGAAAAGTTATTCTAGCCATGTTATGCAATGACCAGCTCCAACCATGTATCATTATACTGCTATTTTTATTTCTAACCCTGATAAGATACAAAACACCTGATCTAAACATGATCTGTGAATCTGCCTCCAAATAGCAGCACAACGGACTGTTGAGAACATCTCAGAGGTTTACCCAGCACAGAGTGATGGATGCCTACTGTACAACACAAAACACTTTAACTTTATTCTTGCCCTTCTTTAAGAAGCTTATCCCAAAGTGGAAATCTTCTTTCTTGGGAGGTGTATGACCGTTCTGCTAACATATGGATGATGACACAGATGTGAAGGCAGCTGAAAGCAGAAGGTCCCTTACCCATGTATAGAAATAAAAATTAAAAGAACAACAACAACAAACAGCCTTCATATATAAAAAAAAAAGTGCTTAAAAAGGAAAGGGATGTTTCAGACTCCTATTTTTCCCCATTTCATTTCCCATACTTGAAATTCTTTTCTCTCCCAAAGTGTATTTCATTGTGGTTTTGTTTTCTTCTTAGAGTAAATCAATACCCTAGCAGCTTTCATGCTTCTTGTTTCTGAACATTTTTGATCCCATAAACTCTGTCCAAACTAATGAATTAAACATGCCTCACATTTATTCCACACACTAAGGCCAGCTGGCACTGAGCAGCCTATTTCTATGCTATTAAATACTCTTACCTTCCAAACAGGGTGTCCACATTTAAATCAATTCTCTGAGAGTGGTCGCTCATCCAAACTAACTCTCAGTATGTGAATGTGAATCACTTGCAAGACCACTAGTTGCCCCAGGACAAAAATGTGCCAAGGGCTGCTGTAAGAACTTACCAGTAGAAATAACCACAGTCCAGTGCTCAGTAAGTTCCATGGTGTCCTGCTTAATTACCAAAGAAGGAAATAGTTTTTGCATCTTACAAAAGAGATAAAAAAGAGGTAAAAGAGGTTAGCTGCATAAGATCTTACTTCTGTTTTCCCATCCTCAAGGCTATGGTTAGGGTTGAAAATAAATATAAAGTATGCATAATCCTTTCTGTCCAAATCATCTTCCCAACTCCTGTAACTCTAGGTTCAAGTTTTGTGAGTGCTTAAGAAACATAAGCTGAAATCTCAAGATGGAGTTTATCCTCTCCTTCATACTATAGGTGGGACTAAGGAATCACCAGTTCTCCTCAATGATCAGCATCTGTTTTCTCAGATATCTTAGATTTGAACAAGCTTATTTGTAAAAGTATTTTCTATTGCTATAAAGATGTTAGGGTAGTCAAGCAAAAGAAGGAAGCAAGGTTGTCAGTGGATAGGACAGATAGGAAAAATGAGGAAGAGAGAAGCTAATTAATTTGCCTGTATCATATAAGCAGGATTGAAACCTGAAATCTGCCTTTTAATTACTATGCTAATGATTTAACCACTTGCCTTCTCTTCTGTGTAATATGGGTTTAAAAGGCATAAGCAGATGTTTTCAGTGACTCACTCACTGACACCAGCATGCATATCACTACTGTGCTCACTGGGCTCAGAATTATTTGATTTTCAGAATAAAACAGCAAATAAAATAAAAACAGAGAAAAATGAGGTCAACTCTGTGAAGTGGTATTTGAAATGTAATTCTCTGTCCTTGTTCACATCAAGTATTACAAGTCTTTGTAATCATATGTGAATTCAAAGCTGTATACAATCTTCTGGCAGTCTTCCTTTGTATACATGACTAGTTACACTAATATCACTGCAAACCAGAAAGAAAATGAAACAAACCATAATGTGAAACCCAGAATTAGCTCCATCTTATGCTGTAGTATCTCTGTTTATTTCCATGTTTGATTTTTGCAAGAAAAACATCTATCTTGTAAAAATAGTTAGCAGAAAGATATATAAACTTTTCAAAGAATCTCACTGATGGTCTAATTTATTTTCTGTGAAACAGATGCAAAAAGTATACAGATATTCATGTATATTTGCAAAGCTTGCTGCAGTGATTATGAGAGAAGGCAAAATCATAATTCTTTGTATATTTTGTACACGTATGAATTTTGAATACATTCATGCTTCTACTGGAAGGACATTTTTAATGTATTCCTATAAAGAAATGAAAAAAAAAAAAACAACAAAAAAAAAACCAAAACAACAACAAAAAAAACACTATCTACACCTGTACTTTCACAGCAATGCATTAACCTCTCATGTGTCTTCAGGATATATACTGAACTCTGGCTGCTCAGCTTTATACCTTAGAATGAATGTGGAAAACCTGAAGGAAAGCCCACGTTACTCTGTGGGAGTTGCTGTGTTCTGCAGGGGGCACTGCAAGCAGGGAAGTTTCAAGATTTTAGGTTCGGTTTCTGCCAGTATCTTTTTGAACTTGACCTGCTCAGGACTCCAACTTATATTCAGAGTTGGAGTCCTGCCCTCTACTGACAAAAAATAGCGTCTTAGTACTTTTTTGTTTCCTGTCAGTTCAAAGGAACCAGTTCAACTGTGGCAAGTGATCTAGATTTCTTCTGGCACCTAAACAATCCCTGCCCTGTTCCCTTGTTGCTGAACAAGTCCTGTCCACAGTCATACTGCACAAAGCCTTTTTCCAGAGGCCTTCTGAATGTAGGACTGGTGGTAACTTGGAAATGATTGTGGGCTCAAAGAGCACAGAAAACAATGGTCAGATTTCTATACTAATTAGACAGGATCACAGGAAGGAACTACAAATACTGCAGGATTTTGGTAGTGGTATTTTTAAGATTCCAAGTGAATATGTAAGATGGTCAGTTTGTCCACTACTTGTAAACAAGTAAAGCATGCTTTTACTTGCAACCAGTGCTACTTAACTGGGAAATCACTTTGAAAAGCCTTTTTGCTTTGGCAGAAGCCTCTTGAAAACATTTCCTTTAGTAGTTCCTAAGAACAGGAAAGAAATCACGTATGATTTTGACAAGTGCTACAATGAATTTCTGCATGCTGAGTTGTAAGGTATTGTTGGTCTGAGAAGAGACTTTGCCCCCTGCCTTGTTAGCAATAAACAATAGATTTGCACAGGTTTATACAAATTACAAAGTTAGCAGCTGCTGCAATTTAAACAGTTCAGTTATGTCTGAAGATTCAAGAAAACTGTTCTTGTTCTTAACCATGACCCCATGCTGTCATTTCTACACCACCTAGCTTCATGGCATAGATTTCTTGAATAACTAACTGTGTCTGTGTAGTCACTGCCACCCTTTAAATTCAAAAGGATAATTATATTATCCTTTTCTATGTATCTGCTATCATCCAAGGCATCTCGGCATAACAAGAATAAAAGAGAATTTTATCTGCTTGGTATTGAATTTGTATCTCCTTTCCATTGGACATTGAATTTGCAGGTAATCTTTTTTATAAAATGCATTTAGTGACTAAATTATATCAGCTTAATAAATTATACTTATCTGTGTTAGTAAGACAATGAACAGAAGCAGAATATATACTATTTTTTAGCATTTATTTTGCACAAGACTATTTGGTCCTTGCAAATATTTATGCAGCTAAACAAATATGTTTTGACATAGCTTGATAATCTGAGTTGAATCTTAGTTCTATATGTTTCACTGCTAAATTTACCACTGGTTTTCAGCGATTTTTTTTTTCCTTTTCTTTTTCTTTGTAATCTTTCTCTCTCACTTTTCTCCATCTAATAAATGAGTATGCTCCACTTACCTCCTTAATATATTGGAGATGCAAACAGTGGCTAGATAATATTGATTTTCTGCATTCCATTGTGGAAAACAGAATTCAGTTTTAATCACTGGAAGTATTTTCCAAAGACTCCATGAAAAGTGATCTGAGAAAAGTTTGCACCTATAATTACACGTGAAGTTTCAAATTCTGTAAATCATGCTCTGATAAACATAATCATGTTGATTGATTCCTTACTTCATGAACATTAATGGATCAGAGTCTGGTAAAAAATGATAAGAAGCTTGCTTCTGATTTCTGCTTAGTACAAATCAGAAATAAATGGAAGTCAAGGATTTTTAGAAGTCATCATACCGTGATCAAAACATATTATGACAGCTCATGGGCACTGGTGATGACAACAAACATAAATAGCATTCCTTAATGCTTTTCTCCTAAAAAATTATTTATAGGTAACCCATTATTAACCAGCAAAGTCGACGTTATAATAAACGTTCTGGATGTCAACGAGTTTCCTCCTGAAATTTCAGTTCCATATGAGACATCTGTATGTGAAAATGCCAAACCAGGACAGGTATTCAAATTTGTAATGCTTGCTACTTTTCTTTATATTTTCTTATTATTTATAGCAATGCAAAATTCTCGGTTTGAAAAACAGCATTGTGTTTACATGATTCTTTTACAAATTAAATGCCTGCGATGTAAATATCCACCTTTTGGAATTCTGTTTGTTGACCTTTATGGTCTAGTTACTTTTGTGATCCTGGTTATACAGGCTACAGCCACCTCTGCTGTGAAGGGGGTGCAGGAGAAAGAAGCCCTTCATGTAAGATATTTAAAGACTGCAGTCTTTAACTGCAGTCAAGCGAGTAAACAGAGCAGGGTGGATTACATTACATCTCTGTTTCCTATCCTCAGGAACGAAACCCACAATACCAAAGACAGCCCTTCTGAAAGCTTGTTTTACAAGCAGTTTCAAACATATATATAGAATGCAAACCCTTTTTCAGATTCAGAATAGCACCTTATACCATGAACAGTGCCTACATCAATAGAGCTGGCACAGCGGTTGTTGGCAAGTGCACTTCCTGCACAAAAATTTGCACAACTAAACAACGTTTTGCTGCAAAATGCCAAGGCTTTGCACCTTGCTGCAAGGCATGAAGGCTACCATCACACATACTAACAGCTAGGATGGTTTCCAAGACCTCTAACTGTTCACTATGGGTGTTACTACCAGCAGTGGAAGGAACATATACAGCCTGCTGTATCATCAGTGACTTCTCTTTATATGCATGTAATATTTATTCAGCCCACATGATTTTTATGATTTTATTACAGATATAATAGTAATCATATAGTATTCCTCTCATCTTCTTTTTTTTTTTTTTTTTTTGATTTTTTATTTTATATGCTCACAACTACCTCCAGAAAACTTAAATTAGATTCTAGTTCATCAGATCAAAACCTTTAGTTTTTATTCAGGCACTGATAATGGGAAGGGCAGTCTTTTTACAGGAAAGGCTGCAATAAACAATGAACTGACAAAAATTATAAATATTGTTACATAAATAATTGCCAAAACTTTTTGTCACAAAAATCTAGATCAGTGGCAATCCTACCCATGAAACATTCTAACTGTGCTGTCCTCAACTAAAATCTAATAGGTCCTCATCTACTCTGAGACTCAAAAGTTCCTGTCATAATACTCCATTCATGCCTGGATAGTATAGATCTTTAAACCCTCTCCACTTCTCCCAAGCTGAAAAAAAAAAAAAAAAAAAAGTGCAGCTTTGTGAAGTACTATACCATGTGATGTTACTAATAATGGTAGTAGTAGTAAAAAAGTGAGCTGTCTTTAATTAATATATCTATATCACTCACCTGCAAACAATCAGTCATATGATTGTTTTTCGATACAAAGAATGAATATTAAATACTTCCCCTATCATAATAGGGAAAATGCTTCTGATTTCCTTCATATATGCCAAAGGGAGACCTTCTGTGACATCACCAGACTTCCAGAGGTTAGAGCATTCAGACTCCTCACCTCACTTCCAGTAGAGGAATGAGAGTAATCCAGAAGGATTTCCCTTTCATTGTTTCACCTGAGGTTTGCTTTCCACTTCTACAAAACTGTTTCTTTTAGAAGAGTGAACTGACTTCAGAATTAACCTTAATTTGGTTTCA